>NC_073731.1:29825000-30445000 GCF_023634155.1 Falco peregrinus | reverse complement strand
TGAAACTCAGGAACTCATCAGAAATTTATACCAGCACATTTCCCATGCTCCTACTCCAACGTTAACATGAGTTTTACAATAAACAAAGCAAGCCTATATGACAGCCAACAGCTTCTGATACACTTGTACCTGCACTAATATGATAACTGTGGAGCTGGAATTAGGATGTCTCTAAGGAAAAGCTAAAGGATTACCTCATCTTCATATTGCTGAAAGCAAGTCAGTAATGGTTTTAAAGTTTTGTATTGAGAGATGCCTTTACCCCAGTACAGGGCAATATTGTTGTTCCAGTTTTAGCATGTTCAGACTGAATTTTTATGTAGATGGTGTATTACGGCTATTGTATGTAAATTAGGGTGTACAAAACTGGTTATACTTATTTCTGTAATATTGGTACCACTGGTGCAAGCTGTTCTTTACAGGATGCTACTGCTTTGGATTAATTGAGATTATCTTCTGTGGAAAGTTGGTGATTTTGATGTGTGTCTCATGACAGGAGCTAGGCAGTGTTATCAGTTGTTTTTAAATGACCTGCTGCGGAAAGGTATAAGGATAGCAGGAATTTAATTGGGCACATGGTCCTACACAGTTAAGAGCCTTTTAAATGTTTTTGTATGTATACTAAATCTGTCACATGAAGCATACATAGGTTCAAATACATACAATAGTGGTAACAACGATCAGTGATAATCTCATTAATAAGACATAGAGTTCCTGACCACTTGCAATTAAGTTGTTGGTTTTCTGGGGTTTTACGGCCTTCAGTTCTCATAGATGATGCTCTGACCAGCACTCACTTGAGTGTCTAATCGGTTGTTGTTCTACAGTTTTGACTGGATATTGTAATTTTCAGTTCATAAACTAAACTACTGCACAACATAACATGTTGCTGTTGGTTCCACCGTGGGGATCTGAGTGTTATTCACTTATTAAATGATCCTTAGGTGAAGTCTGAGCAATTTCTTTGGAAAGATCCTGATCCTTAAAGCATACATGCACTTGCTTGGCTTGAGATGCTGGCAGGGAAGGGTGCTCAGCTTTCCCAGGAGCAAGCCCTGGGATAGGGACAAAGGTTATAATTTGGGGTGGTTTGGAAGCACCTCATCCCTTATTCTTGACTTAGCAGTTCTTACTGGATGTTTCTGTGTACTTTCCTGTGTAGTGCAAACGGTGTATTTGGATTTTCCATTTGCTGAAGCAATCACTTTATTTCCCATATATGCAGCCATTCAGTGTCTGCCTTAAGGCTGC
Source organism: Falco peregrinus (assembly GCF_023634155.1). Classification (NCBI taxonomy): domain Eukaryota; kingdom Metazoa; phylum Chordata; class Aves; order Falconiformes; family Falconidae; genus Falco; species Falco peregrinus. Next base: position 30,443,749 of record NC_073731.1, on the reverse strand, counting down.
ACTGCTGGAGCAGAGCATAAAGCATCCGGGCTAAAGATGCCTCCTTGGAACTGAAGGAAGATATCTATAAGAAATTAAAAGTCCTTCTTTACCTACTGTATAAAGCTCAAACTTGAGCATTTGACTGTCTGCCAGTATGCAATCTGGTGAAGGCTGTTATGAGTCCAAAACAGATAATTTTTTTTTTCCACAAAATGAAGTGGAAGATATAGTGCACACATCTTGGACATCAAGAATGAGGACTCTGCCACTCCCCGTGTGAATGCTGATGTCCCCAAAATGCAAGAGAGTGTAGGGTATCTCAGAGGGAATGGGTAAAAAAATTGTCATCTGAGCAGCTAATTAGGTAAACTTCTACTATACCTGTTATAAAGTCAAGATGGGTACTGTGTTCATAAATGAGCTTTTATATTCCCTCTTCCTCAGCTGCAAGTGGCAATCCTTGTTCTGTTGCCCAGTAATTCAGAGAAAGCCAGTTTGTCAAATTACATATGTTTTTAACAGATACGCAAGGTTAACATTGCCTGTGACCTCTTGAACTGAGCTGCAAAACTGCAGACCTGGATCCACAGCAACATGGGCTTCTGCCACTGTCATCTACGCTCGTTGTCAGGGGATGTAGGAGAACAATGTGAGAGAGAAATCGGTGTTCAGAGAGCAGAGTGTCAATGTGGGATCAAACACAAGAAATAATGCATGGGCAGGGTAATAAAGGAGATGCTTGCTGTGGCTTCTGGTAGAAAACAATGTTCTTCCCCAGCCCCAATGAAGGTCCACAGGCCAGCAAGTAAAGGGCACGTCACCAGTGTTAATTTACTTGAATGTCCCAGCAGACGACCAATATGAAATATTAATCCCGCGTGAGAGAGAAATTACTGATGTGACCTTCAACCATGTCAGAAGTGTGTCCACATGTAGGATTCCTCTGGTGGTTTGTTGACAATTTAGAGTAAGAGCAGTACAGTCCCTGCCACCGAAGTCAGTCTGCATCTTTGTCAGAGAAGCTCTTTCTGGTGTGGGGTTTGTCTTTTTCCCCCCTCCCACAATGGCATTATTGCTATGGGGTTTTCAGCTTTGCAATGGTAGCTGGCCAGGCAGAGAGCATGAAGGAAAGCTGCGTCCTGAACTAGGCGAGTTCAGAAGTTTGCTGCAAATGTGATTTGTGTCAATGGACATTTGGAGAGAAAGGATGAGCCAAGATGTAGTGATCCTGACAAAGCTCAACAGAGGAGGGGGCAGGGAAAGTGACATAAAAGCAACAAACTGCAATGTTTAGGAGCTATCCTTCACCTGTTCAGGGTGCCGTATGATTTATATGACTAACCAAGGCAGCAAGTGGTGAGTGTGTGTATAATTATCAGTTTGCCAATGATTTATGGACAAGGACTACTTGCTTTAAGCATAGCCTTGTAATTCTAAATAATGAATAAACCAATAATTTATTCTTTTGGGGAGCAGTACTTAATCAGAAAAAGGGAAGAGAATTATTTTCGTGGGTTATTTGCTGCAATTTCTTCACTCTGTTGTATTTAGTGGATTATACACTAGCCTGGCAAGGGGAAGAGGAGACCTAGCATATGCGACAGTGAAAATAACATTTTTGTTAATCGGTCTGAGCACTTAAAGATTAATGAAGTCCTTTCTCTGCATTAATGCAGCTATGGGTGTTCCCGTAACTTCTGGTTCCCTGGCTGGTTTCCAAAACATCGAGTTTAATCGGAGGAAGAAGGGGGGGAGGGGAATTCAGTCATGTTTTATGCAGATTTCCTGGTCAAAGCAGGTGCAATCCGGCTGCTGACTACAGGACTAGTACCAGCTCACTTCAACATGCTCCAGAAATCTGAGGCAAAGCCAAGGGAGGAGGAAAAACACAAAACGTAACAGATGCTGCCATCATTGTCCTTTTAATGACTGCTGAATTTACTACCTGTGGGCTTCAGCTGCACTGTGGACTCTATGAATCGGTGTGACTAGAAGATAAAACCTTTCATAAACTGTAGATAACCAGGAAAACAGCAGCAACTGCTTCTTGTATCACCATCACCATCATCTCTCTGCAAGCTCTGGGAGGGCAGAGGCTGCCAAGCACTGTGTTTGCTTGTACAGTTCCTGGTACAATGGGAGTTTGACCCCTGGTTGAGGTTTCAAAGAGTGACTAAATGTTGCATAAAAATTAATACCAGGGTTTAAAATATGCAAATGCACACATCTGTGGTGCGTGCATTCATGTTACTCAAGTGAATTAGGAGCTGACTATGGGGTAGAAGCAGAGTGGTGGGGTTCATCTAGCGGTTGCCTGAAGAAGTAAGGTGCAGGTTTTCTTTTTTTTCTTTTCCCCCTTTACTTTTGTTTGTGTGGGGTTTTTTATTATTCTTGTTTGTTCTTCCCTGTAATTCTCTGATAGTGTTGCCAAATGCAGATGGTCCACTTGTACAGTCTGCTCTCTACCTGCACTTCTCCAGGTAGTACAGATGGTGGTCAAGCTGCATCTTCTGTCCCAACACCTGTGGGTATTTTGGGTCATTGGTAAATGGTGTTTTTAATGTGGTTCATCTGCAACAGATGCTAAAAATATTTGAGGAGTTAGATCACTTTAGTGGTGACATCATGCCAGCACTGTCACCTAGGTAATGGAACTAATTGCCATAGCAACAAGGCTTTATCATTTAGCAGCCCAAGCATTTTTGACAGATGGGAGAGCCTAAAGATTTGAAGTAGGACACAAATGAAACCTATCTGATTGGGCTAAGTCATATTAATAGTTCATGAATAGGAGTCTTTGGTGCAGAGTAAATCAAATCTGAGTAAATGATATATCTTTTAGAGGCCCATTTACTTCAAATTAAATTGTTTAATGTTAAACACTTCCTTTGTCTAGGAAAAAATAGCAGCATTTAATTAAAACAAGCAGATAATAAACCTGATTGTTTAAATATTATTGTACAGCCCCTGGGTATTGCTCCTTTTCTAGGCATTGTATGAAACTAACTAGATGACAAAGTACTTCTTTAAAAAAAAAAAAAAAAAAGTTAGTGGAGCATTAGATCACTTCAGGGTTAGTAACTTACCTTGCCAAAATATGATGGTGCCAGGAAGGCTGGAGCTGGTGGTGAGAGCGGTGAGGATGCCCAGCTCCCTGCCTGGGGAGCTCCAGCTCTCTCACCTGTTCCCAGCAGTGCTGGCTCTGCCTCAGCCTGCTTTTGGGAAGGGTAAAACCTCAGGCTACACCTGGCACAGCCAGATCCAGCCGGGATTAGGCCCCAAATTACAAAGATCCAGGGTGAAGTTTTCCCTTGCTGTAGGCAGTGCAAGTTTTGCCGCTGAGTCGGTAGACCCGTGCTGCTCTCAGGTTCCTGGGGGATCTGAAGGTGCCCCTTTTTATTCTCTGCTATTCCATGTTGCGCATTCAACCATAGGCAGCAATGATGCTGCTGTAGTTGATGTGCAATAAATCAAGAGTGACTGCAGAGCCCTAGGGGCAAAGGCGAAGTGCCCGGCTAGCCCTGCTTGACCCGGCAGGCGAGGGAAGAAGCTTGGATAGAGAGGAGACATCCTGCAAGGTAACCACTGGCTCTGTACTTACTGGGAAGGTAAAGGCATCTTTGCCAGCCGGCTTGGCAGCCTGGTGAGGACAGCTTTAAACTAAATACATGAGGGCTGGTGATAACAGCTTGCAATTAAATGAGGAAATGGATTGGGGTGGCAAACCTATGGAGCAGGATGAAGTCCTCTTGGAGCAATGTGAGAAAATCTGCAGATCAAACCCTGGTCCTTAGGGGCCTGCTTTATCTTCCCTGCCTGGGGAATGCAAGAAATGCAGGGAGTGTCTGGAGCGTGCTGGGTAACTTCTTAATGCAAATACTATGTAAGTTAGCTAGATATGATGTTCTGATACAATCAAGGAAGATCTGGTTGAGGATGTGACAAACAGTGGCAACCTTGACTGTGGTGACCATGAAATGGTGGAGAACAAGATGCTGACAAAGAGAGAGGCAGGCAAGTAGCAGTGTAGACCCTGGAGCTGAGGGGAGTAGGCCTTGATATATTTAGGAAACTGGTTGGTAAGATCCTGTGGGAGACAGCTGTGTCTCACCTGTCTTTAAAAACAGCAAGAAAGATGATCAGGGAAACTACAGGTCAGTTGGGCTGGTTTTGTTTCTAGGAACAAATCCTCTCAGAAGATGCTTTTGGATGTATGGAGGAGAAAGTGGCTAGAAGTAATGACTTGTTTGATCCCATGTAGAGTACTGGTTGGAGTACCAGGTTGGAGACCCCCAGTACGACAAAGACACCAGTGAACAGGAGGGAGTTTGGAGGCCACTGAGATGGTTAGGGCAGGATCACTTGCCCTGTAAAGATGGACAAACACTGCAAGAGGCTGCACGGAGGGGTTGTGGTGTCTCCGTTCTTGAAGGCTTTCAAGCTCTGACTGGTCAAAGCCCAGAGCAACCATGTCTGAATTCAGTGTTGACCCTGCTTTGAGCAAGAGGTTGGGCTAGAGACCTTCCCAGGTCCCTTCCAACTGGAATTAATCTGTGATTTTTGTGATTTTGCCAGAAAGTAAAATTCCTCTTTATTCCTCCTAATCTTCCTACCTGTATCTAATCTCTCAAAGCTGCATCCTTACTGTGTCTTGTGAAGCAACAACAACAAAGATATCTGAGAGTGTCTTTTCTGTAATAAAGGGGAATGTATCATTTAGATGAAATGTAACTAATGCAGAATATAGTGTTTAAACTTAGTGAATGTTATACTTGCCTGTGCTGAGGTATACATTACCATTTTAATCAAAATGGCTTGTATTGGTTCAGGCAGCAACAGTGAACAAAGTCCCAGATAAAGAACAGTGACTCGCTGTTACTTTCTGCCTTCAACATAAATATTAGTTGCTCTCCGGTAAATGCAACTCATCTGTGTTTAGAAATGCAGCACCCAGCAGATAAAATGCCATTTCTTCCAATTATTTACCCATATTATACAGGCTCAGTATTAGGCTGAGCTGAGCTTTTCACTTTGATGGAATTAGACATAATAATTATTTTTAACACATTGTCTGATTGCTTTCTTTATCAGGAGTTCAGGTTTGCATTCCCACCTTTCTATCAGACCCTTTCTAATGGAAGGAGAGACTTTGGGCAATTAGGCTGGAGGGTCAAAATAATCCTGGCAATTACTTTTTATTCTAATTGAGATTGTGAAGACGTAACTCAGCACTAAGAATTTCTCTATGCATCTTGCAAGGTTTTTTTCATCATCCTTCCAGGCGAACGTAGAAATAGACACTTTGTGGTTTATGTTCTATAACCTCAATGGCTTTGGGTCTTGAAAGCCAATTTTAAAAGGCTCAGAAAAATCACAGCAAAACAGCTGCTTGCTTTTCTGAAAATATAAATGGTATAGTTGAAAATGCACAGATGGCTTCTTGGTGATGCATTTCACAAACATGCTTAGATGTTGTTCAAAATATGAATTTGAATAAATCTGTGATTAATAACTTTCTAGTTGGTGACAGCAGCTATTGGTGGGAGAGCAGGTAGTCAGATATCATTGTCTTATTTTCTCAAAATTTCATGTAGTTCCCTGGGGTGGTTTTGAATTTGGTGAAACTAAAGCCACTTTCTACCTTTGATTTGAAATTCAGTTTCAGACATGGTTTTGCTATGACTTTGAACAGCATGGTAATGTGGGATGGAGGATTTCCATTGCTAGAAACAAAGTCTAGATTCATTACAACTTGAACCACTGCATTCTTTCTCTGAAGGAAGTGTGGTTTTACCTTGTGATACTGTACTGCACTCGTGAAAGGAATAAAGAGGAAGGGATGCTACCACCTTCACAGCATGCGCAGGATAATTTTGAATCATGGACATATGAGTGAAAAATAGCCAGTATTTTGTAATATGCTTAGGCAGTGATTACTTTAAGAGGGGAGAAAAAAAGGATCTTCATCTAGTGCTGGTAGGAATTTCGTCTCTCATTTAAGCAGTCACTGAAAGGAGGCTGTTTATTTTGGTTACTCTACATGACGAGAACTGTTTGAAAGAAGCAATCAAATGCTTTTCCTTGCATACTGATCATTCATTACACAGCTATCAATAACTGCCTAATAAACTAGTCCAAAATAAATCATGCTTCCTTAACTACTTGGTAAAGATTGGACAACACTTCAGTATACTCCTCAATACAGTAGCACATTACAAAAGCAATCCATAGCCTTAAGCACCCATTACTGTTACAGATTCATTAAAATGTTAAGTTCATGTAGTCAGGTTCCTTTATTTGAAAGTGAAAGCCAGTAACAAAGCCAACAAAGATGCATGTGTCTGATTATACTGTGCTAGAAGTAAATAACAGAGCATTATGCAATTCATGGCACAAGTAATGGATTTTGGATAGCAGCATACATCCAATTGAAAAATGATGGACACGTCAAAATGAAGTATGTCATAGTCAAAAAGTACAAGCTTCTAAAATAAATGATGATAAGCTCAAGACCTGTGCCCGTAATTTGCACGATCAAATAAGACTTATTGGTTCCTTTAAAAAAAATAAAAATAAATTACTGGCAATCACATTTTACTTAATCAAAATGTACAGGTTTAGTGAAACGTTCACAAGATTTTCCAGTATGTGGCTTGTATTTGCAAAGCTTAGAGCTATTGGAGGCATGTGTTGGAGGTGGGACGGCACTAACAGGGAAGCATACATATTTAAAATATTTCATATTAATCAGAAGTTATCAACTTGGCACTGAAGCTTCAGGCAAGTTCAGGACAAATCTCACTGAAAATAACTGGTAATTACTAAAATTACAGTGCTTCTAAAAATTCAGGGCTGGCAATCTTAGTGCAGGCATCTGAAATCGATGAGTGAGAACTCAGTATGGAAATGCTGGTCCTCAGATGCAATGTAGAAGACTGTATTCTTTTTATTTTAGCTGTAGTAAAACCTAGAGATAAAGCTTGCTGTACATTAGCTGAGTAAGTTTGCTTGACAAAGTGAGTGTGTGGAGCCTCTCCCTGCTCCTTTGCAGTAACGAGGACAGGACAATCTGCATTTGGGTGTCATGAGTAGGTCTGAGCACTTGCTCGTTGGAGGACTGCATTGATCGGGCTGGTCCAGAGCAGCTTCTGCCTTCAGCTGAGGTGTTATAGACTTTTGCTGCTGCTTTTATGGGTAGCAGTGAACTTTGCTTTGCAAAGCATGTTCTTCCATGACTTGGTCAAGCAAGCCTGCTTGGAGCTACCTTTAACTCATTTGCCTGCTGCCTCGCTACCACCTCTTCCTCTTGCAATCATAGTGAGGAGGAGGAGGGTAAAGAAAGTGGGATTGGATCTACTGGAATAGAGCTTCATCTGCATGGGAGAGGGCAACATCTACTTGTAGATGTGGCTCTTAAGGACGCAGTTTAGTGGTGGACTTGGCTATGTTAGGTTTATAGTTGGACTTGATCTTAAAGGTCTTTTCCAACCTAAATTATTGTATGAAGTAGTGCCAGAAATCTCAGGAAGTCAGGTAGCCCATCTCCTTACCAGCCAGGGCCAATCACACCCCTGTTGCTCACAGCAGGTCTTCTAACAGCCTGTGGGGAAACTTCTGTGGACTGCTGACAATTCACGTGTTGCTTTGGTTGCCCAGAGGAGTACGTATGTGCCACCCTCCCACCAGAAAGGTGAGGAAACAATGCTATGGCTTCTAAGTGGTAGGAGGAATGCATCCTCTAGTTGGTCAAATATGTGTCCCAGGGACTGTATCATCCCTTGCCAGCTAGATGACAAGTACATACAGCTTGTATGGGGATGAAAGATCTAGAAGCCTGCCAAGGCAAGCGGGTTAATGTAGCAGCAGGAAAAAATGTGGTGTAATTAACAACATGAGGAAGGGGTTAAAATAGAAGGGTAAAGGAGGGGCTGCTGGTGTGAACTGGTGTAGGAAAGAGCTGTGAAAGTATGGCAGGACTTATGTGGAAAGGAACTGCAGATATGGGGAATCTAATGGGCCATGAGGGATGGAGTCTGGAGTTAGAAAGCACAAGGAGAGGAGAAGTGGGTTTTGCCTCTTAATGGACTACTTATCTGAATCTGTTACTAAAGATCTTCAGATGGAATTCCTATAAATTCCATAGACAGTTAATTATCTTCACTGCTGAAAGCTTTTCCCAATATCTACCCTTGCTGTAATTGAAGTTCATTAGCTTTTTCACTGTCTGCCTCTGACATGGGTAAGAGCTTTTTATAGTGTTCTTTTGCATAGATGAATACTGTTATATGCCGCCTCATAGCATTTTCCCTAAACCAAACTAGGCCCAATTCTTGCAGAAAAATAAGATCTCTTTGTCCCTTGCTACTTGTCCCTGAGTGCTCCATGTCTGCTGAAGAGCATGTTGACCAAGACTGAACACGCTGTTCCCCCAGAGGCCTTGCAAGCCCTAAGGTGAAGGGAACGATGACTTTGTCCCTTTTCCTCTCTCGGGGTGGTGATTGCCTTTTTGGCAGGAGCATAGTCCTGCCAGCCTTGGTCATCTTGTATTCCTTGGTGGCCTCCTAACTGTGCTGTTAGACCTGGCTAGCCCACACAGCAGCCTCGAGCTCTGGAGCCTGTTGCTCCAACCCAGATGTAAAACTTTGCATTTGTCTCTTGCTTGATGTGTTTTGCAGACCTGCCGATTTAACACACATCCTATATTTAATCACCTGGGTCATAAATGAAACACTGCAAGGATACATCTCTGTGGAGGGATGCATTGCATGGGGTTGCACTCTGACAGCATAAATACTCTGGATATGTTTTTAGGACGCTTCGGTTTCCATCCTTTAGTTGTTCCTTAGGTTGGTTACGAAGATATTATAGGAGATAAGGTTGGAAATCTTACTAAAGTCATGTTACCTAATGCAACGTCTTGCTAAATACAAGCCTTTTACTTTACCAAGGAAAGAAACTGTTGGTTTTACATCATTTGTTCCCAATGAGTCCTGACTGACTGTTTCTAGGGTTTCTTATTTTTCTTTTAATGACTCAAACGTTCTTTGACAGTTTATTTCATTATTTCTCCTAGAGCAGAAATGGTGTGGTCTGTAAGGTTTTCTTTTCTCCCTGATGGTAAAGGAGCACTGTTTTAAACCTTTTGCAGTCGTTTGGGTCTCCACCTATTTTTCAGAAATTCTTAAAGATAACCGCTAGGAAATCTAAGACTGCTTCAGCCAGTTCTACAAAAGTATTTTAGAAGAAATTTAATTAGACCAGCCATTTGGAAAACATCTAGCTTATCTTTATCTAAGTATTCTTGGCACTGCTCTGTGAGATCCTTTGTCCTTATCTATAGGTGTTTAAATAAGTAAGCACCTTAATTACAGCTGACCTTTTTAATAAAGAATGAAATGAAAAAGGCCTTGATGTTGAGATTAAGTTGACCATCTCAGCTTTCTCCGTTACTTGTAATAGAGCCTACATCTAATGCTAACTGCATCCTCCATAAAATAAGAGAAATAAAGGACCTTGGACACTTTCCAGACTGTGAATCCATGGCATTTGAAAACCATCCTATCAAAGTTTGGATCAAACTTTGCTGGGGGCATAACAAGCATAGCTGGGGTGTGTTCAAGGACTCTGAGTCATCCTAGACAGGATGGGTAGAAGGGGGAACGTGGAGATTTGGAGCAAGAAGATATTTCTGTAGTTCATAATATTTACTGGCAAAGTGTTGTGTCCCCAGTGGTACAGGTATTGTGACATTGGCACCAGACTCCAAAGTCTCAACTGCAAATGGCTCTAAAGAAGCTCATAGTCTACCTTGAACAAAAAACTCATCTTTTTTTATGCTATCTTTTTAAAGGTTTTTCATGTCATGGTCTGACATAAGAGAACATTAGCTGCAATAAAGAATACCAGTAAGCCTGAGTCATAGACGGGAGTATGATAGGAGCATAAAATGAGACTCCATAAAAAATGTTTTGACAAATGAAAATCAGCAGCCACAAACTCTGTAGTTCACTGGATGTGGAGTATACAGCAAGGGCTTATGCTGAAGGACCCGAGTACACCAAATCTCTTCTTTTCCCCCTTTAACATCCACAGTACTCTCTCAATATAGATTTTGATAAAAAGCTTAAATGAGTGTGAATTCCACCATTAGCAGAAAGGCCAAGAAATGCAACAGTTATGTTTCTGACTCACTCACAGATATGCCTTTTATTGCCAAAGGTAAGGTATCTTGTCATCATGTCTAATAAGAAAATCTCACAGGATTTGTGTAATACCAGAGGAAAGCAGCACACAAAGGGCAAGTCTTAGCTCTGACTTTTTTTTTTTTTTCAGAAGGCTTTGCAAAGGCTTTCAATATGACTTTATCATCTTTAATAGCTCCTACAGTCTTGCAATAAGCTAGAACAAGAGTTTAAACTTCTTAGGAGGTTGCAAGAAAGCTGCAAACACTGAAGGAATTGGCAGCAGTGTAGCACCTGGGCCTTCCTCTACTGCATTTGTGCTGAATGAACAACTTTCAAGAGTGATGGTTCAGGAATTACTATTGTGTTTGATAAGAAAGATGCTTTGAAAACACATTTATGTGTATGTATGGGAAGAAATCTTGTTCCAGCTGAACTTTTTATCTCTTGCCCTTTCTGGACAAGTTGATTTGAGGGAGGAAAAATTCGAAGGCATCTTGTTGCTATGATGGCTGTTGTCATCCCATCAGGGAGGATTAAAAAGGACGAGCCTTCCCTCCCAGCCTCAGGATGTAGGATGCTGAGAAGGCTGAATCGCAAACCTGGCTGATGCTCTGAGCCTGATGAGAGGCAGAGCTGATTGCACAGAGGGCAATGATGGTCTTTATCTTCTCAACATCCTGCTCCCTGAGCTGCTGCATCTTCCTGGTAGCGCAGCTCCAACAGATCTGTAGGATTTCAGGCTGCTCAACCCTGGCTCCAGTCCTCCCCATTTCTAAGGCATGGGAAAGGTGGGATGGGGGGAGCAGGGCAGTACATGTGTAAGCAGTATTCTGGGCTTCTGTAAAACATCTACTGTTGTGCCAGATGGGAAAATATTAGTTCAACTTATGGTAACTTAATTAAGATAAGATGGAGATTGATGTATAAGAATTATAAAGTGATGGTGGAACATGGCCCAGAGGAAGCTGGCAAAAAGATCGTGTTGAAAGGGGAACTGTGAGGCAGTGTCTAGTGCAGTTCAATTATTGGATTAGGGCATAATCTGATTTAATATTTTCATTACCGACCTCAATACCGAAAGTAGGGATAAATTAATTTTTTTTCTGGTGGCATAAATGTGGGACATTCTAACAATAAAAATGTGAATTACCATATTATATAGAAATAATTTGATGACCTTGAAATTAGGAATGATATAAATGTGATGGAACATTATAGTACAAAATGCAAAGTTATGCACTTTGGGACCATGAACAAGAATTTCAGGCGTTAACTGGTGCTTGAGCTGGGAGCAGAAGAGAAGCCAGGTCATGTGTTTTATTCGGCTTCAGATGTAGCTGTGAAAAAGCTCATTGGGATCGTAAGCTGTTATGTTCTGGTGTTAGTGTAGTGATTTCTTGCTGTGTACAAGACTCCACTGAAATACTGCGTGGATCTCTGTGTATAATCTCTCAAAAATTAATTTGTGATGGAATGAGTGAGAAGGAAAGGTACAATGGTCTTAGCAGCTGATCTTATGAAAGAAATTTGGAAGTGCATCTTCTTAAGGCGAGGAAAAAACAAAGCTTGGGAGAGGATATGACTGTCTTCTACAGACTCACCAGAAGAGAAGACCCTAAAGAAGGGTGGAGGAAGGGAGAAGAGCTGTTTGAGCAGAAATGGCAGGGTTGGCACAACAGCATTTTCATGTTAGAAAAGCAGCAGAGCATCTATGAGAGATTTCCTGTAGTAAAGATAGCACAACTCCTGGAACTTGTTTTAGGATAGGAATTTATGTGCTTAATTAAGAGTTAATTAAACCTTATTGCCTAGGACAGCACAAGGCTGAAGGCAGATGATTTGACATCCCTCTCACTCCCGTGCTCCAAGCTTCATTCTGGAGATCCCCATTCCCCCCACCCCACTGCTCCCACTCCTCTTGCTCCCTCCCCACTTGCTCCTGTCTCCAAAGCTGCCCAGCTAGAATTTAATTATTGAATTTGCATCACTTATTCTGCATGTGATTTGGTTAGCTTTTTCTGGGATAAACTTGTTTCAGAAAGACTACAAAGATTCCTGCACTTCACTCAGCCCTGTGGAGTCACGCACGAGAGCTGTACTCACCATGTCGCCTGCTTTTCTAATTGAAAAGAAATTGTCCTTCCCACTGGGTCTGGCTTTTCAGTTCACGGACAGGAGGAGGGAGATTCACTGAAGCTTTAGAAGCAGAATTTAGAAGTCATACTATTCAATAACTAGGAATTCTGATGTTTTTTCTGTAACATCAGAGGAAAAAAAAATCTTGTATTAGCATTCAAATGAGTGCATAAAGTAGTTATTGTTTTCCTGGCCATACAGAGTATGTAGCCGTATGCTCGCAGTCAGAAATGGCATGAGATACTATTCATAATGGCTTTTATTTATGACAGTTTCTGGGATCCAGGGTTCTAGCTATGATGGCTCAGCAGGTTTCCACAGCTCAGCTGTGACTAGACCTAATTCTGATTCATTCAGACTGTTCCTGCAGTCGAGAGCCACAGCAAATAGAAAAGATACTGCTGATAAATTGTATATAGAAAAATAAAAAATCAATATAACAATTATAGCCAATCCAATCAGAAACAAGAAGAGAAATTAAGGGAAGTTCAAAAAAAGAACAAGGGAATAAGATCCACTGCAATTAGTACTGAGTGTGTAGCGCTTATCACAAAAGAGTTTGATTCTTGGATATTATGCAGTAGGGCAAAAAATGCAGAAGAAAAATGCCACTGGGGAAGAAACTGTGTACACTTAAGGCTGTGTCTTGCAGGGGCAGGAGAGGTTTACAAAAGCACGACCTATGGTATCACATTGAGCTCTGTCTTGCACATTTTTTGCCCTTCTCTGCTCTTCTTCTTGCATGTTTTTTGGTTGTGGTTTTTTTTGGTTGTGTTTTTTTCCAGTGAATTGCCCACTCAGTAGTCAGCAACATAGAGACTATGCAAGGTTTTGCTCTTCCCAAACGCAGTGTCTGCTACAGGCAGATGATGCAAAACAGTCCATTCGGAGCTGCGCTTGAATGGACATCAGCCCTTACTACTTTCACAGTCTCTGCATGTGGCAAAGGAGTATTTGTTGTTTCTTGTGATGGCATCCCCGTCAGCAGGTCAAAGGCTGAGAGATAATCAGAGAAAATTATGCTAACACAAAGTGTGCGTTGCCTCTTGGATACTTTCTCAGCTCTCTTGAAAGAATTAAAAACCAAACCAAGCCAAAACTTCATATTCATAATAGGTTTAGTGTGATCTTGCCTATGCTCAACTGCTTTTGGCTGTATGGTGGTGTTTAGTTGGATAATTGTTTATCTATTGGAGGAGAAATAGCAGCTCACCAGCAGCAACTTACTCAGAAGCCCTGTGAGCTTGCTTGGATCTACAGGAAACTAGGAGTTAAAAAGTTTCCCAAAATATCTTGCCCATATCCCAACCCATGTTCTCCTCCTCTTCTCCAGTGTGGCTGGTTCCTGTGTGACAGGAGGAAGGATTAGTCCCTGCCCAGCACTGGCCTAAGGTCTTTAGGGAAAATCCACAGGCTGTTTCTGGGCTGAGCCCCAAACGCCCACGGTCTGAATAAGCTGCCATTTAGTTCCCTAGTTGGAGCCTGAGGAGGTGAAGCCATGAGGTGTGTTTTACTCAGAGCAGCTAAACTCAAAAAGCAAGAGTGCTATCTTAGCATTCAAGTGGTTGCAGGTCTTTCTTCTCCCACTCGAGCCTAAATGAAAACACTGATGTGTTCTCCACCACTGAGATCCAGGGGAAGACAGGGAGCTGCTGGAAGTCACAGCACCTCACTTGTTCGCTACATCAGATATGCATAAACTGAGGTCCAGGCGCACACCCTGGATGTAGCCTGACCGCCTACAGGGGCAAGACCTGTGTGTGCAATATCCCTTCCCCACAGTGACTTCCAAGGTGGGGTGGCAGGGGAACCCCTATACAAGTGTAGGAAGGGAGTCGTGGTGCACTCTACAGGTCCAGAAGCTCTCCCTACAGGTTATGGGTGGCTGTGGACAGCCCTTGGCTGTCAGGGACTGGCCATCAATACTGTGAGTATCCACCTGGGACAGGGGTAAACCAAAAGTAGGTGCTCGCTTCTGTTCTCAAATAGGTGTTTGAGCAGTAGTAGGAAGCGGGTTGATATTCATCTCTTCTTTTCTCACTCACGTAATGTAAATTGTTTCATATTGACAGTTTTACCTGCTGTCACCCTTGAAACCACAGGGTCATTAATAACCAGGATGTCAGTTTGACTCCTGCTCTACCACAGTACTTGCTTAAATAATAAGTTGTTGCTTCCTCGGAGCTTGCGACAAGCCCAAAATTTAGCAATTGCTTATGAGAGGTGAAATACTGCATCTTTTCAACAAACACTTGAATCTAGCTGAGCTCAACCTGATGTGGCACTTCACTGCAATCCAATCATGATAGCCAAGAATGATTTTTATCTGTGTTGCCTGCCATGAAAAGTAAACTTTGACAAATCAACGATGCCTTGTTCCATAAATCCATTACTGAATTCGTGGGTGACCTAAAGTGATGGAAACAAAACAGAAAGGTTTATGGGTGTCTGGAATCTGCATGACTGACCAAGATTTGTAGAGTCATCACTTCACCTGCAGTAAATGTCCGGTTCCTGATATCAACAGCCAAGTGTGGCTGAATGTGATCTGTCAAAGGAAAGCAAAAAATAATATTCTGTAGGATGCATTCAGATGTTTTGACTCAACTTTGATGAATTTGTTTTTGGTTTTGTTTTGTTTTTCCCACCAGGGTGCTGCAAAGAGGCTTATACCCCCTAATTTCAAGAGCAGGACTGGGTCTCATGGGGTCTTGCAACTTTATTGCCAAACAAGTCATATGGTGGGATCTCCTGCCAGAGTCAGTCTGCCAACACAAACAATAAAATTATCAGATGTAGTGTGCATTTACTTGAAAACTGTTGCTTGAAAACAGTAGAAATAAAGGATAGTATTTTTAGCTCCTTCTTTTGCTAGTAAAATCGGAGAAAAAAAATTAGCAATATCAAAAACTCTAGTCGTCGAGAGTTGGTACCTGAATTCACGGAACTAAGTGACAGAGCCCCTGGGCTGGGGTCTTCCTTGCATGAAGGCAGCAGGTGTCATTAGCACATACTCCTCTGGAGGGATTTTGGATGAGTGAAATGACTGATTCCTCCTTGGCTGCCTCCAGCTTGTCAGTCCCTCAGAAAGGGAAGAGGCAGAACTCCCAGAAGATCCATGGGGCTGCCCAGGATCCTTGACCTTGGCTCCCAGTGTCTGCCAGGTGCAGGGCAAGGAAAGCTGGGCGCTCCCTCTTTGCTCCAGGCAAACCCAGCTGGTAGGGCTACCTTCACACCCATTGTGCCAGGGCTCTGCCAGGACCAGAGTGCACCTCTTGCCCCGACCCTCTTTCCCCCACCCCCCCCTTTTCCCCCCGCCTTCCCTTCCCCCTCTTCCCACCCCTCTTCCTACCGACCCCTCTTTCCCTCTTTCTTTTTTTTTTTTTTTCCTCCCCCACTGTGGGTTGCGGTGTAAAAGTTATACCCTGGGCTCAATCTGCACACTTCAAACATCCAATATCCCACTGCTTTGCCAGGGAGGATTATACATTTTTCACGAAGTGAGTAAGTATGCTTTCAGAGAACAGATATTTCCATGGCTACAGATCCTTCTCATGCAGTGGAATGGCTTATGCAGCTCGGCTAGCAGAGAGCTAATAAAATGAGAGGAAGTAATTAGATGAAAGGATGGCTGGCTGTTTGATGTCAAATTTCTGGTTATCACCTGAGACCCTTGGGAACTGTCTCAGGTGGCCAAACATGCTGTCAAAGTTTTTATTTTGCATGAAGATTGCACTCTGGTTTTGGTCCTGTAGGTTTTTGCTGCTGCCTTGTGCACAGAAGTGGTCCTTGTGCAGTTTTATAATTGCAGTTAGTCCATATGCTGCTATGCATTCATATCTCACGCGTAAGAAATTGTTCCTGTTATGCAAACAAAAGTTTGACTTGCATTGCAAGTATGGGAATCAACCTATAAAATCATAGAGGATCTGAGCAGCACTACATACTAAAAGACATTTATCTCCTTGTGCAATACCCGATGTGAAGTACTGGAATTAATATCTCCCCTGGCATTAACAGAAGATGGTGTGAGGAATATCTGGCAGATAGTTTTTTTGCCTGTAGGGCGCATCCTCTTGATGCCTGGACTTTCATATTTTCTCTGAGATTTTCTGAGATATGTGGATCATGAGTGACATAAAATTTCCTTTTCTCTACCGAAGCTAAAATGTAGCTTATTAATAGGTTAAGTATATATTCAATATATAAGGACTATAGGAGACTGTTAGTGGGCTCTAACTTTTTTTTTTAAGTGCTGAATTCTGTTCTCTTGGTTTATCTTTAATCGCTTACATAGCCGCACAGACTATGTAAGCAGGAGGAAGCACTCAGAATTTCTGTTCATCCTTAAAACCTTGTCCAATATTTTTAAATACCTCTGATCAGTTCCCTGAGAATTCTAAGTACTTCCAGTCTTAAAATAAAGTCCTGCCATTGCAATGAACCTAAGATGAGTCTCCACTAAATTTAATGAGGTGAAGGCATTTCTAAAAGATTGGACACAAGTGTGACATATTTTTTAACTTTAAAATATATCTGGCAAGCTAGAAATTCTGTGTTAATTGAAGGCCAGCTTCAGTAAAGATAAAATGAAAGAATCCTTCTAACGATGTACGTATGAACCAAAACAGATGGTAGAGACATTTCACCAACATCCTCTAAGTACTAGTAAGTACATGGGATAATATTAATTTGGGTGAACGGACATGATTAGTACCCTTTGACTTTTTTTTGTAACAGCTGAGTCTAATGTATCCTATTTATATGACTGTCAAGAGCTTCCAGTCATATTGTAATGATTTCCAAGGGCCAATTTGAAAGAGATTGCACTGTGAGTGTCAAGTTGACAAGCTCACATCCTCTCCTTGATGTGAAGTGCTAAGTTCATGAAGATGTCAACGTGTTGCCTTGCCAAGTCTCCCAGCTGGAGAGTAATACTGCATAATAGTCGCGAGACTTCAGATCCAATGTTATCAGTTCAAGCGTTGCAGGGTTTCACAGGGAAAACCATGGCACAAGCAAGTAGTTTTCAGATAAGTTACATTCAGTGGCATTATCAGAATTGATTTCACATTGAGATGCATTGCTGGGCGGAGGTACAAAATTCGCACTTGCTCTTTCAGGTCAAATAATGTTTCTGGTAACATTCAATGGAAGCTTTGCCTGGGATGATTAAAAAATCATGAACTCGAGGCAACTTCAGACTGTTTCAGGAGATGTGCATATATTAACGGATATGAATAGTACACCTATCCCCCTCTCACTACTAACATTCTCCTGGTTTTCTCACAATGTTAGCCTTAGCTGTGATCAGCAGGGGCTCTCCAGATTGGAGCCTCCTTGATTAAAATGAGTGAAGAAGGATGGGCAAAGTGCTGGCATACTTCAAAAGCTCTTGCCACTGGTCTGAAAGTGCCCCTTCTAGTCTCAGTGTGAATGAAACAGAGCCTGAGTCAGGGCACATTGCTAAGTAAAAGTGCATTGCAGAATTTAGTCTTTCCTCCCCACCAACAGCCCCTGAAATTAGTGGGACCATAGGCAAGTGACAATCAAAAGGGTATGGAGCTGATGTGATTTCATTTACTTGTGATGGGATATCTTTATTTTGTATTGCTTCATTTGAGATGTGTTCTGAAACTGTGTTGAGAGTGCCTATCCATCAGGATAGGAGCCCTTGCCCTCTTAATACCCCTTCTGTAAATCTAATGAATCAGTCAATCAATAACAGCTTAAAGAGTTGTGCTTCTGAATGCTAGCCTTTTTCTTTTTTTTTTTTTTTTTTCTCCTGTCACAGTGGGGTTTTTTTCTCTGTATAAAATTGTTACCCGTGTTTTAATTTGTACTTGCTAAAATACATATTCTTTTGAAATGCATACCTTACGATGGACAGCTTGAAAGCTGCCACCAGGCTTACCTCTCACTGAGATGCTGCCGGCTAAGTGGAGGAAATTGTCCAGCTTGTCAGTGCCAAACTAACAAGGCAATGCCCCTTCTTGCTACACCTGCTAATGTAGGTAATTTCATTCCTGAGTGAGATTTTTGTCTCCCTTTTGGTGGAGGCCATAAAATGTTTGTCATACTCATCATGTCCAGATAAGAGGCTTTGAAAACCGCAGTGTAGTTATATCTCATCTCTTATCCAAAATAAGACATATTGGTGGCTTTTTCCTATGCTAATTAGGCCAATATGAGTCATCCTTAGATCTCCCAGGGTGCCCATTGCAAAGGCAGGGCTAGCCTGTGGTCCAAAGGCTCTTGCCTCTCAGTCAGAGTTAAGGAGAGAGCCCTGCACCCACTGGCATCCTTGTGAGAACTTATTAAAAATCTTCTATCCAGCTCTCAGTCCTGTCTTTTGGAACTCTGAGGGAGAAATAAGGGGATTCTTCTGGTCAGGCAGTGTTCTGTGAGCCAGCAAATACTCTCTTCTCTAAAATTCTTATGTTTCAGCTTCTTGCTTTTCCAGACACATCCAGCACAAACTAACTGTGCCACCAAAGTGGTCTTTGGAAACCACAGTACCTAATTGCCCTCTGGTTTTAAGTGTATCATGTTTGCAACACATCTGGGAGGTGAAGAAGTGCTAGTCCCGCTACGAGGGTCTAAACCGTGATACTCAGGGCTTCCGTGCCTAGAGAACTTGTGCCCACAGTCTTCCACGTAGCAGTACTCCTTGTGTATTAGAAAGGCACCTGGTCAGCAGGAGGTCTTAATGCTAAAATTGTGGGTTAACTAAGAATATTGAAATGCTTGAGCAGTTGGCTGAGGACTTTGCTATTAACTGGTAGCTCTGAGATGCCTGGGGCATTCAAATGTAAAGCTTCATATTTGTACTGTAACCTAGAGATCATCCAGCCTTTCCTGGATGTAGCAAGGACCTTACTCTGCTTAAGGCCTCTGAGTGCTCTTGTAGTAGGAATATCTATTCTTAACTTTGATAATGCACTGTGAGAGTTCCTTTCAGAAGTTTTTCCCCTCACTCTGGTCCAGTCTGTCTTCTGTGTAGCTTCTGGACTTTAGCTGGAGCCTACAAAGTGGGTAATATATGATCTTTGACACAACTCCAGTAACACATTGAAGATTCTTGTCTAATTTGCTGGAGAGGTGTTAAAACCAGGAATAAGTGTGAAGCAATTAAGAAAAATGCATGATTACTTGTCCTCACACAGACCTCGTATTAAAATACTGAACATTATTTCACTTGAATGTGCTTCCCTCGGTTTATTTGTTAAACACTCTATGAGAATAAATTTGATAAGCTGTACTTGGTGTTGGTGAGTTATGAAAATGGAAGTTTCATTGCTGTCGTAGTCCCAGAAGACAGTATCTTTATTACCTTTTTAGTTCAGATTCTGGGCATAATGTTATGTTTAAAACCATAGATCAAGCAGAAAGGCAATAGGTTTTATGTAAAGCGTGCTACTTTTAAAAGATGTAGGAAGCTGAACTGCTTTTCTTCATATGGATATGAAAGCCCATTAGAAAAATTGGAATGATTCCCTTTCTGTGCATTAAACCCTTGCTGCACCTTGTTATGATACTTCATGCTAGAATACTCACATTTATGCTACCTATAAGTTTTCTAAACCACCTGCATTAAAGTAGTTATGCTAACCAACATATACACAGTCTCAATCTTTACGGTCTAGCTATGCGCAGCACCCGGGGCGCAGGGAGAAGCCTATTAGCTACCGTGTAAGCAAGAATGATGAATGCTCTCCTCCCTGAAATCACCCTGCCACCCCACCATGGAGCCATTTGAGAGAGCACCAGATGAATACACACATGCTCCATCCATCTGCACCTTATGAGGCATTGACTTCCTAATGGAAACAGTTTTTAACATGAGCAAAGGCTAATCCATAACTTACATACTTGGGAAAATCAATCAATAAACATGCCTGTGACAATGGGATTTTCGACAAGAAGCACTGCAAAATCTTATTTACCTCCTCTGCACAGCCAGCAAATATCCACCAGGGAAACTGTTATTTTTGATGTAGACATATAACTTAAATAATGCTCAAATGACTGGTGCAGGCATTGGCTACAGAGGATAAAAAGGAAAGCTGGATTTGCTAAAAATAGTTGTATTAAAAAATCAGTGTATTTTCCTTCTTGAGGAGGAGGGGTGAAAAAACCCCACAACTCTAATCTTGGACTAGAAGACTACAGGTAGAAAAGTTCAGGTCTTGCCCTTCTCATTTTTGAAAGACACTTCTCTAGTTCAAAGGGGCTTTGGTTTAGCTTCAGGGGAAATATCAAGGATTATAATTGGAAGACTTTTCTAGGTTTTCCTAGCTGGATTTCAGAAATACGGTATGTACTTAACAAAACCACACACACAGAAAAGAACAGAGCAACTTTGAAATAAACCTTTCATTCCTCCTACTGCCATGCAGTCTATACTGTCACCATGCATTTTCCCTGAGAGGGAGGAGTGTGGAAGGAGGGATGAAAGGTATTGGGGAAAAAAGAAGTGCAAGATTAAAAATAAATCAAAAAGGGAAGGTATGTCGAGAGACGTGGGTTTATGCCAGCTCCTAACTTTTCCTCTGAAATGGATACATCTGGAAAGATTTGTCTGCATTTATCAGAGTATTTCAGCAATTAATTGCAAGGCAGATGACTAGAAATGTTTGTGGAGATGCTAAGAGGGTGCACGCCAGGAAGAGCTGATTTTAACGATGTGCTGCGCTCTGACCCTCTCCTCACTGAAAGCCGCAGGATGTGAAATGCTGACCCTGCTGAAGTCAGGGGGGCAGTGTGCCTGACCTTGGGAGGCGGGGTGGTGGGATTTCACCCTGGGAAATAGTTTTGACACGAATGACTATCTAAACATTTGTGCTTATATTTTCAGTTTGAGGTGGGGGGCTGCTGACTTGGTTTGCCTTTTTCTAAAGAAAATAGTATCTTTTCCTGCTCTTGCCTTTTCTTGGTGCATGCATCTTCTGATTAAATATGGTCTACCGGGTGCATAAAACATTGAGAATGAAACATTTCAGCAATTATGTAGTTAAGGTATAGCCTCAGTCTTTAATAGTGAGACCAGTTGTTCTCTGTGTACCCAGCTCCCTGAGCTGGAAGCCAGGGGTGGGGAGCAGAATGCAGCCCCCATAATCCAAGGGGAGACAGTTAGCAACCTGCTACACCACTGAGACACACACAGGTCAGTGGGGCTGGATGGGATCCACCTGAGGGTGCTGATGGAGCTGGCAGAGGAGCTCACCGAGCCACTCTCCATCGTTTGTCAGCAGCCCTGGCTATCCAGGGAGGTCCCAGCTGACTGGAGGTCAGCAAAGGTGACACCCATCTACAAGAAGGGCTGGAAGGAGGGTTCGGGGAACTCAGGCCTGTCAGCCTGTCCTTGGTGCCAGGGAAGGTTATGGAGCAGATCGTCTTGAGTGCCATCATGTGGCACATGTGGGACGGCTGGGGATCAGGCCCAGCCAGCATGGGTTTGTGAAAGGCAGGTCCTGCCTCACTAACCTGATCTCCTTCTGCGACAAAGTGACCTGCCCAGTGGATGAGGGAAAGCTGTGGATGTTGTCTGCCTAGGCAAGCTTTAGGAAAGCTTTTGACACCGTTTCCCACAGTATTCTCCTGGAGAAACTGGTTGCTCATGGCTGGGATGGGTGTACTCTGTGCTGGGTGGCCGAGCCCAGAGTGGTGGTGGATGGAGTCCCATCCCGCTGGCACCGGGCACACGGGGTGTCCCCCGGGCTCCGTGCTGGGGCCAGCCCTGGTTAATGTCGGTGTCGATGCTCGGGGCGAGGGGATGGAGCGCTCCCTCAGTCAGTGGCAGGTGGCACCAGGCTGGGGACAGTGCTGCCCTGCCGGGGGGCAGGGGGCTCTGCAGGGGGGGCTGGGCCCAGGGGCCGAGGCCACTGGTGTGAGGGTCGCCCCAGCTCGGAGCCGGGCCCTGCCCGTGGGTCACACCAGCCCCAGGAGCTGCGGGCGGGGGGGCAGGGGGCTGGGGAGCTGCCCGGGGGAAGGGGCCGGGGGGGCTGGCTGGGCCGGCTGGGCATGAGCCCCCCGTGTGCCCGGGTGGCCGAGGGGGCCAGCAGCACCCTGGCTTGTGTCAGAAACAGTGTGGCCAGCAGGGCCGGGGCAGTGACCGTCCCCCTGCGCTGGGCACCGGTGATGCTGCACCTCGGATCCTGGCTTCAGTTCTGGGCCCCTCACGGCCAGAGGGACACGGAGGGGCTGGAGCGTGTCCAGAGCCGGGCGGGGGCTGGGGACGGGGCACCAGGCTGGTGGGGAGTAGCTGAGGGTACTGGGGGTGTTTAGCTTGGTGAAGCGGAGGCTCAGGGCGTGACTGTATCGCTCTCTACAAGTGTTGTGGTTTAATTCCAGCTGACAGCTAAAAACCACACAGCTGTTTGCTCCCTCCTTCCCAGTGGGATGGGAGAGAGAACTGGAAGACTGAAAGTGAGAAAACTCACAAGCTGATATAAAGATTGTTTAATAGGTAAAGCATAAGCCACGCAAGCAAAGCAAAAGAAGGGACTGATTTGCCATTCTCCATGGGCAGGCAGGTGCTCAGCCGTCCCCAGGACAGCCAGGCTCCAGCACGCGTAGCAGCTACTTGGGAAGACAAACAACATAACTCTGAATGCCCTCCCTGTCCTTCTTCCCCCAGCTTTACATATTGAGCATGACATCATATGGTATGGAATAACCCTTTGGCTAGTTCGGGTGATCTGTTCTGGCTGTGTCCCCTCGCAGTTTCTTGTGCCCCTCCATCCCTCTCACTGGGAGAAGCTGAAAAGTCCTTGATTTAGTATAAACATTACTTAGCAACAACTAAGTGTCATCAATATTATTCTCACACTAAATCTAAAACACAACACTGCGTCGGCTACTAAGAAGAAAATTAACTTTATCCCAATGAAAACCAGCACAATCCCTGAATTATCAGCATTATTTCCAACACAAATCCAAAACATAACCCCATATGAGCTACTATGAAGAAAATTAACTCTACCCCAGCCAAAACAGACAACTACCTGAAAGGGGTTTATAGGCAGGTGGGGGTCAGTCTCGTCTGCCAGGTAACAAGCCATAGGACAAGGGGAAATGGCCTCAAGTTGCACTGGGGAGGATCATATTGGATAATAGGAAAAATTTCCTCATTGAAAGGGTTGTCAAGCATTGGAACAGGTTGCCCAGGGCGATGGTGGAGTCACCATCTCTGGAGGTATTAAAAGACCTGTAGAAGTGGCGCTTAGGTACGGGGTTTAGTGGTGGAGTTGGCAGTGTTGGGTTTATGGTTGGGCTCAAGGATCTTAAAGGTCCTTTCCAGCCTCAATGATGCTATAAAACAATAAAGAACACACCTTCTTTATATAACTTCCTAGGCCAGAAGCCCTTGATTTGAAACCAAACGAAGCATTTTAAACGAAGGTTTACCTTGTAGTATATTAGCTGGTTTACATATTTATAATAAGAAATGTCTGTGTTATATATATTTTAAGAGATCTAACCAAGAAAAGACTTGCTATTTTTCTAAATTGTTTCTGGATTGAACATAACTGGGCACACACGTCACTTTAGTTTTTTTCATAATGCCTGAAACTGTTGAGAACTGCTACAAACTGTTAGCCAGAGCCTCTTATTCAGACCTTACTACGCTAGGAAAACTTTTTTCTTGAATATATTTTTATCCGTTTACTGTTCGGGATTAGAAAACACCTTTGCATGACTCGAGGCTTTGCAGCATTCTGAGCCCTCAGGACTGAGGGCAGGGATCAGCCAGCTCTTTCAGTCAAGTTTGCTGTGAAGCTACAGCACATGGCACTCTCAAGTATTTCACAGCTGGTCATTTCTGTGAAATCATCTATCTCACACGACATTCTTTCTGCTGAAAAATGGGGTTGCCTTTTAACATTTCAATGATAAACTCCTTAATTTTGATACTGAAGCCTGGGTCACCTGACTCCAACTTTATGTTCTTCTGTGGGAACACTTAGTGTCAAAGACTTGCATAATGTTGGGATCTCATCATTTAACAGAGTTTTGGCGATGACATCCAGAAGCGAGCAGCTTTCATGTCTGAGAAGCAGTTTGTCCAGCACTAAAAAGGCTAGTGGGAGCTGGGGCTTGTGGGTTTTATTCCCTGTTTTACCACTGACTTGTTATTTGCCTAAGATGCAGAGTGCCTTGTTGACAATGCTCGTGATGTTTGATGTATTATTCTGAAAGTGGTTCCCTTTCAGACAGGTATGTCAGCTTGCCATTGTTAACAAGAGAAGAAGAAAGAAAAAAGCTAGTTTCTACCCAACTTGCCGAGAAGAGTTTGAAAAAGTAACTTATGAAAATGTTTGGGGTTTTTTTTAGACTCTTATTTAAATGTATCAAAATAATTGTTTCTAGGGCCAAAACCAATACTGAATCCAAGCATGACTACTGCCTGCTGTCAAAATCTGGATTCTGGTTTACACTCAGATCTTTCTGTACTAACTAAATCCAAAGCGGTGTTTGGTTTTATCTTCCTTGGCTTTATGAAGCGTTCTCTTACAGATTCTTGGCAATATTCTGAATATTAAAGCTTTAGTAATGACAGCAGTCTTCATGTTGACAGTGCTGACATTCCTCAGAGGAAATTCGCTTTGAGGCACTACCTTCATTCTCCTTCTCCTTTCTTCTGAGATTTGAAAACTTTCATTGTTTCATCCAAGACTAGCAGAAAGATCTCAAGGCCAGTCTGTCACCAGTTTCCCAGTGAGAACTACAAAAAGTCAGTTTTCTGTTCTCTAGATTACAACATGATGTAATCAGTATCTAATTATGGGGCTCTGGTTTGGAGGGAAAAACCTGGGCAGAACTGGTGGACTCAAAATAGTAAAAACAATAGAAGGACACTTTATAATATGATTTTACTGGAAATCATTACAGGACTGTGGCTCACCACTGCCCTCCATACTGTGTATACCTTCCAGGAACACGCAGCCAATGACCAGAGTGGGTGTTCTTCTCTTCTGCATTTTCTGGACTAAAATCTTTCTCTCGTAAGCTTGTTCTAAACTGTTAGTAAAGCCTTTAGTGAAATTTAAGACTGTGAGCACTTGCTCTTTATGCTCGTTACCATTGTATCAGAAATTCCTGATGAGTGGGGAATGATGGACAGGTGCTCTCTGACTAATTCATGTGTGATGTAACGGTTGGCATCGTGGTTATCTCCTGCTGTCTGTAATGAAAGAAATGGCCCGTTAGGAAATAACGTATCATGAATGTAGGTGGAATTTATATAGTTAGAAGTTATAAGATGTAAAAAAGCAAAATAAAACAAAAAAAAAAAACCACTCAAACTTACCAGCTGCTCATCCACCTGTGTCTTTCTAACAATGACCGATGCTTAATTCTGGTTCCCTTCCAGGGGAACGTCCCAAATCCTGAATTATGCTCCACCTTTACATCAGTAAGTGGTGACTGTGGGGGAAAAGGGCTGCTTCCACCCCACAGCAGTGAGAAAAATGCACCCCCGTGGGAAAGGCAGCTGTAAATCCCCCTCAGACTGAGGAGGGGACCGAGCCAAAGTACCTGCAGGATGTACTTTAGCCATTCAACACAGCCTGGGATGGAGGGAATGTTTTCCCTACAGTTGGCTGTGTATTTGAAGAGACTTGTTGGGCTCTGCAAAAAATAGACCTAAGAGAGCAAGCACACAGTAAGCCTTGGCAGTTCCTGGCCCTCGGGGGATGGAGGCAGGACACCTTTTATTTCATGAAGCCCTGTAAAATGAAAGTTAAAGCTGAACTGTTCAGCTCATTTCCAGTCTGAGGTTTTTCTGAGTATGCGCCTGGAGATACTGAATGCAGAAACATATATGGCCTTCAATATTTACAGGTCTACACAGGAGCTGATTGAGGGTTCAGGCCATTCTCAAAATTATTATATTGTATGAAAAACATAGGTGCAGCCCGACATGATATTTTTAGCTGTTGCCTTTGCTTATGCTGCAGAGCCTGATTCTCACCCTGTTACACCCCTCCGTCTCCCACGTAAATACAAGCTGTCTGCAGGGCTGGAGTTCTGCAAGGAGACCAGCACTGGCTCTCCGAGTTCAGCTCTTGTTTATAGCTATACCTGAGCCCGAGTCTCTCAGTTATTCTTCATCTCTGCGTGAGGAGGTAGGGAAGCTCGGAGATGGGGAGTGCATTTGATAGAATTAAGGGGAACAAAAGGGCAGCTTTGATACCATGGTTTTTGACAAGGAGAGGAACTAAAGAGAATTACGGTGACCTGAAGATGCCACACAGTCTGCTTTAACTCAGACTTTGTTTGGCAGGCTAGTAGGGAAAAAAAAAATAAAAATCAATATTCTATTCTAGATGGCAAATATTATATGGGTTTGTCTTACCCATTATTTTTAAGGCATGAAATCAGTATCTAACAGTGCAAACTTTGTTTTGAAATCAGATGTTTTGGAGGAAAGTTCACCTCTTATGAAGAAAAAAGGGAAAATGTAATTTCCCTTCTAGTTTCCTATTATTGTTCTCCCTTCCCTGCCAGGATCTGAAAGATTCCACTCCTATAGGAATCACTTTTACTGCTTCACTTAATTTGCCTGGTGATTGTAATCTTCTCTGACTTTTCCCATAATCGTTCTATTGGAGAGGATGGCTCTGCCCCCTCCCAGGACATTACCGGGGAAGGAAGGTGGGAGGAACAGCAAAGGTTGCACTGACTTCAGAACTGATGTGATCTTGCAGTTGACAGTGGGAGGCTTTTTTCCTCCTTTGCAATAACATGCGTTGCTATTGGAACTGTCAGTAAAGTGGGAAAAAGCAATTAATATTTTTGCCTCTGTCTTTCACAAAATCCTTACTTTTCTGCAAGCAAAGCTCTTGAAAAAAATCATAGTTCACCTTGAGGAATGATAAGAGAGAAAAGAACTGTAAGAACTTTCAATGTGTCCTTTGCTCATTAGCAATGACAGACTGTGGGGGAAAGATATCCCACAGCACAAGTTTTGTAAATACAACTGCAATAACATCTAATTTCAGGACAAATAAAAATCAGAAAGGCAAGCTAATTGGACAGTTCTTTCCAAAGCTACTTTATCTTCACCTTTATGTTACAAATAATTCAGCCAAAAATTTTGGCAGCCTGAAATTGTAACTCAGGGAAGAACTATTACACTTTGTATCAGTTAGGTGGAATGCTTTTTAACTAAATATACCTGCCTTTTTTGTGGATTTTGCTTAGGAAGGTAGGAATCTGCCCCTGTGAGTGACTGGCTGAAGTCCCATTACCAGTCCATTTATTCTGTTATGCACATCACTGCTGCGTCCTGAGCCAAAAAGGAAGCAGCAGGAAGCCGTGACCTCTGCTCTGAGCAGTCAGATCAAATCAGGGCATTTGATTTTTCACAAGGTGATGAGCTGCTTTGGCTCCCATTGGAGTCCTGAGTCGCCTTTCTCTAGGGCATTAGGTATCTGAGCAGACAGGAGACTGCTGCCCTCAGCAAACTCCCTCACTGCGTGTCCTGGGAGCGGACGTTTCCCAGTTGCTGCGTGATTCTAGTGTCTCCCAGAACCCAGAGAAATCACTCCTTACATGCAATAGAAGACAGGTACATATAAATTACCAGAGATCGTAACGAGCACATAACAAAAAAAAAAAACAAACCAAAACAATGGCCTCTACCCTAGAAAGTGTGCAATACCAAGACATCCACCTGCAATCTCACCACCCGTTTGGGATGCTCGCCATCAGCGTAGCACCTCTCCCCCACCCCTATTCAGAAGTGAGTTGTCCAGCTATACCCTATCACAGTCCGTAGAAATTATGCATCTAAATATCTCTGAGGTGAAAACCTTTTAGAAAGCTACCAAGCTGCTCCAGGGCGTTTGGTTTTAATTTTCTTCTGCAGTGGAATCACAAAAGGCAAAACTCATGCTGATGTAACCAGAATTAGAGCTTCATTCTTGTTCTTTAAAACCTCAATTTTTACTGCATTAAATCTACTTGAAACTTGAAATATTTTTCGGTGTAAATAATTTAAGAACATAAAAGGCAGCGCCTGGAAAGCCAAGTCCTGTTCATAATCCCATTTTCCTAAGCAGTAAGTAGGTACCTAATGAAATCAGCCCCTCCTTGGGTTACATAGGTGCTCAGTAAGACTCCTGGAACTGCTTTCATTACAGCTGATGCACAACACCTGATTCATTTACCAGGGTGTTAATGTTTCTATGTAAATTTCTTTGAAACAAGTGTGTGCCTTAGAAATATCTTAAGTCTTTGGGACAGTTCATAAGCAGCAAATGTCTTTGAGATGGAAATATTTCCTTTCTCAGTGAAAGGCCAGCTGTGCCTACAAAGTCTGCGCGTGGGATGGATAATGGTTCTTAAAAGCTTCAGCAGAGCGTTAATAAAGGGAAAGAATTTTCTGTGGCTCACTAGGTTTTGTACAGTATCTGCAGCCACATCCAGCCCCGGCAAGCACTGGCCTTAGTAATGAATCTTCAGTCACACCAGGCAAGAAAAGATGGGGTGACAAGGTTCAGGGGAGCCAGAGGTTTTATATTCCATTCCCAGCCCCTCCTCAAACATCAGCTTTCCTCCTCTGGCCTAATTCTGGCTACTCCTATAAGCAGAATTGGGAACACAGAAGCCTGCAGCTTTTGCTGTAGCTGGATAAGACCAAAGGGTTCATCTGGATGCCTCACCAAGAGGTGACCTAATGTATGCCTGCACCTACATCACTGCCCAGCACATCTGATGAGCACCCTTCTGTGCCTGGCTACGCCTGCAGCAGCTCCTGCCTAGTCATTCTGGCAAGTAGAGAGCTCTCCACTTTTACAATGGGCTGCTTCTGAATAAAGCATGTAATCAACATAATTTACGAAAGGAAGACCAAGTGCTGAACACTTAAAGTTCCAGCTAAACCTAAAGGGAACAGAAAGATTTCAGAATATATCTCTTCATGTCTGTTGGATGTGCTTTTTTTTTCTATGCTAAATGAAGAGCTCATAGGACCTCGTTAGGCTTAATTTCTTTAAAAGTAACGTTTGAGTAAAATTTAAAAGTAAATTTTGAGTCTTCTTAAGTCTTAGACCATATATTCTCATGTCTTCACAGACAAAGGAGAGATGAGAATTCTAAAGGTAGGTTTCTTCAGTTGTGAGGCTCCCTCTGGACTTGCCAGACCGTGTCTCTGAAACAGAGTTCAGATGGAGTCTATAGGAGCTGAGGGTTACAAAGTGCTTCCTAAGCTGGGGATCATATTTTACAACATTCTTGATTTTTTTAAAAAAAAACCTTTTTTTACCCTAGCAAATATTAATCTTCATCTGACCAACAGCTATAATTAGAATATTTTTCTCAAGAACACCTTTTAAAACACATTAAAGGATTAATATAACATTTTTCTAAACAAGAGTTCTTACTTTTTTCAACAAAGGCAAAAAAAAAAAAGAATAATTATTTAAAAGCAGGAAAAGCTTTCTGAAAACCCAGTTGCATGCCTGAAAATGTGTCGGGAATAGAGCTATGACAAGGAGTTGAGGAAAGACCGCTTGCCTTTTGCACCTGGCTCTAACCAACACTCTCATTAGTGGTTTTTCTTCATGAGTTCCTCAGTCTGTGGAACCTGCAAACTTTGAAGAAGAGACCAGGGCTGCATGAGGGTTTAATCTTGAGGGTTTAATATGCGCTGTGTTTTCCCATTGAATTATTACCAGTTTAGCTAGTCCTTGCTGTGCTTGCCATTTGTTTCATGCCATCTGATTACAAACCTGCATCTGGGTGAAGTGGCTCACCCCATGCTCCCCCTCCAGCTTCCCCAGAGCTGGGGGCGTTGTGGGACGCAGCTCCCCTGGAGCACTGCTCAGCAGCAGGGGTTTGGTGTGGCTCCTACCCCTCCACCCCGAGCCACCCAGGTGAGCTGGTGCAGGAGATGCTGCCCTGTGCTGCTGGTAGATGCCAGAGCCATATTGCTATGCACAAGAGCCAGGAGGAAGCACGGAAGGAATTGTAATTTGGAGAGCTCTGCTGGCAGCGCAGATTAGACCTCTGCTCAGGGCTGTGCATAAGAAGTTGCTATCTAGTCTTTCCATTAGAGAGCAAAGCTTTTGTATAATACCTGCTTTAATTGAATTATGGATCTCTTGCTTGCTGCACTCCCCACTATAAAATCTGTGACCGTACTGGTATCACACACAAACATTGAACGAGGGTTGTTTTGCTCGATATTCTGTAGCATTTATGGTTACATAGAGGGGGTTTATAGATAAAGCTCAAAAGAAGCTTCTGACTTCATTGAATTTTCCTTCCCTAAGTAAGAAAGCTGAGGACATCTCTGTATGAGTTGAGCAGAGTGGACGTGAGCTGCAGATACATTTTCTTCTACTTCCATACTGTGTAAATTTGAACCTGAGACCTTCTATACACAAAGTGAGAACTTGCCTTATTTGTCACTACACAACTCAGTTCTGTCATTTTCACCACTAATAGGATTTTGTGACTGAGTGACCTTGTTAATACAGCAATATGTTGCCTGCCATATCATCAGTAACGATGTTCCAAATAATAAAAGAAGGGGAAAATGCCAGGCGAAAAAATGGTGAAAAAAAAAATTATGCTAGGTTCTTTCTATTCTTTTCCAGGAAAAGAAAAAAGCCTCCATTATCTTAAAAAAAAAAATAAAACATTACTTTAGAATCCTACTTAATGTGATGAAATAGTTAAAGCACTGCTCTTCCCTAGCACAATTTGAAAAAATAGCTCTTTAAAGACCTTCTTGGGGGAAAAAGCTATATAAATATGGAGTGGATCCTTTCAACATAGCAAAGCCCATTGTTAGACTGGGAGGATATTATGACATGAGTTACCAAGAAAAAATTTTCTGTGAATTGACTTTATGATAAAACCGTGTCTTTTCAGGTCTTCGTTACCTCCTAATGTTACACAGTTCAGCATCTTTTACCATTTTAATGATGAATGTTGTTCTTATTGAAGCAATACTAAGTCTGACTTTTATGTATGTAAAGCTGATACGCATAGTACATAGTTAGAAGTGACCGGATGACTTTATGAACTGAATAAATAAGGAAAGGGAGCAAGGTGTAGGGAAATAAAGTGACAACCATGTCTCCTGAGTCCCTGTCCAGTACTACATTAGCCAGACCACACTGTCTCTTGATTTATGACTGAAATCTCCAAGGAAAGTTTATATTGCTGCCTGTCGGAAGGATGTATGAAATGAGGTTGAAATCACATTCATCACAGCTCCGTGCCTGGCACGGCAAAGGAGGAATCGAGGATCTGTGGATCTGGGCAGGATCATAGAGGCAGAACTGTAAAGTGGGACCTGCAAAGTCCTCTAATTATCACTTGGTTATAACAAGCCAAGAGCAATGTCTTGAGAAAGCCAACAGATTAATTCAAAGGCAGACTTTTCAGGAAAGGAGGCAAGCGCATTTACGGGATTAGTGGCCCGGGGGGGAATGCCAGTGCCAATGAGCAAGTCTCCACTGCTCAGTGAAGCATCATGGTGACTCACTCAAGCTGGAGGTTTCCTCTGCTGAGCCAGCCCAACGGCGCAGTGCAGTGTCACGTCGAGGTGCTAGCTCTGATCAAAACGCGGGATAGCTGCAATGATAGCTAGCAAAGATGTTGCTAGCACATGTCTGCACGGTGCTGCCGCTAGCACCATGGACATGTTCACAGAAATTAATTTTGTAACCCAGGAGGTAGTACTTTCTGTTGGATTCAAGACTCTGTATAGTACCAGAAACATTTTTTTTCTTTTTTTGGTGTCTCTCTGTGTGTGTTGTGGAGGTGTTGTGTATTTTATCAGACAAGAAGCTGATATACTGAGGATTTATACTTTTCTGAGCATTTTCAAAAGTTAGCAAGTTTGATAATTTGAATCCTAGCTAAATTCCTTCCTGGTGTGAAAATATCCAGCCCAGCTGGTTCACCTTGAATTTTCTACCGCGTAGAGTACTTCAAGCTGTTTACACATAATTAGCAACAATTCAAGGAATGAAGAAGTATGAATAGTATTTATTACTAGACCACCTTTTACATATACTTACTATTTTTATATAGGAATTCATAACAAACTATGATCAGCTGGTCAGTACCCATGAAGCTCCTAGACAACCATTAAAAATAATAGTTAAACAAGTAATGGTCAACCGGCTTTTGAATTGTCCTTGTTAGATTATATATTCATTGCCTGGAAAAGGAAATAGTCTATAAAGAAGCACTAGAGCATGTTGCCTCAAGAGGCTGTGGAGTCTCCACTGCTGAAGATGTTCATAACCCAACAGCCCTGAGCTTTGGCCGTCCTGGCTCTGAGCAGAGGGGTGGAGTAAATGATTTCCAGAAGTGACCATTTCTCAACTGTTTTGTGAATCTGAGTATTCTTTAAGAATTCATCCTCCATGGAAAATGGCAGACTTGCATTAGGAAAAAAAAAATAGCATGTAGACAGCTTCCCTGAGCAAACCCCAACCCAATGAAGTATGTTTAAATTGAGGCATGCAAATTGCATAGCCCATAAAGCAGACTTGCTGCTTAGACTTTAAGTAGATGGTGTGCTCTTATGCTTGAATCTAACATCCTTAAACACTTTGTTGAAACCCAAGAAAGAAAATAAGAACTTCTTAATATAAAACATAGAAATTTTCCCCAAATTAAATATGTATATTAAACATTGCTTGAATATATATTTAAGTCTTAGGCTAAATTGATGCAGAAGCTACTATAACATTACTAATCTTTTGGGGTTTTAACGAAAAGAAAAATGAGGAAGGAAAATCTAGTCAGCCTTTAGCTTTCAGTTTTTATGAGCTTGAATTCCTGGGTTCCCATAAACAGAATTTAAGGATCAGTCTTTACAGGTTGTCTTAACTAACACCTGGACTATGTGGGGGTTTGTTGCGGGCAGTGGGCTGGAGTGTATGTGGGAAGGTTGTTATTTCTTTCTTTTTTAAAAAAATCAGAATAGTTTGTGATAAACAACTTAGTTTGTCAGTCATCATTTGGGCCAGGGATTGGTGTCAAACGGGGCTGTTTAATGCACAGGGCCTGCCAAGTGTGCATCTTTCTTAGCAGAGAGCTCTAATCCTTCATGGTCCACTGGCTTTACTTTTATGAGTTCTTTTGATTGGTAATTGAGAGAATAAATCTTTGGAGAACTTACATAAATGCAAAAAAGAAACCCCATTAAGACTCAAGCAGTAAAATGCCTATTGGCATATTTTATATGGTACCTTTTCAGTCCTCTACCATTTAAACTCATTTTGCCAGACAAAGATTTGAGACTGGCATCCAGTTATAGATTCTGTTTTCTTATGCATTGTCACCTACACCCTCTATATTTTAACTTTAATACCAGCGCAGTAAGTGACGTGTTCTGAGAGCCGCATTGCTCTGAAGTACTTTGCAGTATTGAAGATGCAGAACAGAATAAAGAATTCAGTGTATTGGGGCACTTTATCCTCCCTGTCCCTATTTAAGTTATACAGATGAGGCATTCTTTTTAGTAAAATTTAGGTCGTATATTGAGTATAGAATCAGTTAGTGGGGGGGCTAATAGCTCTCTTGTTAACGATGAAACAAGAGGAGTGAGCTCTCACTTGGGGTAGAGGAGGCAACTCTGAGCAAGCCTTCTTATAAAGCAAGAAAGCAAACTGGGAGCACTCACACCTGCTGCCTACCCGCGAGGACTTTATTAGTCCAATAGACACATGCTACCTTCTTTTCATTTGCTTCTCAACTTTTCAGTCATCACCACTAGATCCAGGGGGGAAAGTATCTCAACAGAGGGGAAAATGCAACTGAAAGCTCTAAAAGTTGTCTTGACAGTTTTCAGAGACAAATGTTTCTTTATAGCCTGTAGTGTACAGCTCAGCCCCTGTAGGTTTGCTTACTGGTAGGAAAAAATAATTTCAGTACGGCTTGTTAGCTTAAATGTAACCTCGTACAGAGGATAATGAAGACTTGACCTCAGTAAATTTGGAGATCTCTTGGCCTTGTGATGCTCTCATTAACAGCTTGTAATTCCCCCTCTTCCATGAGCCTGTTAGAAGATGAACACACTCACATACAAAAGGGGAAAAGTCAGAATTTTTAGTGAAGTAATTTGAAGGATTTCTTAAAAAAACCACCCATAGACCACTTGCATTGTTTATATATTTGTGAAACAGTTACAAAAGCGCTACTGTAGCAACACACCCATGATAGGCTGTGTCACAAGAGATGCTACTACATAGGTACACAAAAGCATAATTTCGCACCAGATACCCTGCTCATCCTGTGGAGTTGTGGCTGTAAAACTTGCACAAACTGCATATTGGCTTTGCAGAAAGTTCTGTTTATTCAAGCTAATTTACTCAGTGACTTGTTCTCTATTATACAAGGTTAGACACAACTATCATAGAAACAGCCATGTTTGTGCTGTGCAATTCACTGTGCCCTGCCTTTGATATTGAATAGGTCATAACCTGTTTGTAGGGTAGGTGAAATAGGAATAATAGGCCTTATTTTTACCTGCTGACACTGTAGGTAGCATTAGACAATATTCAAATGAAGCACCTGTGGCAGAATTGTCATGTTCCAAACCTAACTTCTTTAAAAAAAAAAAAATTCATAGCTGAAACTTAGAAGGAGAAATGCTGTTCCCATTTCTGTGCATGAAAGTCCAGGCATGGACCAGGGAGAAGATGCTATGATGTATAGATACTTGAGTAATTGGTTAAGCAATGATTGTAGGGGTTCTTAAATATTTTTTTGGCAAAAATCTGCAGAGTTCGTAGAGTTTGTGTGTTTGGTGCTTCATAAATCAAAAGCCAGCAGAGGACAGTTCTTTCTTAAAAAATTCATAGAGATCCATGATACTAAAACAAAGGTGTCTTTCCATGGATACAGGCTGGGGAGAAGGGATGACACAGAAGTACTTCTGTTTTTCATGGAATTTGATACCCATGAAGATGGGAAGACGGTAATTTCGAAGACCAAAATTTTTTGTCTGGCCAAATACAGCTTATGCAGCAGTAGTGCAAATGTTGCTGTCCTGCCACATCAGCGTCTGCTGCTCTGCACCAAGAGGGAGATCGTCAGGGGGTGTTCGTAGGATGTGACCTGGCTGTCAGGCTGATTGACAGCCTCTCTCATTGACAAAAGCTGCAGCCAGCAGGGCTTTGGTGAAATGGAATTGGCTTTAAGGAGAGGGTCATCCCAAATCCTAAATATTGCAAAAAGTTGCAAACACACTATGTAAGTAAGTCAAAGCTTTGATTCAGTCCCCTGTGTCAGTAACCTCCGCCCCAAATGAATGCTATATTTGGTTTATTTGAACTTTCCCATTTTTTCTTATGTTGGAGTCGTCTTCTGCTCCCTGTGTCATGCTTCTTCCAAGGAATATCGGACATTTGAGATCTTCCAGTAGGGAAAAATTACGCAAGGTCTGGGGTATATCCCACCTGTAAATTTCTATATCTGCTGACACTGACAGCAGTCGTGAGATGACCATCCCTCCTTGCAGTAGTCTTAGCTCATCTCCAGTCCTTTGTGCTCAGATAGCAGCTCTAAAGCCAAAACTGACCCAGAGCCTGGAGTGCAGCTCACCAACCTTGCTGAAAACCTTACAGAATGCAACACTGAACTCCAGCGTGTCATCAAAGCCCACTTCGTTGTGTCCATACCAAGAACCGGGAGACAGTAAGGATACCGTGAGGTGACGCTCATTGCAAAACTGTGGTGACATACATCATCTTCCTTGAAGGCATACCTTCATGCTTGACAGGAGCTGCTTCCAGAGGCTGAGAACTTGTGTCCCTCTCCCAGCTGTTTTGTCGATACTCCCTTTCCTAGAAAGTGATCCCAGTTGCTTCGCTTCCCTGCTCTCTAATTCCAAACTATTAGCCCCATTACCCCAACATTGGAGCAGCCAGGTGACAATGTGCTCACCTGGACAATGGCTAAAATCTCCAGCCTGAACTTTTAGCTGCTTTTCTCTCTCTGCTACGTGACGACTCCTCTTTCCTATCATTCCTGTTTCCCCTGGAAATGCTGTGCAGCTTCCCTATCTTCTCTTCTCCATCAGACGTAATGGACCGCCTTACTGTCTGCCCAGCTGAGCATTTCCACAAGTTGCTGTCTAGAAGTGACACGGATGATTTGGGATTTTTTTATATTTTTTTTCTGCCTTATTTGTAGCAGCATTCCCTAACGGAGGCAGCTCTAATGGCTCTTCCATTTTGTACTCAATTCTTTTTTAATAAGGGCAGTTATGCTGGCAGGCTTTGTTCCGCCCAGAAATATATGCACAGTTAACACAATACATTTCAGATAAGTCTTCAGGTTGTCATTGGAGACATGACAGCTTCACAGCAGCTCTTCCCACTGTCTCTAACTAGGTAATGAACAGAACAGCAGCTTTTAAAGAAATTCCTTGCTACCGTAGGGCAGTATTCCTAGGGCTGCTATGTATTTACAATGTATACATTTAGGACTAGAAATTAAACTATAGGTAAGTGCAGCAGCATCAGTGTTGCGTTCATTTCCATGTATATCTGAGGGAGGGCGAGGGGGCAGATACTGCCAGCTTTAGGTGCCTTTGCCATTTGAGGTGTAAGAGTAAAACTAGTCAAAGTAAACTGAAATCTCGACATTATTTCATCCCACCCATTCTTAAGCCCTTAAATCCTACAATGCTGGCCAAGTGTGCCTTGTACCCCGCTTAGAAGTCAGTAATTTGGATGATTCTGGGCTGGAAGGGAGGAAAGAGAGGGATTAGGTCTTTCAGGTAGCTCATGTCCCTGCCCCACTCAAGAGGTGGAGATGGCTGGAGCGGAGCTCCCGACATTTATCTGAGCAGCGAAGTGGTTAACTGTGAGGGCTGGAAATTCTCTCCGCCTGCTGCACACAGTCTGTCACATATGCCCTACCTGCCCGCCAGCGTAATTCTTCTTAGAATTAACACCCCATCCCCAGTGACACACAGGAGCACTTTGGGCACTGTGGCTTCAGGTACAGGCACA
Organism: Falco peregrinus; assembly: GCF_023634155.1. Classification (NCBI taxonomy): domain Eukaryota; kingdom Metazoa; phylum Chordata; class Aves; order Falconiformes; family Falconidae; genus Falco; species Falco peregrinus. Next base: position 30,406,452 of record NC_073731.1, on the reverse strand, counting down.
TTTGGGCAGGTGTCACCACGGTGATTCCACTTGGGCAACGTGTGGAGCTTTATTTAATTTAATTTAATTTTTAATAGAGCTTGACATATTGCCAAAGTATAATCAATGCAGTGACATCTGCCTGAGCCCTGGCTCCACAGGTCCTGTCTAGCTCTAGGTCTTATTCCCAACCTTCATTTAACTAACTAATATGCATATTTAATGATGCGCACACAGTTTCTTGTTCTTGGAATGGAGTATCATGTCTGGCTGGAACAATTTCGAGTTGTTACTGCTTTGTTCCTGTCTCAGGCATGGTGCGAGACTCTCTACTGCTGCATGTTAACTTTTCTGTGGTCCTAGTCTCTAAGCAAAACCATTAATATTTTTATTTACAAGTGTAAATGAAACATTTCTAGAAGAAATAAATTAGAAGATTAAAGCTGTCATATTCTATAACCTTCTCCATGTCAGGTGCATGTTTTCCCTTTCCTTTAAGATCACCAATTATGCTGTCTGGAAGGTGTGAATGGATTTTGTCTTGTTGTTAATGTTATTTTTTTGTCTTTCATATTAAATCAGATATTAGGTCCAACAGATTAAGTCTTATGTGGAATTTTCCAGACCCCTTTTTCCCCACCCCTGGTAACTGCTACAACAGCTAAGTCCATGGGAACAATTTCTCTGAAGTACATTTAACAGTACTAACAGACACTGCCTGCTTGGTTTGCTGACAATTTCTTTCATTCTTTAATAATGATTTCTTTTCATTTAACACCTTAATGAAAACTAATGCAGGAGATAAAACTTTAAATTGGAGTAAAAGTGCTCCTATAGTATAATTGGCATCGATGTTACCAATTAAATGTAATAAGAATTAAAATTTTATGTATTTTTAATTGTACATTTAATAAGTGAAGAATATATCTTGTCTGTTAAATATACAAGGATTTGTTTAGTTATTGGATTAAGTCCTTAATTTTGTGGAATTCAACTACCAGCATGGGGAGAGACCGTATTATGGCCCAAAAAATTTACAAAGATTATTTCTTAAGCATTTTCCTACTAATAATGAAAACTCCAATCATAAAAATATTTTTCAGCTAAAAACTTTTAGTCGTCCTCTTCGGTTAAAAGTATATGGAGTAATTATATACCTTCCAGGCAGCATGCGTAGGTAAACTATCTTAATTCTCCCTGGCATTCAGGATGTAAATCCGCTGTACATAACTGAAAAAGAATTCATTCTGGTCATCCTGGTGGAAGTTGAGCATGAGGTTTGACTAACATTTGGTATCAGAAGCTGCATTTTTCTTTCTGGGGTGTTCCCAAATCCCACTGGTAATTCATGGGATCCTGAAAAGGGAGCACTGATGTGGCACACCAGTCAGTTGCTGGGCAAGAGACAGGTTGTACAATCAACTTATTGGTATCTGAACCATGATCCTTTTCTAAAGGGCAAAGTCTGGTCTTACTCGTTTTTAGGAAAATCATTGCAATTGGCTTTGAGGTGCACATCTGGAAACCCCGGGTCTTCCTCCTGCTGTGCTGGCAGCTGCAAGTGCCAGATGTGCATAACACCTGGCTTCCCCTCTGGCTCGGAGCTCTGGACTTGGCCAGTTGCCTTTCGTGTAGGGCTCATGAGAGGCTGCGGTACCCTTGCTGCCAAATGCTTCCATCACTCTCTGCTCCCAAACCACAGAAATAAGTTGTGTTGGGGTTGTATGATGGCAGTGTACTGCAGGAGGGAATGCAAGGAGCCAGCCAGCAGGAAAAGTTTTTTAAAAAGAACAAGGGTCCTACCAAGTGGGTAGGTGAGATGGTCCCCTTTCCAGTTTTATGTTGCCTGCCAGTCTGCCTAGAGCAAAAGACGGACAGTGGCTGTGCCTCCAATTAGTAATTTGTGAAGCAAATTTTGACCTGACATAAATAACGTGTTAAAATATGCAGTCCATGCCAGGCAACTTCATCTGCTATTAGCAAATGGATCCTAGGACACCAAATGATGATTTGTGATCAGAACACTGGGGAAAGTCTCTGTCAAATGCAATGTGGCAAGTCCTGCTGTGTTGTGTAGGTAATGCTGCAAAAGTCTGAGGGAATGAGGTTGGCAGGTTTGGAGTACAAAACATCTGGAAAACCAGAGGGAAAAACTTTGGCCATGGTGCCATCAGTGAGAGTTTGCCATTGGTTTCCAAGGGACCAGAAGTTCAGCCTGATTTTTACAGGCAATAGATAGAAATAATTATAATAATAAGCAGAGAGCTCGTCCATGGAAAAGGGAATTTGGCTTTTTCCTGGACCAGCAGACACATGCTGTGTCTCCTCTCCAAAGCTGCACTTACATGGGCCAAAAGAATCCTGCCAAAACGATGCCGTGAAAGCGAGCCAAACACCGCTCCAGCAAGGGCAACACTGGGCCGGTTCTGCCTAATGGGCGGGTGCCTCTGCATACGACAGTGAGATGCATCAGAGGAGTGCCTGTGTGAGTGAAGGACGCGGGGGTAAGTGTTTCTGTGGCACTGGGTTCTTTCCAAGCCCTCCTGGTTTAGTCCCGTCAGCTGTGCCAAGCACAGGATGGAAATGAGCTTGCCATAAAAAGCTCTGTGAATCATGTTTGAATATTTCAGTCCTTGAAGGAGATTCTGGGTTTCATGGAGGCTGGAAACTGCCAAAAGGCCCAGATTGGTGATGTCCAGAGAACCCAGGCAGTATAATGCCTAAAAGCTGTTGTAACCCCCCTAGGAACTACATCTTTTTCCAGGACATGTTTGAATTTAGACATCTGCTAGATAATTTGTGCTTCTGGAAGGTTCCCTGGTTCTGCAGGGGTTGTCTTCCACACCTTTCCAACTCTGAACCGAGCCCACTGCTGCACTGATCCTCCTCCTAACCTGAAATGCAATTACCATTGCATGATGGAGCCACATTTTTAGCGCCATACTTACTGCCGTTTCCTTAACAGTGTTCTTTATGATTGCACAACATTCTTCTTTATCTCATGCCTTGAATAGGACCACAGGACTCACGAGAATTGTTGTTCTTCAGCTGTGACCAAATCAAAAGGCAGGTCTGCGCCACAGTGCAGTCCTGCTACCCCTGTTCTTTAGGAACTTACTCGAATGTAGTCATCTCCTGCGCTTGGTGCTCATCTTCCCACCCAGTGTATTGGGAAAGTAATGCCGTATACCCAGATCTGGACACTGAAAAATATTTCCAGACCAGTTTAAATGGCCACTGTTTCCTATCAAAGTCATTCTTGGTCCTGATTTCACCTGTATTCACAAGAAATAAAAGCTTCATCCAGTGACTAGCCTTCAGATTCTTCCCCTCCTGCCCACAGGTGCAGTCAGATTCAAGAGCGTTTAGTGGACTTCTCTTCTGAGACACTCAAGGACCATAACGTACTTAACCCTGCTGGGTTTAAGATCTGAGCACTGAGTATTGTTCAACCTTCCTAACATCCAAGAGCTAATCAGCCCATGGAAAAATATTGTTCCTTTTGCTTCTTTTCAGCCTCCAGCTGCAGCTGGACAATTGTGCAGTGCCACTTTGAAATCTGGGGCCATTGACATTTAAACAGCTCCTAGAGTGTTACAGCGACAGCCTGAAAACACGAAGGGTGGGGGGAAGCCTCTGAAATCAGTATAGTTTGGTAATCCTTCTAATATTAAGTTGGATATTAAGGCTTTTATCATAGGGTTTCTGCACTGCTACATCAATCCCCTCAATAACAATAGATCCTTGTCATACTCTGCAGGATATTTTTATTATTTAGGTTGGGAGCTGTGGAATGACATCTGTAAGGATTGAAAAGACAATTGGCAACTCAGCCATTAACTAGATATTATCTTGCAAGGTGGAAACAAAATATGCATGGGCTTGAAATGAGGAAAAGGGTGGCAATCTGCACTCCATTTGCTTTCTGCAGAGGGGTTTGCAATCTGCCTCTGTACATAAGCCTTATCATTCACCTTGTTTTGGGTAAGAGGTGCTATCCCACCATTTATTTTTGGGGTATCCTTGTACTGACTACATGATAGTGGAAAGATGGCAGACAAGGCAGGAAGAAAACAAGAGGATTTTTTTTTTTCCTGTGGCAAGACACGCTTATAAAGAATTAGGAAAGGAGAAGCTGATGGCTGCTGATGTATATGAGCGTGTAGTTATAAAATGTTTCTATTGGATGTATTGTATTGTACTGTAAACTCATCTTCATCTCCTTGCTTGCATTCTTGAAAGCAATGGCCTCACCTTATTCTCACATCACCTTTCCTAGAGGTTTAAAAAATAAGAAACTTTGAAAAGGCACCGTTCAGATTTTTTTCCCCCCATCCTGACCTCCTGCCGCATGTGGAGCACTGTTCTCCCTCACCCCTCCAGTGTCCAAATGAGGCTGGCTGGGTGAGTGGGAAATGGGAACTGCACCCTTAGGGGGTGCTCCCCCACCCTTGGCCCCGTCCCTGTGGGTGACTGTATAGGAAGAGCTCAGAGCACTTCTCAGTGTGGTGGGGACTCCTGGGTGGTGCAGGTGGTCTGAGGTGGAGGTCTGAGCAGCTGAGGAGTGTGCTTTGGGGCTCTGCAAGTGGGATGAGGGCATCAGCCATGCAGTGCCTGGAGCCTGCTGGCTTCCCCCATCACATCTGACCTTTGCGGTCTTGCAGACCCAGCCAAGCTGCCCTGTCCCCTTTGGCTGCGCTGCCATCTGTATCTCTAATTCATGCCCACCTCTCCCTCTTTGCTCTGCCCAAGGCAAGAGCGGGGTTTGGCTCTGGTGCGTGGGCACAGGGCAGCTTTCAGAAGCACACTGCTGTGGCCTGTCCGTCGGATGGTGAGACCAAGGTGGTCAAGGGCTGCTTTCCTGTGAGGCAGGGTAAAACAAAAAGCCTGTGTATATTTATGGCAGTATGCCTTGCCTCCTCTCTGGCTGAAGCTCTGTATTCAGTTCAAATTTAGGCTTCTGATCAAAATAACCATTGGCACCAAATTGCGTAATAGGTGAAACACGCTTAACCTGTGGTTTATTTGGCAGCCATTTGCCTATGCACTTTTGCTTATAGAGTTTATTTCAAAGATTGATGGCAGCTGACAGGAGGTACCGAAACAATTGATAAAAGCAACTGACATTTTGTCAGCTGTCTGGGTGACAGGAATATATTGCTCGCATTTAAACTGTTTTGCACGAATAAATCATCGTTGATGCCACAATTCACCTTTGGCCCTTTCCAACTGGTTCTTTAAAAGTGGCTGGGAAAGGTGTTTGCTTAAGCAGTGAGCAACTTGCTGTAAGGAGCAGATGCTTACCCTCAATGAAATTTTCCTTAGCAATACTATTTAAATATTTAAAGCTTTATTGAAGTAGTTGCATTCTGTTCATGGCAAAGTTGAGGACAAAAGTATTATTCTACTCTTTGAAAGTTCTATAAAAAAATAACCACGTGGTGAAGACCTGTGGGGCAGCTTTTAATATGGATGAGAAGGAAGGCTCTGTGCAGTGTATTTTAGTTATCTTTTTCTCTTTGAAAAGGTGCTAACAGTCTTTGAAAGGGCTGAAGTCTTGCATCTGCCAAGGTTTTCCACCTGTCTGTGATTCTCCTAGTGATGCATGCTCCAATCCCACAATGTTACGCGAGCCATCAGTTTGGTGAGCTTTGATCTCTTTGTTTCTTCACTGCACCCCTAAGTCAACATAAATGCCTCAACGGCAGAGTTCTCACATATAAATGTGGCATGCACAAACTGCGTAAGGCACATGTATGCCTTCCATGGGTATGTCACAACTGAGGCGGGGTCAGTCTCTTTGAATTACAGAGGGCCTGTACTACCCTTCAGAGAATTAGCTTCTGCTGTTACAAACATGCTGTCTGCAGGGCTCCTAACTGCTGCCCCGTTTCCCGAAGGAGGCAGTGGTTGAACCAAGGACAGGCGTGATGGAGCGCTTCTCACCCGTCCCTGTACAGCTGCATGTCTCTAAGATACAGAGGACATGATCGAAAGCAATGGGATATAGCCAAGCCCTTTATCAAACCATTCAAATGAGGAATGGGGGAGGTCTTTTCCAAGACTTGACAATTTAATTATGTGTGTTGGAGGGGGTTTTTTTGTGCGATGAAAAGAGCATCAGTGTCACTATAATTGTCTGTACATGCACTGACAGGGCCAGTGAACCCAGATGCTTTTCAGGTTGATATGTTGCTGAGCTATCTTCCTCCCCGGCATACTTTTCTCTTCTTGGTACTCTTCTTTCCATCTGAACCTGATGCTCTCATGTAACAATAAGAAGGCACCTCTCAGAAATCTAAATGGAGAAAGAGACTGAATCAGTTCAGTTCCTCAGGCTGGATTTTGGGCAGGCTGCGCAAGGGTGGATGGAGTTGAAAGGTCGTAGCCGAACACAGTCTGTGTCTCCGCAGATTGTCACTAGGATGTACCCAAACCAGCCCCTGGTGCTAATGGAGCATCAGGAATGAGAAACAGAAACAGGGACAGGGGAGGAGAGAAAGTTCATCTTGAGCTCAAATACAGCTGATTAGCTGGTTTCATTGCCACATTTATTGCTGAGACGCACGGGATTATTTTAACAGATTTGGAAATAAATTAATTCAAGATAATGACGGTTTCTTAATTCATAGGATCTCTTTAGATCATGCTTGATAGCTCTGGACATGAATGCCAATAGATGTCTGCTTCTGCAGAATGTGTTTTATGAATTTTTTATATTTTTTTTACATCTCTCTGAAACTCCACAGCTTTCCATGACTGGTATTTTTGCAGAGCTGCAGGATAAAGCCCCACATGGGTCTTGCTGTGCAACAGCACATGGAGTGTGTTTATTGAAAATGGCTTGGTATTTCAGCTTTTTCCATTGGCACTAATATGCACCATGTCAGATTACATCAGGTTGTGTTACATCATATGACTTGATGGGACTTGACATGACCTGACATAGCACAATGTATGTGTCTCCTTACATCAGAAACTAATAGAAATACAGTTTGATAAGGAATAATAATGGATGAAACACGAGGACTTTATTGCTGGCTCTGACCAGAGGCAGGTAGCACATGCTAGGTTTCTGGTACACATTTAATTGTGAGTTTTTTGCAGTAAACTCCCATCTTGTTATTTGTAGCCTTAGGTAACTATAGACCTGCCGCTAGGTCAAGGACCACTTTTTATCGTTCCCTTTTGCAAATATATTGAGAATGCAGTAATGTAAAAGTTCAGGCATTTTGCCATCTCTAAGTGATTCAGTTTATCGTTCTGGCCTGTAACGTTCTTATTTTCCCCTTCCTTGATCTCTTAATTTGTAGCATTGGTTAAAGTGTTGTATTTAGCATGGCTTTCAACTTCTGTTTTCAGAGTTTCTCTTTTCGTCTCTAATGCTATCCTCTATCTGCTCTGCCATCTTCTTGTAATCTACCCACTGTTCAATACTTAATTAAAAAGTTACTTAGGTATGGTTGAGGGACCATTTTTGAAACTCTATCACTAACTCTGTTCTGATTTCTGTAGTTTTAGTGTATACTTCTATAAGCATCACTTTGAAAAGTTAAGGTCTTAAAGAAAGCTATGCTGATGTCTGGGAGGGCAACTCTCTATTGCTTTTGTGGAAGAAAATACTACCAAGATGTAGTTTCATAAAGGGCTTTGGGAGACAAAGAAAAGCAAGCTCTTCACCTCTATAAATGAGGCAGGAATGAAGTAGGGGTTTGTTTCGGGGGTGAAGCTGCCTTTGATGCTGAAGGCCTGGAGTTGTCTGTTGATGTTAGACAGTTTCACCACTTCCAGACACATGTAAAGAGACCAGGGTGTGTATAACAGGAAGAAATGGACGTTAAACAGTCCAGAGGTCCTTAAGGTTGGTTGTGGAGCCAGCAAGGCGAGAGCTGCAGCAGCCCCCTGAATGCCATACTGAACTGACTTGATTCAGCTGGCTCTTGGAGGGGTCGGGGAGGATTCTAAACCGACAGTTTACGCAAGGCCTGTTCCTGGCCTATCCATACACCTGCTCCTCTTGTACGGCTGGAGACTGTGTTGGTGGAGGATTGTATTGCTGTACAGGCTTACCTTGGTAAAACTTGAGGCTCTCCTGGCACTTGAAAATGAGGCAGGTATCGAGAGATGTCTCAGATACCCGAGGAGAGGCTGTGACCAGTGCTTGCTGCTGAATAACAAGCCATGCTAGACCAAACACTGCTTTATAATAGTGTGGCTAGATGGCCACAAGTCACAGAGGAAGCTAATTTGAAGGGTTTTGTTTATTTGATGGTTTGGATTTTTTTGAATATGTATGGAATTCCTGAAGAAAATTTCAGCGGGATCAGTTCTTCTAACTTAGAGCTCGTGAAACTCCTGCCTGGTGTTGTAGCTATTTTGGCAGTAAACTCGTCACTTCAAACTGACAGCTAAGCGTAAATGTGCCCTTGGTTTTGCCCACTCTGAGATTAGGTAAATTGGGGTAAGGAATGGGGCATACTGCATGCATGGTTTTTTCATTCCCAAATTAGTTTCCGTCTGGAAGAACCCGTGGCCTGCAGGAGTAGGGTGTGCACCAAGGTCTTGCTGCAGGATGAAGGCATGATGCTGCCAGAGCGCTCAGTAAAACACCTGGACTGCGGAGCGTCTCAAGGGCTCCCTTACCCCACGGTTCAGGTGCTGTGTGCCCAAGGTAGTGCGGAGTATTTCTTGATTTTCAGGCTCCATGACCAAAGGGACTGCCTCGCAGCCAGCTATGTACTTAACCTCAGATGCTTCAGAGAAGGTGCAAGATTGCAGTAATCAAATGTAGGATATCAGCCTGGTGGGCTCAGGCCCTGCATACTTATCCACATTCCAGATCTTAGTATTCGCTGGATCTTGTTAGTTATATTTAAGTCTAATCTCTGTTCAAACCTCTTCATTTAAAGAACAAATATATGAGAGTAAATATGTTTAAGAAATGCTAAGAAAAGGCACAAAACCATCATTGCCACCTAGTATTTGGAGGAAAACATAACCACAAAAATTTGAGTGATGACTACAGGTCTGGCAGTGACGGAGTAGTGTGGTGTCTACAGACATTGATGTAAATTAATGAATAAAAATGCTAGCTGCATCTCGTGAATAAAGTCTGCAGCTAACTGAACTGCTTAAGAAATATCTTATTCTTCGTATGAGTATACAAACCAAAAATATTACCATTTCCAGGTTTATGAATTTTAAATGAACCCTAAAATTAACACTGTATCACAGGGGAAAAAAAACCTATATTTCAAAGAATCAAAGGAGGAAAATGTGAAGCTGATCTTATTGACTGTTTCATAAAGAAACTGAGAAACTCACTTTACATACATTCACTTTTTGACATCTTTAAATGGTAATTTCATCTTTCAAAAGTTTTTTTCATTCTGTGTCTTCATCTTTCTTCTTCAAAACTCCCTTTCAAGCTTCTGAAGATATGTGATTTTTCTTTAGCATCAGGGAAAATTGTTTGGAGTATTATCAGTTAAATATATGCAAGTCAGGCTTCCTCTCTTGAGATGGGGGTGTGGGAGGGAAAAAAAAAACAACATTCAAAGTCAACTACAGCAAGATTTTAATCTGGCAGTTTGACAATCTGAAATTCTGTAATTTTACCCACACAATTCTTTTAGTCCTCTTGTGCTAGCATATTCCTTATCTTATAAATACAGCATACATAATGGGAACTTCTCAATGATTCTTCGTTTTTTTTAAAAAAAATAACAGTTTCTGCCTGCTGACTATTTAAGGCTGCTTCTTCTAAAATTCATTTCAAGGGGGAAACTGTAAACTGATTTTTCAGTCCAAATAAATTCTGAAGCTTCTAACAATGGTCCATTCCTCCCAAAGATCTGCTATCCAGAATGGCAGCAACAGGCTATGGGAAACTTTTGACGTGCTGAAGCTTACAGTAACTATGCAAAAGGCTTTCCATTCCCCAAAATACGTGTTGGATTTCAGATTATATTCCTTCGAGGTGCTTGTAAGCTTCTGCATAAGAATATGGTTGTTTCCTCATACTCTTCAGCCTTTTACTCAGGAAAGCCATATAACTATGGAGGGGAGCAGATAACTTGGTAGTAATTTGGTTTTTACTTTCAGCATTACTCAGGTGTTGGACCTACTAGCCCCTGCACTCCAAAGGTCTGCTGTGGTTATTGCCACTCCTCATCTGCTTCTTTGAGGTCATCCTTCTATGGTGACCCATGGAGCCAAAAATGACATTTTTCTCCGCTGTGACAGGGTAAGGGCAGCTGTGACAATTAGGTCTGAGCTGTTTGGTGGCAGTGGAGTGTTTCAGGTAATTGCAGTGCCAAGCACTACACTTTACTGTACCAGCTGTGGAATACAGCAATGTGGGATCTGGACTTAGGAAATTTTGAGGCAGAGGCAGGTACTGTTGTCATTTGAAATCTGAACAGCTGCAATTATGTTGTGACAAGTGCTAAGAATTTTCTATTTCAGGGAACATTTGTTTACGCTTTGGACGTGTTGATCAACAGCTCTGGGGTGAATCACAGTCCTCCTTCAGGAAGAATTTTTGTCTAGACAGCAGGGTACTCCTCACGCCCAACAGCAAGTATGGCAAATTTAACATTATCTGATTGTGAATTAGAATGAATGGTTCCAGTCATAATTATTGATGCACTGTTCTTTCTTGTTTGAATAAACATTGTTATTGCCTGTCTGGAGTATATCTTCATTGTAGAAAATCTACGTTCTATTAATCTTAATTACCTCTGCTTCAATATTTAAAAGTTGGGGACCTTGTTTCTAGTTGTCAAACGGCTAGTGGCTTCAATGGAGGTACACAGATACCCTGTGGAGCGTAAACAATTGGGATGTAAACAGTGTGTGGAGGTTTCAATGTTTTTGTTTTCTCTAGAGTTAGCGAAAACTTTGCTTTGCCTTTTCACAATGTTGATGAAATGGGCTGTTCAGATCTTCTGCAGCTTGGTCAAGATGTGTGTGTGTGAGGACAAATCATAATTATCATCTTAAAGTAATTCTTTTTTTTATTAAAAACTCTTCAATATCATTAAGAGTAACACGTTAATTTAAAGTAAACCTTATATTGACTGTCAGTATCCAGTAAGAAATTGGTTCTCTATCGAAACTAGTATCTCCCTCTACTCCGACTTGACAAATTCCAAGTTCTATTGCTATCCATCAGTCTCCCAAAACTACGTTCTCTCTATTGCCACCACGCCTGGATCTGTGGTGCAAGCTGTCCTAATTTAGCTGTCATGGCTTATGGCTTCCCAAGGACACTCATACCCATTCAGGCTGTGCAAAACACATCTGTAAAACAGAAATGATACGATGGAAGTAAAGTCATCTTTCCATTGGCTTTCAACAGTTGCAAGAAGTCATCTTCTTATTGCTTTCAAACTTCTTCAGATTAAGCCTCTCATCCTCTCAGCTCTGTCTGGATCTATAATGTGGTACAGTGATGTACATTATTAATATTCAGAATAAGCCACATTATACCCTTGCATGGTAATTTGATTTTAAGTGATATTATGAATTGTAGGAAAGAGCTTTACAGAGTTGTGTTGTAAAGAGTGCCATAATCGATTCCAGTCAAGTTAAACTGCTTTGCTCAAGTTTTCAGGTTTTTAAATCCTCTGCTCTTTGAAAAGAGGACTGCAGTTGTAGTCAGCAGTTTCACCTACTTGAAGTATAAAGCAACTGCGTTTCATAGATTATGCCTGCTGTTTCCAGATAGCAACACATTAATGTAGCACGATTGTTTTCTGGGCAGTGCTAATGACCGACACACCAAAAAAAGTGATCCTGCATGTGCACAAAGCTTGAAGAACAGTGGCATGTGCTATTCCAGCTAGGAAAGAGCATCTATTTATTTTCACTGGTGATAGCAGATGCACAGTCTGTTTCCCAGGATAGTAGTTGTAAAGAAAGAAGCACAATCATAAATGCTGTGAAAGGGTTTTTGATTCTTTCCAGTCAATTATAGTGGAAATGAAGGCACAGGTTTGTGACTGTTGTTCTGAGGACACCCCAGAGGAAGGCATGAAGGAAAATCCAGTGGATTATCAGGAGTTTTTTCATGGATTTCATCAGTGGTCATTGTGCCAGCCCCTAAAACTGAGTTTTCTTTCCCTGGGGAAACCCAAATTTTGAACAGCATGAATAAGATTGGCTTATCACTAGCATTAGTTATGCTGGTTTAAAAGTTTAAGGAAATAAAGTAGATTGGTGATTATGTATCTGCTCAACCTATTTCATAATTAATTTTAAAATAATTTGGAGCGCTACAGTGACAAACACTTCACCCCTTCAGAGAGACCTAACATACTTTTCAGGTTTGATAAATAGAGTTTGAACTTTTTGACATTGGTCTATTCCCTCGAGTGAATTGTAAGTTGCATTGTAGTCACTGTGGGGCCATCTTCTGGTCAGTTTGCTGTTATAAATAAGCGCACTATTTATAATTGTATCTAATAGAAAGTGTGCATTAGAAACATTTATGGTATCTACCATAAGTGCTAATTAAATTATATGGTGAATGTGTGCCTCACTGATTTAAATATGTTGAACACTTCGCAATATTGTTATAAATAAATGAACATATGCTCTCGTCTCCCTTGCTACCACTCTCTCTCATTATCCTGTTAAGCACCTTAATTTTCTTTGACTCCTCTGCAAGGGAAGAAAAAAAAATATCAAAATTCAAAGTTCCAGCCAGATTCTGAGGCATTCTGGCAACAAATATTATCTTGCATAATCTTTCCTTTTTTTTTTTTTATTTTCCCTGATCAATTTCACCTATTGCAAAAAAAATCGATGTGTAAAAAGCAGTGATAGATCATACGTGCAAATGTTTCAGTGAGCCCTTGTAGTTAAATAGCTGGATTTTTTTTGCTCCTTAACTACCTAGTTTTTCTTTTAGTTTTCATTAATGGAGAGCTAGTCAACAAAATGAAGTTATTTCTTTGATATTGTGCAAAGAATGTTCCCTTGGTCTTAAAAGCTACTTGCCAGCTTTTAGAAGGTCACAGTTATGTCAGTCACAATCCATTACCTGTCTTTATCACCCATGGAAAATACCTAAGTGCAAAGCTATTTTCAGACTTGTAATATGTCCTATGCTATGTTCTGTCTGATTTCCAACCCCCAACAATCGTCTTCTCTTTGTAGAACCAACAGTGAATGATCTTGCAAAACTCAGAAGCCAGGCTATAAATAGAAGTATTCATACTTGTTGAAAGCACAACGTTCCCCCCCTCCCCCCCCCCGCCAAGCATGAGCAATAGTTATAACTATTCTTTCTTCATATATAGTCATCTGTGCAGTTTCAGGAGCATAACAAATTCTTCTGCATAATGACTGTCTACAGGTTAAAATGTTTATTAATAACATTCCCTGTAGCTTGTACTGGAGCTGAAGCATCACAAACCTGATGACCCAATTCCTGCCCACTCTGTGTTTTGGGTTCAGCCACGATGGCCAACAGTAACTGAAAGAAGTTTAAGACTGAATTTAATTATATAGGCAAACAGCTTCAAGATGATGATGTTAGTGATTGTTATTACCTGTAATCGCAAGTGTTAATTCATTTATGGTATCCAGGTCACATGCTCTGCCCTAGGCTCGAGAAAATACCAATAAAGCACAAATAGTAAAATCCCATCAGTCATTGTTTGAAGAAAGTCATCAAAATCAGTTTGATTCTGAGCGTTCAGCCCTATTCACTAGGTATACTATGCTGCCGTTAAAGCCTATAGGGAAATCCCTTACGGATTGGTTTGTATCTGAGTTGCAGAATGGCTTGAGTGCCACTGCAGACTTAATGCAGGAGGCAGAAGGTGGCAAAACTCTACACAGCTGGACAAGGACCATCTAGATTTGAACTTTTTGCTTTTCTGTCCCTTTCACCATCCATTTTCCTTTGCAGTTCTCTTGGGTACTGCTCCTTCTCTCTTTGCATCTTCCTCATGTCAGAGCTCGGTTTTCTTGGCCTGGTTTCCCTACCCCTTCACATCTTGTTCTCTCTCTGCCTTATGGCTAAGAAGCTACAATCCAAACTGCCACCCCAACCTGTCATCTCTAGAAAAGCTTTGCTGATATTTCAGATGTCTTCCTCGGTATGTCTGAGGTCAACTGTCTCGATTATTGTTTCTTTCCATCACTCACTCTGTGCCCTTTTGTGTGTTGGGGGGTGTCTGCAAGTCACTGCCTACTAGCTCCATCTGACCTGTCTTTTGATTGGATTCTTAAGTAATATGGAAAGGAGATCCTTCGGTGGGAAGATCTAAGGTGTGTTGTGTTACCTGGGCGGGAGCCCGTGCCTCCAAGTACCAGTAGCGAAGGTTTGCTTTCTGGGAAGCAGAAATATGCTGTGGTCTGAAGGCAGCTGCTGTGGGCAGGTTTGGTTGCTGTTGCAGGAACTGCAGGAGCCAAGGTGACTGCGCTGTGACTACAGGTGAGGAAGCACAGATCCCTGGCAGTGTATTTCCAGCCCTGTTTGTCAGCTATGAAGTGTTGGAAAGGGGGGCGACAGGGTGAGGGGCTGCTCCCTTCTACCTTCCAAAGGTCCTGAATGGCCCAAACCGAGAAAATACAGGTGCATTCTGGAATTTTTAATGAGTTTCTTGATCAGAATTAGATTTTACTGGCAGAAGGGGAAAACCTCACTATGTCATTAACAAAATGTCAAGAACTACAAAGCCATGCAGAAGGAACTTAAGGTTTTAGTGTGAAAATTCATGTTCCCTTTGTCCTTAGTTTCATGCTTCCTTACAAAAGGTAAAAACTCTGCTCTAATCTCCTACAGGATGGTCCTGCTGTAAAGGCAAGACCTTTTTCTTTGATTTCCCCCCCCCCCCCCCCCAGTTTATAGCAATCATTTTGCAGGCATAAAAAAATAAATTAGACCACCCCAACTTTCATTTCCCCACTGTGTTTTGTAGCTAGGGTCTAAGAAGTACCAATGATCACATTATCTGTTAGGCTCAATTAACACAACAGCTGTGTTCCAAGAAAACCCAAGAAAAAAACTGCTGTACTTGCTAATGCATTAGTGGAATAATACTGTAGAGATGCAGATTATAATAATCAGGACCACTGGAAAATTAGGGTGATTATGGTTGTTTTCCAGTGTCTGGACCTTTTTTGCGGTTCATGTTGTCACTTTTTGTGCTCCATCATTACTTTGGGTTTTACTTGAGTTCTACCATTCGATGGAGTTCTGGGTTTGGGATTTCTTTCAGATCCCGAGTCCTTTGTTCTTGCTTGTTTCTTAATTTTTCAATGTTGTTGCTGAGTTATGTTGCTAGAAATGTCTTTTACCTGTTGCAAAGGCAGACCTTTCCAAGGAACCAATTGCCAACATAAGCATCAGGTGAGCTTTTGGGCTTTTACTGACTAAAATATGCTGGGGGGTTTTATGTCACAAAGCTGAATAGAGGACAAATTTGCATACAGGTAAAACATTTTCAGAATATCTGAGGAATAGATGAAGTTCTGAAGGCATTTTCTACAAGATGCCTGGAAGCAGATGAGAAAATGAGGAAAGGAAAGAGAATTTAAGATCTTAAAACAGTGGTGGTTCTGATGTTTTACCTGGCACTTACCTCAATAAAAACTTAGTAGTATGTTTGCATGCATGCACACGTGGATATAATGCCGTGGAGACTTAAGTAAACAGTATTGTGCAAAACAATAGTATAGGTTATTCATTGCTAGATAATACTATAAAGAGAGGCATATTTATTTTTAAAATGTTGAAAAAAAGAAATAAAAATGGCCGTTACCTTGTAAAGGAACTTGTAATTCTCTCCTACGTATTGCTTTTTATGTATAGCTATGTGTCAGTCCCTGTAATTCTGGGGACAGCCAGGGAAAATCTCCTTGCAGGGCTGCGGTACAGGTGCAGTATGGCAGTATGCTTCCTCTTCTAGTGTCTTGTGGTGTCAGGCTTGGGGCTAGCGCTGTCAGCTGTTAGCAAAATTGGGGGGGGAGGGGGGGCGGGTGGGGGAGTGGTTATAAAGCCCTGGGATGGGCCCAAAATCTTGTGGACCTACTATCTTCACTGTAAGAGTCACCCATCTCTCTGAGAAGAAATTAATCTAGGTGGTGTAAAAGGTGTCTGCATACAACTAAAAGCAGAAAGGATGGATAATCAGATAAGCTGCAGTAGCAAAGAAGAAAACCAAATGAGCATCAGAGAAGTGGTAGCAGAAGGAAACTGATCTGTGCGTTGATGCCCATGACCCTTTTATATTACTGCTGTTATTCCCACAAATACCTTGCAGCAAACAAAACAGCAATGTTAAGAGCAAGGTAAAGCTTTTCACATGTACTGATGCAGCTTACAGTAGACAGGGCAAAAGCAGAGTTAGTAAAATAAAACAATCCAAACAGGTAGTTTTGTTTCCAAAGGCTAACTATTATTCTGAAGGGGTTTTGTTCCGGCTAGAATCATAAAATGGCATGAAAAGCATTTAAAAAAAAAAAAAAGTTCATGAATTTCGTGTTCTTGCCTCATGAGTGCCATTAAACTACGATACTAATGGGCCGCAGTGTGTCTCTTTCAAACACAGTGGTTGAATCATTCTCTGTTTCCCACTGGAGCAGAGGTTGGGATCCAGATTTCTATAAATCATTGCCCATGACCCAGCAGAAAAATCCTGGTTTACACCAATTCATGCCCTGAAGAACACAATTTTAGGGATACTTGCCCATAAGTGCTTAAGGGCTGTATCTGCTAATGGAAATAAACCAGTGTGAATCATAAAGAGTTCAGATCTTCAGTTGAACAAAACCATATGGAGCTCCAAAAGAGGGGGGGGGGGGGGGGGGGGGGGGCGGGGAAGATGATATTACAATGTTCACTATTTAATTTCCAGTCTGATTTTAATAGGTCAGTGTTGTCTTCATCCTTTTTTGCCTGCCTGGACACAGCAAAGGTGGAAAACAGTAGAAGAAAGTTGTCGCAGAACGATTTCCACGCTGACATCTCTCTTTTCCCCCAGCCCTGGCCAAAAAGATATCAAATGAGTGTTGGGACATTTTTCATCTCCTGCAAAGGAGGGAAATACTGGGGACCTCTCTTATCTCAGACTTCTGGCTGACACGGTGCCCACTATGTGGCACCTGAGCCTTTCAGCACTGCACTGAGGGATGTCACTGGTGCCTGTTATATGTGCTGTGCTCTCTGTTCTTGGCTCGCCTGGCCTTTATTAGATTTCCGCGTGGTATACATATGTCCAATTCATTAAGGCAGGTTGAAATATGGTTTTCTCTTGGAAGCCCGCAGAAAGTGTTGAAGCTTGTGATAGAGTGGAAAGTGTTGATGCTGCAGGGCTGTACTTCACAGCCTTGCAAAGCCCCTCGAGGAAGTCTGTCTCCTGCACAAACGAGATTTACCCTTTCCAAAGACAGTTCCTCTGTGCTTGAGGAGTGGCACTGCCTGTGATCCTCCTCTCAAGTTTTACATGCTACCACCACTCCTGCATATCTTTCTACATGAGCCCAGCCTAATGAATCTCAAATCTTCATATTGTACCTTGCAAGTGCTGAGACAGTGGAGGATGAGTGCTGCAGGGTATAATTTCCTCTGCATATGTAAAGCAGGTGAGCAGCCTCCAGCCAGGATGAAAATTTACTGCAAATCTTCAGCAGTGAGAGCACTTACTTGTTCCCAGTGTTGAAGACACCTGGCACCATGATCAGTTACTTCTTGTTTCTAGAAATAATGCGCCTTTTTCGGTAACAGTTGTGAAAAGTGGCCTTTAAATCTGTTGCATGTAGAAACAAGAGAAAACGTAAAACTGAATATCCTTTCTAGTTTCAGCAGTGTGATCAAGAGCATTGAGCACCATTTTCATGTTTTACAGTCTATATAAACTCTATATAGTCCAAATCTCTCTGGCTTAGCATGTTAAAATCATAGCTGTAACGTATATGGAAACATTTATTCATTTATTTGAATATACTTTTCTGTTTCCCAAGAGAAAGGATTTTGGAGCAGGCTTCACAGATCACCTTGATTCAGCCCTAACTATATTCATTTAAAAATGTTTGCTGTGCTGGACATTTCAGCTTCTTATAGCCTGGGTTTGCCTGCTGTGGATATAGCTCTGGTTGCATGGATCATTGAACAGAGAACAGATATGCCCTTTGTTACTCTCCTCTAATAATCCGTAGGGAAGTTGCAACTGATATTTCTCAGTAATGAGGTTCTCAAAAACAAACAAATGAGCAAATGAAAAAAACTCCTTGCAGCTCATGGGAATAGACACTCTCTGAATTGTCTCGCTGACCCATTCTCATTGTAAGTGGTTATGATTTCTGTCCCATGGTGTTTGGTCATGGAATGGGCTCACATTGAAAATTTGCATCTCTGCTCTTTTCTCTTGCTTGTCACTGGGTGTTTACTTTCACCCGCTTGAAACCTGAAGACTTCAATCTTCATGCCTAAGAAAAGAAAACACGTGGAAAAGCAAGGCTAGTACCCATGCACACTTAAGCTTATGAATGCCAAAACCCCCTTATACTGCTTTTTGCACCCAGTGTTGTTCGCCTCCCTCAAGACCTTCATACAGGCACGGTGGCTCTGATGATACTATCTCAAACAGCAAACATTACTTAATAGCTGGCGAAATCTCATCAAACAGCTGATCTCTGAAAGGTACCTTCTTTGGCAAGTGCATGTAAAAATAATCAAGTTATAATCAAACAAATTAGTTGATGGTATTGGGCTACAGATAAACAACATCCTTGAGAACTGGCATGTCAATTTAAGTCTGTGTTTCCCATTCAAAAAAGAACTACACCGGGCTTATTTCCAATAATGAGGTAAGGCTGCTTTTATGGGCATCTTTGTGGTGTTCTGCACCATTGCACGAGTAACTTAAGACACCGTGTTTCTCATTGAGATCCATACAGAATATATCCCTGACCTCTTCTGTAATGTCTTTAACACTAAAGGCATCTGCTGCAAAAGAATGAACTCGGGTAGGCCAAGTGAAACCTCGGCACAGGGGTGCATGGGAAGCCACTGGTGCAACCCTCGGCAGGCAGTCTACGTTTCTACCGCTCGTGCCTCTTTCCTATTCAGCTAACAGAGCAGTGCAGCTCAGGTTGCCCGTACAGAATTGCAGGGGACTCTGGCAATAGTTCTGTAACCTCAGGCGAGGCGTTTTCAGTAGCTGCAGAGTGAGGAGACCTAAGATAGTGTTGGGATTGCTCTGGATGGGCAAGCACAGAAGTTCACCTGCCTGCAGTGAAGTTAGGTTGATCATAGCTTTTGCTTTTGAGATCACTCTCTAAGCTTTCTCTCCTTCAGGGGTTTGTGCCTTGGTCTTGCTTGGCTTTAGCAACAGTCTCTAAAACCACATTGCTTTGAGTTATACAGACCACCTCTCATAGCAGCAACATTTTTGCACTTGAAGACTGAAAGACCTTTTCCTTTGGAATAGTTTCAATGGTTTTTGGAATGGTTACCCGTGGGAATCCTGTACCACTGGGCTCTTAAGTGTCATTCCAGATGTGAGTTACTAAATAAGATAAGTAGACCTGGCCTGGTTCTCTCTGGGAAGACTCATTTCTGGGGTCACCATTAGATGCAAGCACCCTCATGTTTCATGCTTGTACTAAAGAGCAGTGACCCCTCTGATTCTTTCTTGCTTAGAGGGACTGACAAACCTGTCTGGATCTAGGAAGATCTAGCTTCCCTATACTTCAAGGACAAATGCATAGAATAAGGTATAACCCTGGCCCCAAAAAGGGTTTCTAGAGGAGCTATGATATTAACCTCTGTGCAATCAGTGATAAGGAGCATGCCAGCTCCAATACGAAGTAAACTTTGGTTTATGGAGATGTTTGCCAGCAAGTGCAGAGTGCAAGTGCTAACAGAAGCAATTACTAGATAGCTTGCTGATGGGTCTCCAAGCTCTCACTGCTCTGGAGACTTGAGCTGAAAGATAGTGGGTAAGGTTTGGGGTGGGGTTTGGTTTTTTTTTTTCCTTTCTTTCTTCTTTTTCACCTTTTTTTTAGTAATCAAGACCTTCACCTGGACTAGGGCTTGTGTAGGAGGTCCCTAGCCATATCTGCAATGTATCATATGGGGAAATGAAACAGCATCTCATCGCTAGGAGAAAGTAGAACAACACAAGATGTGTAATAGGATTGCTGAGTGTCCCTTTCTACGAAGGTGGTAGCAAAGTTCACCATGGAGCAATGCCAGTTCACACTCAAGCCTGCAGTGCTACCGTGCCAATAGAAACGGTGCCAGAAATGAGGGTATAATCTTTAATCTTCTCTGAAAAGGTGTAACCAGCTTACCATGGCTAATAGTAGTCAGTGTTGCAGCAGGGTTAGTACAAACTTACTGATGAGGATAGTTTGGAGCCGGTTGTTGATGCATGGAGAGTTATCCACCAGTCTGATTAGGATTAATCCCCTGCCCACTGATCCTTTAGATATCCTCCTCCTACTTCACTAGGGAAACCTGATTTAAGTTTTGCTTTGTTCAGATAAATAGTGTTGCCAGCTGAAATAGGATTTGCTTTGCTGCTCACCTTTCCAGGAAACCTTAACTGTATTTTCTGAACAAAACTTCTTCCTTCCCACTTTGTGTAAAGGAATACAAAATTTTTTGCTACTTTTTCTATTATTCATGTGGGATTTAGTACATAGTTCAACAGTACTGCAACATCCAACATCTAGACGTGAGTTGTCTTTTTGCAGTGACTGCTGCAAATAGAAACATGGAGTGTGTTTTCTGAACAATACTTCATGGTGGTTACTGCTATTGCACATGAAGTTTTAAATTAAGGATTTTGAATCAGAATCATAGAATCAGTTAGGTTGGAAAGGACTTTTAAGATCATCGTGTCCAACCATTAACTTAGCACTGCTAACTCCACCACTAAACCATGTCCCTAAGAGCCATATCTACATACCTTTTAAATACCTCCAGGGGTGGTGATGTTAGGAGTTAGCCAGGGCTGCTGATAAATGACGGAGAGTGGCTTGGTGAGCTCCTCCACCAGCTCCCTCAGTACGCTCCGGTGGACCCCATATGGCCGCATAGACCTGTGTGTGTCTAAGTTGTGTAGCAGGTCCCTGGCCATTTCCCCTTGAATTACGAGGGCTTCATTCTGCTCCCTGTCTTCCAGCTCAGGGGGCTGGGTACCTGGAGAACAGCTGGTCTCACTATTACAGACTGAGGCAAAGAAGGCATTCAGTACCTCAGCTTTTCCTTCATCGTTTGTCACTATGTTTCCCCCGAAATAGGTGGGAACTATTGAGATGGTGATTTCACTTCCTACACAATGAATCCAGTATGCAGGCATGTCTACACAGAGTGGAAAACCTCTGTGTAAGGGCTACCTTTTCTGTGGCTGTGGTGGTCAAACAAACCTGAACCTTTTGCACCTTCCTGCAACGTTCCCAGCCAGGGCTGCAGTGATGAGGGAGCCAGCCCTGCCTTGGGCACCAGGGGTTGCTGCTCTGAGCTCAGCATGGCCCCATATGAACTAGTTCCTTTGTCATAGTGCCCCTTGCAGCAGTAGAGCACAAGAAGTAAATGTCACGGTGGCTGTTACTGCAGCCCTTCCCTGCCCAGCAAGCCTTGTGACAGCAAGCTATTAAGTGGGATGCTTTGTTAATAGAAGAAAGGGAGGCAGTGAAAGCAGCTTCCCATGATGATGCAGCTAGGGAGCAGAGTGGAAACATGCTGTTTGCAAAGACAGTTCTTCTGGACTGGAAACAGAAGGGGGAAGAAAACCGGGGAGACCAAGTCAGGTAGAGTGTTGAAGGATAACTACAATAAGAAAGTGAATGTTGAGCCAAATATCCACTACAGAGCTTTTGTGTTGTGGTGGCTCACAAGCTGAGCTGTTTGGGTTTTTGTCCCAGTACATAAAGTCCGTACTGTGGCAGAGCCCCCACCCAGATACGCACAGGACTCTGGGGGTGTTTGGTGATGGCTGCTCCAGTTTTCTCTCCAGGTAGAGTTAGGGGGCTGGTGTAGTGATGGCTTTGATCTTGTGCCTCTTCCATTCCCCTTGTCATGTGAAGTCTTGATCATTACTCAACAGCTACAATTCATGCACACGTGGTGCAAGGGCCAGTGCTCTGCCTACCTCCTGTAGAGATGTGCGAAACCTCACCCTTCTTCCCCTGCTACTCCCTTCCTTCTCATGGGATCTGTAACCTAACCCTGCTTATGCATGGATTTTTGTACGATTTAACCCCAGGCAGCAACTAAGCACCACACAGCTGCTTGCTCCCTTCCCCTCCCAGTGAGATGGTGGAAAGAATTAGAAAGGTAAAAGTAAGAAAATACGTGGGCTGAGATAAGACCAGTTTAATAGTTAAAATAAAATAATAATAAATTGTCGTGAAAAAGAAAACAAAAACAAACAAACAAACAAAAAAAGAAATAAAACCCCAGCAAAACAAGCGATGCTAATGAAAAACAAGTGCTCACCACCAACCAAATGGTGCCCTGCCTGTTTCTGAGCAGTGGCCCCCTGGCCGGCTTTCCCCCTAGTTTATGTGCTGAGCATGACATCATATGGTATGGAATATCCTTTCAGCCAGCTTGGGGCAGCTGTCCTGGCTGTGTGCCCTCCCAGCTCTTTGTGCCCCCTCCCCCCCCAGCCTCCTCGCTGGCAGAGCAGCAGAGGAAGCTGAAAAGCCCTTGACTTCGTGTGAGCGCTGCTCAGCCATAACTAAAACATCAGTGTGTTAGCAACACTATTCTCATCCTAAATCCAAAACGCAGCACTGTACCAGCTACTGGGAAGAAAATTAACTCTGCCCCAGACAAAAATAGGACAGCATCCTTTAACAGCAATGGTAGGGAATTGATAACAGATTTTAATCATGGAAGGCTCAATAATAAGACACTCCTCCAATTGACATCACTCTAAAATTTTAATAAGGCGCCATGTAATTATCCTGCTGACCTTTATTCAAATCTAACGCCTGTGTTCTAGCAAAGAGGGTGTATGTAATACTGTCAGTGGTAGGGATCAGCCCTGTGACTGCCATAACATGGTGCCTGCAGCACTAAACCCGACCATTAGGTTTTGCTTGTTGCTCAGCACCCCTTCTTAATCTGCGCTTGCCAGTGACTGACAGGGACATGCTCAAGTCCAAGAACACGACGAGCAGTAAGGGCACACATCAAACGATGCAGCCAGTTACAGCTCACCCTATGTCTTTTGCCATGCAGAGCAATGTGGGGTCAGGGAGAACATGGGCTGGTTTTGCCCTGAAAACATTATGGCTAATGGCATAACGTCTGGACCTTCCTAAGAAAAAGCTTGAGGTTTTTAATTATTTTTTTTCCTTCTCTCTCGTAGCCTCCTGCACATTCTTCACTAATAATAAAACAGAAAGGAAGAGCAAACAAAGCAAAACCCAAAAGAGCTAAGCTTTCATGGTTCTCTTACTGAAGTTATTAAATTACTACAGCACTGCATCAGGCCAAATGATGTCAACACTGAGGCTGTGGGATGCCAGTTTCTTTTGGGAGTGAAACCTAGAAACCTGATTCTTGATGAGGGAAGAGTTCAAGACATCATTATCTGTCCATTTTCACAGAGAAAATGGGCTCAGCAAAGCAATATCTATATATGTTTCAGCAGATCTTCCTAGTTTAAGAGATTCTGGCTTTTGCTACTTAAAATGTTATCTGAAAACAATAAAACAAAAGAATAACTAAAAGAAAAATCTCTAAGAAAACGAGAGGCTGTTTGAAAAGAGTTTGTCCTGTTTACACTTCCAAGTCCATTTTTCACTGCTATTACTTTTTTGTATTAAAAATTTTCCAGGAAAGCAAGGATTCCTCACTGCAGCTCTTTCCTTGAACAAATATTTTTCCATACACATATATATGTATATTGGAAACCTTGCCAAGAATGAAATAGCACTGAATAATGCACACAAGGACAGTAGCAGTCAAATTCTAATCCCAGCTGGAGCTTTTTGGGTACTAATTCAATACAAATAAAAAATGAAAACAAGGAATGCTGTTTTTACCATCTGCGTATCAGTTTTTCCATCAACCATCAAATTTGGAATTTGTATTCTGAATTATAGACCACAGGTAGGGAACTGACTTAAACACAACCTGCAATGCAAAAAAAGAGGAATTCAATTTAAATCACCATGTACCAGATATGCCTACCAAGCTCAGGGCTCATCCTCGACCAATTAGGCTCTGGTTTCTGCAGCTCTGGCACCTACCGCACCAGCTTGTAGCCTCACCCTTGTGATTGCCCACAGCTGCAGACCCTAAAGTCTCTTCACACTTAAACCCTCCTCTCTCAAGTCATGTTCTCCTGACGTCAGGAGGACTTGGAATAGAAGGCACTAAACCAAAAATATTTGTCCCCTACACATAATGTTGTCAGGTTTTGAAACAGTCTAAATGTTTGCCAGATCTCAAGGTCTGGCAAGAAAAATCTGGATGAGAGTAAGTGTTCTCCTGCCTCTTTGCTTTTTTTCATCAGGTTCTCTTTGTGATTTGCTTTTCACCTGGGAAAATGATACGATTTTAAGTTTCTTTTCATTTCTAAGGTAGCTTACTCAGTGACAGTGAGGTTTTGGTTTTGTCTTTCTTCCTTCATCTTTAAAACTATTGGTGTTATAAGCATTGTTGGGTATATGCCTCAGCTGTATTGTATACATAGCAATAGATCTCCTACAGAGGAAAGCATGATGCACTGAATGTGACGAGCATCATCCCAAGTGCTTGGGGAGGTGGGGGAACAGCACAGGGGGATGTGGCAAGGGGGGGCAGCTCTGCGGTCACCTGTACTCATCCAGACTGAAGAGCAGACATGTCATGAGGGAACTGCAGGAACGCCGCTTGGTCCTGCTGAAGGTGAGGCTGCAGAGACCAGGCTGGTCCCACTGCCTAGCAAGCCAGAGGCACCTGAGGGCCTGGAAGGGATCTGAATTTTCAGCAGTATTTCTGAGAGTCACATCTTCTCGTTTCTGCAAAGGGGGTTGGTTTTGTTTCATTTTTCTTTTTTAAAACCACTAGTTAGCTCCTGGTGCTGAGGGGATGGTGGGTGTGGATGAACCCCAGACCCAGGGAGCAAAGCAGGACAGGGGCAGACCCCGAGGAGAGCCCAATACATCCCTCAGCACCACGTGTGATTTTCCTGTGTCCTTCCCCTCCGCCCCCTTCCATCACAGAGGTTGCTCCTGTATTGTTGTTTTGGTACAGTGTTCTATACACACGTGGCTCTACCTTTTTTTTCCTTTTATCTTTTTTTAATCAAACCTCTGCATGCACAGGTGCAGGTCATGGCTTCAGCCTTTTCCAGTTCACATTTTCAAGCTTATTTATGATGATGACAGAGAAAACTTCTTTTTTTAAGGGTATTTTTGGAAAAGCAGAGATTCTGCTCTAGTTGTGCCATTGAGTTAACAGATGCCCCGTGGAGCTGGTGCCTGTCTGTTGCCACATGGAGATGGGCCTCTGGCCGGGAGGGACCTGACCAAAGCACAGAAGGCCCTCAGAAGATTTTCTATCGATCTCACCAGGGTGGTTTCCTCACGGACACACACCTGCTCCCTAGGCTGGGGGATGCTCGACATCAGTAGAGACTCACAGATGCTCACAGGATTTCTTTAGAAAGCAGGAAATAAAAAAAATAAAAACACTCCTATCAAACGTGCCACTGCTTTAAGGCTGAAACCATGTTCAGCCACCGTAACTTTCCCCATCCCCTGCTTGTTTGATGTCAGATGTTTCACCTGCACTTTCTGATCTGTGGGAAACGCTGTTTTAAATTAAGGTTTTTGAAGAGCACCCCTCTTCACATTCCCCTCAAGAGGTCTTGTCTGTCTCTGTTTCTCTCTGCGCTGCTGAAAGCATGAATGTGTTCTTAAAAGCCACACTAATGCAAGGTTCATCGGTGCACTATGTGTTTCTAGTAACTTCTTTATGGTAAATTAGAGTTGGTTTGTAATCATAGTGGAGCAGGGAATGAATGAAGTACAACCCAGGGAAGGTTTTTAGTTCCAGTTTGTATGTCTGGATAGGCTTGCAGACGGTACAAGAATCAAAAGCGTTGATCTTTATTCTCAGCCTTTGAAAAAATGAATCTGATTTATGCCTTGTGGAAATCTCCCGAGTCGAATTACACACAAATAGAGAGAAAAAATGCTGCATTTCTGCAACCTTAGATTGCTAAAAGAAAGCATGGGAAGCATTTTGGAACATCCTTTCTTGGTTGGTTTGTTTTCCTTAACTTCATCTTGCATTTGGAAAACTGTTGAGACAGGTTGTTGTAATGTGTTTTATCTTCTCATCTACATAAGAAATTTCAGGCAAGTCAAACTCAGATAAGTGAAAAGTGATAGCTGATTAGACCTGCTTGCTAGGTTCTGCTTGACTCTAGTGACTGAGAAACGCCTGGGAAAAGTGTGCTAAGATTACTTGCCTTTGCATTTGAAATTTGTATCGTTACCCATACTGGAAATGTTAGCATCCTCCAACAGTACTGGGAAGAACAGTGCCAGCATAGCAGGCCTTTCTAAGCAGGAAGGGACTCAAACACCTCTACACTTCAACCCCGCTGCCCCTATTCTCAAGGATGCTCTTCCTTATGATTCCTCCGTTAAATCAAGTTTGTCAGGGCCAGTTAAATGGATTCTTCTGCATGCTGGCATGATGTTACAGGGCATTTCTAGTTTGTCATCAAACTTGCATTTGCCCTGCTGGTAGAGCAGTTTTCTGCACCTGTGCATATGCCAGGTTATTTTCCAACACTGCCAAGGGGAAAAGCCTGCATCCTGGCTGAGCATGGGCCCTCCTGTTTCAGCATCACTGAACTCCAAGCACCTCACTGGTGACTTCAAACACAAAGCAAAAATAAAATCTGTATTTTAACTGGTAGAAAAGATGTAATCTATTTTCTTAAAGCCAGGAGTTGAACGCTATTTAATGTGTACCCTTCCTGGGTTTTGTTTAAGATATTATTTTGTTATTTAAATGAAATTAAATTTTATTGTCGAAAGGAAGCTGGTGGGAAAGCCCCTTGTTGAAATGGCATTGAAGAAAGCGGTGCTGAACACAACATTTTATTTCTGTGTGCCTGGGGGGAATTAATGTATTTGCCTTGAGGTCCTGCATTAGTATTCCCTGCTACTGAAAAACAAAAATCATAAGGGTTTGCTGGTTGTATTTTCTTTCTTTTGAGCGGTTTCTCTAGCTCTGGGTGATATGCTTACTAGTTAGAATTAAAAAAGCTATTAATTTTTTACCTAATTTATTTCTGCCTCTGTAGACTCTTACTTGCTCATAGGAAATAAGGAGGCTCTTAGTGGCTTTTATTGGCAGTATTATAAGTATTTTCTTTTTTTGTTCCACGAATGTGCTGAAGCTGTAGAGGCTGGGCACAGATCCTTACTCTGAACCCAGACTGACCCGTTTATCACCACAAACTCACACAGATCCTGAAAGCCTTTTGTTGGTGGTGGTGGTCTGATGCATGTATTGGTAATGCAGAGACTTTTGCATTTTTTTAAAGGGTGAAACCAGCTGAACAAAAAAATTTTTTCCAATAAACTATCCAACCCAAAGAAAACGAAAATCGGGTCTCTTCCAAACACTTTTATTCTGCCTGTTTTACAATAGCATCATTAGCTCCCTAAACTAGGTTAGCTACTTGGGGAACTTCCTACCATAAACTACTGCTGCTTCCCAATGGAAAATTTGAGTACTCGGAGAATGCTGAAGGCAAAATATATAACATATTTCATACACAATATTCAAACCACAAGAAATTTTGGGGTAGCCCAATATTTTGACAACCACTTGAGACAAAGTACTGAGGCTTTTATTTAACAGAAAAAAGTGCTCCTTGTCTCCATGTGTGCTTGTGTCTGTCATGTTATACATAAATCCTGATATGTTTTTCCTTTCTTTCTTATTCCTTTAGCTAGGAAAATATAAGGGTTGTAAAAATATAGTAGTTGTGAAGGCTGGCACAAAGGTGATGACCTGTGCCTGTTACAGCGATCCTTTATCTGCTGTCAGCCTCACGTGATCACAGTGGGCATGATGGTGGGGGTCCTGCCCCCATGAGCAGCTAAGGAGGACAGGTCAAGGAAGAGGAAGATCTTGCTTTCAGGTTCCTTACCGTTGATGTTTGCGTGTAGCAAGGAAACAAGCCAAGACACCCACTGCCTGCTCTTCCAGGGAGCACTAAAATGAGTTTGATCACAGGTAGTTGAGATGAACAAGGCCGGAGCTGGAGACCTGTTCCAGTTTTGCTGCTTCAGCACTTTTGCAAGGTGTGTAAAGCAATGCCAGCAAAACCCCGCGCTGCAGGTGGTGTAATACCTGTGCAAGGTCGCTTGTGTCGGCCACATTTGTTGCTGGTGTTGCAGTCTGTACCCGTGGTGAACACCTCCGTCAAGGCCACCCAGGAGGCCAAGGCAATTCTGTTATAAACAGCATTATCCACAGATTTGCATGAGCATCTGGGCTTTGGTTAGAGACTCTGAACTATGTTTGATTCCGCTTTTTGGAAATTAAAAGACAGCCTACCTGGAGTAATTTGGGGTGACATGTAAACGTGGATGACGCTAATTCATGGTTAGGTGTTTTCCTCTTAAAGCTTTCTTTCAAGAAGGCTGTTGATCAATGCATCATTGACCACTGGAATTTATAAGCATTTGCACTTGTTCTTACAACCCAGATCAGCTTCTCTCACAATACACAGCTCGTGGGTTTCCAGAATGGTCCTGCCTGAAGGGGGTTACCCCAGTGGTCGTCCTGGGACAGGTACAGGCAGAAAAGCTCATGAATCCAAGGTGGATGTAATAGAAATAAGGGTTAGAAAGCCTTGTCACCACAGCTTTATACTATGCAACTGAAATTATTTGAGACAGGAGACTTACTTTCATTGTCTGTAATGGGTGAGGATTAACTGACAAACCAGCTAAGTTCTCTGCATGGCTCAGCATCTCCCACCCAGGGGGGCTCCCAGGGCCAGCTCCCTCACTTCTCTGCCTGATTCCAGTAGCATTCCCAAAACATTTGCCTTTGTAGATAAGTTTTTGGGAGTATGTATTACCAGAAGCTCTTGATGGTACCAGGTAAAATTCACCCCACAGGTTCTGAAACCATGATGCTGATGGCTGCCTGGTTCTGAAATGCTTTTGTAAGCAGCTATAGGCGGTGCATGTCAGAAAATACAATAAAAAAAAGTGGTTGACTGCCGCTTGGCAGGCACAGTGTGGATGCTCAAGAATATGTGAAGAACAACTTTCAAAGCTAGAATGGTATCATCAATAAAAATAAGTTTCTCATCCCCCTGTGATGTCTTACATTGTGACATCAAGTTCTTATACATTAGGCATTACAGGGGCCTCTTATATCCTGGGAAATTGTACATCCTGAAGGATGCTAATCTGCTAAGAAAAATCTTGACTTTAATATAGGGGTTAAATGGAAAGAGATGAAGCTCTAAATTCATGTAACATAGTTAATGATATAATTGTGGCGGTTTATTCGTGTTTTTAAGATGAAGTAGATCTGTCAAATGCCTTTTACTTCAGAATACAGTGCATATAAACTGAGTACATTTGTGCTTTATTAATTCTAATTCATATTAAATTTCTTTTGCTTTTAATTAACAACTCAACTAATAAGGATGAGAACAAGTTAAACAATAAGAAATATTTTTTTTTATTTATTCTACCAAGTTTGCTCAGACCTTCTCAGACTCCTTTTGGTGCTACCTTGAGATTCACTCTACCTTCACCAAAAACTCACCAGAAGAAGACTTTAGCCAGGGTCTGATCTTGAGTGTTATTTTTTCAGTCCACAGTGGGGCAGCGTACATTGAGTAGACTAAAATGTACCTTTGCTGTAAGTACTTCCAATCAGGGAGTGAAAGGAGCCCAGCGGGAAGGCTGTGTGCATGAGGCAGCCAGTGATGAATGGCATCCACCTGGTGATCTCTCAGGTACTTTATTGCTTGACCAAATCAACTCATTGTACTAAATCAAAGCCAAAGAATTACCAATCACTTTCCTACCTATGAATGTCATATACAAATAATGCTATAAGTGAGCACAGTGCTTTAATCAAAAATCATTTGTGTTTATTTTCTAGAAGCTGAGCTTCCACAGTTGCAGTTGGGTTTGCTCTCATTAAATGTTCTCAGCTGCACCTGAGTAGCCAGCAAGCAAAAAGGTCTCTAGTAGCAAATGAGAGGGTTTGTTTGAGAAACTGCTTCTTGAGAGTTTGGTC
Source organism: Falco peregrinus (assembly GCF_023634155.1). Taxonomy (NCBI): domain Eukaryota; kingdom Metazoa; phylum Chordata; class Aves; order Falconiformes; family Falconidae; genus Falco; species Falco peregrinus. Next base: position 30,376,211 of record NC_073731.1, on the reverse strand, counting down.
AAAAAGAGCTGGCATTTGACGCTCTTGTGGCATACTGCATTATACATAGCATCATTGTAATCTAGTAAAGCTTTTTTTTTTTGTGTGTGTGTGTGGTTGTTGTTATTGTAGCTGTTCTGTTTCCCTGGTAAATGATTAAGCATGTACTTGTTCTAATTTTCAATGCCTGCAGGTGGTAGTGAGCAAAGCTGTCTCAAGCCCTGCTCTGTAAACAATACAGGTATTATTCTTCGTGAAAATCACAGTGTAGCTTTCTATAGCACAGAAAGTAGCTCTAGGCACTAAGCTTTGAATTGTGAAATAACTTTATAATTTAAATGTGGGCTCATGTTAACAAAAAGAAGTACCACAGTCAGACCAGCTGCTATAGAGCACGAATATGTTCGTTTTGGCGAAGAAGGCATCTGTAAGTTGTTGTATTCTTCTGGGTTGATATAATCAGGCTGCAGGTGGATAATACCTGAAAACGTACTTGAATCAGCAACTCTTTTTCTGCATGTCTCCTATGAAACTCTGTTTCTGGGTTGTAGGAGACAGCCCTTTGTTGCTATGTCGGTTCTTGCTCACCAGCTTTCATCCAAAGATAAAGGCTCCGCAGCAATACCATGATGTACACTTCAGGGCTGTGCTGTGGTACTTTGTGCTGGGAACAAAGGAAGAAAACGTATTTGAACCTGGAACTATCTTTTAAAGGCTTGGTAAGCTTGCATGGCTGGTTATAACTGTCTCATAATTTCAGTAATTAAATAAAACGTTGGCAAAAAGACTTTAATCCAAGAGGTATATGTTGTCTTCACTAATGGTTTTGAAAAATGCTGCTTTGGAGCTGGGATGACAGCCTTTCAGCAGTTAAATAGGTGTATAAAACAGATGCCCTAGACTCCAAATGAAACTAAACAGGCATAGTTTGTTGGGCAACAAGCAGATGAGGAGACAAGTGATATCTTGCATATAACAGCACTTCTGTATTTTCTTGCTAAGGCCTGATAAGTGCTTAAAGGTGAGATTTGGTTTGATGAGAAGGCTGAAATTTTATCTGTAGCATAGCAAGTAATGGTAGGAAATGAAACTCAGTAGCGATATGCATCAATTCTGCTCAACTTGATATGTGTGTGGTCTAAATTCTCTTTTTATTGATACGTCTATAATCAGGGGTAGTAACTATAGTATCATCAGCATATAGGAGTGGATGTCTGAGTGACAGGACAGAGACTCGCAGTGCTGCTGCCTTATGCTCGGTAGGTGAGGCACGCCGTGGCTGTTCATCCGGCTGTGCGTGTGGTTGGTTATTCCTTCCTTGACGTTAAGGCATTTCTGTGCCGCACCTTCACAACATCCATTTCTTTATGACCACAGAAGTGGTGCTTATTTTCTGAAACAAAACAAAGCAGCAGTGCTTCAGCCAATGATAACTGGCCTTTCTCCACAACAAAATATTAGGCATAGCTAGAGATATTCTCCTGCTGTAAAACAATTGAAGTATTAATCTCCTGTTTACTTTCAAGGGACCGGGGTGGGGTGTGTGTGTGTGGTTGAAAAATGAAATACAAGACCTCAAAATGCCTTTGCAAACCTCTTAATAATAGAACAGGAGCTTGTCCTTGTATTTAATGTGGTAACTTCAGACTCTCGGTCCTTGCTTTGTTGATGTTCATTAATCCATACATGAATTACTGAATCTGACAGTGGAGACATACTAATAGTGAACACAAATTGTGGACAAACCAAAGTGGAATTATCAGTGGTGCTTTTTCAGGTGAGTAATAAAAGCTTATGAGTTGAATAGGTTTAGCTTTTCACAGGGTGTCAAAAATGGGCCAAAGTGATTCTTATCACAATGTTTTAAAGAGACAAACTGATGGATAGTAAATTTCCACTTTCCAGAGGAATTTGCTGTGACATTGAGACAACAGATCAGCAAATTATGGGAAGCAAGCAGTGCAAATTCATCGACAAATTTGCAATTCATTGCAAATTCAGCGATATCTTTAGAGCACAAAGCTATCTCCACACATCTCAAAACTGTTAAGTATCTGTAATGACAAATATACCGAAAACATGCTGTAAGTCAATTTTTTTTGCCTTAGTGCAGAATAATGCAATGCATTTTCCACCAAGCCCTACGTTAATCACTTGTCTGTTCTATATATATACGTATAGTGTTACCATTACAAATGGACAGCAGAGGTTTTTCTTATGATAGTTGCTCTGAGCATTCCACTTTGAGTATTAAGAGTGGAAGGCTTCATATGATTTCTTGCTTTACTCAATTGGAAGGCGAGATGGAACTGAAAAAGAGTGCCTTGTTGTTGTTGTTGATATTATTATCATCATCATCATCATCGTTACGTTGCCTCCTCTTGATCATGCACACTCGCTCTACAGGAGAGCTGGCTCTTTCATCTTGGGATAGTAACAGAAAAGAGCTCATCTGTCCTCTTCATCACTTTAATATCTTTATTACAGAAATAAGATTGTAAACCTTACTTTCTATAGTAAAAGCCATAACATATATAATTACTAATGCAGATCAGGGTTATTTTACAATCAAGAAAGGACACCCTATAATCCAAAGGGTTGAGAATCATGAGGAAGTCAAGGTTTGTAAATTCCCCTGCTCCTCCAACTGCTTGCTTGGGATGGGATAAATAAATTTCTTGTGAGTGAATAAGATTTTTCCATCTTTTCTTGGTTAGTCCCAAAATGCATAAAAATCTTACACCTTTAGGGTGGGGGAGAAGAGAATTGACACTATTAGAAAATCGTGGGCAACATAAAAAGAGGTTAGAACAGAATTTCTGAAGGCACTGTAAAATGCAAGCAAGGCATGTCATTCATTAAGCAAGTCTAAAAGGATTTTTTTTTTTACCAAATACGTTGGTTTTTTCCCCTCCCCCCCCCCCCCCCCCCCCCCCCCCCGTTACCTGGAATGGCAGTACTATGCTCCTGTCCACAGCCAGCAGGCAGTCGCTGAAATGCAGTGTTTTCTGACATGTGTTGCAGTTATTCCTTTGAGAAATTAAATGTTACTTGAAGAAACTGAGTAAAAGTAAGGCCTTTCACCAGACTTCAGGAGCCTTTTGAATATCTTTATTTGACATAACATGCTACTACATAGAAAACATGATTGAAGTTTACAAGGTGCTGGAATGAGGATTACAAAAATGACAAGAGGGATTAGCCCACACAGAGAAGAGATGAAAGTCAATATTTGTATCATGCGACTAAAATAATGATTTTGTTCAAAATCTACTGCTATTAATGGTCTGTTTCTGTATGGCTCCTAAAAGTCCTGGCAGTTCAGCAGAGGTACTGACTGTGTTCAGTTTGGTTTGCATTGAAGTAGTCACGCTCAAAATACGTTTTTTCCCTCTTATCCCTTTCTTTTTTTGCTTCCCTTCCACTGCGCATTAGTGAGGTGCCGTTTACTGATATCGTTCTTTTCTTCAGACACCACCTGGATCTGGGAATATTGATAGAAGGAAGCGCCGTTATGAAGGTTCACAGTGCTGAGCCACCTGCAGCTGCTGTGCCTTTACGGTGATCCCTCGCTGCCCCTTCGTAGCTTTGGCAGTCTGTACGATTTGCAGCTGTGCTGCACCTTGCTGGACTTTATCAGAACTCGCTGCCTTTTTCTTAAGGGCCAAAACAAGCCAAACAGATGAACACGCTGGTGTTCCTGAAGCTAACAAAGGAAAATAGTGTAAATAGCCTGTTTTCTGTGTGGTACCGAAAATGTGGACTGTGCCTCATTCATTGTCAGTTGTAAGGACTTCTTGCCATATCTAAATACAAAACATATGTTATAGCCATATGACCAGCTCCTTGCTTTTATCCATTGTGCACCTGCAGTGTGCGGACACATATCAATTACAGTCCAGCCTGACTGGACAGATACCAGCTGGGTCAAGACTGGGTTGCTGTGGCATGGCCTTTGAATGGCTGTACTGACCTGCAGCAGATGCATTAATCGCAAGAGCATGGGTGCTTGCGCCTCTCTGTAATGACAATATTTATGACTAAATGTCTGTAGAAGGTTCTTTACTCTGTGTAACTCCCTGAGCCAGGTAACACATTCGGCAGTATACTGCTGTCTCGCCTGCAAGAGAGGTACTGAAGATGAAAGCAAGTTTTTAGAGTTTAGCACTGCGTACTGCCCATGATAAGGTATATCTAGTGAAACAAATGGCTGTCTTTGTAGAAACTGTTGGTGCACCTAGGCTGATGTGGTAGCCACCAGTAGATATTTTTAGTATTAATGTAGCATTTTTAAAGGTCTGCTCTCTATGAAGCGACTTTTCTTTATCCTATACATGCTTTATTTTTTTTTTTTTTTCTTCTTCTTCTTCTTCTTCTTCTTCCGGATGTCACTCTCTTATTCCTCATAGTGCAAGCACTTCAATCCAGCAATGCACGTTACAATAACTGAAATCTTCTGACCTCTGGAAGTCCCACTTGTGAAATATAATATCATGAACTTGCTGTGATGTTTTCATTATTTGGATAAAAATCCCACTGGTCCAAGTAAGAGTTCTGCCTCAGTAAGAAACCAAAGAGTGCCCATTAGTTCTCACCAGCACATAGTATAACTGAAGGAGGAGTAAAGATACAATCAGTGTCTGCTCTAATGCTGTATTTTCTTAAACAACATGCCACCTCCAGGGTTGCAGCTGGGCTCCTCTCTCCTCCTTCTAGACCAGAAAAGGAAGGGAATGCAATTAATGGGAAAGCAGGAAAAAAAACTAAAGGGAAAGGAAAGGAGGGAAAAGGGATTGATCAGATGGGAGGCAACTTCATGGATCACATCCTCATGGCAAACCTGCGCGTTCCTGGGACTAGCACCTGATGGCTGGGGTTGTATGTAGCCCCACTGCTAGTCACACCTACACTTGCCTGGTGTTGCCCAGGCTTCAGAGGTGCGTTGTGTTTTAGGAAGCAAAGATGCTTTGGAAACTTCTTGACGCTTTCTGGAAGGAGGTGTTCAGCCAGCAGAAGGCTTGATTGTGAGAAGGCACCCAAATAAGTGTGCCCACTGCAATATAGTTATGTTAGCTGATTGTCATTGAAAGCTGGTTTGAATGAAACATAGTTGTACCTCGCGGATGAAGAGCACTGCTTTATTTGCATCTAAACAGGGGGTGATGGCCTGGGTCTGTATCGGAAGGTCTACATTGGTTGGCACCTTAGCAGATATGAAAAAAAGTAAATTCCTGTACTGGTCAACTCCTCCATTTTCTGTTGCACGTAACCTATGTTGACTGAACCTCCAAGTTTCCAGAGCCACTGAAGTCTCTTTCATTCCGCAAGAGCATCAGACTTTTAGTAAACCAGTGCTTACCCTCTATTATTAAAATATCCTTTGAACTGGATAATTCAGAAGACAGCTGCATTGTTTAATATAACAGCAGTAGTATAAGTGTCTCTTGAATTATGTTTTTGCATTTTTGTAGTAAAGAAGCTGGCCTAGGAAAGAGGATGGAAAAGAGAGAATGTTGCTGAAGTTTATACGCAGACCTCTAAGTTTCATTAGCAGCATCAATTTCAGGCAAAGCTTGTCAAATATCCTGAAAATTTGCCAACTCTCCATGAGTAGCTTCGCTGAAACCCAAACCATAGATTTGGTTTTGATTTGAGGGTTTTTACATTCATGCACACTCCAGACCAATTAAAACTTGCCTGTGTCAAACAAAAATGAACAGATTATGACAATAAAAGCTTGCATCTTTTTGAAATAAAGTTGGGGTTCTTCCAGCTATACTTTGAACATATCAGTATAAATGCAGAAGACTGTTGAAACCATCATAACAAACCTGGCACTCAAGAGACAGAATTTAACACCCTAGATACTGTTTTTGAAAGGCCTTCATCTCAAGTTATATGGCTTAAGGAGACGAATATAATGATATATGATAGAAAATACAGGAAAGATAAAAAAGGCTTTTGTTAGTGCTCTGTGTAACGTGCATATCTGTGTATTTGTTTGCTCTTGGTTGTTAAAAAAAAATGAGTAGTTACATCAGTCTGTGGGTCAAGTCATCTGGCCAAAGCTATTCCTCTAGGAGAAAACTCTGAGTATTGGTTTGCTCAGTTCAAGAAACCAGACACACGGAGAAGACAAGGGGATAAAGAGCCTGTCTTGACGTGTGATGAGTGAAGGCTAACAAGGAGGTGCAGGTGGGAATGCGGAGAGCGAGCTGAATTTGTGTTCCTGCATATCAGGATACCTAAGGGATGATGGACAATGATAGCTGGTAAATATAGCATGTATGTGGATTCGTTGGTTTTTTATGATCTACTTTCTCTTTTAATTCTTTGTCCATAACACAGAGCTTCCTGAAAGCTAATGGGTCCCCAGTTCCCCCCCATTGTTGCCCCTAAGAAAGAATGTGAAGGCAAGTAGCTTGTGGGGGGCAATCACAGTGAATTGCCATGGACTTGGAAGCCAAAAATCATAGTCCTGGGGGATTTTTTTTTTTTTATTTTTTTTTCTGGGGGAAAGGAGAGAGCTTACCCTGACAAGAGAGGAGTGGGTTTATACCTGGAGGCACTAATAGGAGGGAGACAAAGATTTGAGCCATAAATTATGGCACTGAGGTTTTCTTTTAAAATCTTATTGAGCTGCAGTTTTACTCTGAATTCAAAGATTATGAAAGGAAGCCTGTAATAATAATTAGTTTGACACAAAGCATGGTAATTTGTGTGAAGTGAGCATAAAATTTAGACATTGAATCACACCTACAATTCAGTAGGAGAGGGTGTTTCATCAAGTCAGGGCAAATAGGGCCCAAAACATTCCTCTTGAAGAGAGTATCCCATTCTTTTCAATGGCACAAGAGTGCACGTTTAACGAACAAAAGTTGGCCTCGGTGGTGGAACATCTCCCTCTGATACTTCAGCCTTTAGAGGCTACTAGAACTTTACATAGAGTTAACACTTCTCTGGTATGAAACATCGCTACACAGTGTGGGGTCAAGCATTTACCTTCTTGCAGCTAGTCTTACTATCACTTTTGTGGAGCATCTAAGCAACGTCCAAAAGCAAGAAGACCACATTGCCTGTGGCTAAGTGCTTCACTGCAGGTGGACTGCACAGCCCCTGGACTCGCACTGTCAGAAACAAAGCAGCATGGAATTGCTTCACCTCTTCACTTCTAAAACTCAGGGGCTGGAAGCTTTCATGAGTTTGGTAAGATTTAACTCCTATACAAATAAGCCTCTAAACCAAATGTTTCACATTTTGGTGCCTGATTCATTGAGTGTGATCCTTCATTGAAAGCTGTGGATAGATCAGGACAAGCATCATCAAATCAGCAGACAACACTTAGGGTTTCAATTTAAGTATGTCACATTCAGATTATCTTTGATTTTGAGATTTTTTTTTAAAGCATGTGATCAGCTGCCACTTTAAATATTGTTATCAGCCAGGGACTGCTATAAAAATTCTCTTATTCTTTCTTTAGCATCCTTGTTTTGAATCAGCTGCAAGGACACAAAATACTGAAGAACAAAACATGAACAGAAATAGTGTCCTCGACTAGGGAACACGCAGTACAAAATTGAAACAGAAACAGAACTAAGAACAGAATAAATATTGGAAAGGAAATGCTTTTCCACACCTTTATAAAGGAAAAATAGATTAAATATACAGAACGTTTATGGAGTACGTGCAAATATATGTTAAGAAGAATTCTACTTACCTACTGAAAAGCATGTGTTTAAATGAAAGGTATGTTGGATTGCTTCTACACCACTTCTTCAGTAAAGCATCTTGGATTGTACCTGGCCAGTTTAGAGCCATCTTGACTTCCATTGCTTTCCAACAGATGAGGTTCTGACATGTTATACATCTCTATCAATTCTCTATCAATTCCTCAAAGGAATCAGTTTCTTTTTAAAGTCAAAAGCAAAAGAAGAAAAAAAAAAACCCACACAATAAAAAAAAACAACCAACAAAACAAAAAAACACACAAACAACCTTAATCAAGAAAATGTGTGAAAGCAGCCAGATTTATCTAACGAAAATGTCAGCAGAATGACCCAGTCTCATCTGTGACCAGAAACATGGGTGATGCTTTTTTGTTATTGTTGTATACTTGAACTTAGAAAAAAGTTACAGTGAAAAAGAATGGCCTGTTCTGAAAATCAAAAGTAATTAGGAAAATTTCAGGTTTTGCCTTCACACCTGGTAAAGTGCTGCATTTAAGTACCTGAAACACTAAGCAGCACAAAAATTTAGGAATTTGGGCTTGATGATCTCAAAGGTCTTTTACAACCTAAATGATTCCATGAAATGGTTCTATGAATTTCAGGACCTTTATTGATGTTATCATTTTATCATTTCTCCGTAGAGAGAAAATCACAGTTGTCCTCTTGGTAGGCCTGAAATTCTCCATCTGAACAGAATCAGAATCTCATTCTGTTCTCTTCTGGTTGTGGGCTCTGGCTGCCAATCTCTCAAAAACGCTTTGCCTAATTTGAGGTTTCAGTACAAGGTTCCTGCCAGCTAGTCTGTTCTAATTAGACCGTTCTGAAAACCTAATCAAGACAAGGTGCTTCTTTGTGTGTTGAACCAGTTGATTTAAGGACTTTTAAGGAGGGTACAGTCATCTTCAGCCAACTCGACTATATGGTAATGTCATACATTTTTCTTAGTGAAAGCAAAACTTTTCAGCGGGCATCCAAGAAAACAGCTCTCTCTTCAGACCATCTTTGTCAGCTGGACTGCATTTGTCTTGGTGCAGGGGGTGACATGAGGCAGCCAGCACATCTCACGTAACCCGCTGCCGAGTCCTAAAGAGCACAAGTCACTACCATTTTTAATGAGGAGATCGCTGGATGGGGTGAGCCACAAGTACACTTCATCTTTCGGTCTCCAGGTAGGATCCACAAGATACTCCACCACCTTTAGGATGTTATGGAGGTAGCCGTGATGCAGTTGAGCTGGTGAAAGCAAACTGCTGCGTTTGCAGTGAAGCTCAAAGCATCGCCGTGCCTCTCTGCTAAGGAGGATTGCGTGCAGTGTAGCTTTGCCCTTCGGATCTGGTCTCGTACCCAAGAGCAGATGGCTGCTCCTGCTCTCCCAGCGACACAGTGCTGCCTGTCTGCTTGCAATGCCATGACAGAAGAGCACCAACCTGCTGCTATACCCCCAAAGGGAAGGAGAAGAAGCAGTACAACGCCAGGACTAGCAGCACGACTAGCACCAGTTCTGCTAAATGGGGAGACAAGCTTGAAGTCTCCACTTCGTATCTTCCTTATTCTGGGGGAGTGATGCCAGCCCAGTGAGCATGAAGGGACTTGCCAGACGCTGAGGAATGAGAGCTGTGAGCGCGGGACCTTCGCACACCAAGCCGAGCTCCCTCGCCCAGTGTTACCAGTGCTAGTCCCCCAGCTCCAAGCTCCTCGCCTTGGGAGGGTTTCCGAGCCGTCTCTGCCCACAGACAGCAAGCTGAAGCTCAGCTGACAGACACCCAGGGCAGCTACATCTGATTGATTCTTGCAACTTCATAAACTGCCAGCTACATTTGCCTGTCCGTAGGAGGAAGACAAAGTCATTTAAATGGTTACAGACCTCTGTCTGGAGATGTTTTTCTTTCTTGAGCATCTGACTCCCTCCGAGAACAGGCTGAATTTGATTAACAATAGAGAAGAGTTGCCCACGGATGCAAGTTTGTTCACATTTCTTCTGTTTCTCAGCTACTCCACTGAATTCCCCTGCAGGGCTAGCATGTGCTTGTGCTCCATGCATGCATGAATGCCTCCTGAAATGCCTACAACAATTGTTTTCCAGTTCCTCGTCCCAGCCTTTCCTGATATTTCCTTGGTGCCTGCCTGTGCTGGCATGTCTGAAAAGATCTTCCAGCCCTGAGTGTACTGGCTGACTCAGCCACCACATCTAGCAAGCTTCCTACTTGGAGCTGCTTCTACCTGCGGGACCCTCCTGTGAGCCAGAGCTCTCCTGGAGGTGTAGCAGACAGGTTTTCTCTTCTCTTGGCCAGAAACCTTCTCTCTCTTTACTTGCTGAAAGTCAGTACTGGTGATACCTAATACAGAAGGATTGTTTTGTACCTTGAGCATATGACGTGTGCTATGGCTTTCATACACTAGGGAATTTGGGAGACAATTCCCACCAAAGTTGCAGTGTTTAATTCCCCTTGGGATAGAAGCCGGAGATATGTTGTCCATCAGAGGTCTTCCCCAAAAGCCAGTTAGCACTGATCAAAAATACAAACCTGATGCTTCAAAGCAAAGACCAGGAAAAGATGGGTTATTTTGCCTGGTTTGGTGACAAAATTGTATATGTCCACAAAGCGAACTGAATTCTGTTCTACCAACACACATCGTGCTCTTCCCTGGTGAGAGGTGCATGCCTCGAACCAATCTGAGTGTTGATTCAGGGCTGTGAAAATCGAGGCACACTGGTTTTATGGCCAAAGATTTCTGCCCGGTAATACTACATCAAGCCGGTATTTTGCCGGTATTTTTTCAGTAGTTTTGGCTTTTCCTGTGGAGGTCTCTGCCGAGTGATACAGGAAGGATATGCGCTATTTCTGCTGCTGCTGCCAAGCAAAGCACTGAATAAATGTCAAAATATTTGCATCCTAAATAAGCTGCCCATTCTTATTTTTTTCCTGTAGGGCATTATCATCTTTATTCCAGACAGGTTCTCTCACTCCATCAAGATCAACCTGGCCTACTTTATATGTAAACTTTCTTTTGCCTAGCTAGATGCTAATATCTTTTTATTTTAAAACCAAATTGGAAAACCTGTGAACATCTAGTCAGAGTGAATACTGAAAAGCCTGATTCTCCTTTTTCACCTCTGGTGTGCTTCCTTGGTCCTGTACGAAGTAGCCTTGAGTTTTGCCAGTCTGTCCTGAGAGCATTTACAGCCACACAGGCAAATGATCGTGCAAGTTACAGGCCAAACAAGCTGTCATTTTAACGAGCAATTGTCCATGTGCTTTTATCCTGACAAAATGCTGCCTTCCCCGCCCCCCCCATCCCCCCCCAGATATGATCAATCTACTGCCTGCTAATTGTTGAATGGAGCCATGGCTTTTATTGTGGTCTGAATAATTTCTTTATTTTCATTATTTTGCTGTTTGTACAAATGCAGATTAGCTGGATCCTGTGGAATTACTTTGGTTTCTATGCAGATACCTGTCACTTTTATGTCTCAATCAATCTCATTGGAAGGAGTAGTTTACAAAAATAAAATAAAACTGTACTTTTTTTTCCTTGACAAGCAGATGTTGCATTTCAGCTAATGTTCTTTGGTAACTAGATGTTATAAAAATGATCAAAGAGATGGTGAAATATTAAGTAGTTACTTTCATTGCCTCAAGGACAAACCTAATGAAGCTTTAGTGAGCCACTGGAGTGAGTTATGCTACATGATAAGCAGTTTAGTGTTTACCAGTTACTATTCTATCAAATATCTTTATGAGAGGTAGCCTGCAAACCTGAAAAGGATTTGAAAAAGGGTTGAAATGAATTCTAGCATGACATCATGCAATAATTTTCATTGGACTCTTCCAGAGGAGGAGAAAAACGCAACAAGACCAACTGACAAAACAGGCAGAATGGGGATTTACATTTATGGTAAAGAAAAACAGGTGCAGGTGGGACGTGATGAATTCCGCAGTTCTTCAGCATTAGGAGAAGGAATCAGAAGAATCTCCTTCGAGAGGGTGTACATGATGTTTGTTTGTGCAAAGTGACCTTGTGCTCCAAAAGCCATTAATTTGCTAGCACAGAACATGATCGCCACCCTGTGGTTGCCGGTAGAATTAGGCTAATGTAATGTGTTCCCTAATTAAAAGTAATTAATCCTTCCTGCTGTCTGCAGCAAAGGTTTTTGCATGCGCTTTTGCGATGCAGCTGGGAGCTCGGCGGGGATGGAGCAGCACCGGTTGCTCCCTTGGAAATGGAGGGTGAGAGCTGAGGCTCTAGCCTGACTCAAGAGAGAGGATTTATTTTGCAGCTACTTCCAAAAATGAGAGTCTTACCTCTGTGTGTGAGCTATGTACTTTGTAGGTTCCGGAGTTGTTGGAATTTGACTTGATTTTCACAGGATGATGAAAGAAACATCCCAAACAAAAGCCATATGGGAAAAGCATCTTTTTCTGTAATTCTACATTAGAGATTGTCAAAACATTATTCTTGAAATGTCCTAGGAACAAAATCAGCATGCTACAAATGCCTAGAGGGGACTATCCACAATATTAGTCATAGTTTAATAAGAAAATAGTCTTACAGTTCCTTAGCAGTTTTCCGAGAGAGAGCCCTGCCTCCCAAGGGCAATTTTATGCAGGAGACTATCTGTGTGCAGGTTACCTGAGCTGAGAAGCCTTTCTCCTTTTCCAGAGAAAGACTGAGACAATGAAGCCCCCTACTCTTAAAACCATCCTACATAAGCATCTTCTTATCTTAACTAACATTATCTTAACTATCTTAAAACTTCAGCTCGGTTTGCACAAAATTATAAGCAACATAAAATAAAAGCCTCCAGTGGGGAGTGTCAGGTGAGGTTTTAATAAGCCTGGCTTATTTTGTTAAAATGCAAAATGTATTTTTGCTTATTTTTGCTTATGAATGCAAAAAAGCATTACTTCTGTGAATGTTTAGTGTTCACGTAAGGTGCCTGCTATTACAGGCTGATAAAGCCAGGTACGTGCAGCCAGGTACAGAAGGAACCTCCCATGGAGCAGTCGTGCTGTAGCCCTCTGCACGGGTGGCCTGAGCTGCACGTGGGACACCTGGGCTCTCCGGGGCTGGGGACAGCAGCAGGTCTTGTGGTCCTGATGTGCAGGAAGCTCCCTGATGTGCAGGAAGGTCTTGGAGTGTGGACCAAAGCTTTGGTGAGGAAGAAGGTTTTGCAGAACATGAAGCAAGATCTGGGTGATGCTGCTGGGATGGTTTCTGTTCCTTTGTGTTGGGTGATAAATCTCTCGTCTCGCAGAGGAGCTGGCACCGGTCCCTTCTCAGAAAAGCTCTCTAGTGCCATACTGCTTCTAAGCTACTGAAAGAGGCAATCCAGGAGTGAGCAGCGCAAACTACTCACCTGTAATTCGCTTTAATTTAGAACTTGAAGACCTGAAAAGTTAAGTGAATGCATTTAACCCACAGCATACAACCTTCAGCACAAACTAGCCGGTACAGGCTACCCACCTTACGACGGGAGCTTAGGCTAATGTTTTTCTTCCACCAAATGCTTTTCCATCACACCGAGTTCCTGTAAAGGACAGGAATAAATATAACCAGTCACCTCAAAATCAAGATTGGAGGTGAAGAAATATAACAGCAGTACAGCGTTACCATAGTAACAAAAGCTCTAAAGTGATCTAATCTACTGCTAAATTCCAGCTCAGAGATGAACAAAATCAACATAACAGAATAAATGTTACATTAAAAAGGGAACAAGGATATTTTGAGAGTGCTGTTATGTTTGTGTCCCAAAATATACTGTAAAAAACGTATTTGAAAAGAGAGGAAATCTTTGGGCGTTTGAGTTGCACATTTATCGTATTTATTTCTAATTTGGACTCTAATTTATATCCCGCAACGTTAGCTGTCAGGTGACTTCTTAACATACTGCCTGAGTTTACTCACACAGATGTATTGCTTTTCAGGATATTCCCCTCCTGTCACTCTGGTTGTGCAGATGGGGAATGGTGGCCCATGTGCTGTACGTCCCAGATTTGGCAAGCCATTAAACCTCTCACCCCTCACTGCTGCAGGATCTAAATGAGTTCAAATGCTGCATCTCTTCAAAAAATTGGGTTAGACCCTTAGGAGCCTCTGGAGGCTCTTGCATTGCTAGGCAGAGCTCTTGCCACTGTGTGTTTCTCTTCCTGGTGAAGGTTGATGTGTCAATAACTATTTTCATTCTGTTTCAACAGAGAAGCAAATCTTTACATCTTCCCATAAAATTAATTCCTCAAAAAAATGTTAGTTTTCAGGAAAATTGAAATCCTGAAATATGGAATTTTCTTGCATCATGTCAAGGCATAGCACTCTGAGTATGGACACCGTGCATTAGTGGAACAGGCAGCAAGTACCATTTTTCTTTCGAGTTTTGTTTTAATATTGTTAAGGACACTGGAGCTTCAGCTATTATTGAAGATTAGCTGTGACTGCTTTGGGGGAATTGGAGGCTGGGGAGTTTTTTACGTTAAGCCGTCCCTGTTTGTGTTGTAATTTTGAGATTTTAAATACCTGCTATTTAAGCATTTCTAAAGTAGATGAGAAATTCCTATTAGTAGTCTAGCTGGGTTTGATATAATTTTGACATATGTGTAATAATGTAAAAGTAAAAAGAAAACATCTGAACTAGCACAAATATATTTGAAATAATTCCAAAGGAACTTGATAACAGATGTTTTAAAATGTTTGATATAAAGAAAATGTATTTTAATGACAGAGTTTGACCAAAAAACTTAGTCCCTCTGAATCCAAGCATCTGGCATATATTTCATAACAGGGTATGTCTTCGTGATCAAAGACACCCCAGATTTTCTCTCTGCTTCATGCTGAAGAATAAATTAACTTAGTGTGTGTTTTAAAAGTAGGTCTTTCAGCTGTACTTCATCAGCAAGAAACAGGTGAAAATAGAATTTGCAGAGCATGTCTTTCGGTTTACCTTAATAGCTTATAAACAGCATGCAACCAGCATACTTTAGAGTTAAGGTTTTTTTTCTTTTCCAATGGGAAGAGATGTGCTCTTAGAAAATGACAACTCATTTGCATGCAATTTACACACTGCATTTTTGCAGAAATACATTTGACTTTTTGCACTTTTCTCTGGTAGTTGCATTTCATTTTCTCAGTGCAGAATAGAAGCGTTAAGAACCGATTTTAAAAGACAGATCCTACATTCTTTGCATATGTAGACTTAAAAGCTCTATTTGCAAAGAAGAGAGGCCCCTCTTTCTAGCTCTCTCTTGCACACTGTGTAAAATCTAATCATTTTGTTCCGATATCAAATCACGTACGTGTTTGTTTCTCCTTTATACCATGCCGATCACTCTGGTATCTTCTATAAAGTTCTTGCTTCATTATTGAAAGGTAGGCGAAGTACAGCTATTTCTGAGGCAATAATCCTTGCTTTTATGGTCTATTCTCCTTCACGTTGATTGCTTGAATTTGAAACTCTCATGACATTTTGCAGGCAATAAAAACCAGGCGAAGAATGTGTTTCTTTTAGCCAGTGTATTCTTATTAAGCCAGGCAGAGCTGCTTACAAACTTGGTGCAGTCACTGTCACCAAATTCAGGTAAATGAGGAAAAAGAGCAATTTCCATGAAGGATGGAGGCAGAGCTTCCTTCAGCTGTTTTACAGGTATCCTTTGCTTTTCCAGTTCAATTTTTCCTCATTCTGTTTGAGCCTTCACTGAACTTGAATGGATGAAGTTCTCTGGGGAGGAAAAATATCCCATCATTCTTCTCCCAAACTAGGCACTAAAACAACATTCTGAAGCGCAGTGCAGTTTCCAAAGGCTCTGGGATAACTCGAGTGTCTGCCTCTCTGTGTACATTAGGATGTGTTACACTGTAATGGACATTTTTTGGGTCCTGCTGGATCTACATGGTTTCTTTACATGAATGGAGTCAAGGAAAGGAGTGCAAGATGATATGTATCGATACAGAGGAATAGAGTCAAACTTATGATTCGGGTGTCAGGCATATCTCCTCAACAGGTTTAAGATCCTTGTTGCTGTGGAAGACACCAAAGGATACAAAAGAATATTTATTCTGTTTCTTTTCATACTTTGTGTATATATATTTTATGGGTAGCTTCAGGTAAATATAGCAACACACAGAGAATCTTGTAGATGAGTACCACTCGGACGCCTTCTTTTGTCAAACTTGAATTATTATTTTAGTTATATTTAGAGGTTCCAGTCAGGGTTTCAATCCCTGTACTTTTTGCGTTGTGCCATCATAATTTAAATGGACTGGGCAGCTTGTAATTGAGTCTTTGATAATTGGGAAAGGGAAGATCGAAGTGAGAGCAAAGCGGTCTAGGCTCATCGCAGAGGAAGCAGGTGGTTTATAATGCCACGGTAGGTTGGGGATGGGGGACATTTCACATCCCAAATTCCCACGGAACTCAGCAACTTTGAGTAGACTTTTTGTAACCCTGAGAGATGGCCCGTTAAAAACACGTAGTTATTAGGGGGCCTTTTTCCTCAAGACTGTATCCAGCTGCCCGGAGCATACTCATCCAAATTCAGACTTAGCACAAGACAATGCAGCTTCTCAGAAGTATGATGTCTAACTGCAACAGGGAAGCCATCACAACATGGAGCAAAGTGGCAAAGAAGTACAGTGTTATAGTGTTATGATCTTTAGATCCAGAGTACAAATTGAGTGAGATATAAATGTCTGAACAGACAGGAGACAAACCCAAGCAAAGCTAGTAGAAAGAAAATAAAGATCCAAACCCCAAGGCCTGATTACTGTTTTATTAAGTCTGTGCTTGTTCTCTCAGCATTTTTCATTGCAGACAACACAAGAATGTCTAATACTGGGGGTGACCAGTGGTCCATGTAGCCCTCTGTCTTGTTTCTGATACTGGCCAGGAGCAGATATTTGTGAAAAGAACATAAAGGCAGAGCAAGTACGTGGTTACACTTCTCCCAGCACTTCCCCAGCCTCTGGAGGTCTGTGCCTTTTGACTTACAGATCGAGCCCACTGTTGTCACCACATCTTTCTGTCTGTTACAGGTCATTCCTTCCACTAATTTATCTATTGCTTATGTGGTTGGTTGGGGTTTTTTCTAGACCTGTTTATACGGCTGGCTCCCACAGTGTCCTTGGAAATGAGTTTTGACATTTTAGTTATAGATTGTGGTCAAAAAGATAAGCCTGTTTTCTTTTCCTAGTTTTAAAATTGATGCCTGGTAATACATGAATTAAGAAGCATCAAATAAAACCGGGGCATAATGAATAACTTGTTCTCTAAACTCTTTTGCAATGACATTCCTTATTTTTGCATTATTCCATCTTATCTTTCCTTGGCCGTTGTTTTCCAAGTTTAGAAAGCCTTACTCTGTGTGATCTTTCTTTGTATGGATGCTGTATTGTTTCTTGATCATTTGGTTGCCTTCATCTGTTTTCTTCTGCTGCTCTGTCCTTTTAGAGGTGGGGTGCCTAGAAAGGCATGCAGTATTCAAGCTGTGGGAACACCATGGGTTTATAAAGTGGCATAATGATGTTTTTGCTGTTGTTTTTCATCCTTCTTTAATGATTCTTACCATTCTGTTTTCCTTGCTCACTGCCCCTGAGCCGTGAACTGACATTTTCAAAGAACTATCCATAATGACTCCAAGATAGTTCCTGAATGTTGAGAGATGATTTAGAGTACATTAATAAATATATGTATATTTAGACCAGTTTTGTCCCAAATGCTATGTTTTAAATTTCTTTTGTCGTTGATTGATTGTCTCATCGTTCAGTATTGTGAGATCACTCTGCTCCTTGTCACAGTCAGTTTTCATTTTTAGTACCCTGTATAATTTTGAATCATGAAGAAACTCTGTGACCTCAGTGTTCATTCCTCTCATGAGCTTTAAATACATTGAAGAGGATTTTTACAAGCCCACAGTTTAACTCCCCTATGTTATGAAAAATGAGTGTTTATTCTTATGCTTTACATTCTACCTTTTAATAAACATCTATCCTGTAAAGGACCTTCCTTGTAGTTCCATACAGTTTAATTTTTTTTAAGAGTCTTTGGTGAGGAACTTTGTCAAAACCTTATTGGAAATCCAAGTATAGAAGATCAATTGAAACAGGCTCATCCCCATTTATCATCCCTTTCAGAGAACCTGAACACCCTCATGAGACGTGACTTTTTGTCTTGGCTTTTCTACATTATATTTATTTGTCTGTTTGCTACTTCTTTCTTATTACAGTTTTTATCAGTTCACTTTGTATAAAAAGTCAGGTTTTCTGGTCTGAACTTTCCCCAGATTTCCATTACTCCCTTAACAAAAAACTCAACGATCTCTGTGTTTCTACTGAAGCCTGTTTAAGCGGTGAGTACTTCCATGTGTGGTTCTTTTAGGATTCTGATTGGGATATTACTCATCTTTTCTGATCTTGAACCTTTCTTGTTT
The DNA here is from genome assembly GCF_023634155.1 of Falco peregrinus. Lineage (NCBI taxonomy): Eukaryota > Metazoa > Chordata > Aves > Falconiformes > Falconidae > Falco > Falco peregrinus. Next base: position 30,358,087 of record NC_073731.1, on the reverse strand, counting down.
ACATTTCGGTTTGAGGCAGTCACTCTGACTCTTTCTCCTGTAAATTATGTACTACCTCTCTTAATAGTTTCCAAAGAAACACTGAATTAATTTAAGCTCTTTAATAAAGCACTATCCTTTTGGCCAGCTGTTGCTTCTAGCAACTCTTTGGCAGACACACTACTATTAATATAATCTTTTAGGGAAAAAAAAGAAATTGCTTTTTGTAAATTGTTCCTTAAAAACTCTTTTGCCTGTCTATATTACGATTTTCAGATTTGACTTCCTAACACTCCCTTTACCATTTTCTTCAGCTGAATATAGCTTCCAGTTCCTGATTTGTTGAGTTTGCTGGAAGCTTGAACATAGCTTCCAATGTAATTTGTTATCCTTCTTCCCTTCTTTCACAAGGAAAAAAAAAAAAAAAAAAGAAATGGTTAACAATATTGACGTGTGAATTATCTCCACCAGGCAGTCGAATCAATCCCATGCTGAGGGATTTTACCTCCCCCACCACTCTCTGGAGATTTGATGAAATGTGAGGATAAATGAAGACACAGCACCATGGGCTTCAGTATGTTGCTAATGCGTTGCAGGCTGAAGGCAGTGCTGCTGTATCCTCGCTGCTAGCACTACTGGAGGTGGGTAGATTGAAGCTCAGTAGCTTTGCTGCCTCCTCTCCTGCCTGCAGCGCGGGCATGACTCAAGCACTGCCTACAACAGAGCATTTTGCCACCTCAGGTCACTGAGGTATGTCACCTTAGATGGACACTAATCTCAAACCCAAATGTCATATTCATAATTCACTTAGTGTGCCTCTACCTGCTTTTTACCAAATATCCATGCATGTCTGAAATCGGTGTGCCATGAAAGCAACTCAAAGAGTCACTCGTTATTAAGGTGCCTCATTTGTTTTGCTATTAATATACCCAGGGCTGCTACTGACATCAGTGAAACATCTTGAGAAGAAAATCTCTCTTTGAAAGGGAGCCACACACGGGTTAGCTATCTTGGAAATCATGACAGGGAAAGCTGTAGGTACGTAGCTTGTTCTTCTGTTCTTCCAGGGAACTACGGGGCGGTCGGCCTGGCCTGGGTGCCCGGGCAGGTTACAGAGCAGGTCATCCTGAGCGCCGCCAGGTGACATGTGCAGGGCACCTGGGGGATAGGGCCCAGCCAGCACGGGTTTAGGGAAGGCAGGTCCTGCTTGATAAACCCGATCTCCTTCTACAAGATCATCCATCCGCCCAGTGGATGAGGGAAAGGCTGTAGATGGTGTCTGCCTGGACCTTAGTAAAGCCTTGGACACTGTTTCCCACAGCATCTCCTGGAGGAACTGGCTGCTCATGGCTGGGCCAGGGTTGTCCTGTGCTGGGTTAGAAGCTGTTGGGCAGCCAGGCAGCAGGGGCCAGGGCACCAGGCTGGTGGGGGGCGGCGGGGGGAGCTGGGGGGGTTCAGCCTGGAGAAAAGGAGGTTGAGGGGAGACCTTATCACTCCCTACAACTACCTGACAGGGGGCTGTAGGAAGGGGTGGGGGGTGGGGGGTGTCGGTCTTTTCTAACAGATAACAAGTGATAGCACAAGAGGAAATGGCCTCAAGTTGTACCAGGGAAGGTTTAGATCAGATATTAGGAAAACATTCTTCACTAAAAGGACTGTCAAGCACTGGAACAGGCTGCCCAGGGGAGTGGTGGATTCACCATCCCTGGAGGTGTTTAAAAGACACATAGATCGGGTGCTCAGGGACACGGATTAGTGGTGGACTTGGCAGTCCTGGGTTAAGGGTTGAACTTGATGGTCTCAAAGGTCTTTTCCAACCTAAATAATTCTATGATTCTTCAATTTTGAGAAGGGAAGCCTTTACAAATACCTTGGTTGGGGTGTGGAAGGGTAATAGCAGGTGGCTGAAAGGGAGGAATGTTCCTATATATTCCTATGGCAGAAGGTTTTGCTGGCAGGAAGCAGATTTGGGTTCGGACCTACAGCCAATTTAGGGGAAAAAAACCCCAACCAAAAAAACAAACCAACAAAAAAAAAAAAAAAGCCTTCCCAAACCAGGTTTAATCAAGAAAATATTTGAGGATAGACCAAATATTGAGCTTCTCTGAATGGGATACGCTCTGTGCATATATTTCAAGTTTGCTTCATCTACTGTAAGAACTTAGCAACTGCTATTTAGATAGGATATTCTGATGAATGTCATACCATCTTTCTGATGAGCTACCCTGCTGCTGCCAGGTCAGCCTAAACCTCAACCTCACAGCATTTAAACTTCAGGTTTAAATTTCAGTTTCATACACTAAATACAGGGACTGTATCTGCAGAGTTAGATATGCCTCAGGTTCAGTAGGCACTGGAACTGCGAAGTTCATAAAGAAACATATAGGATATTATTTGTGCGAACTAAACTTTGTGGAAAAAGCCTTTCCACAAAGATGTCTAGCTGCAGAATCTTGCAATGTTGAACAAGGTATTTAGGTGACAATTTTGTAAAACTCGTAAGAATGTAAGATGTGACTGAATTAGGACTTTCTGCTAATTAAAACATCTGTAACTACCATGATGTTAGTAAGTGTTGCATTTCAGTTTTCAAGGTCTTTTTCTGTGAAAATACTCAATATTTAATGACTGTGAATTTGGAGTTTTCCAAAGCTTTTTAGGGGTTTAACTAATATCTGACATCAGACACGAATATCAATTGCTTTTAAAACAGTTAAATCCTTACTGTAAAAAAAATCTTACTAAATAAGTGTCGTTTCTGTAGTCTTAGTTTTGCATTGGCATCGATAACCTTCCATTTTATAGTGACGACATTTGTTAGGCTATATATTAATCTTTACCTGTTCTTCCTCTTCACTTCAGTTTCACTTTTATGTGTGAAAGACTATTAGGGTTGGAAGAAATCTCTAATAGGTTATTTAACCTTTTAACTGTAATAAAAGTAATTTTCCTACTGTAGATCATCTAATCCATGGATATCTCAGTTTAGGATATTGCCAGGATATCATTAATATGTATGATATCTTATTCCTAATGCTATCTGTCACTGTTACTGTTTCACTGTATATTTTCAATAACTTTATGTCAGAGTGAGTATGGGTGCTTATACATCTGGTCTTACATTTTCTCTTGAACAAGCAGGGCATAATTTAATATTTTCTGTAGTATTTTAAACACTTTTCTTTCTGCCGCATCGGCTACTTGTAGTCTAGTATTTGGACTGGAACATTGGTTTGTGTTTCCTGTTGGCCTTGAAGATAACTTTTATTCCTTATAAGCTAAGGTATCCTGCTCGCACCCTTAAAATTTGGTCCACCTACTCACAAAACACATTAATTTCTTCGTTTTAAGATTTGTAGGCCAAACGTTAAGTATGGAGTGAGGGAGGGGGGGGTTATCCTTACTTTGAATGTTCTTTTCAAATGCCTTTCCTTTAAACTCCATTTCTGCAGGTCTCTTACATATTTATATACAGTAATCAAATACGGGTTTGAAATGTAAAAGATTCTGTCAAATCTTTGAAATAATTTCCTGCAACATTTAAGGTATCCAGAACAGCCACCGCTTGCGTTTTATTCAGCCAGGGTCTTTCTCACACGGGAAAGGCAGAACTCAGATACTCTTCTCTCGCTACATCTGAGGTAGCTCTCTGTCCGTGCACCAGCAGATCAGTAGAAGAATATCAATGTTGAGATCTGTGACCCAGATGTCAGTGAAAAATTTGCACTAAAAGCCAGCAGAAAAGCTACTGGAGCTGTAGAAAGTTTCCATTGGTCTGTGTTATTAATCTACCTTTGCTAGTAATTGAATAATTAAACTGTTAATCTGTTGGCTTAGCATGAAACATTTTTAGCAATTTGCATCTTGTCCCTTTCTTATAACAGACATGACGCAAGTAATGGTTGAAAGGCCTATCTTAAGATGATACCACCACAGTGTTTCTAATACTGTACCCTTTTCCATGAAGTTAACAGGCACTTCTATGGATCTGGAGTTCTCCATGATTAATTTCACCATAATATACATAAGTGCAGGGTTCACCTCCATTCAGGGAGAGAAAATCAGACAGTTATGCTTACATTTGTTCCTCTGTTGGGAATACAGAAGCAGGTTAGTCACACTTCTTTTTTTTAAAAAAAAAGCCAAAATTTCTGTTCAATGCTGAATTCAAGGTTTCTCGGAGCGCTCCCATGCAACAGAACAAGCACTGTCTATTTCAGAAAGCTGTAAATCCTAGTGCTGGGCTGCAAAGCAGCCCATGGGAACTTAGACTTGGCTGGCATTGCCTCTTTGGGTTGACGGCTCTTTTTGCAGAGAAGGAGCAAGCACCTTCCAGTGTTCCTCCCCTGGCTGTAAACTGCGGGGTTAGTTAGCATGCTGCAGCTGTGCAGATTTTCATTTCTGATAAAACTTAGCCTGAGAGGTATTTGTTGATGATTGTCAACAATCAAATGAATTATAGATGATGTTGGTAAACAAAATGCCGCCTTGATGAATGATGAGTTGGCTATACTATGACATGACTGCTAAGTCATTCAAAGCACTGATTAAACCCATTACAGTAAAATAATCACCATCCATTACCTTTAATGTCGTGAACTGACAACCTAGTTAAGGCAGCTGATGGTGTCAGCAAAATGATTTGTTGGTCCTCATGTCCAATGACAATAAATCACTTCTATAAATCAATGAACAGTAGCAATAAAACAATATATTTTCATTTTTCTTGACATTCAATTACAGAGTGTGTGTACGGACTTATTCTTAAACACTCAGTGATATGGCAGCATTCAGCATCCACCAGCAACTAATACATACAGTCGTTGAGATCTTGTTTTGTCCAGTCATGTTTTTCCCTTAGTTTTGTTTTCTGCTGCATCTGCTGTTCATACGTTGCTTGTCTTAAAGAGCCAGATTCATTCGCAGGTGTAAAAGGCAGATTTTTTATGTTCTTCTTCACTAGATCTGAAGAAGTTTCTTCTTCTAAATAAGTTTCTATAGGTGGTATATTTTTTTTCAAAACTTCAAGGGTAATGCTAGCGTTCCTGTGTGGGGTTTTTCTTGCTAGTAAAGCCTCCAGGCTAATGAAGTCTGTAATTTGGCTTGCAGGTCAAACAAAAAGTGAACTTCAGCATTTGATCAGCCAGAACTGAGTTCAGAGTAGTGCTGCTCACAAGTGACCAGCTGGTGACACTGCTAAAACCCAACTCAGCCAGCAGCTGTCATCTTCTTTCCCTTCTGCTGTCACTGGGGCTGTGCTGAATGCCAGTCCTGGCAGGCAAAGAGTTTTGGCAGCACTGGATTTTATTTTAGAAGTATACACCTGTATCTGCCTGTTCCTCTTTCCTGTCATAGACACATTCATGTGTGTGTTGCTATCAAATTTTGGGCATGCATCGAAGTATCAGTCCCTGGAAGTCTATTAGATGCTCCTCGGAAATTAAGAGAGGCAAGACACCTTCCAAAGAGTTGAAATTATCATGTATTTTTATTAGGTAAGGCTTATGATTTTTACCTAAAGATAACAAGGTCAAAATCCTTTTCTTTGTTTTTCCTTTTCTTCTCTTTTTTTTTGTTTTTTTTTTTGTTTGTTTGTTTGTTTGTTTTTCCTGGCAGGGAGGGGCCAAAGAAAAAGTACTTTAGTACTTTAGAGTACTAAAACATTTTTCTCTGGATTCCTTCCTCTGCCATGCACACACACTCCACCAGACTCTTAAAATACCATGAGGAATTCACAGGGCATAATATTTTTATGTAATTCAGGTAATATATTATGAAGGTAGGAAATAAGAAGACGGAGCTGGAAAACTAGATGACTGTGGGTGCTCTGTACTGAGCCCTCTTACCGTTCATGCTCCCTGAGTCTCTGCTTGGTTGGACTTGATTTGTTTGTGCTGCACGTGTGCTGTAGGAAGTTTGCTGTCAGCAGGAACAGGTCTTTTCCGCATATGTGCAAAGAGAAGAAGAAGGATCCACAGTGGATTTTTCTCCAGTGCAGTCCCAGAAGCTGAAAGGAAGAGTGCTGGCTGAGGGAACAAGTAACACATACCACATCTATATAGATTAATGCTTAGAGGTACAGCTTAAGTTACCCCAGCATACAAGGCCTTGCCTTTAGTGGCTATGTTAAGCGGAATAGGAAGTTCTACAGACACCTGCCAACCGTCACATTGCTAATCTTTCTTTCACCGATAGAAGTTTGAAAATCGTGGCCAGTGTGCTATTCTGCACCACTGACCCGGAGAGGTCACCCAGCTGGCACGTGGGGTTGCGTGGGCTCCCGCAGTCAGCTCCTGTGCAGCGCACCAAGGCTTCTTTGAAGATACGAGTCCGTTTTGATTTGCTTCTGGACCCAGCTCGCTCCAAGGTAGTGATTTAACATGGGATCTGTTTCCTTCAGCGCTTGCCTGCTGAAGACAGAAAGAGCGTTTTGGAGATGAAACTCTTCCAACGTGGCTATATCCCATGGCATAAGAAAGATTTTCTCATTTCTTTCTAAAAATGGATCTGTCAGTAGAGAATGATTGGTCTCACCGGACATATGGGCAGTTAGAGCTAGAGAAGCTGAATGTCACCAAGGGACGCTAACAATGAAATTTTTGACTATAAATTATTTTTTTATGTCATATTTAGATTAGAATATAGAAAATGCAAGTATTCAATGTGAGTTATGTAGCCGACACCAGAATGTGACAAGAAATGCTCAGGTTTTTAATGAAAGTGAACTACGATGGAGACCCCGCACTGACTTTTCAGGGGGCATAAGTTGTTGATACCTATTCCAAAAGTAATATCTGCAGCAAACACTTCTGAAGTGACGACTTTCAGAACGTTGTGGGATATTTGCTGTGTAAGGGTTATTAAGAGATCATTTGAGATAACGATCTTCAATTTGGTTCTGCAAAACCTCAGCAATTGCTCAGAAACAGGCAGTAAAGCAGACTACTGTCCTGTATCGAATCGTTTCCCTGTGACATCTGCAGAAGCAGTTAGTTTGTAAAATGTCGGATTCACAGAGCTTTTGTGAAAAAGTTGAGTGTTCTCAGAGTTTGTATTAAATGCAAGGGATTATTGGTGTTATCATCAGGGAGAACTGCTTTCTTTCCTATAACAGTGATTCATTTAGTTGATTATATTCCACCCTCCAGACTCTGCACGTGTCTGCACATCCAAACTCACGGCCTTCTCCAGAACTCCTTGGCACACTGGTGCCTTGCCTTGCAAAGCACTGTGTGGTTTCATCACCAGGAATGCTTTCCCCTAGAAAGTGACATCTTTGGGCCCTGTTTTGCCTCGTTCATACTCCATCTTAGCAGACCAGGGCTGGAAGTGTAGCCTGGAGACTGAGCTTCTCTCCCTGCTGGCAGAGAGGACTGCAGCATTGTGGATGGGTTGGTCTTCCCTCCCCATGTCACGCTGCTGTCGCTCCTGCTCTTGAAAGGAGGGGAGGGGGACAGGCTCTCCACCAGCCCTCTCTTCTCTTGTCGAAGGCTTGGACCAAAACCTGTGGGAGAGCAGGCTCAGGGTTCCCTTATCCCAGCCCCACCTGAAACCAGTGCCGTTGCCTCTGGCACGGTAGTTTGTTTTCAGGTCAGGGCTAAAATCAAACAATTCTGCAAGTGTTCAGGTGAGGACAGTGCTTTAAAGTCCTCACCAGAGACTGACACCTCCAAAGTTAAGACGGAATTTTATTTTAATCTGCATCAGTCTGGCCATCTCTAAGTTTGACTACGCTACATGGTATCTCAGCTGGTAGATACACAGACTATTTAATAGGCAGCCTGGGGAAGGAGAGCACCTATAAAGCATTTTTCCATACCTTGCCAAAATTACAAAGAACAATAAGAAAATGGGTGATGCAGTGGAGATAAACTTTAAAAATAACATTCAGCTGATCATTCTTTATAAGGTTCTAATTGTCTGAGGGGTTGTGTAATTTTTTTTTTTGTAAAAGTGAAGCAATCACTTTTTGTACCTTCAAGAGCTAAATTATGATTGTTTTACTATAGTAGGACTTACGTAGTGTACCTTTGGAAAGCATTAATCACTGTGTACTGTGTGATTCTGAGAACACCATCTTGAAGGGATTATTATTGAGTGAGGCAGAGAGGCAAGCTGTTATGAAATTAGCTTTCCTATTCTTCCTTTGTAAAATTTCTGGAGATAGCATTTCGATGTTCCTGTTATTATCACCTTAAGGTTAATAAGAATATGACACAACAAATTGATTAAAATGTGTATTTTTACATAGGTATTAACATATTTAAAATAGTTTAAAAGTTGTCTATCAAAACTACTTCCGCCCAGTATGTTCAAGGAGACCCTATTAAATGATAGTCTGTGGTCCTCCTTGACTCAGGAAGGGATGAATATATTAACCTTCTTAAAATGTCATCTATAAAATCCATGCAATGAAATAGTTAAGTACATAAGCTCCATCCCAATCAATATGTATTTCTTGGTAAAACTGGCTCTGTAGCATATCTTTGCCATCTCTATAAACATTTCTATGGCAACTTTAACAATTGTGCCTGTTTCCTTTCACAGCTGATGTAGAATTCTTGAAGGTGTCCTAGTATGTTAATAGCACAAATATTGGAAGCTGACCCCAAAGTTTGCTTCCCAAAGTCCTTCTGATCTTGCTCATGAATGCAAGAAATGAAAAATGAAAGACTGAGGCTGCACAGTTCCTGTCATCCAGCTTGAAAGCTGTAACAAACCCTGGTGCTGCCTGCAATGCATCATTCACTATTGCTGCGTGTGGCTCAGGGAAGACGGGGCAGATTTGGCTCGTTATGGCAAGTACAATTTGAAGGCATGCTGTAAACCGGGGAGCAGGGGGGGAACACAATCATAGTCAGCAAACGGCCAGAGGATTTAAAAAAAAAAAAAAAACAAAAACCAAACAAACAAAAAAACTGGCAGTGGACAGCATCTGAAATTTAGCTAGAATTAGCTTTTTTGGTCACATTTTGTCCCCTCACAGGCCACCACCACCATCAGAGCAGCAGTGTGTGGAGTGACTTGTGACACAGCTGGTGGTCAGTAGCTCCGCAGGGCTCAGGCCAGCAAGGGATGCTGGCTGCTGGAGCATCCTCTGCTCCTCAGAGAAAGTAGCACGTCTCCAGGGCTAGGACAAAGATCAGCATAAAGGCAGTGGCGGGGGAAGGAGGTAGGAGAGGAGGAGGACAAGCACATCCAGTTTTTATAACTCTCACAAATGCTTTTCTCTTGTCTTTGACACCTGCCCTAGAGTACACGCAGCACACTGCTAAATAACATCTTGTCACAAAGACCAAAGCAATGATTACACTCTGACTAGGTTATTAAGGCAATTTTATTTCACACTTGTCTATTAAGGTATAGTAAGTAACCACACTGCAAAGATCATCTTCCAGGAAGAGAATGAGAGGTTCTTTAAATTGTCTGGGTCTTTTTAATGCCTTGCCATTGAAACCACCAGAGTGTTGTACTGCAGTCATATAATAAAAATGAAGGGAAAAAAAAAAAAAAAAAAAGAGTCTTTCTCTTTGTTAGGAATGCATTCTTTGTCACTGCTCACCAGCAGTTTATCAAACAGATTTTCTATTTTGTCAGCTCAGCATATGGTGTTCAAAACCTGATTTTTATTTTTATTTTTTTGGTAGGGGGTGAGGTAGAAGGACATAAACAGCTATTAAAAGCATGCTTTCCATGGCTTGCTGGAAAGAAAAAGAAAGAAGTAAAACTTGTGTTTCATCATTAAGTTTGCTGTTGTGATTAAAAGGTGAAAGTCGTTCACTTTATTTCCCTATAAAGTTTACCCACTTGCCAATGATCTCAGTTTATGCCTTCATTTCTTCCGTAAGAAGGACATATTCTTACTGGGATTTTGGTATATATTGAGAATATATTTGTATTTGAATTTTGAATTGGTAAATTGCAAAGATTTACCAACATATGGGCAAGATGCAGAGCAAATTAATTATCAAGTGAAAATACAGGGATAAGCAAAGTAATATGCATACATACATCCTGTCTTGCAGAATGTCCTCGGGAATAGTTTCTCTATTAGGTCTGTATTGGAATATCTCTGTTAATGGAGCTTAAGAGCACATTTACCTTTTTTTCTTGCGGCTGTAGCCAACTGGTCACCCATAGTCTCTGCAAAGTCTGTTACATTTTCATTACTTGCACTGGTCCTGGCAGCTAGACACCATTGACTTCAAGGGCAGAAGGAGGAGGGAGAAGAGGATTGTTTCAGAGTATATGGCGAGTGAGCTCTCTGAAAAGCATCCTCCAGCAAATCTAGATGTACCTGAGATGCTCCTGGCACCGGCTGGCTCTCTGTAGCTGGGGTGCTGGGGCCGTGTGGCTTCTCCGTCTCAAACCTGCGCTTCTTGCACCACTAGACCTTTGTTGTTGACAGTTTAAATTCATCAGTGAGTTAATAAACCAGCGCTGCTGTGGCATGGACACATGTCCCACAGAGCCATCCCTGCTTCTGGTCTGTCACTTTTAGTAGGGGAACGCTTGTGTGACACCGTCAGTGGGCGAGGATCATTTATCGGAGCCTGGAGCCTGTCTTTGCTCCGGTTCAGTCCTCGGGAAAATGACTTCTGTGACGCAGGCTGATGAGCAGCTGTGACCAGTGTGGGTGCCCCACAAGGCTCTGCGTGTAACCTGCCGTTGCAGAAGATGTTTTGCTGTTACAGAAGACGTTAAATTGCCGAAAGAGACTAGCAACCATTTTATTGTTCCCAGGAAGGGATCCGATTTCTCTTGTCTGAAGAAGGTTGTGATTGGTAGAAGGTTCAGTCAACATAAAGACATTCATCAGTGTATTCTCTATCTTTGCATTAACCAGAAAACAAAAATGTTTGTTTTCTTCTTTTGCTGACATCTGATTTTTCTGTGGTTTTTTCCTGAATAATCAGCATGAATTACAGTATTTGTGTTACCTCATTCCTTGCATAACCTCTTCCAGTTGAAACGTTTACAAATCTTATAAAACACAGGGGCTTTCATGCCAAATGTTTATTTTATACAGGGAGCCACATTATCTGTCACAATTCACACAGGTTATGTTTGGTTTTTTTTCCTGGGGGCCATTCCATCATACCACTCCAACAGCAAGGAGTAGCAAACAGCCACAACAAAAGGCTCACAGATCAAACACAAGTCCTCTTCTAATATATTTTCTTCCAAGGTACCCAGCAAATACTTGCAAACACACTCAAGGACAATCGGGCTTGATTAGGGAAAATAGTCATGCCCAGACTCCGTGGGCTGGGAAATGCAATACAGATGTGGCCCAGATATCCAGCAGTTGTGTTGGATGACCAAAGACTTTAACACTTCTTTATTTTCTTAATGAACACAAAGTGCATTAGCACAAAGGAAAGTTGATTGTAAGCCCTTCACTCCATCCCACCCTATTCTTACTTCTGTAATTAGGTAAATTTTCAGATAATCAATTAAACTCATTCATGGCAGGAAAACAGCATAATGGTTAAGGAAATTCAGAGAGTTTGTTTTTTTGTTTGTTTTTATATAGTGGATAACATGGATTATTCTTTACCTGCTTCACTTTAATGGTTAACCAGACATATTGAGCTCCAAGGAACAGTGCAAGAGTAAATGGATTTGTTGATGACATCCTTAGTCCTCATGACTCAGAAGTCCATAGGTCTCCATGCAGAACACCTTCACAGGTAATAGAAGATATATTTTTTTTCATATATATTTGTTTCATATTGATGTTTCATATATATTTGAATTCTGTATTGTGGGAATGCTCTCTTATTGGGGGTTGCTGTGTTCAGCTTGGAAGGATAGCTCTTGGGAAATGAATTTTAAAGATGTTTATGTTGTAACTACTAGAAACAAGTTACTGCGTGATTATGCGAACCACATGTTACACCATGAGGAGGAGTTCAAAGTTAGCACAGAGTGAAGCAGATTTCTGCAAGACTCTTGGCTTCAGATGTTCTCTGAAATCTCTCCTGTCACACACGAGTGATGGCATGGTACTCATCCAGTGTCGCATCGTTGTGATGATGCAATGATGAAGTACAGGAGTTTCTGGTTTGGTAAACGCGTTAAAACAAATCTGCACTGTGCAAACACAAAATGTGATGTAAAGCCAAAGTAAAACTGATTTTAATTCAAACACATATTCACAAAGAGAACTCACTTTACATATTTTTTTTTACATAAATAAGAATTTTTTTACATAAATAACAAGTATTCTGATTGAAGGTATTTACCTGACTATCTTGAAAGATAACTGCAAGTTTATGAACTATCCCGATATTGGCTCCAGAATGGGCTGATTCCTTTTTCAGAAATTGCAAAGATGCTGTAGCAAACTGGTATCATCATTTACATTTGTACTTACTAGGTCATGGTTACATATACTGTCTTTATCATTATTTTCAAGTTTTGCAGCCTCTTTAACCTAAGTAAATCAGTGAAGTACTTTCACCATCCTCCTTCTAAGCCTCCGTACTAGGTCCCACATGTATTTGTGATTTAATTAATGGTTCCCTTAATTAATCATTCTATGAAAGGCCTAAAGTTTATTTGTTTCTAGTGTATGCAGTCCCTGTGGTTATTAATCAACTAAGAGATAAATAAATAAATAAATAAAAGAAAAAAAATCTGCAATTATAATGTAAAGGTGAGGCAGTAAAAAAAAAAAAAAAAGAATGCTAGAGTACATTTTATTATGAATTGTCAATAAATATAACAAGAAAACTAAAATCTCTGAAGTCCTACTATGATTACATCCTCTTTCATTATTAAAGGGATTTGGTACCAGTGGAAGATGCACTGCAAAATGAAGCTGCTTTCATGCGAGATGGGCGTGCAGTATCAGCAGTGAGCACTCGCACACTATTCAGGTGTCAAACGGTCTGTAGGCTTGTCAAACTAAACAGGTTGTTTGTGAAGAAATGTATTTGTAAAGGTGCCACAACTGTAGTAAGTCAGCCTAGGAGTGGCTCTGGTACCTTCCCTGGTGCCTTCAGAAAACTATTCTGCAATGAACAGTTGTAACACTCTCCTACTGCGCTACATCTTTTTTCCCCTAGAAGTCCTTGTAAATTTTGGAGGAGTTGTTCCCTACCTTTTCCTGATTGCTGACACGAAGATTCCTAGTTCCTCAGCTGCACTATGGACGCAGCCCTTTTGGCACACCACCATGTCCCAGTACCTCTTAAGCCTGTAGGTCCTTCTAGACAGTAAGTGGGTAGGAACACTGCCTCATCTTTTGGCAATGTCTTGGTCCTCTGGATCTTTTTGTAGTAACTCATATAGCCAAGCTAAAGTTATTCCATGCTTTCTTGCCACTAGCAACATTCTCTTAAATATTTAGCAAAGGGAGACCAGAGTCCTAAAGCCTCCGCTGCTGCCCGGGGTCCATAGCTGCCTCATATAGTCCGGTCCCATTGCAGTTTACCTTTCACTGTAGTTTCCAGCAGCTATTTGGACCAGACCTGACACCTGCACACAGTGTCTCCCAGTCACTGACACCGCTGTAGCAAGCTGCTTGCTTTATACAATACTTCTGGAAGCTAATGTAAACTCTAAACAAGATCATATTTTATTCTGTGCTGCTTTTAGCCGCAGCCTGCTCATGGCAGCTGGCCTCTGAAGACTTATTTTCCATCACCTGCAGTTGGCCGCACTTGCCCGGTCTAAGATTGCTGCTTATCATTGTTGTTTTAATGATATTGCATCTGGCGCCACAATCCAGCTGGAATCAAAACAGTCATTCATTTAATAGTATAGCTTCAGATATGGCAGCTGAACGATCGGTGACTGACTTTGGCTGTGCATACACTTTGAGAGTCCTTGCTTTTACTGAAATTGCACTGCAGGCATCATCCTCTGAACCAAAGCCCTCTACATCCTTATGTATGCACTGCTCACTCCTTTCCTCCTGAAATAGCTGCAGCACTGGGGATTACAGATGGCTCTGTTTCACATCCTCCTTGCATCTCTCCCTCTCTCGTTCTTCACAGTTGTTTTTAGCTTAAACCTCTTTCTTTGTACAGGGTGGGGTGGGGTGTGTGTTTTGTGGGATCCTCCCCTCCATACCATCATTTTTGCCGTTTGTTCTAATCGCTTGGGTGTCCCAAGTGGGGTGGCAGCATTTGGAGGTGCCTCTGGAGGAAAAGCATTGCTCTCTCACAGCAGACTCTCCTGTAGCTGGGATCCTAGGGTGGCAGGGAGTCATTTCCAAAACTACAGGTACATGAGAAATTTTTCACTTCCACAGTTTAAAATTCTTGCTACTTATTTTCATGTAAGTACATGGTGGGTCCCTGCTGGCTTAATTTGATTTGGATCACAATGCTTATTCAACACTTCTGTCGGATGACTGGTGTTTCAGTTATTGTTCTTGGCAATGGCATTTCTCTTGCTTTTCCTTCTTCTCTTCCCAATGCAACGGCTAAACATCCCCCCCCCTCCCCCTTTCAGTTTTTTATCTTTTACCAGCCATCACTCATTCTGTATACAGACTTTGTTATCCCAGAATTTATGTTTGTGCCAGATTCTTTGCTAGAAATTCAGCATGGCCAATGGTCTGAGTCACTTTATGCTAATCACCTTCTCTGCTTTGCTGTGTATCTCACTAGACTGCCTCCACCACACACCACATACCACATGTTGGCTCACAAAAAAAAAAAAAAAAGAGGGTTTCATGCTGGTAAATCTGTTGCCTTTTATTTAGTAGTTTACTTCAGAGGTGCTGCAAATGCAGCATAGGCTCCACCCACCATATATAGGTTGGTGTTATGGTTCTTCCCTCAAATTCTTCCTCCTGTTTTGTATTTTATGCACTTCAGGTCATAACAGGGAGAATATCTCTAGGGCAGAGACAGTGACAGTAGTTTAAGCTATGTTTTCCACGAGTATTTAGTACTTTTGCAAACTGCATACCTACTCTTTCTAGAAAAGGCTGCTCACTATGTACACGGACAACAGTCCAAGCCTGTGCCAGACAGGCAGTCACCCTGATGGATATCACATCGGTGCGAGTGTGCTCCTAGAGGTGCATAACTGCCGTGTATCCTTTTTCTTTTGTGGGAAATGTTTCCCTCTCTTTAGCCACCCACTAAAAAAAAATTAAAACAAACAAACAAACAAAAAACCACACACTTTTTTAGCAGAAATAGGATTTTTAAATCTGTTGGGTTAGAGGGAGTCTGGGTGCTGGACTGGGATGTGGGAAGCCTGGGTTCAGTCCCTAGAGCTGCTGCAGGACTTCAGTGACCTCACCCAAGACACGTATACCCACCAGTGACTAGATCTTCTCTGTAAGGTGATGTCCAGGCATCATCGCCTGCCTTACCTACTGTGAGTGGTTTGGAATAGGTGGTGGTACTCTTTGGCTACCAGAGTAGTGAAATGTCAAAACTGGCCCCTCCAGCTTTGTGTAAAATGTGCCCAGACCCAAAAAAAACCTCAGTTCAGAATGAGGAGGGAACATGTGTTTCAGATGGGGTTAGAGCTTGACAGAACTCAGGGGACCGAGCCTGCTCCATGGGGAGATTCTGCTGCATGTACAGTTTGTGAAAAAAATGGCGACAGCTTCTTTAAGCGTGTCTTTTTTGTGTGCATTGGTGCTGCTCTCCTCAGCTTCACAGGTGAACGCTGAAAGTCAAACCCAGGGGTTTTAAAATGCACTTTTGATATACCAGAGAACATAACAAAGCTTGTGAGATACACAAGCCCAAAAATGTCCAAAGAATTTCTACATATTGAACTTTTAAGCCACAGGTTTCAAGGGAACAGTTAATATGCAACTATAACATTCACGTTATGTATACAATGCAATATTTACTGGTCTTAGGGCCTCAGTAAAGGAGTGCCACACAAACAAAAGATATTTTTTATGCTAGTCCTGTAAATGGGAAGTAATTCTCTCTCCATTTGAAGGCATGGAAGTGAAGATGCACATGGGTACAGAAGTTATGCAGAATGTCTGTGATAGGTTTATTATTATGTGTCTTACTCAGAACCCTAAGACAAACAGGAGGGAAAGGGAGAAACAAAACCACAGTATGGTGGCTTGAGAACTGTTAAAAGAAAACAAAGATTTAAGAAGCTCAAACTTTTTTTTTTTTTTTTAATTAAATAGTGAATGTGGTTATACTGCATCCGCACTTTTTTTAATTGCTGTTTATGTATACGTTAAATGAGAAATTTAAAAGAAGGTTAACAAAAATGACAGAGTTCACATTGACTCTTTGACTATACTTGTGTATATTTTGTCTTCAGTTAAGTTGCCTGTGTTTAGCTGTTTGCAACTTTTCTTCATTGCCTGGAGAATTCTCATGTCTTATTCAACCCTTTACTTTGTTTTTTTGGTTTTGAGTATTAAAACACCTTTGATACTGCTATCTCAGAAATAGATATAATATAGCAACCTATAAAAATATAAATTGTTGTGATAAAGTAGCCAAACTGTTAGGCTTGGGAACAGGTCTGACAAAAAACGGGGGGGGCGAGGGGCAGGGAGGAGGAAGGTATGTGTAGCCATCTGTAGAAAGCTGCTTGGGATTCATCATCTTCAACAATTCAAATCATTATTCCTCATTGTGGATAATCAACGAGGGGAAAAATTAAATATGCAGTTTTGTTTAACAGAACTGTTTTGAAGACGTATGGAATTCTTTGTGAATAATTCATACTCTTTAAGATCAGAAGCGTTGAAACAAAAAAAAGGTGGGGAATTCTGCTGGGACATACCAGTTTAGAAACAAAGCAGCACTCTTGCTACATGTAAATGCAGCTGAAACAGGATGGCTGTAACATCAGGGAAAAAAAAATCTTGGCTAAAAAGTCTGTAGCAATATAGATGATCTCTTCTTCAGATAGTAAATTATTCATTTTGTCCTTGATCAATTCCAGTTAACATGTATTTGTGGCTCACAACTGTTTCTCTAAAACATAAAAGTGACTCATGGGGGAAAAGAAAAGTCACACTTGGGGAAAAGAGCATCAAGAAAACCCTGTCATAATGTAGCCTTCTCCATCTTATGCCCCTACCAGGCATCTATGATTAAATAACCCTTTCAATGACTTTGGCACTAACAAGTCATTTAAAATTTCCTTGCCTCTCTCAATACATTGCCCTACTTATTTTTCTACCAGATTAGACACAAAAATGAAATGAAAAAGGAAAAGAAATATTGGAATGTGCTTTTGATTTGGAGCAGCTGAACGGCAATGGGTGTAGTGTGGACTGTAGGGTGAAGCCTGGCCAGGACGGGTGGCACCTCTGTCACCCCGTGCAGATTTCCATATGTTCCCCTCAGTGAGCCTGCACCGGCAGAGTAATGTAGGCATTAAATAATTTTTTTATTATTAATATTTTGCAATGTCTGCAGATAAAGTCCCTAGTCTTGCAGTCCAAACTGAAGTCAATGGGAATCTGCCAGTGCTTAAAAACCGATTCCTCTTGTTTGGAGAACTGTGGCTTCGTGGCACAAGCAAATAGTCCCCCAACTGCTTACTGAGCAGCTTGTCACTACTGGGGAGCCCCTGCCAGCGGACAGCCTTACAGCTTTCTTCCATTTGTCATGTCCTAGCAATACTTTCTATTCTCCCTGTTACAGGGAATGCACAAAGCAAAGCGTTCTCCAGAATTTATATTTCTGTCTGTTTTTCATGATGCTTTGGTGAGTTCTGGAACACCTGAAGATCCCTTTCATATAACGTTTTTAACTTCTCTGAAAACCGAATGCAAACTGTTTATGTTCAACATCTGGAAGCTGGAATACTTCTGTAAATGCCCCTATATACAAGCAGAGTCCTTCTTCCCATATGTGTGCTGGCTATCAGTGTATCACCTCGTGTTCTCAGGGATGAACACCCTTGAACACCCAGGACAGGACGCCTTTGGCTACATAGGCGACTCATAGATGTGGGGTGGAAGCAAGACGTGTCCAGGTACACCCTAATCCTAATATAAAATAACACTTGGCTGAGAAGCCAAACAAAACAAAGATGTGTCAGTCTTCTAAAATATCGCTTTACCACCTGTTTGCTTCTTTTTTCCAAACATATATAAATAAAGCTGTAGTTTGGGTGTGAGCTTCAGCCAAATCAAACTGTCTGAATACTAAGCCATTTTTTGGAACCGCTGCAGCATGCCCTGCACCTCTTCTTTTCCATTTTACATGCATGCAGAGAAGGTCAAGCAGTGAATTAGCAGACAGCTTTGATGGTGCCAAAGACAACAACCTGCTTCAATACATTATCAAATAATAGACTATAAATTATGTAAGCACTGAAATGCCAAGCAGCAAACAGCATTTCCTCTGCTAAATAGAATCACCAAATTCATTAGAAACTGCTAACCCTGATGATGTATTTATTTTGAGGAGTCTGAACATTAACTCTTTGCCACCATCCTTCCTTTTTTCTTCTGCCTCTTTACCAAAAGGTGTCATATTTTGATCGTATTCCCTTATTACGTGACTCTCCATCAAGCCCTGCCTCTAACATGCAGAAACTGGGTTTCAATTCATGTTCAGACCAACTCCATAAGCTGACAGATATCGAAGGCAGCTCTGCAGAGGCACCACGTGGGAGCAAATGCTGAGTAGACAAAGTTCAGGAGTAAAATGCCCCAAAATGGCGCTGGAAACATGGACCTCCAATCCTTTTTGTGCTGCTTAGCTGCAGACTTTCCACAAACAGATGACAGAGAGGTGACAAAGTCAGAGGCTGTGCACTCATCAGAGTGTTATTTCCTGATGTAGAGATCCTGTAGCCTCTAGGAGATGGGAACCCCAGCTGGCCAGGGCTTTGAGGATCTGTGGTAGTGAGAAGGTCTCAAACGAGATGGAAACAAAACAAACAAACAAACAAAAAAGTAAAGGTGTAAAAGGCAGATTTTATTAGAATTTAAACTATGGGGTTTTTTTACCAATAGAGAAACATCAAAGTAAATAGAACAGACAGGAAAAAAAAAATAATACATCGTTCTTCCACAGCCTATGTCCTTACAAATTGCTCAGTATTTCTAAGCTTGGTTTCTGTTACTTTATAAATGGCAGCAAACTCTGCCCAGCCTTTTCTGTTTCCTGGAGGTCTTTCTGTTCCTTCTGGAGCTGGACTGGTTGCTTCCCTCCTCCTGCTGCAGCCCTGCCTGTGCTACAGGCCTCCAGCCCTGCGCTGTGCTGCTCCGCTGCGGCTGCCCTGCCTGCTTACAGCCTTCTCTCCCAGAGCGTACCCGGACCTTTCCTAGGGAGGACATCACCTCCTCTCCCTTCAAAGGTCACTTCAAGTCCTGTCTCCCTGCAAGACCATAAAACATAACCAAAAACAACAAGACAGATGTTTACCAACCAACGGATTGTGTGGTCTGCACCAGCTTTTTTGCTGATACCTCCCACCAGCAGTGATATTGCTTGAGGTATCTGGCATGCTTTGATGTGAGCGAGCCAGCTTGTGGCAGTGGGCATTACCCTCCTGGGAAAAATAAGGGTAATTCTATGCAAAATAATGTAATGCAGTACACTTAGGAGGATGTACAGCTGCACTTAACTGGAACTTCTTATTCCTAATGGCAAGTTTTGAGAACCCTGGTTTTAGAGAAAGAAACCACCTCATTAGTAAGAGCTTGATGTATCCAAGCCAAGGGAGTCTTCCAGAAGTTATAGCATCCTTAGAAAGAGCAGGATTTTATTAGTGAACTTGTTTCTAGAGTTTCCCAGAGGCTGTGGCTAGATAACGTTATGTTCTGCTAATGCAGTTGTTAGACACACAAGGGCAAGGAGTGCCACATAGGCAAAATACCATCATCATTTATTGACAAAATGTCTCATGGACTCAATGGACTAAATAAAAATCAGGCTAAAACAAAACAAAAAATACCTAGGGTAAATATTAATGAACAAAAAATCCATAGTCCAGCACAGCAGTTGGTCCCTGTTCAGGCCTGCAAATGGCCTGAACATTAGGTACATGGTGGACTCCGAGGCAATTGCAGAGCTTTATCAGGAAATATAGTAGTTCATATAATCTTTCTATATATACAGCTATCAGTGCATTGTTTTGCAGAAAAACTGAAATTCTGTGAATCATTATCAAAGGATGAAAAGCATAAAGTTAAAATACATTAGAAATGCCAAATGAAGGTATTTGCTTCTGAATACTGTACTTGCTAAGCCTTTTTCTTTCATGGAACTCTGCAGTTCCTAAAAACATCTCTCTCCCTTTCATAACCATGTATAGCTTTTAGGAAAAACTAGTTCTGCCCCTCAAAACACATCTTTTTTGCATTTTATCTTGATATTTCACTGAATGAAGAAATTTTGTTACAGCCTCCAAAGCAAAGACAATTTGCAAGCTGATTTCTCTACCAGTCTGAAAAAAGAAACCATCGAAAGAACATGCCATGCCCTATGGTACTGTGCTTCCGTAAGAGAACCTAGGGAATGGTGTGTTTCATAGCTGAAGTTTGCTCTGATGAGGTCTAGGCTTGTGACACTTGCTAGTAATATTGTTTAAGGCATGGCTGTGGTTGTTCCGCATCTTAGTTCAGGTGGTCCTGCTTCCTTCTGCAAGCAAACTTGAAGTGAATGATCAGAGAAACAACTTTTTTGCCTCTTTTGCTACATCCACAGAGAGACCAGAGATAGTCTTTCAGTTATAAAGTGCTCAGAAGCAGATTAGCCTGACAAAAGAGAAGGAAAAAGAAAATACTTCCATGCATTTCTTCCAAACAGGGGAAGCCATCCCTCGCCAGTGGAAGCCCCTAACTGAGCAATATTCTCAAGCAAGGATCCAAGTTTAAGCATGAGTTGTTATTCTGGTATGCATGAAACAATTCAAATGCATAAAATTAGACATGTACTTGAAAAGCAATGATTTCAACTCTTAGTAATGAACCACTGTCCTTAGATGAATCTGGAGGCAGTAGGGACATATGACTCAGGAGCTAACTGCTAGAAAGTTTCTCCCATTTCTAGAATTATCAGTACAGCATATTTCAGTGCTGTAACTTCTACACAAGCCAGTGAGTTTGTCAGGGAGAAAACTTAAGAGCTTAGTAGAAATAAAGTATTCCAGTGAACATAGCAGAAAGTCCTTGGCTACTGTAGAAAGCTAATTCTCCTTAAGTCAGGATTAGCTGTTGTAGGGTCTCACATGCCTAAAACTGGTGACAATGTTGACACCAAGGATGCACTATTCTGCCCCCAGGAGTGGTCATAAATGGACACCTGAAAAAGAAGAGGAAGAGCAGGCAAACTTACTCGATACCTTCCCCTAATGTTCTCTCAGCCTCTAACTTCACACAGCTCTGCGGATTTCTGGATTCTCTTCTTGCTTGTTCATTCAGCAGCCCTAAACGATCTCCCTTCCAGGTAATCATCCAATCTTTCCTTGAATCACTGTCCACCCTTGTACCCACAATACACTTTAAGAAGGAATTATACAGGTCTGCTATCTGTATGTCAACAACCGGCTCTCCTGACTTCATTTGATACCTCTTAGCTATTGGAATAAAAAAGATGATAAAAAAGTTGATTCCCGTCAATCACTTCCATGTCACTCCTTATTTTGTAGCTTTATGCCAAATTCTTCTAAATCAGCTCTTTTTTCCAGCCTCTTCTCTTTGACCCCTGTGTCCTAGCTAGTTTTTTGTCCAGGTCAGAATTGTCCCATTTCTCCCACAGCTATCTGGCTTCCTTAAAACACTTTGATGAAGGATTTTTTCAAAAGCCTTTTGGAAATACAAACAGACCATATCAACTAGATACCCCTTTTCTGCAAGGATCTGTAAGGCAGGGTTTCCCTTCGCAGTTTCTCACATCTCTGGCATTTCCCCGTGTTCTGTAGCTGCATCCTTTAATACAGTTTCTGTTAATCTGTCCAATGTTGCCATCAAGATGACAAACCTGCAACTCCCCAGGCCTCCCTGGGATCTTTTCTTTAGGACTGACATTACATTACACCCATTCTTTAAATTGAAGGACATTTTAAGTGGTTGATATGCTTACATACTGCCATTGGTAACTCAGCTACTTGGCTCGAGTTCTCTTTAGACCTCCTGGGTTAGTGCCTTTTTTTTTTTTTTTTTTTTTTCCATTTGGTTACCGCTCACCCGGAGCTGAGGTTAACCAGGGTAATTAAATTGTCTGCCCTCACTGCCTTTCTGATTCCTCTCAGCATGGAGCAATCACTGGCACCAGCCTTGCAGGGCACTCAGTGGGAGATGCTTCCTAAAGGATATCCGTGTCACTAGAGGGTCCGTGGTTGTGGCCCAGTGTGATCATTTCCCACTCTGCCTGTTCTAAAGATGCTTCTGAAGCTAAAATCCCCTACAAGCCTCTCCCCATCCTCTTCTTGGGAAGAAGAACTTAAAAATAAAGGGAAGAAAAGTTGAATGCTGGACCTTCCTCTGCATCAGGCCTGACCCTGCTCTGTGCTGTGCCATGGGCACTTCCCTCTGAAGGTGGCATCTGGCTTCAGAATGAGGTTGAACGGAGAAGCCAAGTACAGTTGGGAGCATGAGATCTATTGTTTCAAGCTTCTTACAAAATGGGGTGGCTTCAGAGTTTTGTGTCTGAGAAATGTTTGATATTTCCTAATGAACCCTGGAACCCTGATCTCATCATGGGATCCGAAGACTAAGCAGGAGCAAACAGTATTTATCCCTCTGCCTTGTCCTGCTGCCAGAAATGTGCCACATTGCCCTCTGACAGATCCACTGGAGACAAAGAAGAAGAAAAGGGATGAAACAGAAGCTGTTTACAGATGCAAGGCTTAACTTTGGTTAAGTCACCTTCAAACATGGCAGAAATGTCACCTTCTCCTACACATGCTGGAGAATGCTCCCTATGACAGCTGTGCTCTGTCAGTGACGAAAGCCAGAGTTTGTAGTAGGAAGTGAAAGTGTGAATATTGGCCATGATCAACCGGGGGAACTTTTTCCTCCTGGAGCTGGCATGCTTTCTGCCCAGAAGCTGGATGACTTTCTGGTGCTCTGTCAGCTGATGCTAGCTTTAAATTTGGCCAAATATCCGATCTGAAGGGTGCATTTGGGCTGGGCTTCTGTTTCCCCTAAACCTTATAGACCTTTATATTGGCTGACGTACCTTGATTGCTATTCATCCATTTATCTTGAGGCAGAGGTGTGCCTGCTCTTGTGCCAGTACAGCAGGGTTGCATAACAACCAAGCAGAGGCTAAAGATTTTAATTTCTTCAAGTGTTGGTTTTTTGGTTTGGTTTTTTTTTTTCCCCTGGAGAGTCTTTTTTAGTCATTTTCTGCCTCATTCAAAATTCAATCCTCTTCCCACAGTTCGGTGTCACTGCTAGCATTTGGTAAAATCACTCCTATAATGAATTTGAATTGAGATACATTAGGGTGACCAGTGCCTTAATGGCTCAACTGTAACTACTTCTCAAATCAGCTCCTGGGTGATAAGCAAGGTAGAATAGCTCCTCACCTTGTGTGCTGCACTACCTGAGGTTCCTGCAGGCAATCATTATTATGTGCTACTTCATACACTGTTTGGCCAGATAATGCCTTGCAATTAGGCCTTAAGAGCAAGCAATGGAAAGCTCTCCATAAAAGCTGATTACAGCAGAGTCCAGCAGTGCATCCACACCACCATTCTCTGAGATTTATTGCTTTTTTGATGCCTCTCTGTTGCTGCTCTGATCCAGAGGCAAGCTGTTTATCCAGACTACTGCTGGCCAAATCTTCAGCAGCGCTGCAATGGCATAGCTGCGCTGAAGTCAAGGGGAACATGGCCTGGCTCCTTCTCACTTATATCCCTTCATATTCCATAATGTTTGCTGCATCCTATTGGTACTGTTCCATTTCTTTCATTGCCACATCTTCAGCTGGTATAAAAAGCGCATCGACATGAACTGAATGGATCTGTTATTGGAATCAGGTTTGCTCCATGTTTTTTGCATCGACGATGGGATGTTTATAGAGGCTGTGGGAGACAGCACGAAAACAGAAAACCTTGAGAGTTTGGTGAATGTCAGAACAGTTTGGGAACAAATTTTCACTGACCCTTATGGTTACACTGCCATGCATGGAAGGGATGGACAGTTTAAATGGGTCCCAACAGTAGCCCCATATCCTGAGTAGATAGAAACTGCTTGGCTCAGGCAGACTGGTAAACAGGTACCACTGGCTCCTGAGGGCAGCGCTGCAAACCCGAGTTTAACAGATTATGCTGGGGTGAGGAATCTGCAAGGAAATGTGCAGCCTTCCTGCATTCTGTAAGAGGGCATCCACATGTGGCCAGGAGCCTTCTTTCCACTTCCCAAAGCTGCTGTGATTTGGGAGAGTGCAAAGCAATTTTCTTTTGCTTTCTATTTAGACAAGCAACAGCAATCTCCCTGAGGCTGGCAACTCAACCCCCTCTCTCCAAGGGCACACCATGTGTTATTTTGCAACCAGGGGCAAGGTCACTTTACCCACATGCCAGGCCAGTCAGGAGTTGCATGAGTAAGATCGGTTAGCACTGAGTGGAAACTAATGAGTCCTAATGACATTTCTGCTCAGCCTGGAGCACCTGCAGACCAGGCTTGTAAAATACCATGTAAACACTTTTTTTAAGAGACAGGATACAAAACCTCACCTGTGAGCAATTTTGGTCTCCAGGCCTTTTGAGCTTCACCTGGACTAGCAATAATTATCCAGGGCGTGGTCTTCATCACTTGTTTTAGCAGCACTTAACAGATTGTGCTTTGCCTTTGCAGGACATCTTAAAAACAGCAAAGAAGGGTGGTTGTGAAAGGTGAAAGAGCCTTGCAGCCTTCCGCAGGCAGGATGGGCTGGTGTGCCAGGAGTGTCAACTCTAGTCCAAAAGGTATTTGGTTTCTTCATTTCAGACGGTTCTAGCATGTTAGGATGTGTCACTTGTTGATAAGTTATATCATGCTAAACTATGTCATGTGAGTCAGAAGGATAAGGAAAATGGTAGTAAATGTGTAGGTGTGATACAGTTTTAGAGGATGGGGAAAGTTGAAGTGATGACGAGGATGTAAGGGGGAACCTCAGAGTATCTCTGTCCTTCCCCAGGCTTCCCCCAGTGGATGCCAGTGAGCTCCCCAGGGGGCAGGCAGCAGCGTGGGTTCTCCATTGCCAGGTCACAGCTGGATGCACAGATGCCAAAAGCAGCTCTGGTTTGGCCGGGGGGAGGTCAGAAGTCCCGCATGTGTGTTTGCAGTGTGGGGCCATGAAGCCCGCCTTCCTGGCTGAGGCACATCACTGGGGCTACACGTGTTGGGCTCAGCCCTGCACCTCCCTGGGATCTGCCCCTGGGGATCTCAGCTCTGCACCCTGATGGATCCACCCACCCGCAGGCTGTGGATGTGCTGTTAGATTCCCTGACACTTAACCAGCATCGTCTGTAAAATGATGCTAGAGGTCTTCCTGTGCTACAGGTGTGGAGACAAAAATGGGCATTAGAATTCTGAGAATCTTTGGTAACTCAGTAATGAGAGCCATAAAGTTCCTGAGAGAGATGGAGAAGCTCCTTTTTCATCATCGGCAGAAACTCATTAGTCTACCTGCCGGTTTTTTCTTTACCTTAAGAGCAATGGCAGGACCTTATTCTTCTCCTTTTGCAGAGAGCAGGGACCGACCTGCTCCCTGTGTTCTGGGAGCACTTGTCAGCAGACTGGGAATTGGAGGCTCCTCTCTGTCACCTCCCGGGCAGTAACCTGCTTCCTAGCAGGAAAAGTGTTAAAGGAAAACTATTCCAAGGAGGAATCTATCACTGAACAGTCTTCTAGCACCAATACGAGTTTGCTGAAGCAACTGGAAGCTGTTCCTTTTTTATTTTGCCAGGACTCCAGCTGCATAGAGACTTAGGCATGCCCAGCTTCCCTTTCAACGCTTGTTTGCTTACATTGAAGTGCATGTGTCGTTTTTCACCGTTCTATATGCTAAAGGGCAGATTCTAAATTTTTTAGTCATGTTTGGCAGAAACTTTTTCCATAAATAATCTTATTAACTTCAGTGGATCCGTCTATGGAAAACAGTACTGTTCAGCAGCAGCTGAGAAGTCCCAGTGGGAAGAGCAGGGAAAAGTGGAAGAGGAAAATGGATACAGAGATCAGATCAATATTTAGGTTTTAATGTAGCTCCACATTAGTCACTGAATGCGGTAAAATATATATTTATTTTTTTTAATTTGGTGTAAAAGCTTCAGGAAGAAGAGGAAAAACCTTGGATGACCTTCTAGGGATGTTTTAAAACATAGGTGCAATGTTCATTCTCACTGTATAGTGTTAAAAAAAGACTTGGTGACTCTTTGGCTCCTAATTATCACCTCAGGCAGCTTATTTAGCCTACCTGTCATGAAGGTAAGAAGTATACAACACACTGTAACTCTTGCAAAGTAATTGAGCCACTTTTTTTAGCCTTCCTTTATCAATATTAATAACGTACACTAATTGCACAATGCTTTTTTTTTTTTTCTGTTTTCTTCAGTCTGCTACAGGGATTAGTTAGTCATTTGCATCTTCTTTAGAGGCCTTAACAAATGTTAATTTGTCATTCTTACCTGTCGTCTTTTTTTTTTTTTTTTTTTCTTATTAAGTGTCAGAACAAAATTAATTTCCCGGAAGGGTATTTAGTGTCTTTCATGTATCAATCAGGGCTGAGCTTTTCCTTTTCTCATGCAGGGATGGTTTCTCCTAAGCTGTATGAGGTCAAAAAAGAAAAGATATAGTTTTACACATTGCAGAGTACCTTGAAAATAAAGATATAAGAAGTAGAAAGTTGTGACCTGTGGTGTGCTGTAAAGATATTTCCATTTCAGACCTCTTTAATGTATTTCAATGCCTGAAATGCTCATCCAATCTGAACGAATTTCATTTAGTTGCTCTGGCCAAACAGCCGGTTGCTAGCACTGTCTACGGGCAGGTTTTAAGTACTAGAGGAGTTAAACAAGATTTCTCCTTGGAGATCTCTCAGTAATTCAGTCCTTGAAATTCCTCATGTATGCTCTGCCAGGCTGTTCCCTTTCTTGAACAGGAGTTGCTAATTACATGGCATGTTTTGGAGGCATTGTTAGGGTAAAGTTTCTTTAATTCATTTTATTTTGTTATAAATTGTACTTGAAAGTATTAACAGCCTCTTGAATTTCAGTGATTGAGGAGTTCAGGTTTATATTTTATATAATATAGTATATATATATATACTGCTGAACTGCATATCTTCCTGGGTGGCAGGCTCATGTGCTCAGACATTGTGGAGAGCAAGCATTGCCAGCCTATTTTTTCATGCTGACGAACATTTCTCCCTTATTTATGGGTTAAAGACTAATAGCTGAGGATTGTAACCATGCTCAAAAGCAACTGACAGTGTATGTTTAAGGAAAAGCGTGAATAGTCAGTCTCTATTTTAAACATCCTAGGGAGGTGGGGTTTGTTTTGGGGTTTTCTTCTGAGCCGTAAGTAGAATCACAAAAGAATACAGGTGAAAAAGGGACATGGAGTGGTCTCTGGTCCCACCTCCTGCTTGAAGTGAGGTCAGCTGTGAGGTCAGACTGGCTTGCTCAGGGGCTTATTCCATCTGGTCTTTTAAACCTCCATGGGAGGAGACAGCACTACCTCTCTAGCAAGCTGTGCCATGGCTTGAGTGTCCTCAAGGTGAAAAATAATCTCCTTGCAGCCAGTCTGAACATCTCTTGTTTCAGCTCACACCTGTTGCCTCTTGTTTTACCACCCCGTACCGCTGCAATGAGCCTGTGTCTGCCTCTTGATCACCTCTTCGTAGGCACTGGGGACTGCTGCCTGGTCCCTACAGACCACCCCTGCCCCAGGCTGAACAAGCCCTGGTCTTGCAGCTTCAGCTCCCAGGTCAAGAGCTCCTGTTCTGACCATCTTGGTGGTCTTCCCTCAACTTCCACCAGTTAAATGATGTCTTTTTCCTATTAAGCATCCTAGACTGGATGCGGCACTGTCTATGTGGTCTAAGAAGTGCTGAGTAAGGGGCAATAATTGCTTCTCTCAGTCTACTGGCAGACCTCGTGCTCAGCCCGTGCTGCTGCGAGGGGGTTGTTCTCTCCAGGTATGGGGCTTTGCATTCGTCCCTGTTGGATTTCATGAGGTTCTACTGGTGCTCATGTGAGCAATGTAAGGTTACTGCTGTCTGTAGGCAGGTCTACGTGGCGCTAGTTAGGCAAGGTTTCTCTTGCTTCACATCTCTGACCTTCAGATATGCTTTGCTGGCTGGGAAAGGCATCAGGGAAGAATATAGGATGCAAAGTGCGATTCTAGGCAGGCTTGGGTGTCTCTTGTGCATTATCTTGGTCTAGTCAAACCCACTCATGGGCAGTGCAAAGAAAAAGTACTTCTATCACTGTGCTTCTACAGACATGTGATAGAAACCTGGCAGATGGGCTGCATCTTTTATTATCCACTGGGGATGAACAGACCTGAACTTGGGGAGCAGTACTAGATGGGGTGGCAAAGGCTGTTCTCTGCAGTGTTGTCTCTTGCATATGTTTCCGTGGTCTGAAAATACATGAGGTGCTTATATCCTCAGATTACCTCTGAAAAATCATATAGACGAAGGGCTGGCTGGGAGCTTGTCAGCCATCAAAGCCACCGAAGTATTGGAGCAGAGTGAAATGAAGGCAGGCATCATGCCCCTGCCCCCCTAGATCATAACACAAGCACGTGCTCACCGACAAGAAGCACCAGCAAAAATATTAGAAGTGTCTGAGGTCCCTTCCACACTGGGCAGTGTCCTTCCCTAGTCAAACAGATAGGCAGGGCCGTTGACATTGGATGCTAATTAGGTTTTTTAGGAGGGGGGCTGGATAACAGGAGGGAAGCCAGAGGCACAGCGCGGGTGGTTATCGCTGCGTTAGACACAGGGGAACTAGTCACGGCCAAGTTCTGAAGTCAAAAGCCCGTCACAGGAAATCTGCATGAGTGCAATCCACAATTTCTAATCCTTTCCTCAAACCCGTGTGCTTTCCCTTCCCGAGTGAATGCACTCCCTCTGGTGGCTAATTTACTGCCCATTTCACTCTTCTTTTTTTTTTTTTTTTTCTTTTTTCTTTCTTTTGTCTTTTTTTTATTTCTGACTTAAGATTGCATGCTGTGAGAGCAATACACTACTGGTTTTATTAGGCTTTCTTTAATGTTTTATGTTCACAACACCGAGGACACAGATAAAGTCTGACCATTCTGATGTATTTAAAAATAACCCCCATGTGTGTAAAAAGATGAAGCTAAAAAAAAAAAAAGAAATGTGTTCAGAAAGACTATTTCTGGAAAGCAGCCTAAACTGCTATATTTTTAGCAGGCAAATGGTCTGTTTGCCTCGGTGATATGTTGTTTTAAAACCCATGTTGGTCACTGGCAAAAGGTAAATCAATGATGTGTCAAATTCCCTCTTACTAAGGTGCCGATCATTTGCATCTCATGTTGCAAGCTGCTTTTCTGGATAGAAAACACCTTTTTCTGATCATAGTATGGTAGTCAGGACAATAGATGCTATTGCTGCCTGCAAACCCATAGGGGAGAATCTATGCGCTGGAAATCATCAAAAGAGTGAGAAATCTCCACTCTTTGAAGAATAAATTTTATTTTGGCTGTGGTTTGTGTGTCATCTGTTCATACAGGCCATTTATTTGCCTACACAATTGTATAGAGCACTTATGGTTAAACAGCGTTACAGTGGCATTCAGGAATAAAATTCTGCTCTGAGGCTGGGAAACATCAGCAGAAAGAGTATTTACTTAAATAGTTGTCATGTTGTGTTTCAAAAGTGAGGAACGCAACCAGATACTGCTGCAAACGTGCTTGCCTATAGGCTGATGCACTCCAACACCCAGTAAGCTTCCCACCTTATGAGAAAGAGCCGTTCCCATGCCTCCGACAGCTGGATTTAGATGCTGAGCCAACCATGTCTGCACCGCGGTGGAAGGACTTAGAGTCATTTCAGTATATTTGGAGCACGTCCAGTGAGGGCGAGAGGAAGGCAGCTGGGGTGGCTTGTGTTACTTCCCACTGTATCCTCACCCATCCAGGCGACAGCATGGCCTGGGACAGGCATCGCTGCTTGGTCTGAGGATGGGGTCTGCAAAACCCTTCAGTTCCACTGGCTCAGTGCTTGCAGAATTAGACCAATGTTAATTCGAGAGGCCAACGCTGGCATTAGAGGCCAATCTTATCAACCAGGCTCCTTTATTACTGTCTTTTAAAAGATCCCCTGGTGACCATATAACCTTGAATTAACTGTCTATCCCAGAAGCCATCTAATTTCATAATCTATAATATCATTGTTGCGTTTCTTCATAATCCACTTAATTGCATGGCTGTTGCTACAGCACTTCAATTTGGGGAAAATTTCTGTTTCCTTACTTGGGAAAACAGTTTACACTCTCAAGACCAATTTGCCAGCTGGAGAATGGTTCTTCTGCAATGGATGTAAAGATAAGGCTCTTGTAAATATCTCAAAGCACCATCATCTCTGCGTTCATGCTTTTCACAACATGTATCTCAACGCCAGGCCACCACAGCCAGCCATCTCCATGAGACAGGTCCTTGCTCCTGGCACAGGAGGCTCTGAAAGCGGCACAGCGCGTACTTGGGGCAGGTCAGTGGGGGCATGAGTTTTCCCCCCACATTGCTTCAAAGAAGCTACTGAGGAAAAAGTATGAAACTGTGTGGTGGCACAAAGATGAGGGGCATGTTTATGACTGTCTCTAAGTATCTCTCCTGGATCCCTTGAAACAGGTCCTTTGAGTTTTCGGGCATGGTTGTAGCTGCAACCTGGTGCTCAAGAAGGACTTGTGAGTGCAATATCCCCAGAAAGAGACCAGGAAGTATCATGACATTTTTTCCCCCCTCCTTTACATGGATTTTTTTTCCTGAGAGGAGGCAGTTGTGCTCCTGAACTGGTAGAGAGAGGCTCATCAGCTGATTAATCCATCCCGGGACCGTAGTGATGTGTCTGTCTGTCATTTGACAGTCCTGAACAGAAATCAGGAGAGAGATTCCCAGTTCAAAAAACTAATAACCACTAGAGTCTACTCTTCAAGACCTTGGATTGTATGTATCAAACACCTCGGAAATCCTTCTGAAACTTCATTTATCCTCAGATTGTTTTAGCGTGATCCTGAATTAGTGCTTGCTCCAATATGACTGAAATGTTTTGCATATTAGTCTGATTTTATCGAATTTAATGATAACTGGATATTTCCCTTAAAATCTTATCTCCACAGTATTTCAAGACAATCTTGGGGGTTTACGGGTTGTTTTATTATTATTTAATAATCACCATCTCACTCTTAACTGTTGTAAATGGAAGCGGAGCAATGTGTACTGTGCTGACAAAATGGTTTCACCAAATGAAAATGAGGAGCCAACCTCCCTTCAGTTTTTCTTCATTTGGCTCATGGTTTGCTGCTGAGCCTGACCTGATGTTTTAAAACATCTGTTTTACTACTTGTGTTAAAATAAGCACACTTGGTAGAGCTTCGAAAGTCACTAATAATTGGAGAGATCTCTTGTAGCCCTAGTGATATTTTTTATTCTTCTGACTTTTGCGTATAGAAGAATTATTACTATGTTCTGAAACAAATTTTTTCTTTTGATATATGAAACCCAAAGTTAATCAAACTGAAATGTCTTCATATCAGTGCAAATTATTTTGACATGCAGAGAATGTTACCACTTTTTAAACTATGTCATAAATATTACTATCCATTTCATCAGTATAACACGACCATTTATATTGATGCATTTCAGGATGAAGAGATATGGCTTACACTCATTCATAACCAAATGTTCTTGTGCCCTATATATTCCTTGGGCTTCACCTCTTCCTTTTTGAGGGTTCGTTTGTTGTTGGGGTTGGGTTTTTTAGCCTACTTTCAGTCTACAGCTGTAGAAACTAGAGACTTGCTATTGAAAAGACAAAACCAGAAGAGCCTCCAATGAATTGTCCTCCTGGCCCTTGTTTCAGTCCTGAAGTGTCTGGCTAGATCAACTTGCAGTGGGCTACAGCAGATTTTTACTAAGTGGGAATTTGTTTTAGGATGGACTTGTGCAGTTTTCATCCATTGAGTATGAAGGAAACTAAAGGTTGTAATCATTTGAGAAAATCTTGTAAGTCTAAGACCTTTCAAAGAAAGAGGATAGAAAGAGAGGCAAGCGGGCAGACAGATATATATGTGTGTGTGTGTACTATATATATAGATATGAGGAAAAAGTGACTAATGTTTTAAAATACTTTTTTCTGGTAGTCACTGGCATTCTCATGAAACTGATTTAGATACCACACGCTTTTTTACACTCTGTTTTACACAACCAGCTAAATGAACACGTAAAATTCACTGCAAGCCTGCCATTGTTAGAAAATGTCCTAATGTTTTGTGTATGAATATGACTGTTCTCATCTTGAGTAGGCTTAAATGAGCGAGGGAAAAATAACAAATATTTGTTTATATTTGGTAAAATTATTTTTTTATATTTGGTAAAATTAGGGTAACACTTAGGGTAACTTCAAGAGTTGGTTGAATTAGTTTTAAAGACCATAATTAGCAACTCTCGGAAACATCAGCATTTTGAGATTTGTTTTAAAGGTGAGAATGGTGGAATCTTTTGGCCAGCACATTGCAGAGAAAAGTTTCTGTCCTGTGTCCCATCACATTTGTTTATGCTTTTTGATTATGGGAGAAGAAAAAAAAAATCCAAACAATTAAAAAACATGGGAAAACAACATAACAGCTGCTTTTAACAAAACTTAAATCCTTCTGAGCCATGTGGAAGATTGACGGTGAGTCAAGTTCAGCAGAATGACCCATGGCAATCCAGCTCCAGCAGACACTTAAAATGCATGTGATTTAAAAGTTTGGTGTGTTTGAAACAGCTATTTACATTTTAAAAGAAAAAAAAAACAACACCCAAACAAAACAACAAACCAAAAAACACTGCACAAAAATAGCCACCAACAAAAATCCCTACCTTTTTATCTGAAAATTCTCATTCCAGTTGTCTTGTAGACAACTGGTGCAGCATGGCTTAGTGAAAGGAAAGAGTTTGCAAGAGCCCTTCCTCAAAAGTTAATATATGTAACAA
Organism: Falco peregrinus; assembly: GCF_023634155.1. Classification (NCBI taxonomy): domain Eukaryota; kingdom Metazoa; phylum Chordata; class Aves; order Falconiformes; family Falconidae; genus Falco; species Falco peregrinus. Next base: position 30,325,032 of record NC_073731.1, on the reverse strand, counting down.
GAAAGATATTTTAGGTCAGTCAAAAAATAAACAAAACAAATAAGGACTAGAAGATGGGATTCAAGGTCTAGACATCATGATGACATTCTTGAAGCTGTTTTCCTCCTGTTGTGTCACAGTCAGTCATTCTGTATATTTTTGGGTTTTTTTTCAGGTGATGTAATTAGTTTACCAGTCCACAGGGACTGTTTGGATTGTGGCATTTTCTCCTGTCTGGGTTTCTATAAATGTGCCAAAGAAAAGAGGAGATGAATTAGCAAGTGCATGAGGAATATTCACAGCTGAAAATAAAGTCATGTTATTTATCTCTCCCTTTAGGACTGTATAGCCTTTAACCTATCAAATAGGCTATATACCCTATAAAAATATAACACATTTCTTTTGCCTAGGAGCAACACAAAAGCAGGGGTTCTTGAATCCATGAAGGGGAGCATAAATAGTGCCTCTCCTTCAGGGACAAAAGTGCCTGGGCTGCAGAAGGTAAAAATGCTTTGTTGTCCCTTGGTCTTACCAAACAAGACATGCAGAACAGTGTACCTGAGAAGGAAGGAACTTTTCCCAGTGCAGGTACCCAGTGGGCCAAAAGCACCCTGGTTAGTCCAGCTGGGGGCCGTGACTTCAAAGCCACTTTAAATACAGAACACTTTTGTCATGGCAAATCCATCCCTGCCCTAAGGCCACACAGGATATGGGGCTATGACCCGAAACTTCCTGAGAAGTTATCCCCCAAGAGCCACGTGGTTCATCCCAGCTTTTGGGGCGGATCTTCCATTCAGGGAGTTGGGCTGGGAGATCTCTGCACTCCTCCCTTTGAGGTGAAGGAGACAGGCACAGATGTGAAGGCAGAGATGTCTCTGGTCCTCGCCTGTCTGCTGGTTTTCCTGGTGGGCTGCTCAGGATGTCAGCACCGCGCCTGCTGCTGCGTGGGCAGGGTCTTCGTTTGTCAGGAAAGCAAGGTGGTCCAGGTTCCCCAGGACATCCCTGCCAACACCACCGAGCTGTAAGTAGGAAGAGGGAACGGTTGTCATCAGCAGCCTTGCTGCTGGCTCTCAAAACAAGCTGCTGCTTGGCAAGCCAAGGGTCGGGTTCGTAGGGAGTCACTCGGGAGACTTACTCCAGCTGTTTGGAAAGCACAACCCCTCCTCCGACGCTCGCTTAATTACATCTTGGAGCTCCTCGCCGTTACTGTGATCACACTCATTTTAAGATCTCTGTTAAGAAAAGATATGGTATGTTATAATGCAAAGCGCAGACTAAATTTTAAACAAGCTTCCTTGGTGCTGTGACTGTAATTTGAAGCATAAAGTCTAAGCTTCCTTTACAGCTTGCTTTAGCGTTGCCGAAACGCGTAGCGCAACTTGTCTGCCCCAAACAACTTGATGAGGAGCGTTTGTGTTTGTACTTTCCAAAGCTTTGCACTTGTTTGCCAAGAAGCAACTTAATGTTTTCTTTTGGAAATCACAAAGGCATTACGGAAAGGGCTCTGATAAACATTCAGGGAGCGAGCCTCCTCTATCAGAGGAGCAGAACGGCTGCTGTTGGAGAGAGTGAACCACGTAAAGAAATCGTATTGCATTACTCGAGGAAGGGTTTTATCTGTCTTAAAACTTCTCTTTGTTTTCCATAAAGTAACGTGAGCAATACTGTATGACAGCTGTTTTCTGTGTTAGTAGCATGGGCAAGCAAACGAGCTTATGCAATGGTAACTATGTAACTGTGCAAGAGATTGTTTATTTTTTATTTTTTTTTTAAAGCAAATTATATCACCTCTTGCCTGCACCCATGACTGTCTGACATGTTTCTGCTTTAGTTCATAACTAGGAGTAGTCCTGTATAAACCCTTTCATTAGTATACAGCGGCAAGTTTGGAGGGAGGTTACGATAAAGAATAAAATGTCACTAGTTAGAAAAATATACCCTTACCCTGACTTTACACACCACAATATATCCATGGTGACTATCCCACAGTTTTCTTAGGGCAGAAGTTTTGTTTTGTTCAGGAGGAGGAGTTGTTATGCTCACTGAATAAGTAGACTGCAGTGAAAACTTGAGAAAAATGTCTGAATTAACCACAGAAGGTCAGTAAAAGTTTAAATCATTCTCACAACTAGAGGGAAAAATAATCCATCTGTGATTTAGGTCATCTAAATTCTGAGTGAACTGTGCTCCAGGCATATACTGTTAATTTTGTTTAATTTTGCTTTGATTGTTTCTTTAGATTACACAGTTAAGGTCTGCCTTCTAGGGATTAAGCAAGAACATTTTACAATTATTTCTGCAAAGAAGTAGTTTTATATTGCCAAAAAGCACCTGTTAGTCAAATGGGATTTGTTCACAGCTGATCCTTGTTAACTTTTCAAGGGTTTGTTGAGGATGCTAATTTGTGGGTTCCTCAGCACAAGTGCGTACTCTCTGGAACAGGCAGCCTGCAACGTTACTGCAACCGAAAACGGCGAAAGAATCCTTTCTCCTGGCAGTGTTGCACAAACCTTGGAGTTAGAATCTCTTGACTTGACTGTCTTCTTGCTTACACCAACTTTTTGTTCCTCAGGAGGTAATTCTGGTCCCATTCAATCAGTATGGCCCTAGGACTGATTTCAGCATGGCTTAAAACTTTGCCCATGGAAAGGATGTAGGGTTGCTCTGAAAGTATCAAATGTCGGTGTTACTAAGCCATGTTACGTTAGGTGAAGAGCTATTAAGTGGCAGATAAACCTTAGATTTTTTCCTTCAGGGTCAAAGGTGAACTCTGGAAAGGTGCCTTCCTATGCATCTCTCCACTGAGTGCCCGGTGGGGTGATTCGGGTGACTAAACCAGACTTTACTGCTCCAGGTGCTGTTGCAAATGGACTCGGTAACAGAAAAAGCTTGTTTTGTGTTTCTTCAAAAAGCCTCAATGAGTTGAAAGGGTTTTTAAATCAGTGTAGCAACTTGAGGGTAGATGGCCATGGTGTCCAAGGACCCTGCACAGGACACAAGCAGAGACTTCTTTTTGCCAGGTACAGCTCCTGCAAGGTACTTTTTTCACTTAAGAGGTCATCCTGGGAGTGCGGGGTGCAGTCTATTTTCATTTGATGTAAAGGAGGGGGCATTCTTTAGTACATTTAGAGCTCTTCACCTTCTCTTATGTGGTCTTGATAGCTTTACTAAGCTATCCTAGAGTCTTTTCCTAGTGCCTTTTAGCTGTTGAATAATGTGCCAGTGAAAGCTTTGGAGAGATAACAGGAGCCTGATAAGCCTCAAGCACTTCCCCTGTTGCTGTGTGTTTCTGTTCCACTACAGCTGTTTCTTAAGTCAGGACAGTGGCATGTGGCAGCCAGCTCCGTTACTTGGTAGGAAGACTCAGGATAAAGGTAAAAAATAGCCCTTAACATCCATTATCTCGCTTTTTGCCATGGATTATTTAATAAATTTTTGATTTTTTAATATTTTTTTTTGAGGGTTGACCACTGCTGCTGTGATGGGTTTCTTTGTGCTTGCTTTCTCAAAAGTAAGAGCTTACGCTCTGCAGCAAACATGAGCTCTGCAGCATGGTACAAGAGCTAGGGTTTTACTCCTGGTTGGATTAGCATCTGCTTCAGCAAGGGTGTTGCAAAGGGGAGGACTGGCAGCCTCTCAGGTGAGGGATTTCAGATTGCGTTTATCACATGGGAGCAGAGCAGGGATAAGAAACCACGGATTTTCATTACTGTTCTTGCTACCACCTCTACTTTTTCACTTACAGGCCAAAATCTCAGGAGAGGGTGGTTACAGCTTGGTCTGTTTGTCGCCACTTGCAGATTTGCAAGCGCTGTGCAGGTGGCATGCTCCGAGCGTTTGCAGGGGAGACTGTGGTCATTAGCTGTTTTGCTTTGAAATCTTTGCCTGGAAGAGGAGTTGGACAAAAGAATTTTGGGCATTTTTTTTATAGCTACCAAAATGCCTGTGAGAAATGTAGGTGGCCCTGACTTACAGCTCTCTGGAAGTAATACATGAGAAACCAGAGGCTGAAAGTTCAGGTGGGAGATGGAGGTTCATCTGTGCCAAAGTGCTATTAATAGCCTCGCAGAGAGAGGTGGGGAGCAACTCAGCAGTCAGCTAGGGCAGTTTACACCTTGAAGATTTAAAGCAGTTTTAAAACCCAGTGTCAAGCTTTGTAATCCATCCTCAGTACTAAGATTTCATTTAGGCATTAGAGGTGTCTTGATTTGAAAAAGTAACGCAAACCAAAATAACTTGTTCTCAGAATGGAAGAGATCCTTCCTAAGATTTAGCAAACTGCTTTAAGCAGAAACATATGAATATCAGCTGAGAATACAACTCCAAATTCTGGGAAAAGCTTACTCATTGTGTTACAACACCCTTCCTTGCTTTTGGCTTTCTCATCTCAGCAGTGCTTGAAATTGCTCTTGCAGTATCCCAGGGAAATAGGGAGCCCTGCCCCAGCAGCTAGCTGCAACCACCTGGGCAATAGGCGATATATCTGATTCAACAAAGTAAAGCAACAGTAGAAGGCAATTTAAGAAGGGAGGTCAAAAAGGCTGCTTGGTCCAATTCTGCTTGCAGTCCTGCAGAGTGTTGTGAGACGAGTGTTAATACCAGCATTTTACCTGCATCCTGAAACTAATGCTGGTGATAAAAAGGTATCAGGAAATCAAATTTGGTCATGTTGTATTCATTATAAAGGCAAACTGCCTCCAACTCAGTTACTTTCCTGATTTCCTCCTGCTCCTGAACTTTGCTCCCTTGATGTTTAGCCCTCCTTAGCCGCCATGGAAGTGCAGCAGCCAACAGTAGCATGTAGATGTTGACCAGTCGGTTCCTTCTGCCTGTTTTTACACTAGGGAGGCAATATAAGAAACATCTCTTGGAAATAGAAGCTCCTCAAAGAAAGCTTGCAAACTTGGGGGTGTGACTCAACTAATTAAAAGGAGTTGTCTAATGTGTTAGTGTTCCAGAGGCTTCAATGGGAGAGTGGAGCCAGTTTTAGAAAGGAATAACTGAGGTGACAAATAATTGACAACAGAGACAGTCCATCATTTGGCACCCATCTGTCAAAGCGCTAAGAGGAGACTGCAGGTAAAATAAATGAGGCCCAGGCTTAATCATGTGGTGTTTTGTATTTTAAAAACCATTCTCTGGCTTCGCTAGCCAGTGTCGCCGTTGTCAGAGCCATTTAGAGGTGTGTTATATAAAGCATTTCCTCCTAAGCATCTGCAAATGAAAAACAGTGGGGTTTTTTACTTGCTCTCTGCATAGGTGTTTTTGTACAAGGATATTTATTTTAGACTATCAAGTCAAGGCTGAGTAGATGTCTGACCACTAAAACACTGGCTGCCTTGAAATAGCAAGTTCTTTGTTCTGTACTGAGTCAGATGTGCTTCCCTGCAACAAGCTGAAAATTACGTGAACAGTAGCTACAATGCTGTTACTGACAGCTGCAATTAGGAAATTTTTTTTATGCTTTCACACTTAAAGTTGAAATTACATTGAAACCTGCAAACAATTACAGTTCATGCACAGGTGTTTGTACTGGTGGACTGAGCTTAATCTAAGACAGACAGTGTGTAGAGAGGATAAAGCAAGCTAATGAAATGAAGACCCATGAAGCTTTCACGTCCCTGTGTTATGCTGGTTAATCATACAGTTAATCAATAAACCCACGTATTAGCAGAAGGGGATGGGAATATTTGTGCAGCAGAGCATATTGAGAACATCTTACTTGCCATCTAAAGTTTTTGTGTTTGTTTGGGTTTTTTATTATTTAAAACAGCTTTGCTTCTGTTAGGGTAGAAGAAAATCTGCAGTTAGTGCTAATTTCTTCTCTTCCTGAATTTATGATCAGCTGGTACTTTGAAGCAAAAAGCTATAGAGGCTGCAGTACGATCACTGGCTATATATATATATATATATATCGGTGGTGTGGTCCAATGCTTGTCCTGGATTCTGTATTTGACATTTTCATTGGGAGGATAAAAAGAAATAGGCAGAGCACAAGAGAGAAGAAAGAAAAGGAAGGAAGTGGCAATAAAGGATAATAAACTTTGCAGGACAGAGCCTCAGCTGGTATAAACTACCAAGCATATATCTCTGTAGAAACATCCAGTTTCCAGGGCTTCAGGAGCTTTGCAATAAGAGGAGGTATGCTGCACACAACAGGAGTTGCTTTGCAGTGTTGTACTCTGCTGGCTTACTCATGGTGCTGTGGCAGTAAACACATACACGACTTTCACCTTACTTAGAATGACTGCAGCTTGATGCACCTGTGCAAGATGTGTGATCGAGCCTGAAGATGTATAGATGTGTGCATGTGTATCTGAGGTCTCCTTGAAATGAAAGCACATCCACTTAAAATTTAATGGCAAGTCTGCGACTTGTTAAATCACTACGCTTTTTGCAGGGAAACAGAGTGAAAGCCAAGACTTGATGTTGTTTGCCTGAAGCATTAGGAGGTCTATCCTGAGGTCTCTGCCAGCTGATGCCCTTTTCTGGGGTCAGCTACAGAGAGATTCCACCGATGGACAAGTTCTGGCTCTTCCAGCAGCCTCTGTCTCACACACAGGCAAAAACCAGAGGGCCCATATGCCGTCCCCACATGTCTGATACCAGGCAAAATCATTCCTGGGGCTGATCAGCTCTGTGTCCTGAAATGAAGTCTGTGTTAGACATTTTAAGTGTATTCTGCTTCAGTTTATATATATCAGCAATAGGAATCAAAGCATGCCTATTGAATGAGTTTATCATCAATGTTTTTCTCAAGTGTTTGGAAGATTAAGCTAGTCATTTGTAGGTGTTACATATTCTTGTCTTGAATATGGTATCTTCATCTTTGGTGGCTCCCCATTCAAATCTTGTTTCACGTAATTATAACCTAGGTGAGTTTGACAGTAATGTTATTCATGAGATGTGAGCTGGTAAATACCCAGGTTTAGCACAGAGGCACAGCAAGAGACAGAAGCCCCTGTAAGATCAGAAATAAGTAGTTTTAAACTAATATGTGGTTAAAATGAAGAAGCTGATAACCCTAGGGGGCATTGCAAAGTAGGACGGAGGTCTATCTTTTACTTCTCCAACAAGAATGTGAATCACAAAACAGATTCACTGGTGTCAGGCAGCAGTTAATTTCCTTTGCTCCGAATGGGATGCCACGCTAAACTCTTCAACATTACAGATGATTTCCTAGCTTCCTTTACTCCCCTTACTACAGCTTCTCACAACTCATCAGTTTTTAGTGCACAGAATTAAAATGCTGTATTTTAGATTTTGTTGCCTTCTCTTTTCTAATGTTAGAATGTATTAACTTCATCCTTCATCCCACCAGGGAAGCCAAGACACTTTGGCACAGGGAATCTTACTGTTAGCCAAAGGTGACCATCACTAGCTGGGAAAGCAGAGCATAGTCAGAGCTCTAGTGAAAAGTTTTGAAGGGTGCTTTTATGAATTTGAAAGACATTAAAGTGCTTGTGTGTTTCTGTCTCCGCTGAGTTGCCACCCAATCCCTTACATAGGGAGATCAGGGTATTTATACAGACGGGGATGCAGAAAGGTGTGGGGGGTGCCCCTCCTGCCCTGACCCAGCAGGGTACGAGCTGCTCTACTGTAAGAGCCACCACCAAGCTGGGACAACTCATCTGTTATCCCTGTATCTGCATTTGTCTGTGGAGATGCTGAGCATCTCACTCAGATTTATGAATGATAGCTTGGGAATTTGAGTTAATCATTTTCTGAATCTGGCCCTTAGCAAAGGCATATCTGCATTGCAGAGCTGAAGAATAAAGCTTTTCTGCCTCAAAACCCAGGCTATGCCTCTTTAAAAAAAAAAAAAATATATATATATATATATAAAAGGCTTCTCAAATGCTTGATCTTCCTATCAGTGTTTCTGAGGTGTCACGAAGAGATCTCCAATGGAAGGTGTCTCTCAAATCTCCACATTGAATTCCTCTGGAAGAGTATCACGCACAAAATGCACGTGATATCACCCGATAAGCCAGCAGGAGAAAGTCCGCTGTGCAGCTCAGGGGTTTCTTTGAGGTGCCAAGGGGGGTCTCGTCAGGCTTGGGTGTCACAGAGAATACAGGGTATGTAGAGAGCTTAACGAGGGTGGGAGGGTGGACAGGCAGTGCCACCAGAACAGAGAACAGTCACGCAGCAGAGAGGTGCCAAGCGACTGTGCATCCCAAAGGGGGTGGCGCGTGAGCTGCCGCCGGTGTGCGTGCAGGAGGGGCGCCTGCAGAGCCAAACCGAATTATTGACCAGAGACAAATAAACAAACCTGTTAGACACCTGAGGAGCGAAAGAAATCCATGCAAAGGTCAATGTGCCTCACTCTCTTCTAACCTGATGGCATTTTAGTTAGTTCTGCTTAACTTTCCCGAGTGTCCTTGTGCAGGCAAGCTAAAAGATAATTGGGGCAGGTTCACAGCTAATTTAAATTGTCATAGCTTCATTAACTTCAGTGGAAAGAACTAAGTTCATTTTCAGTGTCTGGTGATGAGGACCTCTATCAGCTGCGTGTTGTCCATTTTGGCAGCCACTGATTGGTAATTAATGTGTGAGTGTTGGTAAACAAGATACTTTGGGCACAAAAGAGGCATTATTTTTCATAGAAGTCTATTAGTTTTACACAGCAAGGGGCAAGCACTTTAATAGGCAAAGGCACTTTTCTTTGTTTAAGATCTTGACCTTTTCAGACAAAACCTGTAAATTATTTCACACTCTGCCTGTAGTTTGATTGGACCACTCTTACTAGCAATGAAATTTAAGTCATTAAATGAAGCTTATTTCAAATTATAGGTCAGAGTCAAGCCTGGATTTCATATCAGAGTATAGAAAATTATTTTTTTCTAATTGTCTTGCGTACACTGTAATAAGGAGCCCAATTTCTGTCTTTACTCAGGTGCAGCTTCCTTGATTTTTGCGGGGTCTAGGATCAGGAAAGATTATGATTTGTTTGCTTTTGCTTAATATTTTCCTCCTAATATGCTTAGGTATTTCAGGACCTCAGCCTGGAAGGTATGGATGCTTCTTATCTCCCAGTACCTTATCAAGCCACTGAGATGCATTTGCTCCTGGTTAGCTAGAGGATAATTTATAGACTGCTATAATATGCAGAGGGAGATATGTTTCTGAGTGAAATGAAAATAGCCTTCAACCCAGCTCAAATGAACCTGTCTCTGTTTTCTATAAGCTTTCTGAGCCTCTGTCTCTGCCTGGACTAGCTAAACAATGCTGTATCCTTGACTGTAGCATATTCAGAACTTGCTATAGACAGGGCAGCCTCAATTTTAAACATATACCCACTGGGTAAGCTGCAGGCTGAAGCTTTTACATCTGCCTGCTCTCTTATCTACTCTGGAATGCGGTTACTAGTCAGCATTTTAGCATATTTGCCTGGAAATCCTCTTTTGTGAACAGCTATGGGGCGTTGCTCTGGTAATGGTCCTACTGACATAAAATTTCCCCATAGCAGATACAAAGATGTACTTTTTGATATGAATTCTTGTCCAGATACAGTCAGTTAATCAGAATTAATTTGTAAATATTTATTTGTAAGAAAACTGTGAGTCTTCAGTGGTTTTCCAAAAACACTGCATTCATAAACATGCAGTGGGGAAAGCTTCCAAGTTCTCAATGTTTGATTCTTTTGTTTGAGAGTGAAGCAAGGAGGGAATATACTTTCAAATGATGGTCAGCAGATTGATTGATTGATTGATTTATATAATTTATTAATTTGAGATTGTAGGGTGCAATGAAGAGCTGGGTTGACTTTGTGAAGACTGGAAAAGAAAGTGGTGCTTGTTTTCTGAGGACAGTTTCTGGCGTCCTGTATTTATGACTTGAACATAAAACTGTGGGATGCAGTGGGATATTGATAAAGCAACCTCCCCTCCCTTTCCCTTCTTTGCTTTGGTGGGATCTGGTTTTGGGGTATAGGGTGCGTGCACATCTGTGTGCACGTGCACAGGCTGTCTGGGTGTTTAACCTCTTCCTCCACCAGTTTGACTCTGGGCAAAGAACATGAGAGCGGAAAACAGTAGCACATATATATAGCTGTAACTGGTAATATAGCCAAGGCTCAGGTGGGAGAGAGCAGCAACAGAAGGAGGGACTGTCTACCTGTGCTTTTTTCCCAAAACCAGGAACATGGGATGGGAAGAAGTGATACGGAGTTACTTGGGGGTGGTTTTCTTCCCTGAAAAGGATTGTTGCATTGGCAGCCTAAGGATTATAATGGTTTTCTGTACACACCTGCTGAAAGCCTTTGAAGGGTTTTACAGTCTGTGCTATGCCTTGTGCTTAGAAATGATCCTTGTGTAACGTTCTTGCCTACCCCTGGCTTCGAGAGGTTTGGATTTCAGTGCTAACTTCAGGATAAGCTTTGATTCCTTTTTTCACATGCCCCATCACGTGATATAAAATATATTAGACTGCTGCCTTTATCAGCCCAATAAGCACTTTTGAGGAGAGAACCTTTGTGAAAGGGCATCCTATTCAATGGGAAACACTCGTGTCTGTGAGAGTCATGGATGCTCACCGAGGTGAGAACGCAGATCAGTATCCAGCAGTGGAAGCATTGGCTCTGCTGCCTTCTCCGGCATCTCCAGTCTCTCTGCAGCTGCAAGAAAGGAGCACAGACCAGCCAAATCCATTTTTTCCTTCTTGTTAACAACTGGGAAGCAATTAATTCTGAAGTGTCTTTCCTTTAAGTCCAGTCTCTCAGCAGGAATATTTATAGACATACAGAAATCTCTGAATAAGCAAGGTATAAGAGGAGCTATAAGCCCCCCTGCTATGGGAGGACAGTGGGATGATGCTAAAAAAACCCTGCCTTGTCCCCAAAGTTTTCTTTGGCCGACAGAGCTGCTATAGAAATTTTTGCTTTTCTTTCCTTTTTTTTATTTTTCTTTTTTCAAGTGGAGAGTTGTAAAAGAAGCGCAGTCTGTCAGAAAATGACAACAGAACAAGAAATGCCCCGGCAGAACAGCTCTCTCTAGGTGGAATTACTGGTTTGGGGAAATACTCACTGTATCCGAATCCCAGGGGTTGTAATTTCCTATCTGCAGTATATTGTTGCCATGGCAGATGAAGCCCAGACCTCATTCTTCAGTCCTTTGAAATCGGCTTTAGTGGCCCCTGTGAGGGAAAACCCTACAAGAAGATCTAGGGCTGGATTCCACCGGCATTCTCACACATCCTAATTGCTTGCCCGAGCAGCTCCGCTGCTTTCCAGTGGGACAGATCACAGGTGTGAAACTGCCCATCTGTACGGATCTGCAGGTTCAGGACTCGGTGCTGCTGCAGTGGATGGGAAACCACTCTAGGGAAAAATAAAACGGGTGTTGAAAGCACAAATGAAATAGGTAACCAACTTTTTAAATTTATTTAAAATTATTAGGGGAGATCTTAATTGTTTTAATGGGCCATATGGAAATGATGAGATTTTCTTAGGACTTGCAAAGTTTTCTATAAATACCAACAGACTTCCCAATATTCCTAGTAAGTGTATAAACATAATTTTATCTGTTATAGAAACAGCAGAGTTATAGGTTGTAAAGGACAAGGCATTTCCCAGGAGTACAACGTAACAAACCCGTGGTTTAGCTGGGCTATAGCCCTTTCCTTCAGGGCCATATTCACCAGACTGTACTTCTATGGGGATAGATATCTTTGTTCAAAAAAACCAAAAATAATATTACCTTTTGCACATTCATATTCCTTTCTAATAACTATTTCTCAAATCCTTTGTATAAGGCAGTACAAAGCCATAGCTATATTAGTTTTTAGTGTTCAAGTGATGCATACAGTTTCAGGGATTTTTTCCCCCCAAATATATTTTTACTTACATAGTGCCTCTGCATCATCGCCTTTTCCAGTTTCTTCATTTTTGCCCTTTTCTTGTGGCAGTTTCACTGCATTAGAAGAGCAGCATCTCACAGGAGTGTTACAGTCAGTAATTTAAAGACAGCTGAGGTGGAGATTCTGGTGGGCACTTCAATTATGGCCAGCTGTGTGCTCTGCTGTGGTCAGGAGGGCTGCCTAGGGAGCACTGCTTGCAAAGTTTTCACCTTTTTCTGATTTTATACTATCTGTATATGTCTCCTTCACTAAAGCCTTTCATAAATACGAGTGATGCATCTACAGGATTATTTGTTTATATACGGTATTTGTGTAGCAAACAGTATTACTTTGTTTCCCTCGTTTCTGTACATGTCACCGTGTTATACCAGTGCAGCTGAGTGTACTGCAGGGGCACGCACCCCCAGAATCGTGTTGGTTTTTGAGCACTTTACCCTAGAAGTTGGAGCAGGTCCATCCAGGGTTTCACAGGAGCGCTGTACAGGCTGGACATGGAGGTGTGAGTCTCCACAAGGCGCCCGTGGAGGAGTGCTTGCCCTTGAGGGTGCCCTGGTCTGGTGCAGACAGCCTTGTACTTTCATAGCTGGTGCTGGTCTACAGCCCTGGTTTTGCAAATTTTTTTTGTCAATTGGAGGCGTGAATGTTGCCTGAAAGAAATTCTCCAGTGGCACTAGAAAACAGAGAGACTGGCTCTTTGTTCAAGGCTTTGAAAGGCTTCATTATTATTTTTTTTTTTTTCCTCTTCCATGTCAGGCTGCCAAGAGGTGGCCTTGGTTCTAGGTGTAGATTCATCTGTTCAGCGTCCTCCAGGCTGCGTGCACGTAGCAGTGGTTATCAGCTAAAATAGCGAATGAGGCAGGGGGTGCTTCAGAAGCTCCTGCTTGCTTCTCCTTGAAGATTTTCTGCATTCCTCAGAAAGCTTGTTAACCTCTGCTTTGGAGGGGTGGCAGGCTGCTATTTTTATTAGCAGCGCCTGACTTGCCAGCTACAGTACATCTTTATGATGTTCATCACACAAAGGAATTTATACATTTCTATAAAGCACTTTATGCTAGTATCTTCCTTTTATGAACAGTTTTGGGCTTCAGCCTATGTTGCGTAGAAACACTCAGGGTTTTGTTAGTCTGAACTCAACTGACATGGGTTGACTCTCGATCCTAGAAGCCCACAAGTCCCAGAAGCCTTAATCTTCAATATGATGTCAACTGCTTTCCTTAAAACATTCCAAAGAAGGAAAAAGGTGCCCCTAGACTATACAGAGGTCTAAATTTCACCTACACCATCAAGTATAGGAGTTCCCCCAGTTGGAAAGTCACTTTCCGGCATCAGAATCTGTATGTCAGCAGCTGCTCTAACAGAACCCAGTGATGATTCTTCCTTTGCTAGCCTACCTAACGGCAAGCTTCTAAGTTATTCTTGGCTGGTATGGTCATCTGAATGTTCTTCCCTTCTGTTGATCTTATTGAAGAGGTGATGATGGAAAATACTTTCTGGAAAAAAACAGTGTCAAACCAATCGGTAACCATTCCCTGCTCTCTCGATGCTGAAATAGCAATGCTCACTGTGTCAGAGGCTATTCTGCCAGATAAAGGGATAATCAGCTGAAACATCTGCCTGTTTCATAGGATTACCCTTGGGTGAAGGAGGTAGGAAAATGAAAAAGCATACACAAAGGCAGACAATATGTTGTTTGTGGCTTCTATACTTTCATTGCATGCTATTTCCTCTTCTGTAAGTCATTATATGGGTACTAAATACTATTGTGGTGAATAATAGTAACGGTAACACTTATACAAACTGCAACTTTTGCCAAAAGCAGCATAAAATATCCTTTTAAACGCTGCAGACTTATAAACAAAGCCCTAGGAAGTAAACATCCTTTACTACTGTAAAACTCAGAGCAAATGTTCATTTTCTCATTGCCAAAAGCATGCCTTAATCTGCGAAAGTGAGCGAGAATGACCGCTATCATGCCTAGTCTTTGAACAATCTATTTGCAGGAATAGATATGGATGTTACATTAAAGAAAAAAAAAAATGTGGTTGGCTAGCGAGAGGAAATAATCAAAAGGGCTGAAATAACAAGCACTACATCAAACCCAACAGGTCAAGCGGTATAAATTAGTGGCATATTTTCTCGACAAAGTAATCGACTACAAAATTCATGTATTCTCTCATTTTTTGCAAGGCCAACTCACCCTTAAAACTTAAGAGACCTTTTGCCATGTAAAAACAGAGCAAAAAAATAGGAGCTGCTGCAAAGAAGCTGCAATTAGAGTGATGTACAGTAGTGATGCAGACCTTTGAAATGAATCTGAGGGAAAAGAATGATTCTGGAAGGGTATGTGTGAAACTTTGCAATGACATTTCAGGTTTGGTGGTGACGCTGACTGTCACTTTTGCTGGCCTTATAGCAAAACCAAACATGGTTAACCAAGCCTCTTGCAGCAAATTCTATCAGCTAGATAAGATGTGAAGCACTCAATGTACAGTACATTGGCTGATTGTGGATGTCGCTAGAGAAGAATGTGAGGCCGGTTCACTACTTTATTACAAGCTTTGATCGGGACGATTCCATCTCTACGCAAAAAGATTATCAGTGCGTCACTGATTGCTTAACCTCTGTTCCCATTGTGCAGGCTTATGCATGCAATGAAAGGTCTATCCAACACATGTTGAAAAATCAGTGGAAGAATTCCTATTGATTCCCATTAGATTTTGCCATAATATTGGCCCCCGTCTTTCACTGCATTGCTTTAGCACTTGGTCATCAGTGCTGAAGTGTTAACTAACAGAAGCCAAGGAGCCACGGCAATGTTTTTCTCATATGAGTCATGAATAGATGTGTGTATAAAATGGGAGCATTAGACAAAGTCAAGTTCTTATACAATTTATACCTCTCTAATTATCTTCTGTCACAGCAAGTTATCATTGTTTTTAATTAAGCAAATGTCCTTAGCCTGGCAAGATGTGCTGCTTCATGCTTTATCCCTGCTGGAAATGTTTATTTCTATTTTGAAATTTTAATATGAAATATCAAGGAGGTGGAAGGCGAGCGGAGGTTTCAAGCACGCTGACATCCAGTACTGTATATTATGTTTCTCCAAGTCTCTCTTCAAGGTGAGCAGTCAAGATAAGCCAATGATCTGCAGCCCACCTAATTTGTTTCTCCATCATTTTCTTAAGTTGTCTTACGTGCAATAATCATTATAGTGTAAAGTGACACTGCTGGGAAAATCAATTCTTCCTCACTGAATAGAAAATAACTCACGCTATACTTGAATCATAATTGGTAGTTTGTTTATTTGGTCGACTTGCAGTTAACCACCGAGTACTTCGGCCAGGAAAGTTCTACATCTTCTGGCAAAGGCGCTGTTTGCTACAAAAGATTATGAAATCTACTTCTGATTGAAATGTACTAAAACCCACTTATGGATCTACGCTGAATTTTGTCAGATGTTCGATAGTGTGTCCTTGAAGATTAAAAAGTGTCTGAATATTTATTAGCAAGATGGAAGGCTATTCCTGATAGTCTTTGAACCATGCTCATCACTGGAGCAGGTGAATGACTTTCAGTAGTATATCTGTCATATATTCTATTATTATAAGATTATTATTCCCCTTTTGCTGTTTATCTATAACTCAGCCACAACAATGAAAAAGATTGTTATGTGTTATACGAGGGCACAAAGCCCATGTAACTGATGCCAGTTTTTCTACCTGCGGATGGATCAGAGTTAGCAGAGGTCATCAGTGTCGTGCGTTGTTCTCACACCTCTAGCGTGCCATGTGGGGTGCCAAAAACTTCTACAGTTGTACAGTGTTTGATGAAATAAATTCAGGGCTCGTAGTTTGTACTTGGCTTAATTTTGACAAGAAAGTTTTATTGGAGGAGGGGAATTTTTATTTTTTTTTTTAAGTGTTTTAGTTTCCTCTGCAGCACTTGTGCTCCAGAGTTGGTGCTTGGAGTGTTTGGGATAAAACCCCTGGGACGAAAGGGGAGTTTGTGGTGATGTCCTGGGGATGAACAGTACAAGCCCTCTAATTCAGACCCAGGGCTGGTGATCTGTGGCTCAACTAAGACTGGAAAAGACATTTGGAGCTGCAATATGCTTTTTCTGGGTTTTGTTTTTGCGGGAAGAGGCAGCTATTAATCAAAACAAGCTCATCTGAGGTAGGATCATCCCCCTATCACCCCAAGTAAGGAGGCATGTAGGTGGCATGTGGGGTAGCAGGCACGGCTGTGTGCTGTACCCTTCTGTTGTCACGATGGATCTGGAGACCAGCTCTTGCTGTGAGCACCAATGCAGCTGTGTGCCCAGGTGAAGCCCTTTGTGTGCCCTTTGGGGGGGAATAAAAAAAAAAAAGAAAAAAAAAAACAACCAAAAAACCAACCCAAACCACAAAGAGGAAAATAAGGTGCCTGTGTACAAATGCCCCCTCCCACTGCCAAAAACCTGACTGCAGTTAATGACATCCCCCTCACTCCCCTCCACCGGATAATCCTTGAATGACTCTCTGGAGTAGAGAGAACTCCTGAATGCTGTCCCATGCCCTTTCCTAACCTAATATGTGGAAAAACACTTTTCCAGTGATTTGACCAAGAATGTCTTCACTTGAGCATTAAATCCTATATATAATGCAGGATACTTTGTGCTTGTTTGTCCATTTATAGTACTGTCCTCCCTGTAAATTCCTACATTCATCTTCAGGGCAAAGAATACGTTTCCTGATTTAAATATTAATTTATTTTTTTCCCTTCTGGGGCAGGAAAAGAAAGGGAGGCTGTGTTTGCGTTTGGATACCCAGGAGCATTTTCAGGCTCTGTATCCAACTCCATGTACAGCTGTTCTGGGAGAGATACTGAAAAGCTGCAAGTGGATTCTTGTGCCACCTTATCTC
Source organism: Falco peregrinus (assembly GCF_023634155.1). Classification (NCBI taxonomy): domain Eukaryota; kingdom Metazoa; phylum Chordata; class Aves; order Falconiformes; family Falconidae; genus Falco; species Falco peregrinus. The sequence goes on along the minus strand of NC_073731.1, from coordinate 30,308,293 downwards.
GTTCAGACACGAGAAGACACCCCTTGGCTTATAACGATAAGCTACAGCCTTGATCGATTTGATCTGTGCTTTTGTCCTTCTTAATAATTTGAGCTATTGATTCTATTTATTAAAACTAATTTAAAAAACACAAGCCCCGAGTGCTCTGCTGTTCCAGATCAGGCTGCTCTGGGCAGTCTGATCTGAAGCTAATCCATTCACTGCTGATTTATTTTCACTGTTTTCAAGCAGAGTTCTGTTCTGTGATTCATTTGGTTGGTGGTTTTGGTTTTTTTCTTTCCCTGTTTCCCTCTGAGAAAAGAGACATTTAATTTCACACCTCCAGTGAGAGCAGGGAGGTCTAGATTCCTTTTTCTGATATATGAATTGAGCCCAGGAAAGTTTACCTGGCTCATATTCATGCAGGTTTTGCTCAGATGGAGCCCACTGTGTATTGTTCTCTATTGTCTTAAATCAAAGCCCTATCTTTATGCTGGAAAAGAAATCCAAGTGTTTGCTTAAATGCCCTCATCCAGCTGTCCTGGAGTTAATGGGATTCACTGTGTTCCTGAATTAAGGACCAACAGAGGAAATCCTTTCCCTGCTTCCTGGGAAGCACAGGTTTTTCTAAGGGCTGGGGGATAGTTCTCTGAAAATAAATACCTTTATTCAGACTTTGAGAAATCAAACAAAGCCCTTGCTTTTGAAAACAGATAAAAAATAAAGCCTTAAGGATCCAGACACCTTTTAGCACCGAGCTGGATTTGAGTCTCTGGCCAAGGATCAGCATTTAGTGACTTAGTGGTACTTATTTACTGTCAGTGCATTTTGCTGGTGATGCTGTTGTAGCCTTCTTTCCCTTAGTTTAACACACTTTAAATCTTCTACTTACCAATTCTTCAGCTGGTTAAAAGTTCTCTGGGTGTCCTGCTTGCACAGGGACTGCGTGTTGTGTGGACTGCATCTCTGAGTTTGCTGCTGTAACGCATTCTTTCCACAGTAAAAAAAAAAAACAACCTTATAGTCTATTTCTAATTTATCATGAGGTCTGCTTGGTCATCCTCACGGTCTAAAGCCTGTCATTTCTCCTGCAATATGCCATAACTATCAGCTGGAATCAATCAGACAAAACATAAGGCTAGATATTCGCATGAAGAAAACAGGGTAATAGCCTTGGAAGTCTTGGTCTGCTTTTAAAAACATTACACTTCAGGATCAATATGGACACTGAAAGATGGAGTCAATATTACTGAATATTCCTTGGTAGGTAAGACATGCCTTGTGTAGTGAAGGAGGAAGGTAGCTTTGTTTTGACTTGAGAGCCACAGGTAGAGTATTGATTAGATTCTTGCTGCAACCAACATAAGAAAGCAAAGCCCCTCAGCTTGTTTGTGATGCAGTCTTGCCCCAGAGCTTCACAGGGGGGTTGTATAGCCCACAGAGGATCTCCTGTGAGTGGTCACAGCTCAAATTTGGCCCATCGGCACCAACAAGGGCATGCTGGATCCTCTTTTCACAACCCCCCGCCTTGCTCCCAGGCAAGCGTACAGCCCAGCAGAGGCAGATGACCATCAGTTTTTCCTCTGTAGAAAGGCTGATCCTGCTTTGCCTGCCCTCCCCCTGCAACATAAGCCATGGCTATGGTAGGGCGGAACAGGTCTCTTGCCTACAACAGGGATTCTTAAAAACTGCTAAAGGTAGAGTAAGATTAGGGCAAGCATTTAAGATGCATTGCCACAATACACCTCCAGCCTCCCACTATTTCCAGCCCAGGGGATTGCCTGAAATTCTTGTTTGTTTGGTAACCCTGATTTATCTCCCCTCAAATTACTTGTACATTCTACCCGTGAGCCCACATCAGCTTCTTGCACCAAGGCAAGCTGCGTGAAGGAGCTTTGACAGTTCATGTGCACCGCCTGGTCCTCTTGCTTGCTCCGAGTCTAGCTGCTGCAGGCCTCACCTCTAAGTTTTTGCAATGGAAGAGCTGATAAAGCATCAGTCCTTGCCCACCGTGTCCAAGACATTTTGGAGATGTCCAGCATCCCTTTAAGCTTTCCACACCAAAAAGTCCTACCCAAACTGGTTATTCCTCTTATGAAAGCCATATCATGTCTTTGATCAGCCTTATTGCCCTCCTCTTTGCCTTTCCCAACACTCATGTACCGTTTTTGAGATGACAGGGTTCAGAACTGCAACAAAACCCTTAAGCATTTAGAGTACTATAAGCCCAAGTCTGCTTTATAGTGCATCTCCCAAAGTAGGGGTGGGGAGGGCGGAAAGGGACATTTTGCAGTGGCAGTGCATTTCCCTTGATTTTACAAAGATTATCAAAATGGCTAAGGAAAAGAATTTGTGGAGAGCTGAAACATTCTTTTAATATTTTTATTATTAAATAATGTTGAAGTGCTCTTTTGCCTTTTTTTTTTTTTAAAAAAAAAAAAAACCAAAAAACAAACAACACCCACTTCTTGTAGAGTCAATTCTCTGCAATGAAATAGGAGTCTGAGTGCAGAGCACTGAAAATGTTGCCACAATTCAGTCTTACTCTTTGGTCTTCTTGCAAAGGGATGGGACTAATCCCTGAATTTTTTTTAACCTAAGACACAACACTTCTGCAATGTACAAAAACCTGCGCTGGCTGTAAATATGAAAGAATACTTCAGTGCTTCAATCTAGGCAGAGATGGCCTGTTTCAGAGTGCCAGAATTGGTGGTGTTTGCGTGTGCTGCCCTGGGTATGTCTCCCCGTGTTGGCAGAGCTGCCCCAGGCTGGCGGCAGTGCAGGTTCTTGGCTGCTCTGATGTGTATCCCAGCAGACAGCTGTGTACCTCTGCAGCTCTGCCTGGCTCAGGGCCGTCTTGAGGAGTGATACCTTGATAGTCAACACTCATCACACTTTTGCTTTCATGTATTTATTTATCCATTTCTTCTTGAACGTCCACCATCCGCAGTGTCCTGTAGCAAGGAGTTGCATCGTTGGGCTACTTGCTGCGTGAAGACTGAACTCCTTCTGCTTTGCAATTCTTCTCACCCAGCCCTTGTCTTACTACCTTGATCATCGTGCATGTTTGTCACCTTGCTCCTGACTCCCAGATTGCTTATAACTACGGTATGCAAGCCCCGTGGGGTGCCATGCATGACCTGCCCTCACTCAGATGACTGCTACATCTATCCTTGTTTCTTCCAGTCAGATTTTATCCAATTTTACGTGAGCAGATGCTTATCACAGTCATTTAGAGAGCTGATGGAAAGGTGTGTAGAAAGGGGACAGATGTCTAGGTTTCATCTGCTGATGTTAGATGTTGCAAAGGTTATATTTTCCCAGGCATAACCACTAAGCTCTTTCTTAGAGGTCTTTCATAACCTGCAGCTGTGCCATGAGCAGGTCAGGTTTCTCCCATCTCTATTTCACTGTTCTGTCACCCTTTTTAAGTGCTCTATAGAAGGCTTATGTTCCAGAAGCACACTGAAGGTGAAAGCGCTAAGCACATCTTTATTCTGAATATAAGCTAGTGTTTCAGTTGCCAGAGTGGTCAAGCTGGCATCTTTCTGAAACAATAATTCTCACTTTCAAATGCATTAGAGATCCATGCTTGATACCAGTGTGAGCTTCACCCTGTGTGTTACTGGAAAGAAACCTGTCAATCTTAAGGAAAATAGTATGGTTAGTATTTTTAAGGCTGCTGGTACACTAGCTGCCATGCTATACATATTCAGGAGCATCATTTTAACACGTGAGAGTAAATCCATGGCTAGTGGAAGGTAAATAGATACACAGCATTTGCAGTGGCAAGCTAATTCTTGCTAAAATAGTAGGAAAACTTTTTTTTTTTTTACTATAAGAAGAAATAATAAGGATTCCTTGCTTTGTCATTGCCTTTCTATCAAATTGGTGATGTCTGTGGGGAAGAGATCTCAATAACAGAGGAAGACTGTGAGGGAGAAGAGGTGCTTTCAGGAGATTGCAGGATAAAATTGAGAGTCCATCCACCTGCAATTCATATCCATGTGAACATGTCCCTCAGCAATTGCTAACTGACGAGCTAGGAGAAGTTCTTGACGTGGAAGCTGTGTGGCTAAGAAGAGCACTAGTGATGTGGGAATGTGTGGTGAGCAATGGCAGTAAACGGGAATGTTTACCAGACTTGTGTAAATGTGCAAAGAGCATTACAACGTGAGGACTAGGAGCAATCTTACGCACACAGGAGCCTGTTGGTCCCGTTAATCTCACAGGTGCTTCCATTCTCGATGTGCTGTGTGGTTCATTCCCTCGCACAGGCAACAGCAATTCCAGAAGCCAGCTTCTGTCCCCCTCGAAACAGTCAGCAGAAACATTCAGATCAGAGGAGAGCATGACCAGAGGGGATGAACAGGTTTTGCTTTTTTGCATGGTGCTAATGTAACAAAAGGTGGGGATTTTTCACCTTTGCCACTTTCAGTGTTATTTCACAGCATAAGTACTTAAAATTTAAATGTGCACTTTAGTTTGTAAAAAGAAGGGAATGTTCCACTTGCCACAGTGAGAGCGAAGTGGGAGCATATGGCACAGGTCCAGCATGTTTCTGTATTTCAGTACAGTTATGTCAGCACTGCTGCCCTGAGAACAGCAGAGTACGCGCCGTCTGCAGCCAGGACCCCCTTCAGGAGATGCTGTTTTCCCAAGACTGTCGATTGGGTTAGCTGTGTTTGGCACTCATGCTGCTTTTTGGAACATACAGCACGTATTAGATAGCAGAGAGAATATTTACTTTCACAAAGCTCATGCTCAGCTCCAGAGCGGAAAAAAAAAAAAAAAAAGTACGATCAAGTTTCCAAGTGCTACTCCTTAAATGGTTTCTGACTGTTCTGGCATCAAGGAGTATCAGATATCTCATTACAACTTCAAACAAGCCTTTGAATGTATCCAAATTAATCCAAATATTTGGCGGGGACCCTGTTACTTATTAGGCTGTGTGTGCTAATTAAGGAATGTAACGGTGAGTATCTTTCTTTTATTCTATTTAATATTCTGTGATATTTCAGCTGTGTCCCATTAAGCAGCATAGTATACTGTCTGTGAGGATATGGATGAGAAAGGAGGTAAAAAACCACACTAGTTCTTTCTAATTAATTTGTGAAGCGAGATAAAATGACAGAGGTAAGCTGTTTGGTGTTCTGCTAAACAACAATGGTTCATCAAGATATTTTGCAGAAAAGCTTTCTCTTCTTTTTTTTTTTACCTACACTAAGGCATCCAACTCAGAACTTAAGGAATTTCACCCCTGGGCAACTTGTCTCAGTCATTAAAAATAGCACCATGTATGAAGGGCCTGCCAATGTAGAAAGTCCAGAGGTCTTAGAGGCAGAGACACTACACACAAAGAACACTTGTCACCTTTCTGCTATGACCTCAGCTGATGAACAAGCCACTGTACTCTCCCTGCTGTGGAATAAGATCTTTTTTGACACGTTCTTGGGATGGGAAAAGGGTTGACGTGGCCGGCTGTGTGTGAGCAGGGTGGCTATTCTTGCTCTGAATCAAAAAGAGAGGGGCAAGTTTTGAAGCCAGCACCTAAAAAGCTCCCCATCTGGTTGGGCTGTGGACATCTTCCATAACCCTATTTGCCTTGACAAGTTGCCCACGGGAGGGAACACAAAGTAAAACACTCTTTGTGCAAGAATAAAATAGCCAGTGCTTGTACAATGGTCCTTTTGTTAGGACATTATGCAGTGTTAGGACACTATGCAGAAATATTAATATAAGTAGATGCAACACTGAGCATGTGCCTTTAGAGTTAATGAATTTTTAATGGCTCCTCACCATAAAGGCGGTTGCAGATATCAAGGTTAGATTTTAAGGAAGTTGCACATTTCTGTACGTTTCTCAAAGGCCTGTGTGAGTAAGCTGTGAGGAAGGAGGATGTGCTCTTCTGAAAGTAGTGTAGTGTCTTACAGGATAATCGATACTAATAAAATTATAGCTATTTGTAAAAATAAAGCAATGGCTATTTTCTGGCGCTGTGTAACCAAGACGAGATAACTTGATTCACTTGTGTTATTTATCTTACACAAAACACTTTTCACAGCATGCCTTTGACATTAATAGAAGCAATTTTAACTGCGCTTTCAAGCTTACTGCCGGCCTTTTTTGCAGGTAGCTCATTCCTAGCAGTTAAACTCTTCCCAGATGCCAGCACAGTAAACCTGGATTCTGCTCAGAGCCCTACAAAGGACCTGTTTGTTGCAATCTATGCTCCATGGCGAACCTTTTTCTCTGTGTGTACATACTGTTGAGGAACCTAGAGCTCCAGCTTTGCTTTGCTTTGCTCAAGCTCTGGGTAATCTGAAAAGAGAGGGGGAGATCCTGCCTGCCAGGACGGCATTGCTTTGCTGTCTGCTGCATCTGCTGCAAGGGTGCAGGGTGCAGGTTTGCAGCCACCCCAGGCCACCAAAGGGACCAGCGTCCTTGTGTCCAAGGGTGCTCTGCAGTAGGTCTGCTCAGGGCAGATGTCATTTCGGTTTGCTACATACCTTGTGCTTTACTGCTGCTCGCACCTACATCTTCAACAAAATTGTTTGTCAGGCACTTTGCAAAATAAATTAACACACACCGGCAACTGGTCTGAATAGGCACAGCTCTGCTCCTCCCCAGCTTTGTACCAGCGCCAAGCAATCCAGCCTCAGCACAGTGAGATAATTGCACTAAGTATAGAGCACTAAACAGCTCAGACTGAGTAAAAGTCCTGCTGTTGCATCTCTGTGTCTGATTGGGAATTGTGCAATCTTCTCTCTTCCTTCCCCTCTCCATCTTGTTTTAGATTATATTTTTTTAATCCCCCGCCTCCAGATTCATCCCACTCTATTCAAGCAGAGGTATTTAAAAGCATCTTGCAGCTTGCTTTAATTTTTTTTTTCTTTATTTTTCACTGCCTGCATGTGTGACCTCAGGAAGAAGCTATCTGCAGCATAGCGGGGCGATGCGCAGTGTGTGCTTTGTCCAGCAATGAAAAGGGTATCAGCGCTGAGACTAAACACACCGTGGTTTTGGAAAACTAAGGCAGGGGGGAGGGAGCTTAAGCTTTACAAGCATGTTGCTTGCCTACTTTTGCAGTCTTTTAGATGCCTTTTTTTTTTTTTTTTTCCCCTCACCACAATTTTCTATCCTTCCTTATCTCTCATTATCAGCTGTTAGCTGCTGAGGGGCACTGTGTGAAACTTATTAGCTGACCTAAGCGGGGTCCTGGGAGAAAAACAAATCCCACAGCAACTTTGCTGTGTGCTTGTGCGAGCGGCAGCATGGCTCTGCTGGGGAAATGGGCATTTTGTTCCCCCTGTTAGGGTATTGTGGGCACTCAGCAAGCAAAATGCCAGCAGGACATCAGCTGTGTGATCTTAAAATGCTTTCCTTCAGCTCTTTATGGTGGCTGGGTGGCATTATTATTACGCCGAGCAAGTATTCACTACATTTAGAATAGGAATGCCATCAGTACTGTTCATTATCCTTTTAATCTTAATTCAGGAAAAAAAAAAAAAAAAGAAATTGAATTTTAAGGGAGACCACTGGTAAGGATTAAGGAGTGATTTTTTGCAAGCTACTGCACATATTGCCTTTTAGATTCAGAGCTGCAAAGCAGAGGGGCATTGCTAATAACTTGATCATCATGGTTCTAATTGTGTTTACTTTGTCTGTACAGGCTTCGTTTGATAGCACACATGGCACAATATTTTCTTTCTCAGATGCCCCTTACATCACTCTGAGACCCGAAGAAATCCCCAAGCAGCACACCTGAAAGGAGGCCGTGCATCCTCCCAGGTGTACCCCACATTTTTCAGTCAGGTAGAGGAATGATCTCCCCTTGTATCGCTGAGCGTGCCGTTATACGGTATGGAACATCCCCCCCGGTCAGTTCAGCTCACCTGCCCGGTTGTGTGCCCCCAAGCCTGTGGCCCACACACCCCCCCCCCCATCCCCCTCCAGGCTATTCATTGCAGGGGGCAAAGGGAAAAACGAAGGCTGCATCGGTGCTGAGCAAGTGCTGTTCGGTGAAAGCTGGATTAGTGTGTTATCAGTATGGTTTTGATCAAAAATCCAAACCACAGCACCGTATGAGCTGCCATGAAGAAAATTAAATCTACCTTCACCAGGCCCAGTCCAGCCTGAAATTCAGGAGGGGATCTTTGGTTTCTGTCTGCTCCGTAAAATGTACATTACCTAATTTTTCCTTGGAATACTCACCTTTACCTGCTTATATTATCCCACGAAAAAAAAGAACCAGCTGCACAGCCTAGATAACTTGTCCTTTCACAAGCATCTGAAGGGGATGAGCAGCTGATTTAAGCACATTAGGTGAACGCAGTGATTAGATGCTTCGAGCCAGATTGTGCATATTAGCAAGGGATTACGGTCTCTCTCTTGTAAGTCAATTTACATGTGTGTAAAGTAGGCGCTCGCAGACTCTCGAACGCGTGGATCACGCCTCGGTTGGAAAAATGAATTGCAAAGCTCTTCCTCCGTTGTTCGAGCCTGCCTGTGCCATCAGGGTCCCCTATTTGAAATGAATCTGTAGTTACATGAATAGTCATTATTAGAAAAATATTCTGCTTGGCTTTGCTTTTCCCTTAAGGTGATGGCGTGGCTCCCTGAAAAGGTGAGCCAGCAGAGTGGTGGGAGCGGTGTTTTGTCCCTGCCAGCGCCGTTCCTCATGATCCTGTCAGCCTTATGAAGTCCCAACCTCAATACCTCCTGGAATTGAAGCAACTAACATAAATCTTTCTCTGTTTTTAAATTAAAGCCTCGTGAGTGTTGAAAATAGCTTTGCAGCATGATATGAATGCGCTCTAAAGACTTTAAAACCAGAAAGCAAATTAAACCAATCTTTTGGCATTTAGCTTGATGGGTTTTGAAGCCTGATGTTTTTTTAGCACCCACTTTATGAGTTTTGGACTCCTCTCTGCCTGCTGTTAGGACCAGGAAACCATAGCTATGTCTGAAAGCAGCTACAAACGGCTTAATAGATTACAGAGATCTTCCACCTAGGCAGCTGGTTAGGAAAAATACTTTCATGTTCATGTATATCTTACACATGCCCCTTCGTAGTGAGGTGTTTACTAGAACCAGACCCTAGTAATAGTGAGGTCGTATGGCAACGTGAACACATTTCAAGGAGCTAGGGGCTTGCAAATGTTCTCCGTAAATTTAAAGTAAATAACATTTAGCCCAAAGGAATCTCATGATTCATTCCAGTGAGAATTAGGGCAAAAACGACACAGCCAGATTGATTTGCACCACCTGGGACAAAGTCTGCAGTATTTCTTGGTCTCTTGTTACAGCATAAAAGCACCATAGCCCTTCACTGTTGCATTGACTAATCAAGAGAAAACGGGGCGGGGGGGGGGGGGGGGAGGGGAAGAAAAAATAACAACAGGGGCAAGGTTCTGATGATTTTTGCATTTAATCAAGCGTGTACTGAATAGGTCATGGCATCCTTTTGTCTTCTCCTGATGTAAAGCAAAGACTCCTCTGTTGCTTGTGCTGGAACCTCCAGCACATCCCCAATGCAAGAAGCAAAACCAAAGAAACAACAAAACAAAACAAAAAAATTACAGAGAGTAAATTAGATTTCACTGTAAATCTTTGTTTGACAAAATACACATTGCTGCAGAGGATTAGAAGGTGATAACATCAGTCTATTAGCTGAGAGATTAAAGTAAAGTGTTCTTCAAAATCCTATCACATTTACTTCTTTGGAACCAAATTTGGTGATTTAGCATTATGGTCACTGAATCTTTTTGGCTTTTTATTTTATTTTCCTTTAGTCCTTAAGTTTATAGTAACTGCTTGATACAGTTCATTTTAACATCATGAATTTGCAATTTACATCAGTCAGGGAAGATAATTCCACAATGCACATACTTTCTGATTAACTGTGACTTAAGTAGATCTGAGAAAAGGGTTTTAAAAGAGGGGTTTGAAAGACATAAATGCAGCCATGCTTTATGAAGCAGAATATATATATATATATTAACTAGTCTAATTTCTGATAATCAGTGCAGTCCTTTGTTGTATAAGGTTATTGCCAGTGGTGGGGGCATTTGCTGAGGAAGGGAGCTGGGAGGAGGAGGCACCAGTGCAGTGCAGGAGTAAGTTCTGGTGGAGAATTTATGCCAAAGAGCATCTCCATAATTGTTCAAGAAAAAGCTTGTGGGACCAGGATCTGAGAACTCATTTGATAAATATGCAAAATGTATAATTTTGCACATAAATGGCCAACCTCACAAGCACACTGTATTACATGGATTTACTTAATGTGCATACTTCATGTTTACTATGTAATTTTTCCAGAGACATTTAGCAGAAATAACTCGTATCGTTCTACTTCCCTTACATTGTAATTTACCAAGTCTCTTTAATCACTCATACCTTTGTCACCAGGTACCTGAACAACGACATCCAGCCCTCCATCCTGTCGTGATGAGATCGGTCTGATTTCTGTCACTGGATTCATGTGAGGCTGGATGGAAGAATAATTTTGTGGACCGTTTTTTTTCCCCTCATGTCTTGTATTCTGTCTGGCTGAACTACTTCAGCTGCAGAAGCCTCTATTTTTGGAAAAGTTCAAAAAATGTCTTCATAATTGGAAATGTTAGAGGGTTATTCAGGAATATTTTACCAGTACCTGCTAATTTCTGCTGTTTATATCGTGTCCTCTATAGGCTTTGAGATTACATTGGCACTATATTTCTCTTATACTAGATACAACCATGCAGAAACAAGATGTATTTGGGTTGTTCGCTCTTCATGGTGATATAAAGTGGTGTAAGTCACCTGTGTCAGTGGCTTCATATCCACTGAGGCCCTGCTGTTTTAAATAACCAGGTTTAGATGTCTCTGTATAAGTAAACAAACCAGTAGGAGATAGTTCGGCCCTAGTCCTGACAGGTCTAGCCTCAATTAGCAATAGGTTTTTAGCAGTTTAATAATAGGAGAGTTTACTCACACCCATTCATGGGAGAAACTGAAATGGTGTAACAAAGAGGCCTATAAAACACTTAAAAATGAAAAATGGAAAAACCTGTGGGAATTGTGCATGTTCAGCCCAGAGGAAGGTAGCCTGACTGTAAGCTTACCCCTCCTTCCAGGTGTAAAAGGCTATTCCTGCTCAACAGAAAGCAATTGTTCACACTGGTCAGAAAAAAGCAAGTAAAAATCTGTTAAATTTTAAACAATATTGTATATTTAAGTAAACATCATTCGTAACACATATGTAGATATATAAAGTGTAAGTGCAATTGTACAACCGCAGCAGACAGCCTCAGTTCCTACCAACAAACTCACGAAGAATCACTTCCAACAAAAGTTTTTAAATCAAACAGGATTAGAAACCTCTCCTGGATATCCAGGTGTGGTAGGAGCAATGGGTCAGGCTTAAATCTAAGTTAGGTTATACTTCTGTACGTAGGGAACAGCAATAGTTAATACTGCCATTCTTCTACCTCCAGCCACGTGTACTGCCTTCTCGCCACGCAGGATAACCAACCATGGCACCATCTGGGGCTTCTTTTCTTCCCTGTGCTCCTTTCTGCTCTCTCAAGTGTTAAGTTTTTGGGGTCCTTGCTAGGACTTCTGGGACCTACTGCAGCCCAAATAACATCAACATCACTGAACTTTGGACTTTAAAAAGTGTAAAAAATTTTCGGGTTTTTTTTCATTTGTCCCTGGGAAACCAGTGCTAACTGTAATACGTGTAAAGAGGATGGTGGGGTTGAGTTTCCCCTTGTCCTCTTGGGTGGTACAAGGAGCCAAGCCCTGGCTGTACAACCCTCGGGGCCAGAGAGGGAGAGGTCCCTCAGCCACTGAGCATCCTCCTGGGGCATGAAATATGGGAGATGGCCCCCCTCAGGGTGAGGGGCATCTTGAAGCCAGGACTCGCGTTCCCTGTGTCCATGCTCAGGCTGCCGGAGTTGTGTTGAGAGACCACAATGCCTTCCTCCCTCCCATGAGTTAACTCCTGTGAGTGGGTGCTCCCCATGTCTCTGGAGGGTGGTGCTACACCTGCAGCTCTGGTGCAGAGCTGAAAGCTCCGGGAGAGTGCTAGCTCTGCGCACAGATTTTTGGATCACCCAACCTTCACTCTAACCCTTCTTGCACCTTACACCTGGCTCTGGGGTTTCAGTTCCATGCCATGCACTGACTGCTTACGCTTCCCACTGCTTTCCCTGCAGGTGCCTAAGTGCTAACGTATTTTTTTAGGACCAAATACTACATCTCTCCATCAAGCACAAGTTTTTTTTAAAGGATGCTTTTGTTTACTGACTTGCCTTGACATGAAACACGCTTGAATGAAGGTGGGCTGTATTTATTTCTTTGACCCTAAAATAACACCAGCAACAAAACCAAGAAAATGCTTTTCAATTATTTTCTCCATGTACCTCAGAAAGAATTGGTACTGAACAGCCAGTATCTCAATTTAAGTAGTTTGATTGTTGGAGCCTAATTGGTGAGATTTATCGACAATACAGCATTTGGCTAGTTATAATAGACTTATTCATTATACAGCTGATAATTCAACAAGTAGCTGATGTGAATTTTCAGGGTCCGTTATACCATTAAGGCTGACTTTATTAGACTACTCAGGGATGTGTAAAAACAATTAACCTTCATTTTTTTTAAGTAGAATGTGAGACTTCAGCCATTAAACTTCAATTCTACTTTAACTGCTCCAGGGCATTAGACACTTGGCTCCTGAATTCTGGCACCTTATTAAAGCAGGAAGGCAGGGTATTCGACAAAGAAACTCAAGGTTTGCTTTTTGCTTCTGAGCACTTGTGGTTTTCCTCATACAGGTAACCTCACCTACGAACGAGGTTCCAGTCTTTTAATTAGTTTCAGGATCAGGCTGTAAATTCTTGTTGTGGTAAAGCATGGAATAGGGCAGCATTTCATTACAAAATTGCAAAAGTCCTGATGAACTGCATCTGCAGAGAGGATTCATTTTAGAACACTGCCATAAAAAATATTATAGGTGGCTTTTGCGACAGAGCCTGCTTTCTAGGGCTCCAAAATTAGGCATGTGTTTCTACAAAGGAGAGTTTAGGAAGGGTTTCAAAGCAGATGAAAGTTAAAGAGTTTCCTGATGGTTCAGCTTTGTAGCACTAAGCCTGCTGGGTGTTCTGCACGGATCCATTGTACCTCGCCGCGCTCCCAGCGCGCGGCTGTACCTTTGCATGCATTACACCGGCTGTGTTTTCAGTAGGGCTTTACAAATTGCCTAATCCAGGTTAGGGCTTTTCTGGAAGCTCTTTAATCCTTCTAACATTTGCATAACGATCTCAACACTGTGATTCTTGTGTGACAGTGTGTTGAAGCTCTTTCTGACTTACATTAATGACAGTACAAGAATAATGGTATGCCAAATTGACTTCATTGTCTTTCAGGACTGAGAATACCATACATTTCAATGTTTAAAAAAGCGTGGGGCCAAGTTCACTCCTGGTGTAATCACAGTGACATCTCTAGAGCTAAGTGAGGCATGCACCGACTTTGCTCCCCTTATGTAAATGTTAAGTCATAATGAGGGGGTAGATTCTACTAAAGACCTACCATTAAAAAATAGGAACCCTTCACAGCGGTATTCTATTAGAATAATACTTTTTTTCCCCAAGACTTTGATTAAAACATGATAATTCCCCATGAAAATTCTAAACTAATCAGCTGAAATAAAAAATAGATGAGGATTGCATGAATACTTTATGGGAAGAATAAGAAAGTAAGTCTCTAATTTTGAGGTATTGTGTTAAAATTTGCAGGACTACACAGCGGGTCATACCAGGCTAAGCTCCCATTTCTGCCCTCCTGCAGACGTTACAGTAGGGCAGCGCAGGCATGAGCTGAAGGGTGATCCCAAGCAGCCATGCAAAACCAGTTCTGAGATGATAAAAATGAGAGATGGTCTGGCAGACATGCTCACAGAAAAAAAGAATTCCATAGTACTTCAGAAACAGTCCCTTTCCGTTTCCAAGGGAAAATAGAGTAAGAAACTGAATCACAGGGTGGTATACATATACGTAGCACACGCAATTTATTTTTTAAAAAGAAAATTTCATTCTTCAACCACTACTGCTCAATGTAACCATTATGATCTGATCTCTTGTTTATTTATGTGCTTGGTGTTTGATACCCGGGAGTTTGAATATGACTTTTATTCTCAGCAAAAAATACTTTTTTTTTTTTCTCCCTACGATATTTCTCCCTACAACATCTCTGTGGGCTTTCTCATGTCTCAGCTATGATTTCTTGGCCTGGCATCTAGTCATACGGTTGAACTCGGTGATCTTAAAGGTCTTTTCCAACTTAAACGATTTGATGATTCTATAATTCTGTAAACACATCACGTGAAGGATGTATCTTGATGAGCAGGTCATGTTAATATATGCAATTGTTTGCGCTCACTACCTATGAACGATTAAATGCGTGAAAGAAAACAATTAACCAGGCAACACCTTATTCCTCCAAGGAGTAGTGGAAACACTACATTTCATTTGCTGAGTGCCATCAAGAGGTTTGTAGTCGTCTTTGTTTACTGTGATAAAAGGAGACAAGTCCAGGTTAACAGAAAGGTTTATATGATATTTTAAATTATTTTTCTTCACAAAGCGTATTCTGTGACCTTTAGAAAATGATTAAAATGTTGTCTCACTGCACACGTGATCAAGTCATGAATTCCAAAGTCCCGGTTTTGTGGCACATTATGAACTAATTAGAAAAGAGACTGTGAGAAGCAATAAAGGGTATTAAAGTTGTGCTGACGGGAGATAGTAGCTGACTCCTTCAATTATCTGTGCAGCAGGTCAAGGCTTATCTTGCATAAGCACGTGTGTACCACCGCACAGCCTTGTGTAAGCAACTCACCCCAGTCTGGCTCGACAGGGCTGCTTCATCCTGCGCTTAAGCATCTCTCAAAAGAGGTCGAGGTGAGAAAGACACTGTCCCTGCCCAGCACCCGGCAAACCTGCGGTGGCCGCGTCTGGATTTCTTACCGAGGCAAACAGGGACACCGCAGCTACTGACGGATGCTTTTTTCCCTGAGGACCTCTGGAGTTTGCCTAACGCTGTGCTATAATTGTGGTCCGGGAAGGCAGCTGGAGTCCCACGAAGGCTTTGAACATCACAGCTATATTTAGATGCCAAAGCCCTCAGCCTGGAGACTGTCCTTGTACCTGTGATAAAAGGCCTCTCCTACACTGACAAGGGCCTGTGTTGTGAATAGTGAATAATCACCCTATTTTCTCTATTTTCAGGAGATTTGTCCTCACCAAGATGAGAGTCATTCCAAAAGGAGCTTTCGCAGGACTTGGTGACCTAGAGAAAATGTATGTATGTCAATATTTAGGAAACAGCTATTACACTCCAAGCAGCAGTTTCTGGTTGCAGCTCCTTTTACCACCTGTGAGCAAGCCCCTATCCTGAGCTTCATCTAGTTTCATCTTTCTGTTTAAAAAAATAGAATATTTTTGTTTTTAACAGCATGTCCCAAAACACTGTTGTCACAAATACATTTTTATATCAGCAAGCGGGTGGTCCTTGGTCGACAGGTTGGTTCAGCATGGAGTGTCATTGCATTTAGTAACCATGCCATAGCAGAAGGTAATGGGAAACTGATTATTCTGAGAATTTTGGGATTAAACAGTGGAAATATTATGGAGGAAAGCACTCCTGTCCATAGCAGGTCTGCCAATCCTTTTTTCACTAATGAATATATAGGATTGTTTTGTGCAGATTGTAGCGAGCTGGGAGTCGGGCACTTCTCCTAAGTAACAAGCAATAGGATAAGAGAAAATGGCCTCAGGTTGCACCAGGGAAGGTTTAGATTGGCCATTAGGAAAAATTGCTGCATGGAAAAGGCGGCCAAGCATTGGAACAGGCTGCCCAGGGAGGTGATGGAGTCACCGTCCCTGGAGGTATTTAAAAGACACGTAGATGTGATGCTTCAGGAAGTGTTTTAGAAATGAACTTGGCAGTGCAAGGCTGACGGTCAGATTCGATGACCTCAAAGGTCTTTTCCAACCTAAAAGAGTTTGTGATTCTCTTCAGAGTCAGCTGGCAGAGTGTGTGAGAGAAGTTTCTTGTGGGCGATAGATCTGAAAATCTTAGCACATAAAGGGTGTAAGCACCTAATTTCTGTGAATTTTAGTGATAAGCCTGGAGATACAATTATGAGCACCTTTGATGCACAGATGTATCATAGATTCATTATTATACTAGTTTGGATGTATTGCAGCCCTACACCACTAGAAGGAAAAATCCTTGGAAATGTATTTCCTACTATAATTTAGTGACAAAAAAATCTATGGGTTAACAGGTGCTAGCACCAGAAATTATAACTATTACTGTCCAGTCTGAACTGGTCTGGGGCATGTATGATTTTTCTGAATTATTTCATATATCAGCAAATCGCAACATTTTGTTGAGAAATATGCCCAGTGCTTGCACCATGAAGGGTCTCACAAACAGGCTGTTCACCCAAGAGGAGTCTGAGTGGGAGTGGGGAAATTCGGTTTAAAGTCAGTGCCTTTTTCAGTGCTGTGTGCGTAATGGCAAAAAGGAATGGATTGTGTATGTAATGGCAACACTAAAAGGGATGGGTTGTCAGCATTTCTCTGCAATGTTCCTACCCTCTTGCCTCCTACTCTTGCATAAGTAAGAGATTTAGCAAGAAGGGGAACACAGCAGGAGGTGCGGCAAGGAAAGGAAAAGGAGTTTGAACCTAGATGAGAGTGGATGGATGAAGAACAAGCAGTGAACATGCAAAGACTGAAGAGCTGCTGTTCAGGAGCTGAAGAGCTGCTGTTCAGGAGCAAGTGGACCCTCATAAGCCCATCAAGCACTGCTATAAATGGTCTTTTTTTTTTTTTTTTTTTTTTTATAAAAGAAAAAGAAAATCTTATTTTTTGGCAGGCTAAAGTTACCAGTTAGGAATAAGATCAGCTCTGCATCAACAGTTTTGATGGCCTTTGTTTCATCCCAGTCCTGCAGGGTTCCTTTTAGCCTAGTCCATATGGAAAATCATTGAGCTCCCTGGACTATGAAGTGGGTTGCAAAGTGCATTGTAAACCACTTCTGTTCTCTTTAATTACTCAGAAACTGTATGTCTGGTATGTGTGAAGGTGGTGATCGCATTGAATAGATGTCTCTAAGTGGTGATTTATTGTTAATGAAAAAAATTATATATGGAAATGAGCTCAATTGGAAAAGTTATCTATCTTCTAGTAGTACATAGAGGAGAAATGGGGACAGACAGTTTATAGCAAAACATCCTTGAAAATACAAGTGTGATAAATATGTAAATGAGACCAATCAACATCAACAAAGATGTGGTATTTGCAGATGATATGGCAAACAGATAAAATTTGAAATAGCTCACAAATCCTAAACCTAACCCATAAAACATTCATCAGAAATATTCATGATAATGTAGGGACAAAAAAGTGTGTAATCAAATAATGGATTTGCATATAAAAACATAGCCTTTGTATGAAAGCCTTTTTACTCTTGCAAGATCATGCACAAAAAGGAAGATTAAAGCAAACTGTATTCTATTTAAGGAAAACAGCTATTAATAATGTGATACCTCCATACGGTAAAATGTGGATAGCCTGATGTATACAAATGAGATACTTCAATGCATTATGTGTATGTGCCCACCTAGAACTAAAAAGACGAAAAATGAAGAGAGTGACTGTATTTCCTAAATGTGTTACTGAAGAAAAAGTGCTTTATGCAGTCCAGCATATCTAGACACGTGATTTTTATTACTAGATCATTTCTAACAGTGTTTCTGAGAACAGGGTAGGTTTTAAAGCCCAGAGGTTGCAAGGAAGTGGTGGTCTTCAGAATCATCCATTGGGGATGAGCTGGTTAAGTACAAGTTAAAGCAGAGATGAGTCCTCCATGAGAATCTCAATTCTGTTGTATTTACATTCAAAGTGAATGAAGGCTTTTGAATACAGTGACCAAAAAATCTCTGGTTTTCAAAGAAAAATCATTCAATGACATTTTTCACTGTTCCTGCTTTCTGTCTGCATTTTACTTTCTTCCTGAACACTTGAACAGCTGAGAGCTTTGAACAAATGTATTTTGGCACAAAGTGTCAAATTCTTCCAGATACTTGCAGTCAGGCCCCAGTCATCATATCACAGTACCCAGGAAAGATCTCGTTTGATTTCCATTTGGGCTGTCCAAGGACTTTCCAGAACGGACACAATGGAAAAAAACAGTGTGACGTGGAAATGTCAGTGTGGAGCACCTGATCTGCTCTCCCTTGTGAAGCTCCAGTTCTAGTTACCAAGACATAATCTTTGGGGTTTAATCTGTTTTTTTTTTTTAATTAAAAAAAAAAAAAAAAGAAAAAGAAAAATGGCAAAATTGTCGCTGGAGTTCTTCTGCCATTTTAAAGTTTTCTGAAAGAATGAGCGTCCATTTGAACCATCTCTAGCTTGTCATTATCTTATCACCCACCTAAATTCCTTCAGTTACTGAAAAAACATCAAATGACCATTCTGCTGACTGTCATTTAGAGAAACAACTTTCCCCCAGTATGTTCTAGGAGAAGGATCTTCTTTTCTTTTTAGGTAAAATGTTTAAAGTTATGAAATAAGCTAACAGGCTCTAATTATCTCAGATTTCTCTTGCTAAAGGTGCAACTTGAATTGTCTTATAGCAAAGTATTTCAGAAACCCACCGATCTGAGGAACAGCCTAACCAGCTTGCCGCTAGCAGCCCTCCAACTTCTGCACAGCTCCGGCTTCATGTTAATTTAGCAAATAGTTGTTCAGGGAAGCGGGTTAGTTATTCTTACTACGTGTTTAGTCTGCTTCTAAGTCTTAGGCAACTGGAACGTGGTAGCTTGTCTGGACTCCTGTTTAACCAACCTGTTTACACTCCCAGAACTAATTAACCTCCAGTTACTAAATTAAAAAGCAGCCCCATGCAGGCACACACCTGGCAAAATCAATTCAACAAGCTCTGCACCTGCTATGTTGTCTTCAACCTGCACTGAAAGGGCCTAATTTGGAGGAGAGACAGTCTGCAGCAATATCAGGTCTTCCCTTTTCCTGAGTCTCCTCCTGTTACTATAAGGCAGCAAAGCAGAGTTGTGAATGTTGGTCAAATAAGACCTGATTCGGGCATCGTATTTGTGGGAAGTTTGGTCTGATGGCCATACCATGTGCGAGTCAAAGAGGCCACGCGTTGGCATCCTGAGGCACAATCCCCTGGACGACTCATCCTCAGTTATTTCTTCTTTTGAAGGGTTTAAGCTAAATCATTATGCTTTGTTTCCTCATTCGCTCTCAAATCCAACCTGTGTGTATCCCCAGTAAATGTGGCCATGTGGACGAGGTACTTCTTGAACTGGAGGATGTCACAGAGAAAAACCACCCTTGTTGGCCCCAGTTTGTATTTTGGAGTAATAGGAGAAGGGCATTTCTTTAACAGATTTTGGCAAAGACACAGTTTAAGAATATGAACTGTGCTATGGTTAACAGAGCTTGACGAGCTAAACTCCTGATGAGCTCTGGAAATCCTGGGAAGATAAAACTTTTACAGTTGAGGAAATCTGCCAGAGTTGATACTCCTGGAAATAAGTCTTCTGTCTGTCGAAGGCAGCGGGAATATACACACCAGCTACCTAAGCCTTCCTCCTGTATTTACTTAATCACTCAGTGCATTCAAGCTTTTATGTTTTTTTGCCAAGACTGTTTATCTAGTGATGGTTCATATGAAAAAATGCTGCTGGTCTGTGACCTAGTTACATGAGCACCAGCTTATTTCATGCACAGCAACTGACCTGATGTACGATGTTATAATCTCTCCTGTTTGCCCCTGTAGGCTAAAAGGCAGGTCACGCTTTCCTTGGACTTAATACGATCAGACTGAGTTACCTTTTATGTTTTATCTAAACCAAGGATAGCGGAGAGCATCCAGTAGAGTGTTTTGAGGCACGTGCTGAAGTACATTGCTGAATCAAGGCATCTCTTTCTGTGAGTGGGGAAGGAGCAAAGTCCTTGGCTTGATTGTAAAAGTCTCACCAGGGCAATTTGTCGTAGCAGGAACTTTTCGCTTTACTTAGCAAGTTTTAACAATCTGGTAAAGTGGTGGATTCACCATCCAGACCTTCTTTGGAGCAGCCATCGAAGCTGCCCAGGCTAGCAAATGGCTAAGGGATGTCCATCATCCCACGTGCTCCTGAAATCGGTTTCATTCAGCCCCAGCACGTGATTCTGTAATACCTGGCAGCGTACAGCCCAAAAAGAGGGGAATGAAGGCAGGGAGGCAGAAACTGCACGATCACCTAAGGGCGAGCAGGCTGTGTCTTCTGCTACCAGGAAAGCTGGTCGGTATTTTGCAACTTCTCCAGTTGTTCTTGCATTGTGTGCTGCCTCATTTGGTATGTGAAAGGCTGTGATTAAATAAGATCATTAAAGTTATTTTGAGAAAATTGTTATGATTCAGTGTAACCAAGATATTTGGAAATTGGTTCTAAGCAGGACATCCTTTCTATCTTTTGTTGCATCTTTTGGATAAATCTGCCTTTCCTTTCCTTTTTTTTTTTTTTCGCTCCAAGAAGTAAAATATGGATTTGCAGAATCTGCTGTGATATGCAAGTTAAATAGTGCATGTTTACAAAAATACGTATTTATATCCCAAAGGTGAAAGGGGGACGTGGTGCATTCTGTGTACCAAAATATATCCTGAATCAGGTAGCAATCATATTTTGATAATGAATGCTCCAGGGTATACTCTGAAGGTGCAACTCCATGGATATTGAATTCTAATTTACATTATAGGGAGTTATGTGTAACATTCTGCATCTTAAGGGCAAGGTATGACAATAAGTATGCTGCTTAATGCATCTAAGTTAGTCTAAGTACACATTTCCTCTCAGGGAGCAGAGCACTACAGTTCAAAAACATTAAGGTGAGTAACCAGCACAGGCAAAGAAACTCAAAGTGCAGGCTGACATCTCAAAGAATAAATGTTTTAATGCAGCTACCATTATGATACGGGGCTTTCCCCTCTGTCTGCCAGGTCTAATCCTACAGGAGAGAGCAGGCACCGAAGGCTGCCCAGGGTCGGGCAGTGAGCACGGAGGGTTCCCGGCTCCCGCAGGTGGACTCGCAAGCCCCGCATGGCCCCGTGCCAGCTGACTGTCCATGTCTGCTGGTGATCAGTGGTTTTGAACTGGCTTTTTTTAGATACTGGAGGGGTTGCTTGCATTCCGGTCCTCTGCTTCAGCAGCAAAATCATGTAAGAAAGCTTATCCTTCGCTCTGCACGCTGTACACCTTCTTTAGCCAAGCAGTAGCCGGAGTGTCAGTCTTCATTTGCCCATCGCTACACTCTGCCCGTTGAAATGGGTTCCCACAAACGGGATCAGAAAGGCGAACGGCTGTGCGAGGTTCTCCCGGGGTCCTGTGACACATCGCTGGTGGTGCGGACAGGCAAAGCGGTGCCTCGTGCCAGGGGCTGGCGGTGTGGCCACGAGCAGCTGGGGTATATTTTCTCCTCGAAGGAGTGCCATCACTCAGCTGGTCCTTCTGCAACCTCCACACACATCTCCCCTTGAACAGCCAACTGTAGTGTTTGCTCTGAATACATAGGAAGCCTGGCGTGTTCTTAATTCAATTCATTTCCTGCAAGTAGAAGCTATGCCTTGTGTTCTAAACATAACAAGGAGTGAGCGAAGACTAGGTGGGTTTTATTATAATCTATAAACGTTTTGCTGCATCATCACCCGGCATTCTGCTTTTCCCTGGCAAAGCTTATCTGTGGAAGAGATCGTGCGCTCACAGTGATTGTTGTCATCCCTTGCACAATTACAGAAAAGTGAAGTGGAAATTTATTATCTGTGTCAGCAACTCACTGCTGATGTCAAAGAGCAGAAATTTTAATTACAGCTTTGTTATATTTCAGTAAATGCATAACCTGATCTCAACCTTTTCCCAATGTTTGGTTGGAACAAAATTACAAATAAAGTAAAAAACCCTTGAAAGAAGAAGCTAGGAAAAGTAAAATCAATTCATAGTATCCATATCAATATTTGCTAACTTTCTATTAAAAAAAAAAAAAAAAAACCACCAGAAAATCATGCTAATATTTGCATATTTTAATTGAAACATGTTAGAGTACAAGAAAGGAAGTAGTCCATAATTCTTTCTGTGTGGTTTGGTATTTTGATGCTTGCTTTCTTTGATAAAAAAGATTTAGAAAGGAAAAAAAAAAAGATAATACATTTTGTCATTACTTCCCTTTGTTGAGCAAGACTGAGTTTTGGGCTAAGGAACTGTTAGCAGAATCTTTGTTAACCCCACTGGTATGAAGCCAGCATTAGAGACTGAAGTATTTAATGGAAGAATCATCTTGGACATAATTTCTGGTCCCTGGTTTACAGCTGTCTAGACTCAAAGACAGGTAAAGAAGGAAGAGAAAAAAAAAAAAGGAAAATCCACTTGCCTGCATGTATGCTAAGTGCTTTAATGCCTCTCCCCAGTGGCATGCTGTTGAGACTACCTGAATTCATAAAAGACAAAATGTGAGCAAATGTTTGTGTGAATTCCCACTCTTCTTTCGGAGGAAACTTCGATCCAGTGTTCTTCCTCTACACAAACAAATTAGATAAAAATAACTCTTTTGCATAACTAAATGTGGGCTGTGAAGTAGCCCCATTCCCTCAAAATGAGGTTTGAGGATGAAATGCACAGTTCTTGAAAAAAGGTCTCAGCCCAGTGATCAGAAAAAACTCTTCAAATGAAGATGTTAGGAATTATTCAAAAAATTTTTGAATTGTTAAGAATATTTCTCAATAGGCTTGCTGTGCTCTTCCACTGTTTTCTGGGAAGGCGCCAGACGGACTGCAGGTTTCACGTGCTGTGGTTATTCATAGAGAGATTTTGCTTTCTCCAAGTCACTACATTTTGCAAGGCAGCTTCTTAGGTCCTTGCATCAGGGGCATGAAGCTGATTATTGCTACTGATAAACATAGGAAGGTACCTCGGAACCGATCGTCACCTCGTGGTGCAGAATTAATACTATAACCTTTCTTCTTTTCACCTGCGGGATGTGCTTTATGCATACTGAAGAGGCAGAGATGCCTGCTTACTGGCCAGCTATCTGAGGGCCATCTCAGATGGGTTTTTTGTTTCAGGAGGGGCCAGAAGCGGTGTTGTGAAATGTAAGACAGCTGCTGGCAGGGTCAAATATTTTTCCCCAGACCATGTCATTCCTTCAGTTTCCATCTCTTCTTTCCAGGAACTTCACTCTGTTTTTAAGTAAAGGAATTTCCAAGCTGTATTTTACTATGAGGTTCTTGTACTTTCAAAGTAGAATCAGTGATCGTCTAAGTGACTTTGTAAGTATAAAAACAAGTATTTGTTAAGAAAAGTAAAATAATTCTTAAGCTGGCTGAGCGATATGTTTATTAGACTTACACATGTATATCAGAAAATGAAATGAGAACTCAGAATTGCTGGTTTTAATTACATTTTACATTTTCAAATGTAATTGATAGCTCATACATGGCAAAAGCTGGTTCTTCTCATTTGACATTCAGAATATTGCTCTGATTTAAATAATTACCTTTTTCTTGATAAAATAAGTATATTCAGTTCTAATATCCCTAAATAATTTGTAAAAAAAAAAAAAAAAAAATTCTTCTTTCGGTTATTAATTACTTATTAACTCCAAAATCTCTGGATAGAATTTGAGGTAAAATGGATTGACTTGAAAAGAGAGAACTGTAAATAAAAATTAAGATTTAAACAAAATCAATGCAAGTCAGCAGAATTACATCAACACATTTTTTTAAAGAGTTTTAAGAGAATTATTATTAAAAGGCTTCTTCCTACACAAAAAAATAAGAGTGGAACTTTTAATTCTTGTGTGAAATTGCATAACAAAGTAATTCTGAGAGCTCAGACATGCGGTCAGCATTACAGCGGTTGCACCTCACTTGGGTGTTCAGCTCAAACACGCAGCACCTCCATCTCCTCCACCTGGCGGAGGCGGGTGGGGGTCCGTGCCCCCCAATACACCCTGGTGCTGTGCTGCTGGGAGCCTGGGAATTTGGGTGATGGTATATCCCAAGAGGCATCATAGTGCCATCTCCTTCCAGATAGATCTGGCTTCTAGGTTTTCTTTAAAAAGTACTGCTATTAAAACAAACAAACAAGCAAAAAAGTATGAATCATGAAAAGTTCTTTTTTCATGAGAAAACAGGGGTTTACAGGATTTTTTTCTAATAATTTTGTGTGCATATCTAACTATACCAGTGAGTGAGTGAGTGCAAAATCTGTGACCTACTTGAAATTGTGCCCAGTTTGCTCTAAATGGGATTTTCTTCAATATTTATTGTTGCCGCTACTAAAAATTGTTGGTTAGAAAGGGGAAGGCTGGCACCAGATTGGAAATGGTAATTCAGTTTCAGGAGGATTTCAGAAACACCTTCCCATATTAATTTTATCTAGCTTTTCTGTTTATTTTACAAACAAAAAAGAAAAACAACAACCAAAA
Source organism: Falco peregrinus (assembly GCF_023634155.1). Lineage (NCBI taxonomy): Eukaryota > Metazoa > Chordata > Aves > Falconiformes > Falconidae > Falco > Falco peregrinus. The sequence goes on along the minus strand of NC_073731.1, from coordinate 30,283,772 downwards.
CATGTTAGTGGAATTGGCATGCTGCAATGAAGGATTGTTTCCCATTGCAATACAAATGCTGATACAAACCTCAGCATTTATGGAAAACAAATGTTGAGATGAAGTCAAGACATTTATTTTCTAAGCAGGAGATGTTGACTCTCTGACAACATTACATTGCAGTCTTTATTTCTATTATGCCAAATGATTGATGTGGATTTAATCATTAGTTTGATGGCTGCTTTGCTCAGTGGAGAGGCAGCTGAACATTTTATCGTTATTAGTGAGCTGCATTTTGATTTTTCTATCAAGGACACTGCCAGCTTCAATTCATCCCAGGTGTAAAACCAGAGGTTCATTGGGCCCATTGTTTGTTTCGTGACCAAGCCAAGAACAGTTTGTTTGCAAAATAGTGTGAATATTTGTTTTGATTTCTCAAGCAGGAACCTGGTTTTGATAAAGACTTCCATATATGTGCTTGATTCTTCAAAAATAAGTAATAGTAGTGTACCTTTTCTGACTAAACTACTTACCACATGAAAGACTATACATGTACATATATACTTCTATACATGCATATCTGTGTATATGTATAGAGTAGCATAGAAAGGATTTAAATTGCTAGGATGTAGAATGGTAGACAAATACTAAGCCAGAAAATATTTTTAATGCTTGGGGAGCGAACACCACAGATGGAAACTGCAAATGATTGTGAGAGAAATGCAGAGCGCTGGAAAACTATTGGGGTCTGTGCATTTTCCAGAACAGTCAGCAGAGGATTAGGGGCTGGGGACAGGGACAGGGACAGGCTGGTGGCTTTTGCAGTTCAGAACCTCCTCCCTGAGAGCCACTGTTGCCAAATCCTGAAGGAGGATGGTCAAGGGAACGTTTCTGGAACAATTGCGGAATAGCTCATCCAGATGGACAATATGTTTTGTCCATCTCATAGGGTGCCTGCTCCTCTGAGGAAGAGAAGTGCACCTAATTAATTACGGGCTGCTCAGCGCAAACTCCTGGAATGGCCTCTCTGTGTTGTCTTTGTGCTGTGAAATATCTCCACTAAAGCAAGGAATGATGCAGAATTTCACATAAGGACTGAATTAAACTAGTCTTTGTTATTTAGAAGCATCATTTACTTCTGTCTTGCTCGCCTGCTCAAGAGCACAAAGATTTACATCTTTATCTGGAAATGTTTGTTGTTTCTAATGTATTTATGAAGTGAAAGTGCTCATTAGACGTGTCTAATCCCTTTGTCAATCTCTTGTTTTGAATGAGATTTTACGATATGTTTTTCAGCTTTATTTTTCATATTTTTAAGACTTTTTGTGCTGGATTTTTAAGATTTTGGCTTTGCCCATCTGTGCTGTGAGAAGAGGCAAGCACAGTATGGTGAAAAGGATCTGCTTATTTATGACTTCTGTTCCCAGTTAGATAATGCTCTTTAGGAAAACTGGCAGCAGCGGAGCTCCCTGAGGGAAGGGGGGGTGCATTTTCCCTTTGCCTGCTAATGGGCACATGCAAAGGGGAGCAGCTCGGAGGTACAAGTGGCAAGTTTACAGGCCAGAGGTGGATGTGCCACCCAAGGGCTGCACTGCAGAGCAGGGAGCAAACCCAGGGATGACGAACGGGGTTTTGCAGGAGGTCTGGGCAGAGCTTACTGCCACTTGGAGTAAGCCATGGAGGAACACCAGACTTTCCCCAGGGGCACTGGGTGTCAGGGTAGAGGGGGATATAAACTCTTCTTAGCTCTCTTCGAATATCCTTTGAGGTTTTTCTTCTTTAAAGCTAGTTATCCTAGTTTATATTCTAATAAAAACTGCCTTTTTTGATTTTAAAACCCTTCCGTCCTTCTTTGGGGCATTTTGTGCAGAGGAAGGTCAAGACATACTGCCTCCAAGCCTGTGGCTTGAAATGCCATCGTCTGGCACTATCCACACTGTCTTGTCATTCCATTTTCACCACGTGCCATGTCCTGGCTCCTCTGTTCCCTGAGCCTGACCCTCTGTCTGAAGACCCGGCACTGAGAGGTGGGATGCGCTGAGCCTGAAGGCACCACTGCAGCAGAGAGGTGACCGCCGGGGGATGCAAGCAGCGAGCCCCCGCGACAGCGCGCTTTTACAGAGGCAAGTCAATGGATCACAGTCCATCTGTGACACCCCTGTGCCTGGGCATAACCGACCACACACGCTGTTTATTTAAAAAGTAAGGTTGGTTTTGCTTGTGTTTCTTGGTAGCAGGCTTCAATATGCTAACAAGTAGAGTGGTTTTTCACAAGCCTTCATCTGGCAGTACCGAGCAGCCTGTTCTGTGTTCACAGGACCCAGAGTACCTCTGAATAGCACATAATGCTTTCATCCTTCTGTGCTGCTCAGCGTAACAGACAGCATGCTAAAGTTTGAAAAAGGTGGTAAAAATGAGGGAGAAATCGTGTTGGTGGTGGACAATCACCCAGGTCACTAGAGGGAGGACTTCCTAAGGGGAGCTAAGCACTGCACAGATTTAAATCCCAGGGAGCGCCTTGTGGTGAACTGGCCAGTCTCACCTTATTCCAGGACTCAGGGATCCTTCCCATATCGGGAGACTGGTTTCTGATGTAGCTACATGGATAAAAACCGATGACACATTTATTCTCGATTTTGGTGGTGTGCAGTCAACATCCATCCCAGCAACGCAACAGTAAGGTGTCTTTTTATCTGCGGGTCTGAGGATGCTTCTGTTCTCCATATTTTGTGAATTGGGTGGCAGGTTAAAAGCTCTCTGCAGTTGGCTAGGTGGCGAAGCTCTCATCTGCCCCAGCTCCTCTCGTTGGTAGGAGAGTGAGTAACAGCAGAGCAGTGACCATCCTTCGGGGGAGATTGCTCAGGAGCCCGCTCCTCCTCTTCTCGCCGTTATCGACTCTCAGTAGCCTTTTTAAAAATCTATAGAGCTTACTCCAGCACTGACCTTGTCTAATCATATTGATTGTTAGTAACTGAAGGCTAATTAGGAAGCAAGTTGCTATGGTAATTCTTGAGTCATACATATAAAGAGAAAATACTGCTAAAACCACTAGTGCATGGTGACTATTAGCATAGTTAAACAAATTAAAAAATATAATTCATTCAGATTTATTCTGGAATTCAAATGAAGATACAATATGCAACAAGGAAGTTTTTCCCTTGCTGCCACATTTTCCTCTTTCATAGACATTTTGTCCTTTTATTTGTCTGTTGAGTGAGTTGTGCATAATTTTAGGACTAAATAACAAAGTGAACTTTGGGTTCTTCTCCACCCCACACACAACCCCCGCGTAGCCCACACGCAATATGTCACAACAAGCTTCACGTGATGGGAGAATGACTCGGGCAGAGGGTAATAGGACTGGGAACCCCCCAGATCTGTAGGTCACTTGTTCATATCTAGCCTGCATGTGTGTGATGGATGGTTGATTTCCACACGGGTAGGTTGATGGTTTTGCATGCCCATGGGCTCAGACTGTGCCCTCAGGAGACGGGGATTCATGGCAAGCCGGGGCTGTCAGGGCTGCCTCTCTCAGCAGCAGCCCCCCTTGGCCAGACCTTGGCACGGCCCCACGGCAGCGCTGGTGTCTCGGTGGGTGACCACGCTCCATGGTGGGGCACTGCGGGATGGTTGGATGGTTTTGGTTGGGCCGTGCCTCATCTGTGGGTAAATGGAAGATTTTGCCAGTCATGTCTAATAGAGTCTCTTCACCTTTTTTTTAGCTAAATGTGACGCAAAGGAAAATCAAGGGCATCCTTCCCTGTTTCATGGGGGTCTTCCTTCTCCTCCTTTGGCACCTTACTAACTAGTCATGTCACGCACAAATCTTAGCTCTCCTAATGAGTTTCCATCTGCACGTCTTTAAGAAGGAGGGGAATATGAGTATGCATCCTGTTGTTACCCTCCTGGACAGTTTGAATGATGAGGCAATATGTATCTAGGAGACTCACAGGACTGGATGGGAGACAGGAGTGTGCTGAGTTCAGATCACTTCCAAGTGAGCATGAGTTTCTCTGCCCGTCTCAGTCGTCAGTGGATGAATGTCCTTAAATTGACATTAGCAGCACATAACGAAAAATGTGAGCAGCAGTGCAGCTACTGTGTAGCATAAATCTCTTTTAACAGGTCTCATAAATAAACAGAGTATTCTCTCTATGGCTTCTTGGGACTCGTATGCTCACAGAGTTGCATTTATTTAACTGAAAATAAGATATAACATTGATTACTAAGAAGTGCGTGACACTTAAAAAACAAGCAAACAAAACAAAAAAAAACAAACAAACAAAACAAAACACCCAAAAGATAGAAGTATGTTTAAAGTGATTAACATCAACTAAACCAGAGCAAAATGACTCTAACAATGAAACCAAAAACACCTGGTCTGAGGCTTTGCCTGGTCCTCAAGTTAAATAGGTGCCACTGTAGAGACAATTCCTGAGTATGCCATTTTGACGTAACCACTTCATGTTACCAGTAATATAGCCCTCACGGAAAAGAAAAATAATTTAAATCCCTCGTATTCAGCTGCTGCTTGATGTGTCCTCACTGAAGGTCGCCAGCTGGGTATGGGGCACAAGGGATTCACCTGGGGAATCTCTTATACCAGAGCAATCCTGCAAAGCCATCTTCAAACTGATAGAAAGAATATAACAAAACCCTGCTACCTTTGTATAGAAAAATTAGGTATGTGCTGGTACTGCTGGCTGCTTTCTGTTTGCTGTACCTTTCTGCATGTAAGAAAAATACACTCCTGTCCAGGGATCCAGTCCAAATCCGTAGGGATGTGGGTAACTTCAAGATAGAACATCTTTCAGAGGGAGCTCTGATCATGTTCCATAATACATGTTATATTTGTTTCTTCATTTTCCTGTTAAAATAATCCAAAAATACAAGTTTTGTTTTCACTCAAATGGAAGAAACAATATAGTAGTTACCTTTTCATTTTTAATTCAGTATTTAACATACAGAAAACAATCCTCTAAATCTGAAAACTAAATTGCTCTCACAGGATTGCCTTCAAGCGCATGTACTTCTGTGTCCTTTTGTGTATTGAGCTGCCGGCTTTCTAGAGACAGTACTTATTTAAAATTACATGAAAATAGGCTCTCTTCTAAAATGTAGAATGTTAATGGAAATACAGATCCAATATATGAAAACCAATGGATTTCCGTGCCTTCTGCTGCAGAGCCTGAAATCTCCTTCAGTCTCAACTAAAGCAATGATAGTAACCAGAAATGATGGATTTAATTTAATTTTTTATTATTTTTTAAGCATATTTCATCACCATGACTTTTCCAAATGGCAATTTTTGTGGTTTGGGATCTCTTCAGGATTTCCCTCCACCTTCCCCATCAGCAGCATTTTTTTTTAAAGTGTTTTACTGGAAACAAAAAGGGTTTTGTCAGGCTTGTGCTGTGAAAACACTGTAAGTTCCAGTTTGTTTACATCAGTACAGGAAGCCAGACAGAAAAATATCGTTAAGAATATGCAATGCAGTGCACAAAGAAATAGACACAGCATCTTCTGAGGAAAACATCATCTTTTTTTTATTCAAACCACGTTTCTTGTTCAGCCTCCTTCTTTAAGTGCTGTGGCTGGGGAGGAAGATTCCTTTTACTTTTCCCCTGATGAAGATGGAAGAACTAATTGAGATACAGATTTTGCATCATCTCTAGCTCCAGCTTCTATGTCCCCGGTTATATATGACCCAGGATAAATTGGAGAAGGGCTCCCAGGGAGGTCAAAGGGCTTGTATGTAGGAGAAACAGGTCATTCCCAAGAGGCCAGGAATTGCCTTTGGGCTCTCGAGGGCTTTGCCTCATTCCTATGGAGACTGCACTGGGGGAATCAGTACTGCGGGGCCCCTGCCAAAGGGCTGAGCCCGATCCAAGGACTTTCTCGTTAAAGCACCACAACAGCAGATGCTAGCAGGTCAGTCTTTGAACCTTGATAGCAGATCAGTCTTTCTTTGCCTGGCATTTCTACCAGCCTGTGTCACAGAACAGAGTTGTGGCAGAGCCCTTCGTGGCCTATGAGCAACTCCCTTGTAAACGAGGCTAGATATGCAGAAAGGCTGCTACTGGCTGGTTTTGGGGAGTAAGCACCATCGTGTGGCCATGGGTCTATTACTCTTAGTGCTTTTGTTGTAAGGTTGTGTATATGCACAGACACAAACATAGAAACGTACGAATATATTGAATTTCGGCCCAAGCTGATGACATGTTCCCTCGCCCTTGTTAAGACTGACTTATCAGTGTGCGGTCTTGCTGTGTTTGCTGATGAAGAGAGTTATTTGTGTCAGGGAAACTCAGGTGGAAGCACGAGATTTTCCAAGGTTTCGTAGTGGAAAGCTGTTCAGTCGTTTGTCAAATAAGACTCTAGATGTATTGAATCGGGCTCCTCTTTGCTGCCATCAGCCACGTGGCAAAAGGCTCAGGGATTGTATGTAATTGCCATGTTTGTATTGTGTGTCACCTCTGCATCCCCAAATACAGAACCTGCAGGTTTGGGCTTAATGGTATTTTTTTCTGCTTTTAATAGCACAGTATCACAATCAGATAAGTAACAGCCGTTACACACTTGTTTTGTAAAGCTTTTGACTCAGTAGCTTCTTGCTGATGCTTGTGTCTTCTCTGGCAATCTGTTGCAAGGCAGAGTTTTGGGTTTAACTTTGAAAGCATAAAAGAATCTCCTTTTCCCAGGTAGGTAATACCTGAGGGCCCCAATCATACAAATATTTATGCAGCAGGGTCTTGGCTGAGCCTGGAGCCAAAGCTCGGGGGTAAGAGTTTGCAGGGCCTCAGTTAGACACAAACCAACAGAAACAGTAACTAGTTTTTATGGAAGGGAAGAACGTATGCAAATAGAAGGCAGAAGGAAATCTCTGTGCTGGAAAAAAAGTATTTCACAGGGAGACTGTAACATTGAGTAAGAGAAACCTAAATCCCTTCAGGAGGACATCAGAAAGATGTAGTGGATGGTGTTAGAAGCTGTAAGATAATGTCTGTGTTCGTGATTGTGTTTAACATTAGGTAATGCTAATATTTTTCTCATAATGGCTCGAGTCATGGAGATTTATTTTCATCGAAGTGGGTGTCACATACTGCATGATTTGCTCTGCTGAATACTCAAGAGTCCTCTCATAAACCTGGGGAGATTTCTAATGCCAGAACTGAGGAGTCAGAGGAAATTTTTTACAGTTTTCCCTCTTAGCTAACAATTTTGGTTGTGCCTATCTTAGACGCTTGCTGTTCTGGATCTGTTCTGCATTGGAGTTAGTAGTGAACTGTCCTCCAGAGGCCTCTTGTGCATGTGTGCTTCCTTAAAGCGTTTCCAAATGGGCTGCTGAGTGTCTGGGAACATCTGCTTCAAGATGGTCTGCTTGGAAAGGCTGTAACTCACCTCTGCGTCCTGGAAGCCACATGTTCTCCCAGTCCAAGATGGTCTGCCTGTTGATTTTCCCCATAAATTATTTTTCCCGTTTCCTCGTTGAGCCACTTTCCTGAGTGATTATCTCAAATGTAATCTCCTCATCTACCCAGGTCATCTTAATAAAACTATTCATCATTAGCTGGCTATCAAGGCCAAGTGCGAAGTAATGAAAGATAAGTGGCAGTAAATGCTGCTGGCCCATTTCCATGGAAGGAGTTAGGATATGGGCATGATGCTTGCGTCAGCATCTCTGAACGAGGAGGTCCCTTCCTCAACTGCACAACCACCTTTGTCTGCCAGCACGGTCTCAAGATCCTCTGGAGCCCATCCCAGAAAAAAAAGTCATTGCCACGGTGGGTGTTTTTATTTTAGAGACGCTTTTCTGCCTTCTCTGCAAGCTTTCATAGTCACAGGTCAAGTTTAGTGATGCCTGAGTGCAGGGGGCAGCAGGCACATCTGCCCCAGCAGCTGGAGGGACCAAGTTATAGACCCCATCCCTGTGGGCTGCCTGCACGGAGCCGGCGTTTCTGTGGGAAGGTGCTGCTGCCTCCAAGGCTCCACTCCTTGCTTCTTCGACTCGACACAGCTTCTCAGCTTTGCTGGCAATAAACTAAAACTAGTATAATACATCCCTGTAGAGCTAGAGCATGAGAAGATATCCACCCCGCCACAACTGTACTGATTATAAAATCAATTCTTATAATGATGTGGCTTCTGCTGTTGGATCCGGTTGCTATCAGTTCCAATTCTGCAGACTAATCGCGCACTTTTTCAGATTAGAGAGACCAATTTAAAACTGTTACATGGACAATTAATTTGATGCAACCAAACTCTCAACAGACTTTCATCTGGATTGCTGGGATGGTGCTTAAAACACCGATAGAAATAAAATCCCCTTTGCTTCCGTCTGCTGTGCGGAAATTTGCATTTTATTTCTCCCGTGCCTGCATTGATTTATTTGAGAATATAGTGTCATGCCCTTTGGGGAAAGCAGGAAGACGTAGTAGTATTGGTGCCACCTGATAATCTCCTTCAAAGAGTTACATATACATTATTTTGCTCTAACTGTGAAATCACTATTAATACTCAGTTGGTTAAATGTGTATCCCACTTATTGGGTCAGGTCAGTACAAGGTGCGTATATCTTCAGCAAAGTAAAGAGATGATGAGAAGAGTCAGTGCTTGAATTCATTTTTGAAACGTCAATAACTGCTAAGATATATTAGCCTGTAACTCCCTGGTGTTCAATAAATCATGGTAGGGAGACAAGTTTTTCATGTTCACAAGGAAAGTGGCAGTAGAAAGTGTCAACTATCTATTTTTAAAAGGTCAAAAGTCTCTAATACTTCTAAGAAAAATAGCTTTTCTTTTGTAACCTGTTTAAATCAATGTAGTAGCATTCTGCTGTCACTTTAGAGGGAAGTTTTCAAAAGGAGGTTTCAGACTGGCTTGTTTCTGATCAGACTGAAAGAAATAAGAGCTGTTTCATTTAGGACATGGAGGCAGAGGTAGCAGGGTGTTTAATTTTTCTGTTCAGACACATTGCAGGCTGGACCCAGGGGTGCTCACCCAGTGAATGCTGGGCAGGATTAACACCATGTTACTGCTAATTCCTTCTTAAGTTTGACATAAATTGTGACATCAGTCAAACTACCAAGTCAAACTGACCTGGCAAATTGGTCTAAAGAGTATTTATTTCTAAAGAAAGGGTGAAAAAAGATTTAAAATGTTGGCTTTTTTTTTTCCTTCCCTTTTCCCTTAAAACAATGCAAAGCTATTGATTTGTGGCGGTGCAGAGAGCCCAATGAGGCTGCCTGCTCTGGGAAGCAGTACCCGATACTTCCAGTATCTGGTGATTTCAGGTACCTATAAAGTAAAAAAAAAAAAATTGTTCACAGGAATCCACAAGATATTTATGCCACAAAAATCTGCCTCAAATGCTGAGGGTAAAAGGCCATAATGTTATGACATATCGCAGGAAACATAAGGTGAAAAGATGTATATACGTGTATGTATATACACCATGTACATACCTGCTCTGGGAGGGAATTCAAGGAAAAGTGCAGGAATCTGCAGGGAGGGGGTCACAGCCAGCGCTACAGGGGAGGGCAGCAGCTGGGGGCGAGGATACCCCCTTTGCACCACGTGCCGTGCCTGTGGGCAAAGCACAGCCACCAAACAAATGCCTGAGAAAACTCGACGCACAGGGCAGCCCCTCTGCTGCTCTGCCATGGGGAGATGAAGTGCGGAAATCCATAAATCCCACATTTACTGTGATCGCCATACTGCTAAGTTCACCAGTTGGGCACCAGTTCCTACTCTCTGTCATTCCTGCTGCTGGTATGACAAGGTCTTCATGCCCAAGAGCATCATCCCTGGGTGCCGTGTGAGGGACCGACACTGTGATCTGCCTTAAGCTGGTCTTCTGCCACTCGTGTGCTTTGCTCTTCTTTTGATGCAGGTTTCCATTTACTCATCTACGTTAAATTTCTATACCTGTATATACACACACACACATTTGTTTTAAATAGGCACATTTCCTAGCAGGGGAAAAATGACCCTATCCCTGCCTGTGTGCTCTGCTTTGATCCTGAAAGGATTTCTTATCATAAAAGACATATAAATGTCCGGTCTTTTATTCTTTCATTATTTTGAAATACGAGACCACTTGGCTGCAAGACCATTAGTTTGTGAGTTTAATACAGTCTTGCTTTTGCCATAAGACTTCGATTAGTCTAAGAGACTTTTTCTTTAGAGGACTACAAAGAAACTGCCATGAACTATAAATTCCTTGCTAATAGAATTGTTTAAAAGGCTGTTTCAATGTATCTTGATTTTTATGGGGTGTGCTTTGAGCGCAGCTGGTTTGCAGAGGAATCCTTCCGATGCTTTGTGCTGGGCTCTGCCGCACATGCCGTGAAGCTCTACCCCTAGACCTGCCTAAGGGCAGCTTTGCAGGCAGGTTAAACCAAGCTAAGGCTGTACTGGCATGAGGCAGCACCTTCCTCCTCCTCTTTGTTTTCCCTCTCTCTCCCTCCTGTCCCTGGCTCTGGCTATTACACATGGAACTGCCATACTGCAGTTAGTTGCTTGTGGATAAAGAATAACGATTACAGTTTTCTGCATTAATGGCAAATTAGGGGAAATTCCTTAGTTGTGTGATGTTGTCTGACCTTAAAGTCTTATATTCTCTTTGAAGAAAACCTATTACTCTTTGTCCCTTTGCTAAACATTTTTACCGAATGGTTTTTCCTCTTTTAAGCTGTGTCTGAGTACACAGTTTATGCTTTTGAGGATCACTGTGGATTTCAATAGAGCTGTGCATGCAGTGTGAACTAAGCTTAGGCAGATGCACCGAGTGGTTTGGGGTTTTGGAGGTCTGGATTTTTTCACGAAATTGCCCCTAGAGTGTTTTGCATACCGTCTATTCAAAGGCTTGCATGCGTCAGAAATGATGTTCAAATTGCTGTCTGGATTTGCTGTGATAGCTAGTAGTAGAGTTAATAGTATCATTCATTACAAACAAACATTGTAATAACAGTCCCATCTTCGCTTGTGATGACATATAATAAGATATGCATTATGAGCAATCATCTGTTTGTGTATATTTATACTGTAAGACAAATCACTTGCACAAATACTAGCCCACAATCCCCTTTTTCTGTTTTTAGCTGCTGCTGCAGGTACTGTCTGCTCTCCTCTGCAGAGGATCTGAGTCTGCTGGGTTGGTTGGTTGATGTGAGCAGCAGTGGCTTGTACTGTTAATGCCACAGATACCTGTATCAAAGACAGTGTTCATGAGCACAGTGTGCATTTTTTTGCCAGGTGTGAATAAATTGTTCACACAAATTATACAGCCAAAACCCAGGCTAATGCTGCCTGTTGTTACCTGTGTATGACTGGCCTCCAAAGCAGAATGTTTGGGTTGTTTTTTTTTTAATTTATCCTTCTTACTTAAATGACAGCCTTAACAGGTATATGGACATCCCAAAGGACAGGAATAGCAATGGCCTTCTGCCAGAAAATGACAAAGAACAATGATAAGTAAGGTCATCACTAACAGGATTTCCTGGAGAAAGTGTAGCAGAGGAGGCACAATTCATTTTGGGGACAGAGGGTCTTGTCCTTTTCCCTCACCACCTGCAACCCCCTGAACATGGAGGACAAAGCTCAGCGCCAGAAGGGTTACTGCCTTCTGCCATTGACTAGTGTCCCTTTTGTTCCCTTTACTTGTCTTGAGGGGCTCCTAACCACAGTGACCGAAGTAGTTGTTTGCTTGAGCCGGAAGACAGCAAAAAATATTTTAAATGGACATATTTTCACCACCTGTTCTGTTGTGGTTTTTTTTTTTTAAAAAAAAAAAAAAAAAAAAGACTGTTGCCTTTTTACCTGTGAATGGGAGTATTAAAATGAATTCAAATGATTCAAATCATCTTTGAATTCTGGTTCTGAATTCGGAATCAAATCTCTGAAACACCCCCCTCAAGTGAGTGTTATTTATTTCTTTTAGAAACTTAGTCTTTAAAAAACTTAATCTTTTAAAAACTTAGACTTGCAATCTTAGAGATTCCAATTTTCCTACCTCTGTTTTATTTCTTCCTTAACTATATATTCTCCAAGCCTTCCAAAGTGTCATGACCTGCTCACGTCCTGCTTTAATCTGTATCTTTCATTTGTTGAACTCAAACAAAGCCCATAACCTATCCCACTCTCAGAAAGCCAAAACACTCTCCTGATGCAGAAACTTTGGGGTTTAAGCATCCCATTAAAGGAGGTATATGGTCCAAGTTGTTCCAATGTTAGATAGCAGATTGGATCATAAAAAATTGTTGCCCTCGACAGCCCTGTCTGTTGGGTGAGGTCATTAGCATGTTGTGGTTTCGTAATTAACATATTTTTTTGTTTGTATAAAGCCAACAAATCTGCAACATTTTCCCCTGAGCTGTTTCGTGGCATGAAGTCTCTTCTGGCTAAATGGATTTGTTGGTATTAAGTGTTCTGCTTTTTCTGTGGATTTCTTTTTTCTAGACAACTGATTTTCAGATTGTGGGAAATGGCAAATATACTGCTGACCACCAAAAAAAGAGCAGAAGTTTTGCCACAAGCAAAACCAAAGTGAATCTTAAAAGTCTGAGACACATCCCATGTTGTTGAAACTTCTAGACGAGTTAATTAAGCAAGTGACTTGTAGTGTCATATAAACACAGCACGGGGGGTGATTGCTTCTACCATGTGTTCTATAATACATCACTTTTGAGAAAACAGGAAGATGATAAAAAGTCTTTGAAACATCCCTTGCAATGCCTGTGTACCTTGCATGGCGTGAAGGAATCCTGGTCTCAGGCAAAGCCTTTTGTTCCTGCTCAAACCTAAATAACAATGAGGAACTTGTTGGCATGTGAGCTGGTGGGTCAGCACTGCTAAGCAATCCCAGTTCTCATTGCACCCTCCCAAGCGCCTGTTGTCAGCCCTGATGTACTCTTATTTTCTTGTTCTCCAGTCAGTTTAGAGCTCCCAGAGCAGAGGAGAGCTGGATTTTTTCCATAAAAAAAAAAAAAGAAAGAAAGGAAAAGAAAAGAAAAGAAAAAAAGAAAAACATCAACTTGAGGAAACAGGAGGGAAAGCTTCTTATTAAACCAAGAAATATCAAAATATTGAGGCATTTTTTAAAGTGGAAAAGGTCAGTTGAACAACTTATCTTCTTTTACAAGGCTTTTGTCTTAAATGGGCAGGTAATTTGTCAGGTATGGTTCAGTTGTTACTCAGAAGGAAGTGGAATAGTTTTTATACCACTTGTAATAATTTTTGTTATTATTTTTTTGACTGTGCACCTATCATTACAACCTATTTTTTACCCCAGGCCTGTTCAAATCCATTTGCAACCATCATCATTCCAAAAGAACAAGATCTCCAGGAAGAAGTTCCAGCCAGCTTACAATCTTACTGTTTATCTGAGGTTTCGTTCCACAGAAGTGCACAGTTCCCTTGCCATTAGAGTCCAATAGACCATCACACTACCACCACATCATTTCCATATTACAAATTTTACTTCCTACAGCTGACGTCAGCCTGGGAAAATAGCATTTTTGTGCCGTTTCCAAACACAGCAGTGGGGAATCTTTTGACATAGCCGTCCTTACCTTGACTTTCCTGGTCACTGCCAGCATAAGGGCACAGGTTGCGCTGCAGTGATTCCCACTTGATTCACCAGGAGAACTCCCAAGCTCTAAATTGCACCAGAGCCTGAGACCTCTCTTTGCCATCCCACAGATTAAGGAAGGAAAGAAATATGTACTCGGGACCAGCAGGAGATGCACTCTGGTGTGTTGATAACAGAAAATGGTCCAGTTCTGTTCTGCAGCCCTGTGGCTGTAAGCGGGCATTAACTGTATAGAGCTGAGATCAGAGGGGGTTTTCTCCAAGGTGTGGAAGACTTCTTCATGCCTGTGGTCTCCAGCTCCATGTAATAAGGATGGGGCTGCTGGTGGCCTCCTTTTACACTCTGTAGTTTGCACTGGGTCAAGAGGGCAGCATGTCCTACAGCTGAAGTTGAGTCATGTTTCCTGGGAACTTTTGAGCTGGTTTTATTTCAGTCACCTTTCACTCCCCCTTCACCCAGTTAAAAAATGTCATTAAATCTCTATCGGCAGTTAGCGATGTCAGCCATCCAGTAGCCCACGGTGGGTAGAGCCTGACTGCCAACGCACAGGGAGCAGTGCCAGCAGGAGGGGCAGGGCCGCTATTACCGACACAAACCTCAGGCTCGGCGATGTCTGTTCCTAACTGTTGGTGTTTGCCTCGGTGGCACCTCATCAGTGTTCCTGGGGTCTGTTTTCTTATCTGGTCTCCACCTTGGTTTTAAAACTTATCAGTCATCTAGGAAGAAGTTCCTTGCGCATTTTTCACTTCTCCCTTCTCTGCTTCACTGTGGTTTGAAATATCTTGACTTTCAAATTATTTTTCAGAGAGATCTCACAGAATGATGCCTTGGAGGTCATAGAAGCAAATGTGTTTTCCAATCTTCCCAAACTACATGAAATGTAAGTAATGAGCGATCTAAATTCAAAGGAGACAATTATAAAAATTCGTTATATGCAAGTACAAAAGGCATTTTGGTTCAGGTAAACTCTGAAGAATTCTAGCAATACAAGAACATTTGAAATCTCCTTTTGTCTTTTCCATCTTCTTATCTAACTGTCCCTTTCTTTCCCTAGTCAGCCTGAAACTTATCCTCAAACCATTGCCAATATCAAAAGGTGATGTGGTCTGCCAGTCCGTGATAGGCAGAAATCATGTAGATCTTCTGCTGTGAAAAAGAAAATCTTAGCATATACTACCACTACATCATGGGGCTGCCATAAATATTTTCAGATCAATATATTGACACATTTCCTCTAATGTTTCATTTCCTCTTTGCAGAAGAATTGAGAAGGCCAACAAACTCGTGTACATTGATCCAGGTGCCTTCCAACACCTTCCGAGCCTCAGATATTTGTAAGATCTTTTGTTCTTTGCAAGTACTACGGTCATTTTGAATGATACAGATGCGTTACTGTCTAACCCGTTGGTGATAAACAGGATTATGCCCTTTCCTTGTTACTAGTTGCATATTGCCGATCCACATTTTTACTCCCAGACCCGCACACAGTGCTCAGAAAAGCTGGAGGTAATACCTTCCATGGCATAGTTCCATGTGCAAGATCCTTCAGCCTTTCTAAGCAACAGGTTGAAACGGAGCGAGGAGAAGAGGAGCCGGGCCTTTCTTATGTCTACAAAACCAGGTTTAGGCTGAAATTCCTCTTGAGACCTTTGGGACAAAACCTCTCTCCCCTCTCTTTGCTGTGGGTCTTTGCCAGCCTGCTCAAGAGCGCTGTTTGCACAGCTGTGGTTGCTACATCTGGCCCCATGGGGTTGCCATCAGAAGTCGGTGATAATTGAATCTATCCTTAAAATAAACTGTTACAAATATTTTCAAAGCTTTTAGCGCGTGACCTTAACATGACTAATAATCTCTCCTCTGCGCTAAACCCCCAACGACGTGCAATGGGCTCAGTTTAACAGTAACTGGGTTTAATCGCCGTAGCTTAAATAAGCCCCATGGCGCTCTTTGCTGAACAACAGCTTATACACCCAGCAGATATCAACGGAACTTCTGTGTGTCCATCCACCCGAGCACGTGCACCCAGGTCCTGTTTTCCTGACTTATACCAGAAGCCTTGCTCATACTATAAGCCTTGTTTTCCTTACTTATCCAAGGAGCCTGATCACCATCTCTACATTGGAGTACATAAAAGTGCTTAATTGCCCGGTTAGATATTTCTTAAAAACGGGATGAAATCAGGTCAGTGGTCTAATCAGCATAGCTCCCAGTAAACTAATGAGTGTTTAAAGTCTCTGAAAATCACTAGTATCTGACAGGTTCTGGGCTCAAAAATGCCAAGAGGCATTCCTCTGGATTTGAACTTGAAGATCTGAGATGTAAGATTTGCACTTTTTAGAGATAAGGACTATTTAGTGCTACACAAACCATTATAGTCTGAACTCTCATTGAAGTGGAATATGGGGTTAGAGTTGTGGTAGGATTGTTGCTCTCCCCAGTATTATTTTGACTGGTACCTGCTTTATCAAATCCACCAGGCATCTTGATTAACTTTTGTATGTGCGTAACTGAAACACAGATTTTCCTAACAGTAGGGAAATAAAGCTGTAAGCCTGCATCTTGATGAGGAAAAATCCAGCGCCTTTCTCCTTTCAAGTCATAGTCATTCAGCAGTGACTGCTGTCTTTGAGTAGTTCTGTCTACCTATGAACAAAACCACAATGTTTGTTTACCCCATGTAAAGTCCCCAGAACAAGCTGCTATGGGTCGTACAGTTGTCAGGTGTACAAGTGGGTAGAAA
Source organism: Falco peregrinus (assembly GCF_023634155.1). Lineage (NCBI taxonomy): Eukaryota > Metazoa > Chordata > Aves > Falconiformes > Falconidae > Falco > Falco peregrinus. Next base: position 30,267,462 of record NC_073731.1, on the reverse strand, counting down.
GTGTGAGAGCACGTTGATCTCATACAAAATTGAAGAAGAAGAAGAAATATGAATGCACTAATGAACACACTCATTTCAGTGATTTTTTTAGATGTGGGGCACAGAAATTATAGGTCATGAGGAACAGGTAAATCCCCACTTTAAATATCTGGTAGTGGAATTTTTTCTCTTGATGTTAGTGGATGCTCCCTTGTTTGAACTTTTTGTCATTCCATGCTCCTATATGCATTGACTCAAACATTCATAGATACTACCTGTATAAAAATTCAGCTGTAGCAGCAATACTGTGATCTATAGAAGCAACAGATTAAAAATATAGAGGTTTGCTTGTCTAACTAACTATTCCCCACTCCTCTTTAGCTAGTTTTAGTAGCCAGATGAAATCAGAGGAAAATATATTTGGAGTATTTTTGAAGGTTTTCTCTCTTGTGGGCATACAGGACTGGAAGAGACTCTCCAGGCTACTGTATCCTATTTCCTACTGGTTCCACTTCATGTATCCCATTAATTAAGTGCTTTATTGACATTCTTAATGCACTCCACAGTTCCCTAATTTCTCTCTTTTTTTTCCAGGGGAGGCTTTTCCAGAAATGCAATGATTTGGTGACTAGAATATTTCCTCTAATTTTATTCATGGCCACTTAATTCACATTCATTCTTGTGACAAAGCTTTTCTCTAATTTAAATTGATAAAATTAATCTTTGGTGTTTACTCCACTAATGGATTTATGCTGCATCCCCTCTGTGCCTTCATTCCAGGAGGCAAAAAATACCCACAACCCTCTTGTATGACTATAAATAGTACAAAAGGTGCAAGCTTCGTGGCTCCGAGTCTCTGAACAGATAAATGTGTCTTTTGCGCTAATGACAAGGTTTGAGGTGGCTGTGCTAGGGGTATAAATCAGTGCAATGCTTTTGGCTTCACTGCAGCTACATCAATTCACACCACAGGGATCGGGAGCAGGACACGAAGTCCCCATAGGAGCGTTCAAACTAGCAACGAGCCGAGCGTGATGCTGAGTCACATCATGCTCAGGTCACCCTCCCTACGTAGCCATACCTTCGTGCTCTCTCTAGGCACGTTCCTGTAGGAAAGGCTGCTATTGTCTCCATCCCCTTGTTTCACTCACTTGCCCCTTTAGAACCTCTCCCTTGAAAAGGCAGAAAGTGGTACTTTTTGAAAGAACAGGACTGCTAAAGAGAAAGCAGAAACCTTGACAGCAGGCTGCAAAATAGCAGCTGGTAAAGGTACCCCAGTCCTGGTATTCACCTTGCCAGAGCGTACGAGGAAGGGTCAGTTTGTGAAAATATAAGGCAAGATGCTCAGGGGAGTTAATGGGTTGATGGGTTTAGTGTTCAGTTTTGGGTTCTTTTTGTTGTGGTTTTGATTTGGGTTTTTTTACACAATACAGAAGTAAATGGTTGTAGACGTGTGGGAGAGTTTAAAACAATTGAGAAAAGGGTTCAGCACCTGTGTGGGTAGAAATGCTACCAACAGCTACTTGAGAAATGATAAAAATTTTAAGGCCCTGAAGGGAAACTCAAAAAACTTTGTATGTCACAGCCTAAATTCTCCCACTAACTACTGGAAGTTAGGAAGGAATAGCAAGTGCTTTCATAATTTCCTCATCACAAAACAGACTAGGAGATTCTGTCCAACTCTGTGCGGGGTTGTGTGTGAGTGGAAAAGCAAACCTGATGCTGGTCCCACTCGGACGTACTCCTGTTGCCCGTGTTGTGTATCTTCTTCCCAGCTGGTGTCCGTGCCAGCTTCCCAAACAGTCCACATCAAGGCAGCAGAGCTGGAGATGGAAGCCCTGTACTCAGAGAGGTCCTTGGCCCAACCTTCTGCCATAGACCCCACTGTAAACCTTTGCAGCCCTTCCTGGCCTGACCCCACCAGTCAGAACAGCTGGCATGGGCACCCCCATATCACAGTGTAAAGAGGTATAGCGAGACCCAAAAAGAGAAAAATTAAGGAGTGTTAATGCCTGAGACTGAGCCTGGGCACCATAGCCCATCAGTTTAATGACTTTTTCAACTTGTTGCTTGCAATGTTTCCTCTGTGCTCTTTCAAAAATAGTTGTATAACCAATAGGTCTTACCTATGGGCAGGCAAAAAGTTCTGGCTAGCCATGTCAGTCCTCTCATCAGCTTTACGGGCTCGTTACAGCTGCCAGCTGTTGAACATTAATATGCTTCTATCTCTTTCAGCTTGGGTACAAATGTATTTCCCACTCACCCCACTCCCTTTGTCTCCTGCATCATCATTGCTAGTATGGCAAAAACACTAAAGAGGGGGGAAATGCTTAAAAAAATGCAAATACTCTAAACCTTCTAGAAAAATGCAACCTTTACTTTCTTACCAGTCTTTTAGAAGAAGTGAAGAGAATTGTTAATTGGTCTTCTTGGATACATGCCAAAGAGCCAGACTGCTTCAAAATGGTACCTTATTGACCTTTTCATGGGTACAAGATTATTTATCTGGCTCTCATTAGGGAGACCTGTGGCAGTCTCTGTTTAATAATGCAGTGATGGCTTTTCAAACCTATTTTCTTTCAAAAATTAGTTCTCATGTGTAACCTGTGTCCTTTGGTGTTTTTTTACAGTGGATGTGTCATGGATGTCCTGCATTAAGCAATCTCAGCTTAAGATAGAAAGATTTAAGCATAACACTCCTTCCAGATTAATTTTGAGGGCATACTACTGGGTTGTTGGAGGGGAGGGGAAAGAGGTTGCAAAAGCATGTGTTTTATCTGCAAAATAGTGTGCATGGTGGAGAGCAGAGCCCAAGTCTGAAGCCTTGTGGCTACTTATACCTGCCTGTTGCTGTTTTGCGGAGGACCTGACACATGTAGCGGGTAGGGTTCCTAAATCCAAACCTGTGTTTGCTGCAGATGCAGCGAGGCCCACAAAATCGATGACCCTTTGCATGGACTCGGCTCTTCAATCAAAAGAAGTGAGGCTGCCCTCGCTCCTTTTGCACAGCTGCCTCGCGCTTAAAGACCTTGTCCCAGAAGCGAGTGCTGTGGATTGCAGGCTCAGCTTAGCCTGTGAGGTTGGGGCACGTAAGGCAGAGAAATCTCCTGCTGGAGTCAGGCTCACATGCAGGATAAAGTAACCAGCATGATTAAGGGACACAAAAATAATGCTCCCTGAGTGATGTTGTATTTATCTCTGCCTACCTTGGGTTTGCAATTTAGCAAATACTCACAATAAATTGATGAGGTAAACTGTATTCTCAGTTTTGTCAGAATAGCTTCTACCAATTTGGTGTAAAAAAAGAGCAGACGTGATGCTACATCTGGAGATAGGCAGTCAGAATCTTCCAGGAACTAGTTTCTGCGAGATTTTTTTTTCTTTTTTTTCCTCCACTGATCATGGTGCTATGTTTTCTTAAGTGCTGACTGCGGTAAGCCTTTTCAGAAAGACAATTAATGCTTTGGAAAGCAGCCATCAGCCATCCGAAAAACAGGTTCTTACCGAGCTGTTTATGCATGGCAATGGGGGACTTGGTTATAACAAAGATTAAAGAGGACACTTGTTTAAAGTGAGGCTCCTAAGGATGTATACATTGTATGGTAAATATATTGACAAAACTGTCCTGCAGGAAAGATATTCAGTAAATTGGATTATCTACATTCTAACAAGATTATCCACTTAAAGGCCTCTGGAGATTTGCTGGTTGAATAAAAAGAGAGGGAAGATCTAGGCTGCAGTCTAGCCAAGTATTATTTTTTTTTACTTCTTTTTTCTGCAATTAATTAAAAGAACATCCTCTCCTGCTCCTAATCACTGTTCTGTGCCTCTGTGCAATCAGAGCTTTGTGCCACCTGTAGACGTTCTTCAATACATAAGGATTTGTCAAAGACACTTTCCTCTTCGCCTCATGATGTTCGGTTGGCACCAGTACAAACTGAGCCCTGAACGCTTTGGGCTTACTGGAAAGCCCGGGACTATGGCATCACCTTGAATGTCTTTTTTCACACACGCATGGTGGAAGCCCTGCTAACCAGTGTGGCATTTTGGTACGTCAGGAGTAAGTTGCCACTGGGAGCAGTGCTGGGATAGCATACCTTAGAGTACCGCCGCCTTTCATGACTGCCACGTGAGGACTGAGGTTTTCTTGGGAAAGTATTGTAGAAAGGAAAGCTGCTCATGTCTTCTCTGTCCTGCAACAGCCGCACACAACTTGGCAGCAGTTTGCTTCTTCATTTCCCCACTAAAGGAAATGCGTGCCATAATTCGCATTTAACAAGGGCCTCATAAAACGAATTGCATGAATTTTTAGCATATGACTCATGTAAAATTAAAGGCAGGTTTCAACTAAAAACCTGTACATCTCCAGGAGTTTAGAGAGCATACTTTAAAATACTGTAAGGGGGGAGCTACAGGTTCTTCTATTGCTTCTAATTTTTTTCAGCTAACTCTTTTTACAAAATATAACTGCAGAAGTACTTTAAATAATAAGGGCCTTGTGAAATTCACCTGCATCAATAATCGTGCTTTCTATTTAACTACAGGTAATGGTTTTTCAAAGGCATTTTGGTAGAGCTTTCCTGGTCACATCTGACAGCTGTTATTTTTAAGCTAATGCAATGTCAGACGACTCTGGCTCGTGAGGTGAAACAGTCATGACATGCCAGGAATTCTCCCAAACTGGTTTCTTGAATATTCACTATACTTCTTTTTCCTGCATATAACGCATTGCTTTTTGTTATGAGACGGGTAACAAGTTGACTCTTCAGCATCTGAGGATATCCAGATACCACCTCAGGGAGCTCAGAGCAGTGATTATGCAAGTGAATGACTATTTTATGGACCTGTGTGTCACCCTGAGTGCCCAAATGGAGGATTTGGTTGTCCCATAGAGGTGTTCAAATTATGAAACCTGAAAGGTTGCAGCTCTCCTGAAATAATCTAGGTTCATAATAAACAACAAATGAACACTGTTACTTTTTTCCAGCCTCAACCAGTCCCGTTCACCACCATCTAACTATTCAGGAATGAATCTGGGGAAAAAAAAAATAATCACATCCAGTAATGAAAAAATATTGTTCTGTTTAAGTGTTAGGAACAAAATTACCTTCCATATACTACTAATACGTTCTTTAGGGAACCAATATTCTCAGTGAAAGGCTACTACCTCTGTTACCTGACATATTAAAAATACAAAGATATAATTCAACTTTCAAGAACCAAAATTTTCGCTTTGTTTGGTAGCATCAGAATGAGATATTTTGGTGGCTGGGAAGAGCTCGCAGCTGGTCAGAGCCCAGCTCAGCCCAGCTCCTCCTGCACCTCCAGCGCTCAGCCCTCCTTCCAGACACCAGCAGCGACCAACCACCTCCGGCTCCATGGCAATCTCATGTTTGTCTTGCGCTTGCTGATGCTCCGTATAACAATATTTTCTTAAATTAGGTGTAGTATAGCTCTGTGGATACCTGTGACCGTGTTTCCTTGCTGGCTGTGGGCAAAGGGTTGTCCTGCAGAGTCAGCATTTCTGGGGTGGCGTTTTCCGGACGGGGACCACAACGCAGAGGCCAGTGATGCTCGACGTGGTGGTAGGGTGGAGGTAGTTAAATACGGAGGCTCAGACCCATTTCCAGTCACACAAACTGCTGAAACATTCCCGTGCGTTCGGTTCCTTGCTATTGAGGTGCTGGGGAATAAAGTATCCTAATTCTCTCTTGCTTTCAGGGAATATTGTTATTTCCAGTGGAATTAATATACCCTCTATTAGAGTAGAAGGTTAAAATTGTGATGTGTGAATTGATACTTTTGTCTTAAAAGAGCTACTATGAAAATAGTTCATGACTGAAAATAATTCAGTCAGTGCAGCTGATTTCTTAGAAAATGGCTGGGAAATTAACACCACCAACAGTTTCCTGAGATTATTGGGAGGGACTGTGTAATTACCCAAGGGGGGGGGTTCTCCCTTGACTTCAGCAGGGCAGAATTCACCTTGTGCTTTGGAGGAAAACCGTTTTACGTTACAATGTCAAGTTTCCTATGGGCAACGCCCGGGTTTTTGGCTAAACTCTGCCTTTTGTAGCTGCCATCTGAAGTCCAATGTTCTTTCTTCTTTGTTAATCATTGCTTCATTCCTAGGGCAGAGCAAATAATCTGTTCTCTCCCCCTTAGGTTAATATCAAACACTGGCCTCCGGTTTCTACCTGCTGTCCATAAGGTGCACTCTTTCCAGAAGGTTCTACTGTAAGTTTGAACATCTGCTTCTCACTTTTTAAAAGTTCCCTCTGAATGTCCTCCTGCTCCAACAAAACCTTTCAAGAAGTGATTCCACTTGTGTTTGCTTATTATCTTCACGGTAGCATTCTGGGTTGTCATTTTGCAGGCATTGCTGATAATATGGCCCGAAAGGTCTCAGTTCTCTCTAGGTCTCCCTTCTACAAAGCATTGTAATTTCCACTTTACAGACCGCTCTTCCTTTGCTAAGAGCGTTACCTGGATGGCCCAAGGGATGGGTAACAGCCTTTTACTCCTCTTTCACCAGTTGAAATACAAACCAGGCTGGTGGCAGTGGAAATTTGTTGCCACCTGGTGACAGTTCTCTGGCCAGCGTGGGAAGAATTGCTGGTCTCAGAGCTGTTTTCTGTGGAGAAGTGGCCACATCACGGGGTGGGGAAAAAAAAACCCAAACAAAAAACCCCAACCAACCCATGGGAAAATACCTCTGCTATGCTCATGTGTTTTCACTGGTAGTAAAGCTGTTCAGAGAACAAAATATTTTTTTCAATGGAAAATTCCAGTGCCAACAAGGAAAAAAAATATTTGTGTAAAATTTTGTGTGAAGGAGGGCTGTTTTTCTATTAAAGCACTTTTTCTTCTGTGAAAAATACACGTCAGAAAAAGTTTGATTTTTTTTCAGTGAAAAATATGTTGACATACATTTTTCAATCAGTTCTTAGTATAATTTAAAGCAGAAAACCCAGGAAATAACCAGCTATTTCGTCTCATCCTTTCGACAAGATCTATTGTTAACACACAGGCAAAGTTCTGCATGTTCACATCTTTGATTAGAAGATTTCAAGCTGCAGAAAAATTAATCCTTGCAATTGTCTTAGCAATGACCATTAATATAAATAAGAATGCATAAAAAACATAGAGGGGGATGCCTGACTATAGTATACACACATGTAAAATAAATACATTTCTGTAATATGCTTGACATACATAACCCTGAGAACTTCAGGGCTCCCTGAAACCATCAAGTAAATGCAACAGACACGGAGCTACAGAGCCTTCCTCCAGTATACTTGTATGTTTATCATTAGTCTTAACTAGACTTGAATATTTTGTCCTGTTGAGCAAGTGGTTTGTGGTTTTTTGCACATGAAACTCCTCACTTTCCCGTAAGAATAAGCAACCCTCAGTACTGCTGGAGCCCTAAACTAGACCTTGGCTCCAACCCTGGCCTCACTGAGGTCAATAAGAAAATTCCTGTTGGCTTCCTTTGTGCCAATATTTAAGACCCAAAGATAGGTCTTGATGAGTTGTTGATGTCTATAAAGGGCTCATGCAGGTCCTTAGCAGAGGGGTACACCTCACCTGTATGGGGGCCGTGCTCCCTCCCTATTCCCACCTCTGCTGCCCTCAGTTTGCTGGACGAGGCCTCTATGTAAATGTCACTTAATGCAGAGTTGTGGCTGCATTCGACTGTCAGCATGAGATAATTCTGGAGCCACACTTAATTTCGAGCTTTGCAGATAATTAATTTCGTTCCATGCTAACAGCGTGAAAACAACCATATCCCCAGTCTAAATCATGAGTAATACTATTTAACTTATTTGTGGTCTATTTTGAGCAAGCAACAGAATGTATATCTGCCGTTCCTGCTTGTCAGCCCAACAGACCGTGTTGACAGGGGTCCCACATCGTCAGAAAAAGATTATAAGCAATCCTGCTGGCATGGGCGGGGGGGTGACTGCTGGACTGGTAGGTACCCCCTGCAGCAGGCTCAAAAGGCTAACGGTGTTCCCTTCTCGTGGCAGGGAGGCTGCGGGAAGGGGTGGCCTCGCAGCCCCTCGGCTTGTATTTTCTGGGTAGCAGGCTTGCGGGAGGAACGATGTCATCCGCCTCAGGGTTGGGAGACCCAAGCTTTTACGCATCTGAATGACTTCAGCTTGTTTGGGAGGAAGGTGTGGGGGTGCTGGAAATGCTGTGCTCCGGCGTTTTTTATCAGGAAGGTTTGTGCTGTGAAAAAATGTCTTCAAACCTTAAGTCATTACCCTCTGCCTGTAACACTTCCTCAGATCGAATATAAGGGAAAATACTGTAGTATTTTGATTTGTAGTAAATGAAGTAGTACATCATATTGAAAGGGTCACAGAGGTACAAAATGGTGTAGTTTCTGTTTTATTTTATTTTTCAGAGATATTCAAGACAATATCAATATACGTACAATTGAAAGAAATTCATTCACAGGCCTGAGTTCTGAAAGCGTGATTCTGTGAGTAAGACATTGCAAGTACATTATTCTCCTTGTTAGCTCATTTCTTTCCCAGAATAGGGTCAAGGAAACCAGGGGATGGGCACTATTTCATATGCTTCCAAATTCAATTTGAGATTTTAGACTTCTCCCCTACCCCTTAAATCTCAGTATTCTCTTTCCCTGCCATGAAAAATGAATGGTTTTGTGGTTTGGGTTTTTTTGTTGTTGTTGTGTTCTAGTCCTGCTCTTTATTTGAGAAGCACAGCATAGAGCAAATTTAGTAATTACTGATGCCAAGGTTAAACATATTCCACCTACAACAACAGCTCCATGTGATACAAATTGTGTTCAAAAGGGTGGCACGACTCATAAATATTTACAGTCAGACACATCATTCAAAAACATTTATTACTCAGGCAAAATATATGTAGATGCTGCTGAAATGCAGGATATTTGTACACGGTGTTAAGGCATTGACACAGGCTGGTTGACAATGCAGTTTCAAGCTGCATGGTTAGATGGCTCTACATTTGACTTGAACAGTCATGCATTTTAATGAACTAACTGGCTCCTTTGATTCTTTCTGTCGGTATATCAAAACATATATGTTTGCTGGCTAACAAACTGCCTTCGTTTCACCTAGCCAGTAGCCAGACGAAAAATTCCCCACTGCGTGCGTGCAGTTTACCTCGTATGCTGAAGTAAACAAGCAAGATCCAATTGATTGATAGCGTTTACGTTGATTTTGGTGGGAGCAAGGTCAGACCATCAATATTTGAAAAGAGGCCAGTAACAAGTCACTCGGCTGTTATCTCACCTTTTTCCCCATCAGTTATGCACAACCTCCGTCTGCATCAAGTTCCCTGAAGTTTTAAACGCGCACAGTTTTCTCAAATATATGTTCAAGTAATGATACCCCAAATGCACTGGTTTATCTTTTTCTCCTGCAATGATATTTGCTACTCAGGTGGGACTTCGTGCTTTCAGAGTGCTGTGCAACAAGCGCTGTATCTGTTTCCATAATACCACTAAGGCGTGAGATAAATATCTCAGATTTTTACTGTGATTTGACCTCTCTGTGCCACTCGAGCACCATGAAATTGGCTTCCCCTTTCTCCCCAGGATGTCTCATTGCTTCTATGATTACTGCCTGGGCGCTGAAGGACAGTTCTCTCGGAGGACTTAAGGCTGCTGGTTTGCTAGCAGAACTGGCCTGGGGATGGGGACCATGTCCTCTTCCAGCTGTTTTGCTCTGCCTCTGCAACGGCCCCAGTGCCAGGGGCTCCCCACGCCTACTGGTGCGTGCAGGAGCAGCAAGAGCTGTGCCACCACCCACCGGCTCAGTGTAGCTGTCCCTTGGGCAGAGGCCCTACGTGTGCTTTTTGACGGTCCCTTATCAGGCTTTCCTTGTGCTGTGGTGAACTTACCGCAGTTTAGACCCAAATCTGCTGGGTTACTATACAAAACTGGAGTCACTATGCAATGCAATAGAAAGCTACCGGTACAGCAACCTCCTTTTGTGAAACCAGGCATGTCAAGATGGCATTAAAAACACCCAGGACCCATTAAACTCCCGTATTCTAGGGAGGCACAATTTTAGCAGGTTCAGTTGTGGCAGGCTCCACGTATATTTAAACCAGTAATTTGGACTGCATGTGACCTTGTGCTGTGCAAGGGATCAGCACAGGCTGGAACTATGGATACATTTGCTAAAAAAGTACTAGGAATTTATGGAAGTAATTCGCCTTGCTTCCAGGTCTGCGTGCCACTTAGAGCCTAAAATAGAGCTTTCCTGCCCTGAAATAGGGGGTGCATAGTACCTCAGGGGCAGTGGCCTCCTGCACGGGGTGAGTTTCTAAGTGTCTTTTAAAAATACTGTAATAGCCATGAAATGGTGAGTAAAAGCCCATATGTCCAGGCTCTGCATCTCCGCCTCCATTGTCACTCGTTCCTAACATGAGAGTTAGTGAAGTCAGTAAGGATGCTGGCTGAAGTGGGGGGAGAACCTGTCTTAAATAGAACTTGTCTATATGTGGTATTATGAGGTCTTGGGATTATAGGGTCGGGGGGTTCTTTCTTTTTTTCTCTTTTTACTACTTGAATGCAATTAGCCAGGTGACAGAAGTGTACGGTCCACACTGTATGGCAAGACTGACTCTGATTTTACAACCTTAGTATCTCATCACGTTAGTATCATGTTCAGTGAGGGAGCGCGGTACGTGCTAATACTGTACTAATATATATCAGCCTGGCAGCTACGAATGGGCAAGATCAATGTAATATAATAAATGTTTTAAATATTATAAGCAGGGGCATGTCTCTCCTCTGTGCCTGCTCACTCATGTCTAATAGTGCTTGCAAGCAAAGGGGACGGTGACAGCTCTGCTGATCTGACCTGACAGACATTATAGACGTGGAGCTATGTACATCTGCCTGTCATGGTCAAAAGGATAATTCTTCCAGCCAGACCCATAACTGATTTTCATGCTGACCTTAGCTCACCACCTCAGACCTTAGACACGTGGGTCACCTGCATGCTCAGCTTTCAGTGTGGATTAGAAACCAAACATCCAGGTTTGCTGACAGTTTAATTAAATCAGGCCATTTTTGCCATCAATCAGACCTGTCATTGCCTTTTGGAGAGGGCGTGAGTTGCAAAGTGACGTTTAAAGCGAGGTGAAAGATTGCACCATAAAGATGATAAATATAACTGACCCAAATGTAAATTTTTAGGACTGTGAAGGGAAGAGAGGGAAGGACGTTAAATGTTAATTAGATAATGTACTACAGTAAAAACTTGGCAGAAAGCCCCAGGAGCTTCAATTTCCAGGTTTACTACCTGTGTCTCCTCTTGGGGGAAGGAACCCGGGGAGGCAGGACTGGGGCAGAAGAGCAGACAGGCAGCATAATTTGTTGAGGCAGCAGATGTAGGAGGAATCCGCTGCTCCCCGGGCAGTTTGGCACCACTACCACCCCGCCATGCTTCTGCCCTGCTCGCTGACAGTCAGCATCACCCCCGCCTGCCCAGCCGACATGAGACCACTGCAGATAGCCGTCTGGTTTTTGTTTCTAATAACTGGCAAAGGTTAAGCCATGACCCTGTGTTTCAAAAGCATCTTGCAAAAAGTAAAACTCAGTGGCACCAATGGCACTGGTAGAAAAGATCCTGGTCTCACCCTTCCTGGGATTAACCTGGAAGAGCCTGGCTGACTTTGCGGCAGCCTTCCCAGGGGAGCCATCAGCAGGGCAGCATCTCCATCAGATCCACCCTTGCTTCAGAAACTACTTCGGCTATTGTCCCCGAAGGTCCTGCTCACCTGCCCCATTCATGTCTGTCATCTCCAAAGCCTTCCTCCAGCTAATGGGATCTTACAACCTAGCATTCGTAGAAATGCCACCATTTGAATATCCATTTAATAATTAATTAAATGATTAATTATTTATTTTATTAAATAAATAAATTTGAGATCCCTTTCACTGATTTGGATTACATTTTAGTTAAGAAGCGTGAATAAGAACACAACTTTTTTTTTTTTTTTTTTTTTTCTCTGTTGCAGATGGCTGAATAAAAATGGGATTCAGGAAATTGAGAATCATGCATTCAATGGAACCTGCCTGGATGAGCTGTAACTATCTCTGTTGTTTACTATTTTGAAAAGCAATCATCAGAAGGTAGTAAATGCTGCAAGCTATTTTCTTAATCTCAGATTGTTTTAGCATAAATATCATTGTTTTTCAGAAATCTAAGTGATAATCGCAACCTGGAAAAATTACCGGATGAGGTCTTCCAAGGAGCCAATGGGCCTGTTGTTTTGTAAGTAACATTCAGATACTGTTTTTCTCATTAGTCACTCCCTAGAAAAGAACAGAGAAGAACATGTGAATGCCAGTCTGGATTTCAACATCTCACAAACCTTGGAGTTCAAAACTGGGGGTGTAGTTCTGAATATAAAAAAACAAAAAAAAAAACCACAAACCAACACCAAAACAACCAAAGTTGAAGCCATAACTGAAATTTCAGTCTAAATCCATGTTTCCACTTTGTCCTCAAGTTTTTGGGAGTATTTAGATCCGAGGGTTTAGATCCAGATTCCTCTCCACAGCTGATTAAGTTCTGTAAGAGTAGTTCTACTTTGGGGTTTTTTTCCTAGAGAAAAATGCTGTTAGTTTTTTGCTTGAGCAAAATCACGACTAGGTGAGGGGGTCCTCGTAGCTTAAATCTGAATTGCTTACCAGTGAAGGTCTGCCCCTGCATCTCTGAAGCTTAATATTCTGAAGATAAGCCCCCTACCCTACAGGACTAGCGGTGTCCCATCCCCTGCGGAGAGAGGTATGAGATATCTCATGCGGTTACAGCAGAGTGCCTTGGGTGTGTGATAAGCTGGGAAGTGAGCTCTCAGCAGGAGGGAATTCAGCAGCAGGATGCTCATGGATCTCAGAGCCATCGCTTCAAGCCACGGCTTGCCATGGGGTCTGAAAATGCCTGTGAGTGCCGCAACTGCTTGTGTTTCTGAGCACGAGCCACAGCACACAAGAGCTGCCACAGAGACATGGGAGTCTCTGTAACTCGTGAGACAAAAAAACTCTCACCAGTTCATCAGAGGCTTTCTCAGTCGTATTCTGGAGGTTTATCAAATGGATTTGGCTGTAGTTCAGATTTGTTTGATAGTTCAATTTCTAACACCAGGTTATTTCTGTAAGAAGTTTTCTGTTCCGTTACCAATACACCCACTATTCTATAGATGGGAAACTTCCTTTTTATCCTGACTGAGATCATGAAAGAAGAGCCTTCTTACTCATCTGTCACTGCAGACTACATCAGGAATACGCTTTCACTCACAGGAATGATTGACCCATAATCATATCTTTGCTGGGACAAATAGTGTTGTTGCAATCAAATTTGTGTCACTGACTGCCACGCTTCATTAGAATGAGCGTCAGAATGTTTTAACTCCTGATCTTCCTGAACCAGTGCTCTACAGTCACTGAATGCCAACTTCTGTTTTGTCATTCCACATACTGAAATAAGGTGAAAGAGCCACAGACACAAAGGGCGATGTCAGAAAGCACCATCCTAGCCCTTGTGCAGGCTACACAGGTTCACAAATCAATTCCTCTCTCGGGTTTGCAGCTCTTGGCTGAATTAGAATTTCTCTTTTGGAAAGACATCAAGTTTTGAGTTAAAGGATTTCAGCGCTGACAGTAGGCAAGTAAATCAAATAGCTAATTACTCCCACACCTATATATATTCCTTCTATACAGAAATACACTGTATTTCCAACTTGGAGTTTCATAGCTTCAATTTTCATCCGTAGCATTTAATTTAATAATCTCCTGGTGCTCCCGGAGCTGTAGTGGCTTACACCAGCTTTTAGTGAAGTCCTTAGGAGTTCTCTCACTGCATCCTGACTCAGACGCAGGGCAAGGTATGTCTGTGGTCCATCCTACGCTTGCAATTTGTCTTTCACGGGAAGCCCATGCGAGGCGGCTGCAGGAGAGCTCCAGCAGACCCGTGGCTGGGCAGCCGAGCCCCCGCGGCACAGCCAGAGATCAGGTTCGATATAAGCACAGGGAAACCTTTTCTCGCTGATCAGTCTACCCCTCTCTGGTTTCTGCTCCACCAGCCATTTCTTGCTATTTCTGTATGTGCCTTTCAAACCTCATCAGCTGGTCAGTATTTTTGCTAATCCAACAGAGACTCCCAGTGGGAAGGAGAAGTGATTGGAAGAGAAGTCAGATGCACTTTGCTGCTCTGCACCGGCTGCTGTCAAGGCTGATGACTAGCAGCCAAACAATAATAATACAAGAACATGTATCCCAGTCACTGATGCTTTCTGGTTTGATTTGCTACTGCCACTTTATCGTCTTGTTCATCATGTTTATCTAATTTATCAAGCCTCTAACTAGACAGCAACATCCCGAAGAACCTCTGTGCTGAGGTCTGCGTGTGATGTCTCAGCGAAATAAGTTACTAAAGCACCAACACGACGTCAGTGTTTGTTGTTCAGGGATTTGCAGCGGTGTATCTATAACCATCCCTAACAGAATACCAACAAACCCCGCCGGAGTACGCAATGCACTTTCCCTAACTTACTTCTGTTGATGCGCAAAAGTGAGGATAAACCAAAATAATTTTAGCAGAAGAATTTTCATGGAAAAATTTTTAATACTTAAGAAATTATTTAGAGATGGATAGAAATCCAGTAGCATTTTGGGTTTTTTTAAGTCTAGGTGACATTCCTATTCATATTTACTTGTTATTTCCATCCAGTGTAATAATAGTTTGGACTCAGTAAAGATTTTTAGCTAACAAGGCAAAGAAAACATCTCCCATGCTCTTGTTCAGAATTATGAGCCCCTGTAAAGCTTCACAGGCTCTTAACGATGCCATGACTGGTGCTGTCTATGAATTTAGGCAGAAAACTGCTGTTTAGCTGTTGAGTCATGTGCATATACTCCAGGTGACAGTTTTCACTAGGCAGCACACTAAGGGCAATAGTCAGTCCATGAAACAATCGAGGTTGCTTGTTGCAACCTCATTACTTCTTCAACTGTCTAAGTCAGAAATCGATAGCCTAAAATGGCTCATCAGCTTTTAGCTCCCACGAGTAACAGGTCAGGACCAGAGAAACCTCAGGACCACAGCGTGGCTTCTGTCAGCCCGACCTGATGAAGTTCCGAGCGTTTCCCACTCCCCCAGGCTGCCTTGCCCTGCTGGCAGCAGCCGTGGCCCCAGCCCGGGGCAGTGGAGCGGCGTCTGTTTGCTCCCCTGCTGCCACCGTTCATGGTCCGGTTGCTTCCTTCGGAGCCTGGATGCAAAGCCTCAGCACGGACACAAAGATCACCTTTGCCCACCACCCATTTTTCTAACCGCTTGATTAGCTGCCTATGCACCTGTTAGACTTGGCCACCCTGGGGTACAGACTGGGAGGTCAAACCAAGCCGTTCCATGCCATTAATTTCATTTCTTAGGATAGAGAACAGAGGTGTAAATGTACATAGCGACTGTCTAAACTTTATTACATGTTGTTAAAGCCTGGTCTCCCCCTCACGTGGCATCACTGTATTGCATTAATATGAAAATAAAAACAATTTGTGCGTGTTGGGTAATAGAGATCAAATAACATGTTGTCCTGGCATCGTACTGTTACAGATGAATTGGAAACTGTCCCTTGGAGGGGACATGGAGAAAATTACAAATATTGTCAGTCCAATTCCTTGATTAGGGAAAATTCCTTTCTTTTGTTGGAGAATGAAGAGCAGAGCAGCCTCAGCAAACACTGTATCCTGGATCAGTCTCAGCCATAAGAACACACGGGCTGAAGGGCAGGGTGATTTTGTACAGCTCATTTTTACTGTTGCTCTTAAGAGAATGGAGCACGCTCTCCTGTCACGAGCTGAGGGACGCAGTCTGTGAAGCAGTGAGGGAAATGTGGGGATGTTCTACCCCAGCTGTTGCACCCTGGAACCATGGGGACAGGTTCCCAAGTATCTCTTAGTGTGGTGATGGAGCACCTTTGGTTCTTCTTCCCTTTCCTCACCTGCATGGCACAAGTCAAGGTTTACTGTTTGTGCAATGTGTTTCCTTTTAAAAGCCCCACTGATGCTCTCTGTAATACATTCATAGCTGCTGCTTCCGTCACTGCCTTTGATAGCCTGTCCCACACTGATTGCTTTCCACATAGGTACATCTCCCCTAACCTCCTGTAATCTTGCCCCTTTCTTCTCTTCAGGCTGTGGTTTTTTTAAACCTCTGGAAATGTTATTTTTTGTTTCTCACAGTTTGAACCATGTCACCCCTGTCTCTCTTTAATCTCTTTTTCTTCTAAATGAGTACCAAACCTAATATCCCCAACTTCTCATACATGTACACCCACGTGAGCCTCTCTCTTTGTGTTTATTGCTTTTTCCACAGCAGCCTTCCCATGATGTGTGTCATGTAGCAAACTTCTGTTGTGATTTCATCAGCCTTTTTTAACCTGTAACAGTATTCTGGGATAATTGTTGCATTTGCTGGGCATCTACTAAACCCAGTATCATATGGCACTAATGGCTTCTGTCCTGCTAATTCTTACCCAGAAGGTTATGAGATTTGTTTGGGGTTTTTTTTCCCCAGACCAGACTAGCATCACTTGATTGTTGTTTACAATGGATATTAGTTTAGGTTTCCTGGAGGGACACCTAATTTATCCCTGGATTCTCTTTTCAGTGTAGATTTCCAGCTGATCTCTTCCCAATCGCTACTCTGAGAATGAGTAGGACAGTCTAAAAAACGTATCCACTGCCGAGCAGAAATGAATTTGCTTTTTACCAAGGTTTTCATGTGTTTTCTTAAAGGGATATTTCAAGGACAAGAATCAGTTTCCTGCCAAGTCATGGATTAGAACTCATTAAGAGGCTAAGAGCAAGGTCTACATATAATTTAAAAAAGCTTCCTGATTTAAGCAAGTTTAGATCTTTGATTGAGGCAAACTTCACCTATCCTAGCCATTGCTGTGCATTTACAAACTGGAAAAGACAAAAGTAAGTGGTTTCTTTTTTTTTTTTTTTTTTTTTTTTTCTTTTTGGTGCTTCTTAGCAGTTGATAGCAAATTAAATAAACTTCCTCCAAATCTGAATAGAAAATCTCTTCAGTGCAGGTAAGTAAATGGATGCAGATAAATAAATATATAATACATACAGGTTTATGCATGCTGCACAGTGCACTGCCTCTCCATTACAGGGAAGTAATAAATTTCCAAATTTCCATAGCTGTCTTAGCATCAGTGTTTTCCCCAGCTGCAGCTCTAGCCCCCGCCTGTCGTAGGTCCATCTTTCACCAGGACCTGCCATCCTGGACCGGCCTGGAGCCACACTGAAGACATTCCACAGGAAAAAGTTTGATAACTTTTCAGGAGGTAGCTGGAGGAAAACCTGTGTTTGCAGAGAAGCTGGTCAGTACTTGGCTATCAATCCAGGAGGGTAACAGGACCACTGAGTGATCTTAAACTCTTCTCTCAGAAAGCCACACTGATATTGGAACACCACCCAACCAAGCACCACAGATTATCTGTCAAGTCTACATGCACAATGTTGTTGGACACAGTTTCTGAAACGGTTAAACTAGAGCTGACCCCTTTTACCCAAATCAACAGAGTGGGGTGGGAGGGCGAGGGGTCTTTTTAGACTCCCAAAGTAATTTTCCATGTTTGTTTTAATTTTCCGTTAGCAAGTTGCAGTGAGACTTCAGGTATTAATGATGCTCATTGAGTATTTTCAGGTGCTTAGATAGAATTTAAATGCACACGCTAACTAGCTAATGAACCTCCCAAATTTTTGCAGCTGGAGGTCATGAGGAACTGGTACCTACAGAAGCCTTTGTAATTGTTTGAAGTTCTTCCTTTACTGGATGCCCTCAAAGACTTGGAATTTGCCATGACAGGAAAAAAAAAAAAAAAAAAAAAAAAGTGGATCATTGTTATAACTCCAGACACTGTCTTCAGAATTTGCCTAACACTTCAAAGAAAAATAAAACCAGACAGAGGGGAAGCATAAACTATTAGTAGATTCTATTGTAATAGTAGCGTTTTATTTCACTTGTAGCATTGTACTGTCACCAGGCAATGGAAACTGATCTTGCTTGTGCTGGTAGCTAATAAATATCTCCTACATGTGTTTGCAAAATTGTGTAGGGTGCAAGTCTGGTGGTGGAGACTGCAGTGATAAGGGAAGTATTTGACAGAATCCATCCCCCTGTGCTCATTTTTGATCCAAAATGCTAAACTTTCTTCTAGGACAGTTTATCAGCAGGAGGCACTTTTATGTACTTCTGCAGGCTTGTGCAGGCACGGTGCTTGGTAGCTTGCTACACAGGAATGGGTCCAGTCCTTCCAGCACCAGTGGCAAAGTGTTACTTTCCAATGAGTCCAATGGAAGCACATTTAGTCCTGAATCTGCAAAGGGACCTTGATATCATCATGATTCATATTTTTGAAGGTGCTTGGCTTCTGGGCTGCTTGGGTTAAATCAGGACCCAAATCTCAGAATCCACCCCTTAAATCAGGCAACTGGACTCATCAAACACAAGGCAGGAGTTACTGTTGAAGGAAAGCTACAGGAGGAAATGGCCCTAGCCTTCTGGTAGGCTCTCAGTATCTAGTCCCCTCACCTGGACTTTAAATATCTTCTGTGTCACACTTGCCCCAGGGCACTGAAGCTCACAGCACTCACTTCCCCCTTAGTATAGCCCCACCACTGGAAGCCTCTCCCCTGGCAGGTAAGAATCCAAAGAGAATGTAGACAGCCCTTCCCACAGCCTGGGCAAGTGTAATTTTGCAGAGAAATGCCACCAAACCGCACAGAGCTCACGTTACCCACGTGCAGATGGCCAGCGAGTTGGGCTGGAGCCCCACGCGGTGGTGGGACTGCTGATGGAGCAACTTCACAGTCCCCAGCAGCAGCAGGTGTGGTGCAATGGTAAGAAATAGTACTCAAGTTGGAGTATGTATCATCTTCTTTATGATACGTAAGCCAGGATCACTTGAATGAATGTGCGTGTGAACTGTGCCACCCTAGTCGACAGAACAAAGTTGAATGTGTTTATATGTAACTTTTAATAGTTACCAGATGTATCTTTTACAAAATATTAAGCATAAACGCAAAATTATTAGAACCAATTACTCAGATCAACCCCTCCTGTTAACTGCTTTAAAACAATTAAAAATGGTAATTTCTTTCATACAGTCATGTGTCTTGTACTGAAATGAGTAGGAGACTGATATCCTCTCTTCAGCTTAAAGAGAGAAACCAGACACATTTTCGATCAGTTGGAATACCAAAGGTATGGCCACACACCTCAGCAGAGATGAGTCACACGTACAGTAGCTACACCTGCTTTCATCTCAAAGCAGTTTTCTTGACAGCTGGCACATGCTGCGAGTGCACTGAAGACTGCTTGGGTTGTTTAAGCGTTATTAATAGTTTGCAGTCCTTGGTCACACGATGCGTATCATTTCTCTGGCAAAAGCTATGCTTGGTTCAGTGCAGCGGGCATTACTTGTGGTGGTGACACCCTGACAGGACCTGACCCACCGTGCACCTTCACAGGAGGCGGTCATTCTCCCATGGCTGATTGGGTCTCAG
This sequence comes from Falco peregrinus, assembly GCF_023634155.1. NCBI lineage: Eukaryota > Metazoa > Chordata > Aves > Falconiformes > Falconidae > Falco > Falco peregrinus. Next base: position 30,247,889 of record NC_073731.1, on the reverse strand, counting down.
AATGCTTCCAGGTAGTCCAGAGAGGATAAAAAGGATGTTTCATCATCCCCAGAAGTTCATTTCTAAGGATTACAGCAGCAGTTGGTGCTCGCATGGGAAATCAGGGATGTGTGGCTCCTTTCTGGCTGCCCTATTTATGTTAATTTCCCCTGTCTGAGACTTTTGCAGCACTCTGTCTAAGAACCTTAGATAAAATAAGTTGCCATAGTGGATCATGCTCGATCACCTCTCCCAGATCTGCCTGCACCTTGGAGTAGTCACTGTTCTGATAATGTAACAGGCACTGTTCTGATAACGGAGAGTTTGAACCTGTCACAGCAGCAGTGCTTTCTAGATTTTGGAGTCTGTCACGTCAAGCACAGCTCCAGCAGACTGAGACACAAATTAAAAACGTAGACACTTTTGATACTTTCTTTTTGTCCATTCCAATAAGGATGCCATGATAAATATTGATCTGTGGATTTATCAGATTGGAATATTGAACTTCTAGCCTAGCAGAAGGTAAACTGCTTTCTTAGGACAAGCCCAGTGCAGTATGTTCAAACCCCCTCACATTTTTCTGTGATGGGAAAATAATATCCTGGAAGTGCAGATAGGGCAGAAGCTGGATGTTAAAACCCTCAACTTGACATAGACCATTATGAACTTCAGCGAGATTTTGGCTTTCTTAGACATAAAGATCACCTTCAGCCTGAAAGAATGACATTGATATGACTCTGTCCTTACACTTGATCATTATTCTTTGGAGGAGCTGTCACTTGAAATACTACTTTTTTAAAAAATGTGGCAGCATCAGGAGTCGTGTTTGGGCCTCATCTTATGAGAACATAATATCAGTTGCTCACAACTCATTTGATGTCACTTTTCAGTGAGGATGATTGGTTTGAGATAGGGCTCAATACAGAACCTAGGTCGGGACCGTTTATTCTGCTAAGTGTGTTTCTCAACACAAGATCTTGCTGTCACTGGATCCAGACAAAGCACATAAAATAACAACTTGCACAAAGGTAGTAATTTTTGTTTATTTTTGTCAGAGCACTCTGCCAATTTTAATGTTATTCTTTAAGTTGTCCTCTCTCTAGTTTATTTTTCAGCGGGTTGAACCAAGCGATGCGATGTTAAACAGTTAGCATGTTACAAAGGGACTGAATAAATTAACTGTGTTATGATACCCACCATCTCCAAAGAAAGAAAGGACCCATCCCTTGCCAAAAAATGTTTTATCTTGTTGCTCTGAATGCACTGCACAGCCCAGAGGGCAAATATCCCAGGGCAAAGAACAGTCAGTACCAGAGGACATCTCTTCTTTCCATTGAGAGGTAACTGCCCATCTTATCTGCTCACGGTGCAGGTAACCAGCAGGGTCACCCCTCACCACCCATCCTCACAGCAAACAGAGCAGCTCGCTCTACGTTTTATTTGGGACCACTGACCGTAAAATAATTCAAGAATTAAAGAATTTTAATACTCAGAAATACTTAATTGGCCTTACGTAGTAGTCTTGTCAGGGGATAGATTTAGCTCCAGGCAGTGCCTCCATAATCTGGGGGGAAAATTGCTAATCATATCGTATCATAGGGTCATATCGTAGAATGGTTTGGGTTGGAAGAGACCTTAAGGACCACCTAGTTCCAACCCCCTGCCATGGCCAGGGACACTGTCCACTAGCCCAGTTTGCCCAAAGCCCCGTCCAACCTGGCCCTGAGCACTGCCAGGGATGGGGCATCCACAGCTGCCATGGACTACCTGTGCTGGTGTCTCACCGCCCTCACAGTAAAGAATCTCTTCCTAATACTGGTGTAAATCCTGGTGTAAATCTACCCTCTTTTAGTTTAAAGCTGTTAGTCCTTATCCTATCACTACAGGTTCCAAAAGGTTTATTTTTGGCTCATACCTGAGAAATGACTGGATAGAAACATTTGCTTCAGTTCTTTTATGAGGAACCACCAGCTGCAGTGGTTTTCAGTGCCCTCAAGTGCCTGTTGCTCTCAAAACTGAGGGACTTTCTCTCCCATTATTTCTCCTTGGAGCATATATTCCCTTTCAGCTAGAGAACTGTTGATATATTGATCAATACACCGGACACCTCACTCATCCTTATGCGAGCAAAACACAGGGGAGCAAAATATAAAGCCTTGTTATTGCTGTTGTGACCTTCATAGTGCATATTTGACCTCACAGAAAATCAGTTTTCTGCCTCAGTTGACAGGCAAGATAAAAAATATTGATAATAGCAAAGGATGCTCAGAACCTCATAGGAAATGTCCCTCACATTCTGGTACTGGGCCTTCATTAGTTTTCCTTTCTTGCAGACCTTTTAAACTCAATTTTTGGAAGATGCAGTGAGTGCACAAAGTCAAAGGGTAAAATTAGGTTACAAAAAAGAATTCCCCCTTTTAAACTGCTAGCAATTGTTTAAAAATTTCAACTTACCTTGCTTGGAAAGTCTCACCTGTACTGCAAGTCAGGGTGGAAGGTAAGCTGAGCTCCTGTCTCAGAAATTATACACCTATATTGCTGTAGATGGAAGTAGGCAGAGCTGAACTGCGTTGGTTTTGCAACACTTGGTCACCTGTTTTATTCCTTAACTCAGGTTAGGTCTGGGTCCGTTTTGTGCAGAGCTATGGATGCAAGTTTCTGAGATAGCAAACTTCAAAGGTGGCCTTGGAGAAGCAGCTGTAAAGTCTGACCCTTTATCTCCTGTTGATATGCCTTGATATTTCTTAGCTTCACGGAGCCGATCATCTTTCTATCATCTCAGCCAAAACATTTGTTTCTTCTGTTGGTCTAGGCATGGAGAAGGCTATCGAGTTAATAATCTGGGAAATAAAGCCAAACATAAAACTGTCGAAAAATACTAGCTTTACCTTCAAAGGCATTTTTTTCTTGAAACTCTTTTCCTTTACTTGCCTTCACTGAGATTTATCAAAATGTTTAAAAAAAACCTTTCTGACAGAAACAAAAGCAACTGCTGTTTCCATAGAAATGTTGGTTTGGTTTGGTTTGGGGTAGTGTGGTGTGGTTTGGTTCGGCATGGTTTGGTTTGGCATGGCTTGACTTGGCTTGGTCTGGTTTTGCTTCACTTGGTTTCTAGTCCATTTTCTTTGAAGAACAGATTTTAAGCAAAATGTTCTACTGTGTCTTGTGTTTGTATCTGTGTTGGCATCTGGCTTATAGAGATTATTTGGAAACCTGCATGAACTTATTGATGCTATTTATTTGTGTTACTGGCCAGTTTCCAATATGATATGAGATACCTAAAATGAATGGCACAGGCTGGAGTGGTTCTGTGCCCTGACAGAGGTACAAGTTATGGCACAGTGACTGTCGAAAACTTTAGGAAAAAGAGAATTTGAGAGTAATACCAAGGGACAGTAGCATTATTGTGATCATACAAACTCGTTATGGGCGCAGCTGAATTTACTTGTTCTTCAAAGTTCGCTCTCACATCGGAATTCGTCACCATGTATTTCCTCCATGCAAGAATCAGCTTATCAGTGACAGGTTATGTGAGCGATTTGGCTGAAATAAGGGAGGCTTCCTACACAATGTGTTATCCAGGTGGATAACAGCATCATGACTGTTAGTAAAGGCAATCATCAGGCTTTCCTTTCCCTTACATTTTATGATGTTTCCAAATTATTTACACTTGCATGTAATATTTTATAAACAGGGACCAGCCAGACTATTAATTTCAAGGTCCAAGATAGAATATATAATTATCTAACCAGAAAAACTGAGCTGTTAATGGGAACTGGATGATTTTGTGTTTGTAGTATGCCTCATGCTATGTCTCTTAGTATCCAACTCTACTCTTTTTACCATTTCAGCACCGAATTACATCCGATATGTAGAATGTCTCAGGCCAAGCAAGACCTTGATGAGCAGCCTGGAGATAAGACACACAGACGATCTGCAGCTGATGATTATTTTTCCAACTACGGCATAGGATTTGACCCAGCAGAGAACGAATTTGACTATGGTTTATGCAATGAAGTAGTTAACGTAGCTTGCTCACCTAAACCTGATGCTTTCAATCCCTGTGAAGATATCATGGGATACAACGTTCTGCGAGTCTTGATATGGTTTATCAGCATTTTAGCAATCACTGGGAACATTATTGTCCTCATTATTTTAATAAGCAGTCAATACAAGCTCACCGTACCTCGCTTTCTCATGTGCAATCTTGCATTTGCAGACCTTTGCATAGGTATCTATCTGCTGTTCATCGCATCGGTAGATATCCAGACCAAAAGCCAGTATTATAACTATGCCATAGACTGGCAAACTGGGGCAGGATGCAACGCTGCAGGATTCTTTACAGTGTTTGCAAGTGAACTCTCAGTCTATACGCTGACTGTGATAACCCTGGAAAGGTGGCACACCATCACCTACGCCATGCAACTGGACCGCAAGGTTCGACTTCGTCATGCTGTGATTATCATGATTTTTGGCTGGATGTTTGCTTTTACAGTGGCACTTTTTCCCATATTCGGAGTCAGCAGCTACATGAAGGTCAGCATCTGTTTGCCCATGGATATAGAAACACCGTTTTCTCAAGCTTACGTTATATTTCTTCTAGTATTGAATGTACTCGCATTTTTTATTATATGTGCCTGCTACATCTGCATCTACTTTACTGTGAGAAACCCTAATGTCATCTCGTCAAAGAGTGACACCAAGATTGCCAAGCGCATGGCCATACTGATATTCACGGACTTCCTCTGCATGGCACCAATATCTTTTTTTGCAATATCAGCCTCACTCAAGGTTCCTCTCATCACAGTGTCCAAATCCAAGATCCTTCTGGTTTTGTTTTACCCCATCAATTCCTGTGCTAACCCTTTCCTCTATGCCATTTTCACAAAGACCTTCCGCAGGGATTTCTTCATTCTGTTGAGCAAGTTTGGTTGCTGTGAAATGCAAGCCCAGATGTACAGAACAGAGACCTCCTCATCTGCTCATAATTTGCACACAAGAAATGGCCATTGCCCTCCTCCTGCATTAAAAAACAGTGGTGGGACTATTTATTCATTGGTGCCTCTGAATCACTTGAACTGAACTGCTTGCATTAATTGGTGTCTGAAGCAGTGTGATAATCACTTTCAACTGTGAATTTAAATAATGACTTCAGCATAGCATGTAAACTTATTTTTTAGGAGCAAAAAATATTTCTGTTTTGCTATTTTTGTTCAGTGAACAGCCATAAGAGATGACACATCATCTCCATCAGTTCTTGAAGAACAAAGAACAGAACTTCAGTATGTGCCAGAGTGTTCGTGTAGACTTGTCTCAAGAAATAAACGAGAGTATAAACTGGTATCTCCCACCATACAGGAAGAGAATCCCTTCGTTCTAAGAAGATGTTAGCTGCTTATTGAGAATTAAGTGGTGGTTATATATGGTTGAATGAAAAAAAATTCAGAATTAATTTTTTTGCCTGTGAAGCATGTTATAAAAATGACAGATAATTGGGTCTTTTCATTAATCATACCTCCTGGGCTTACAGGAGGCAGAAGGTCAACTCCTTCAGCACAGACTTACTAGGGATGAGAATATCTTGGTTTGTTTCCATTTCTGTTGGCCACAGCAGAGGAGCAGGAGACATCTCCAGCTGTGCTGATGTTTGCTGTTCCACGCTGCATGGACCTGCCTTAGTCTGCACAACTTTGGGTAGGATTTGCGCTGATCTAGAATGGTGGGCTCAGAGAACCAGATTTCATCTGAGTTTGGATCAAGGGGTTGATTTGGTTTCAAGGCAAGAAAGAGGAAGAGCAAGAGCAGGAGAAACCCATTGCAATAAGGGGGGTGTTTTCTCAAGTTGATCTCACCAAGTTGGGTTGAAATCACTACTGTGGGGCTGGTGCCCCTGGGTTATGGCAGGACAGGCCAGTGGGCTGCTCTAACATGGTACCTGAAGCAGGTTGGCCATACAGAGGCATTAGTGCATTATGTATGCTGCCTAGGCTGTGTAAAGGACGACAGATCCAGATATGGCTTTTGAAAACCTGAACAAAAGTTTTTGTGAAATCCTAAAAGTTCTCTTTCCCCTGCTCTTCTAAAAAAAGTCCTTCATGTGCACATTCTCAGGTGATGGTCTAGATGGAAAGACCTGAAAGAAAACATATGCTGCATTTGTTGAAATAACAAAAAAGAGAAAAACGTCTTAATTGAGATTTCCTGATTTTACAGGGGTTTTGAATAACATCTCAATGATCATACAGAGTTTTTACATGGTTTGAATATCAAACTTTTTGAGGGTTAATCATTCCAAATCACACCAAAGATTTAGGCTTGTGTAGGGTTTTCTCATGCTGATTGCGTGTCTCTGTGTGGGTATGTGGGCATAAAGAAAACACCAGGATAGGGGTCTGGGCTTCATTCCCACCTTGCAAACAATTCACAGTTTTGCCCCATGAGAAAACTTCAGGATCTTCATGGTTAAAGGTGATGTGCTTTGAATGTTTCTTGCCCACAACTCCTGAAATTTCAGTAGCAAATCTTGATGCTTCTACCCATAATTTCCTGCCATCATCTTCATATTTCAGCACCTGAACCTGATGTGAATAACTGCAGGAGACGATTAGTCGTTCAGTCCTAGCCAGGGAAGGAAGTACCAGCTTCCTAGTGTGTAAACCAGTGTGTTTGAGGGCAGAAATTTCATTACCCAAGACAAGTAACACTCCCTCCAAGATCCAGGAGAAGGAAGAATGAAAGAGCAAAACAGGAAAGGCAGTTCATCTCTGGAAAGCTCTTCGGATTCCTTAGAGGAATAATTTCTTCACAAATGCTTTGTGTCACATACAATGTACTGGTGTGTAGCCATTTAACCCCACCCCGATGGAAGTGTCTGAATGGTGATGTTCCAAAACGACAAATATCCTAATTCCATTAAAAAAGGCTCCTGAATATTCTTGGACCAAAAATGAGGGGTGTTCTTTGGCAAATAGTAGCCCATTTTTGTGGATAAACAGGGCAAATTCTTGTAGTGCATCCCACTTTTTTGCCTGGGTGCTGAACGTTTGCAAAGGCAGCAGGATGAGACCTGTCAGCTCAGGGCAGCACAGGCATGGTCTAGAAGCCAGCCTTGTAAACCCTCTGGCAGCTGCTACATCAGGCACATGAGCTTGGTACGGCTCAGCTCCTTGATGCAAAAACTTTGCCCAGACATTTGTAGAATCACAACCAAGTTGCATATGATTTACAAATGAAAACCCCTGAAAAAAAGACCTTGCAGGTTTGTGTCTTGTAGCCAGAGTCAGACCAGGGCCCGAGGGATGAAGTCCAGAAGAGACACGGGGTGGTACTTGAAGAGAAAGTAGAGCCTGCATAACTGGACACGTTGCCTCGTCCCTAGCAGGAGGACAGCACACAAATGCTTGAGGCACACGTCATTCTACCGTCATGTGCTGTGCAGGAGCTCAGATGGCAGCTCAGGCTGTGGCAGCAGCTCCAAAGCTGGGAGGCTGCCCGTGTGGTTGCCAAGACAAAAACCTCTGTCTTGTAGTCCTCAGATCTCCTTGGCTTTCACTGTTCTTTGGATTTTAAATTTAAGCATCTTCCAAACTGTGGGGGGCATTGTAGGACCTATGCGTTTCCCTATGTGGGACATTGGTCAGTTTATAGCAGTTTTTTAAAGCAGTGGGGTTTTTTTGAAGAAAGAAGTAAAAGAAAAAAAAAAAAAAAGATACATTTTAGTTACGCTTATAATGCAAAAAAAGCCCGCTGGTTTCTGTTGTGGATTTTCTCAGCACTTAACATGTTTATGTGTGTAAACTTTGAACTATTTTACATTTCCCTTTCTGAAATCTATTTTAATAAAACAAATACCAAAACAAAGTGCCTTGAGAACAAGTGTATGGCCAGAGATACGCTGACAAAGTATGCAATAAACGTTACTGCTTATCTGTCTGGAGAGCTGCATTTATGTGGCACAGCCTCCGCAGTCGGGTCACTGTGACCTACAGATGGAACTCGCCTGATGAGAGACTCTGCAAAGAAAACCTTCCTGCAGCCTATTGGAGAGTTAACAAAGCACAGAAAGGTATGTTTGAAACCACTGACAGAACTCTGACCAGCATTTTTCTCCTTTTTAATATATATAAATGGTTCTTCTTATGTGATGTACTCTAATTTTATTTCCCACGCTTTCATAGTCAGGGCTTGGAGCTCTGTTTTGTTGAGTCTTCTGTTCATACAAGTAAGTGTGTGCCTGTGTGTGCACTTGTGTGCACGTGTGTGGGAGAGACAGGCCACGGGTATCAAGGAAACAGAGTCAAAGCCAAGCTCTGGCTCAGGAGAAAACGTGGAGTTGTTCTAACTGGGAGCCCATTGCTAGCTCGCTCCAAAGACAACGTGACCATCAACAATGTTGTCATACCTTCTGATTTCCCTCCAGTCCCTTAACGTATCCCTTGATTTCAGTCTCCACCAAGCCCCAGAAAAACACCTAGTTAAAGAGTTATGACTATCTTTGCCCTTATGCCCTTATATCATCAGAGCTGGCAGCAAGGACACTATAAAAAACTTCATCTGCCTGATAGAAGCATCATTCCTTCCGGCATGTACCTTGTGGTGAACCCGTACCTGACCTCCTGGAGACACACGTTCTCGGGTGGTGTGATAGGGAGCGAGAAATGTGGCCACTCCAGCTCAGCAGACTAAAGGCCACATCACAAAAATTGCCACTACAGGTAGAGGGAATGGGAGAAGCTGGTCAAAAGCATCACTAAAAGCAAAAAGTTGACTCAGTAGAGAAAATGAAACATGAGCCGTTTGCTTTACAACATTACTCTGGGGTTGCACGGCTGTGCCAGGCGGGGTGTGCTCATTAGAAGGCAGGTCTATGCCCGAGCTTGTTAAGAATGCAAGATGAGGCTTTGCATCCCATTTAGCAAGTCTTCAAATCATTTGACCACATTCCTCTCCTGTAGATTCCCTCCTCATCATTCCACTGAGAACACTGCAGATAATCTTACATTTAATTTATGCAGCTTTGTTAAGAAGAGTTAATAATGCGAAATAATTTATCCTCGAGGAATAATTTAACCATTCCTCCCTGAACGAAAGAACAGAAAAGAAAGGTGGGTCTGGCTCAAACAGTCAAGTAAGCACATACAAACCTCCTCACAGATTTGCATCTTTAATGCGGGCATGTGTAATCTCCCATTGTGTATGCAAATGTGAATTGCACATACGCGCTCTTCTTCAGCATGAGTTTTTGGTCTAAGTACTTGGTTACAAGCACATTTTTTAAAATCTGAGCCTTGTTGCTTTAAAATATTCAAGCACAGGGAGTAGGATTTTATAGCTGTCATCTGGATAATTAAACTCTTCATTAACAGTTGTTCTCGAACCAGTAGGTGACCTTTAATTAGGGATGAAAGTGCTCAGGAATGGATTTCAAGCATTAAGAAACTGCAGAGGACCCTTTGCCCCCCTCCCTCCCCCAAGTCCATTGAAAACCTTCTGTAAAGCATTGGTTTTCCAAGTGAAATGATGCTGGATGAGACAAAAATATGTTTACAGGTCCAACACATCAGACAAATGCCTCACAGAACCTTGTTGCAACTAAAACACTGTGTTGTCTTTTTTTCTGTCTCATGCAGACTTTGCCATGTGTTACCTGGATCTTTGTTACCCCAGCCTGGACACCTGTATCACTTACCCACACCAAAAAAGAACAGGAAAAAATAGCAAGATCACAATGAGACCAGGCACAGATGGGAACGTGCTGTATTTATGAGTGGGTGGAAGATTACTGAGCAGGGCTGAGCAAGCTGGGCTTTTCTGTTGAGTCATCCAAACATCCAGTGCTAAAATTCTGCATTAAAGAGGCTATTTTGGCTGTAGTTCCCAGGGAACAAGCAATAGCAATTTGCATTGGAAAATCCTATGGAGAAATAAACTTAGAAGGAAGTTCAAGTCCTGGGTTTTTATTTCATCGTCAAAGAAAAAAGCAAAAGATTGAGACAAATAGCATGTATGTGCCATCTCCGGGAAAAGGGATGACAGCTCCTTTAGGGGCCATACAGGCTGCACACTGCACCATCACCAGTCACCTTTGCATTGCAATTCAGTGCATTGTGTGTGAGCTACAAACATCTAATCAGTTTCTTTTCTTGCCATTGCTGAATAGACAGGCATGTGTCCCTTTGGTGTCTGTACTTTCATTGCCTCAGCTTTATCCCATCTTGATCCTTTCCATGGTGATGGTTCAAGCTGCCTGTGCTTAGAAGTGCTCTGCTTTTACCTACAGTCATGTATAAACAGAATCAGCGTCACAGAATCACAGCATGATCAGGTGGGAAGGGACCTCTGGAGATCATCTAGTCCAGCCCCTGCTGAAGCAGGTTCTAGAACAGGTTGCACAGAGCCACATCCAGGCAAGTTTGAATGTCTCCAGAGAAGGAGACCCCACAGCCTCTCTGGGCAGCCTGTCCCAGGGGTCTGTCACCCTCACAGTAAAGATTTTCCCCGTCTTCAGATGGAGGTTCCTGTGCTGCAGTCTGTGTCCGTTGCCCCTGTCCTGGCGCTGGGCAGCCCTGAACAGAGCCTGGCCCCGTCCTCCTGGCTTCTATGCTGCCTTCCAGTTTCTGTCTCCCATTTTGGTTATTCATCTGAGTGACTGTTGTGAGTATCACTGGCCATTTCCCCATTTCCCCAGCCTAAAATGTTCTGCTTTGAATAGTCACTATTTGAGCCAGCTGACTTCAATAAATCAGAGTGAAATACATGGATCCCTCTCCCTGCCCTGCCATATTCACTGGACTTGGCGGGGGAATCTTCTTTTTATGTAGGTGATTCAGAGTTTTCCTTCCCCACATTGTCAGCTACATCTTTCCCTTGTCTGGCAGATGTCATGGTGGCATAGGGCATCCCTAAGTGCTCTGGGGGAGGGAGAGGGGAGGAAATGCAGTCTGGATAAGGTGGGGCCATCAAAAGTTAGAAAAGCACAGCCAAATTAGGGCAGCTTCTAAATGATCCCCACGTGCCCCAGGGACTGCCTGAACTCATCTCAAGGGAAAACCCAAAGTCTTTCTCTTTTTTTTTTTTTTTTCTTAATTCCTGCACCAAGGTCTGCGTTAAGACAGCAGTCACCCTCCCGTGGGGTCTCTGCACATGTCCGCATGGCATGAGCCCATGCCAAAACACCGAATTAGCAAGGGCTAACAGAAACGGTGGGTTTGCTCAGTGCTGCACCTGTGCTAACACACTGTTCCTCAGCAGCACTAACTTACTTACTAGGCAAAAATTGAGGTTTTTCTAGAGATGGCAGTGTGTCTTCAACCATGTTAAATTAACCAAGGTTTGGGGTTTATTCCAGCAACTTCAGCTTCTGCTGCTACCCAACATTACCTTTCTCCTGGAGTACTTGTTCTCTCTTCCTTCAACGACCACGGCTGCCCACACTACCACTTTTATTAGCAGCTTTTGTTCCTTTCCGTGGACAGTGGCAGCTTTTTCATGATTCTGCCAGAGCCACAATTGAAACATTTGTTAATCACTGAAAAAGTTTTCAAGGTATTGGTATTCTACTTTTATTTAATTTATTTTTTTTTTACATAAAGGTGTTGTTTACCTCACGGTAACACTCTGCCTACAGAATATTTTTCCACGCATTTAACACCATCATAACTAGTGCTCAGCCTCAGTGTCTGTCCTACAGGAGACTATTAATGAAGGCACCAGCTCGGTAGTGCCATTGGTCTTGGTTTGCTCTTCCTCGTCCACCTGTGTTAACCAGACAAGCAGCATCATTCCCAGATCCACCCAAGAGACCTCATGTTTTGATGACCCTGTTGTAGGTGCTAGCCCTTGCTTTGGCGTTCCTCGGTGCCAGCAGCAGGGACCTGCTTCTGCCCATGCGAAGGGCCATCTGGGAAATGTGAAACCGGGGAAGAAACAGGCGACCTGCATTCAGAACAGCCTCATCCTTGCTCAAGGACCTCAAGGGGCACTTGAAGGGCAGCCAAATCACAACACATCTAATTCCAGTTTGGCCTCTCTCCTTGTTGCATCATGTAAACCTCCATGTACCACATAGCGTTACGGGGCAGCATCGCCACGGCTCAGCTGCATCCCAAAACTCAGTGTCAGAGCTGCAGTCAGTGGGAACCTTTCCTGTGAAACATGCATGTTGCATTTGTCACCACAAGTTAAAAGAGGTCACTAACAGTTAACTAATTAGGTAATCAGGCAACTAATTATGCAACTAATTAGGTCTGACCTAATTTCTGAAAAATAAAAGTCCAGGAATCCTTTAGTTTGTTTCCTCTTTAGGAATAATTCATTAACAAACACATTCATTTTCTTTCTGTGAAGCATCCCATGTGAGTCATAGCCCAAGTGGCTTCTAGTTACTTCTTTCATAAGCAAAGATCCTGTGTCACTTTTTCAAAAGGTGAGAGACAATTGCCAGTGCTCTGTCTGGCATCCCCTTGCCTAGCAGACACAGATGGCGATGCCTACGGCTGCGAGCGAGCTGAGGCTGTTTGCATAATGCGTGTTTCCTTTGCTCATCAAGTTATTGCAACCTCCACGCTTTCCTCACTTTTGCAGAGCTCCAGCTAACAGCTGCCTGCGGACAATAGTGAAGAACGTAGGCAGAGATCTTCAGAGGGACCTAAAGAATAGATTCAGGGGCATTCACCGAGAGACCTCCTTGGAAGACTTGAGTTTTTAGCATCCCTTCAGTCTCGGAAAACTCCTTGGGGGAAAGGGTTATGGTTTCACATGAGACAGGATGATCATCTGCCATATTTTAATTAATACTTACTTACATAAAGGCTAGTTTCTAGCCGTCCCCTTCTTACCTTCATGGTTTTCTCCCCGATCCCAAAAGATCACAAGAATAAAAAGGCTTTTGAGGGGTAAGCCTGAAGAAACACTCACTGCTAGCAGGGTGCGGAGAATCACAAATAAGGGAGGGATAGCATCCATGAAAACAAGATGCACTTATCAGGAGCTTTTGCCGTATGTCAGAAGTAGAATGATTTCCTTAAGGCAGCACCCAGAAACCAGGTGGTATTGGGGCAAATCTTCCATGTCCTGTGCTATTCAGCCAGCAAAGAAAAGATGGTTGGCTGAGGAGAGAGTCCTAGTGAGGCTTTCAAAGGCCTCGTCTCTTTTTTAATCTTGGCAAACTCTGAAGAAAGAGTGTTGAGAAAGGAGAGAGAGGGAAGATGGGGAGAATGAAATTTCTCTTACTTAAAACTATCCAAATAATTCTTGTGAGGGGAGTGAAAAAATTTGTACTGAAGAGGCTCATAAAAAATCCACTGTCTAATTTTTCCAAGCTGGGCCTCCCGTGAGCAACGCTCCGCACCGAGACTAATATCCACCCCTGTTCAGGGAACCAGTACAAGGACTATTTCCACAATAAATGACCTTTAAAGTGGGGCTGACATGATGTGTAAGTGTTGTGCTCGCCCTCTGCACTGCAGCAAATTGCATGTTGAGGAAGGAACGCTTGTCTTTTGCCTATGAAAAATTGCCCACACCTGCCCCATCACACCCAGTCACTCCTAACACGCATTTGTTTGTGTGCCCGTTTGGCTTCAAGGCGCTGCATCACAAAACAACACCAGAGCAACATCCTATTAAGAAAAAAAAAGGTGTATGATGAAATTCTTCCCCAAAAGATAGGCGACTCCTGCCTATTACCTAGGATCAGGACAGTCTTTTTTGAGTTGAAAGTCCCAGAAAAGAGGCAAACATGTTACAGGAGCACCTGAGCTCCTGCTTGCTCTAGCTGCATGGAAAAAACAGAGCGAAGAAAGCCTGGGCAAAGAAAAGGTGCGTTGGAGTTGGGTGTCTCAGCTCCCAACATCTCCAAGCAAACACCCTCCCCTCTGCAGAGGGTGGCTGAAGGGCTGGAAGGTGGCGAGAGAGGAGCAAAGAGCCCACAAAGTCTTCTGTCGTCTCAACAGCTAAGCAGCTGGGCTGGCTATTGCTTCTGGCAGGGATTTATATGTATTTTGACCTAGAAACAGACCAAATGAGCTCCTCTGCAGAATTACAGCTGAATTTACAAACATACATGCAAAAAAACCAAAACTTGTTTCATCATCTGGCATCACTTTTACCACTACTGAATGCAAGCGTCTCATTGCCTCGTTACCGCCAGGCTTCATCTCCATGTTTTCCTTCAGTTTTCAGGAAACTGATCCATTTCGAACCAAGCCCTTCCCACCACCAGAAAGCCCGTCTGCAATGAACATCCCATTTGCCACTCACAGTTTTCCCATGCCTGCGTGGGGTACTGGTGTCTCCACTAGCGACAGAGCAAACTCTCTCCCCACTTCATGCCTGCAAGGTGACATGCATGCCAGGACCCCATCCCTCGCTGCCGGTTGATAATGTCAAAATCAGCAATCACAGCAGTGTCTGCAGACTGACTCAAGCCTCTTCACTCCTCAGAGTCACTGGAGCTGCACAGAGCTGACAAACTCAGACATGCAAGGTGTGCTTTCCCTGGGAAGCATGTTAGGCGCTGCAAAATGAAGGTGAAACCTCAGTGCTTTTGCAGAATTGCTTTTGATCGCGCACCACATCAGAGTAACTTGCAGAGAAAAGCATGTGAAATAATTAAGCGAATATTGTCCCACCTACTGTGAGGGCACTAAAAGTAAAAACAGATAGGGTGGGCTGCAGAGAACAGCAGAGAGCAGGCTGGGCACTCCCTGTCCTCCCCTCATCCTTGCGTAAATTTCTTTTTATACAAATGTGTGTGATGAGCAAGGGAGCAAGTACAGAGCCGAGGAAATAAAGATACTGTGCTTTGCTATTGCCTTTCTCTTGCTACTTGTTAAGAGCCAGGACACAAAAATAAGATGCTGCCTGTGCACCGTTAACTGCTCACCGGCGTGATCCGTGGGCTCCATGGGAAGAGGCTGAGCCTGGCAGCTGCTCAAGGGCTGCCCCTCGCTTTTTGGGGGGTGGGAGAGCTAGACCCTCTGCTTCACACACGCACACACAAGCCTATGTATTCTCTATATGTAGCATTTTAAAAGCTAAAGCATCTACTCTCAGAGCAGAAGAAAGCACCCAGCCCAGGTGGTTATGAGGTTGAGGCGGTGCCGTGGTGCCTACGGCTCTGCCACCGTTACAGCTCCTTCGTGTCCTGCCTCCTTCCTTATGCACCAAGCTGTGCCACATTTCTCCTCCGCAATCCACTTCTGTGTTTCCCTCCACCACCTCTCAAGGCATACGTGTTCCCTTTCTCTTTTTGCTTAAGCGCTTTCCTGGTTTGCCCTTTCCCTCCCTGTTACATTTCTTTGAACAACCCAGATGTTTCACTCCTGATGGGAATATCCCGCACTCCTCAAGTGCCCCAACAGCTTGGAGGGGAGATTTGAGGAGCTCAAGGCAGGACACCTGAGCTTGGTCAAGAGGCTGATGGATCTCTTTTTTGAGAGATTTAGAAGAAGCAGAAGGAGAAGTCTTGGCCAAGCCCAAAGAATCCTGAAAGCATTTGTGTCCTGATTTTGGGTAGGACTTTTGCAAGTAAAGACTAAACCCTTCAGAAGAGCTTGGTTTAGGTAGACTGAGATGGAGAGTTAGAAATGCTAGCAATTATGAAAACTGATTGTCACGTTGTTTACAGGACACTGGCTGGCATTTGCTAGCATGTAAGTGTAATAGCAGAGTAAAGAAAGCTGCTGTGCTTTAAAAGCTCTGCCAGGGAAAAAAAAAAAAAAAGCACAGCTAAGCAGCCTCCAGCCACAAAATCAGACTGGCTGGATGCATGTGCCCTGCAATCCGCAGGTGGTCCGGCCAGGGTCCTAGCACCAAGCAGCCACTCCAGAAGGCAGAAATGCCAATTGCTGGGCAATTGCTGTGAACATGCATAAATTTTCTCCTCTTCACATTCCTGAGCTCTTTGCACATTTTCCCTACATCTGGTAAGCCCTGCAGGCAGAGATGAAGGGCGCAGCAACCGCACAGGGGGACCTGGCAGTGGGCTGCCTCTGCTGCTCGCAGGCTCTTGCCAGCTGGGCTTGGGGGGGGCAGAGGACAGGGCAAGCTTGTGCCATGCCCCTGTGCTCCCCCAGCGCCAGGTGTTTGTGACCACCTGCAATTTTCGTAGTTGTGACGCTTCATCACACTTTCCTAGCCATTCCCTTTACCGGGATTACCTGGCAGCTGCATAGAATATCCAGTCTCAACCCATCCATATTAATAATCCAGAAGCTTCCCTTTCCTCTGAAAGTAGAAAGTAGCTGTCCTGGATTTCTACAGTACCCAGTGCTTAGCGTGTGAATGGGATGGCATTAGCTACCGGTGCTGCTCGCTAGCTCTTTCTGGCATAGCTTTCAGCATTATTTATAACGCGATTGCTCTACTTCCTAGACCTGACCCATGCGCCTGCCAGGAATAGACTTCAGGCTTTCCTCTCAGAGCAGTGAGTATTGCTTTCTCCTTTCTCATACCTGCAGCCCCACCAAGATTTTCTGGACAGCTCGGTTAACCCTTTTTCTTGCCATGACTGAGGGTGAAGAAAAGGTTATCCTCTTCCTTTGAACTTCTTTCCTTAGACCTAAATTATTCCTCGCATCGCTTTTTCTGGTTTACCTAGTAGAATAACGTGAGATTTTAGTGTCACGCAATGAAAATGTGCACACAGAACTGAAAAGAAGACAGGACTGCCTTCACATTGCAGCATACACTCCAGAGGTTTGGTCAAGCTTCTCCTGAGCCCTGAGCCATTTTGGACAAACAGTATAAATTTTTCTGCAGACGCTTAAGGTCCTGACACATTAGAGATTGTTGTGAAGTAAAATCTAGTGAGTTATGCAGCTGCTCAGGTAAGATACCCTTTTTTGACTTCTGATGTATTTTTCCTTCTTGGAAAGTAAGGTACCATGGACCTGCAGGGAGGGTTTTGTTTGCTAACCAGTTAAATTGGAAAAAATACTATGAGTTAGCAAATCCCATGCTTTCACACCTTAGGAAAAATGTGGTCATTATGCCAGAGAACTATGACCTTGCGAAGCTTTTAGGTATGGCATTTAAATAAAAAAAAAAACAAAACCAACACAATCCCTTTTCCATGGTAACACTCACATGCTGGGTGCTGTCAGGACGCTGCTGGGTGCCTCTTGTTCTCCTCCACATCGGTCCTTGGGGACACTGGCACTGCTGGCACATGTGCACCAGCTGGAAGCACTCACTCCCCACTCTGCATCCCTAATGCCTTTGACGGGGTTCAGGCCATCGCATCCCAGAGGAATTTATCATGATGGGCTTTCACAGCAGTCATTTTGTGCTAGCAGAATAATAAAAATACTAATACATTCCAGTCTTGCTTTGTGGCAATACAACAGGCTTTTATGCTGGAGGCTCAAGCTCAGAGAAGGACATGAACACTAGGGCTGAGCAGCAGGAGCTGACAGAAATTTCTCAGTGGCTGAAAACTTTTGAACGGTCTCAAAAACAGCTGTTTTGCCTATGGGAGAACAGCAGAGCTTGCGGCCAGGAAAGCTGGTGTACAAATGACGGGCACACGCTGCGGCGGCAGCAGCAGGCTCTTGGGGCAATTGGTGCATCGACGGCAGAGGTGCACAGTCCCAAAGAGGTGAGTGAGCAGCACCCTGAGGGGAAACATCAGGGTGCATGGGCAGCTCACCCTGGTCTATGGAAAACGTGCCACTGACGTCAATGAGTGTTTCAAGCTGCCAAACATCAAAGGAAATTTTGCCTTATCAGTGATGCCCATTGCCTGGAGAGATGCTGGTGTTTCCAGCCCATATCTTATGCACCTCAGGCTTGCAAGGTGTTGGAAAGGGGCACCCTCCACCATGATGCAATTCCCTTCATCCTTTGGAAATGTCCAAAATGCCCCACAGCGGGTACAAACTGCTGGAGCCAGCAGCTCCCTCCTGCTGCAGCTTCTGGCTCAGGAGAGAGCCACGGATCCAGAGGTGAGAAGAACAAGCTGTGCAAGATAGAGACATCGCAGGGATCCAGGGCCACAATGCTTGGCTCAGCCTCAGTACACACTACACTTTGTGGGGAAGTTTTGCCTGGCTCAGCCGTCACTCCCAGATGGCAAGGAGCAGGCAAAGCAGCCCGTGGCACGGTCGCTTGGCTGCTTCCCCCATCCATGGTCAGCCCAGTGCCAGGGAGTTTCCTCCTCGGCGCTGCTGCGCCTGAAAAATGAGTTACTCCGAGACGTACGCTGTGGTGTGCTCCCACACACAGCTGCAGAATGAGTTATTTAACGGCACAGATATTATTGAGACACAGACTGTAATGCCTGTCTTCTTTCCGAAGTAAAAAAAAGAGCATTACATCATGCCTATACTGGGAAACACTCCTTCCTTAAGGACAAAAGCAAAAAAATTACCTCAAAAAGGATGATTAAAATGTAAGGATGCTGGCAGGCAGGGCAGGAAAGGCCGGCTCCTTCCATCCTGGTGCTTATGACCTTGCCAGTGTTCTTCCTCTGCTTCCTGCCCATGGAAAATAATTCAAATAATTCACCAGAGAGAGGATGGGGTGGGGGGTTTAGGGAAGCTTTATGGTCCCACCCCCATAAAAGCACCAAGGGGCCCAGCATCTCCTGGGGGTCTGAGGAGAGCAAAGGACTGTCAGGCTCCCCCCACCGTGCACGTTCAGGTTTATCATGGGAGGGTGAGAGGGGACCTCAGGGGATGCTCACACGGCTGGCCCTGACCCACAGCCAGCCCTGCTAACCCGTCAGCAGAACGTCGGTGCAGGCAGGTGACGCTGAATTTATCCCATCTGCAAGCACTTTGCAAGTGCTCAGCATTTGCTCCTTTCTGTATGTCAACAGCATCTGAAACATGCACAAGAAAAAAAAAAAAAAAAAAGCTGTAACCGGGCTGAGTTAGATCACTGACTGTGACTGGGATTGTAGTTTCTCTGTGCTGTGTAAGAGATCCCCAGATTACATTTCTACTGTCCATGCTGTTGAAGCTGACAGGAGTTCAGATGCATTTAATACCAGGTGAGAAGGTGGAGACAGTGCTGCACACATGAGTGAACCCTTACAGGAGCCTGACAGCAGAGATTTGCTCACAGCAAAAAGGCAGGCATTCATCTTGATATATCTCCTGTCACGTACTGCTGCAAGTATGTCATTTTGTTGCTTTTTCTCCTCCCTCTCCAATAAGCATTTCACCTAAAAGGAAATTCAGAAAAACAGATTAGTTTCTTTCCAGCCCTGTAATAGCTGCACTTTCACTTCAGGATTTCTCTCTCCGTGCATTGGTAATGATTTACACTATGCTTTCAAGTGGATTTTTTAATGCATTTCCAGGTTTTCCATTTATGGGACAAAAGACTAATTCTACGGATAAAAAGACAATGTGCTTTGGGAGTCAAGCCTGCTATGCTGAGGTTACAACTCCCATATAGGGGTCCGTTCCCTGAGGTTCTCGGTGACTCCCTACAAAATGCCCCACATGCTCAGGAGGAAGGCAATCCTCCGAGCTGCTTTGGGAAGACCAAGGAAATAAGTGGTTTCCATACCTCTCTGTACAGAAGTCGATGCCCAGGTTACGGGTTTTGAATACGGATGGTTTAAAAGGATGGTGGTGGTGGTGGTGCTCACTGAAGATTTACCCTTCATTGATTTAATGATATCAAACACTGTATGGTGATTATACTGAGAAACTGGTACCAAACCTTCTTTAATAAGAAAACTTATTTTGACATTTTCTGCATTGCTGGCTGTACCACTGTTATCCAGTAAAATACCAAGAACTTGAGTGTCATATATTGGCCTAGCATGTTCATACTTTATTTATGAATGACAATGATATAAGTGATGCTTTCTTTAAAAAATTTGAGAGAAGTCTGAAAATTAAAACAGCAGCAGCAAAACCCCCACAAAATGAAACTTTAACCACCACCATGTTCCCAGAGCTATTCTTGGAAAGGTTGTCATGTTTGTGTGAAATCTCAGGGACGGAATGTATGCAAACATTCTGCTCAGCATAAACCCCAAACACCCACCACACTGCTAGATTAAATGTAATAACGTGTTCCAAAAGGGAGATACACTGCAAAGCAAATTACACAACCTTTTGGTGCATTTGGACACCCAGAAGGGAAAGGTGCCAGGGGAATAGCTGGGGTTTTTCCGCTGAACGCACCAGATCTGCAACAATGAACCATGAGAGTCCAAGAAAAAGGTACAGCAAGGTGGCTAGCAGCAGCAAAATATGACAAAGGGAGAAGTTATTCTCTGAGGAAGAAGGGGCTCTCTATGGGCTGGCTGCTCCCATCAGAGCTGTAGCTGTCATCTCCAGGACCGTAGGCAGAGGGTCTGCCCTAGGAAATATTTATTTCTTCTTAGAAGGGGTGTTATGGAGCATACATGCTTGCTGAGGAATTAACTTCTGTTTTCATGTAACAGGAAAATGTGGATGCAAATTGGAATTACTGCAGTTTGCTGCCTCTCCTACAGTAGGCTGGAGACTCCTTCCGATGGGAGTGCCTGAATTTCACGATGTAAGGAGCAAAGGAACACCTGCCACATGAAGTGTGCTTTGTTCGTGTGCTCTGAGCATACGTGGTTCTATTCCTTAAGATTTCCTTTCCCTTGTAATAGTAATGAAGGCTCAAAGATAAAGGACATTCTACCTCACATCTTCCATCTCTGAAGCTTTCATGATATCTATGATATCATATATATGAACGCACAGAGTAGCACACTAGCAACATGACGAGAGTGCAGGTTTAACCTTAACTCTGCCAAGGAACAAAACTATGCAACTCATTGCCTAAATCACCATGTAAATCCAGACAAAACAATCCACTTCTCCACTAGGTATGCACGTGGTGCTTTCCAGATCCCTAGAAGACTCTATTCTTCTCAGGGCTAGCTCAAGGCTCAGCTGCTTTGCTGCCTAGAGGATGAGGACAAGAACAACTAATGCAGGCACAGAGCAGTACTTTGGTGAGAGCCATCCAGTTCCACCCAGCACTGTTCCACCTGGAAAAACCAAGCCTGACTAATGCTGAAAAAAAACCCCACCCTTTCTTCTTTAGCATCTGCTCGATTGGAGAGTCACAGGCAAAATGAGCCTTTAAAAAATACTGTTATCATTAAATATTACATTACATTGTTGCTTTTCTTCTAGAATCTGAAGTGACTGACCTGTCTTTGTTGGAACTGATGCTCCACAGCACTGAATCTTGTATTAATGGTCTTCCTCCAGTTCATCAGGGTGTCCATTCCTGTAGGCAAGCTGGGGAACTGTGGTTTGCAGACCTGGGCAGCCTTTTACATTCAGCTCGCTGGGGGTCTAAAAACCACAAGAAAATAAACAATCTGTTACATTACAAATATTTAACAGGCATTGGCATCGAGGCTATTTCTATCAACTCCTGCATGTGAGCTCAGACAAATGAAGACCCAGAATACTTGCCATGTGGCTTTTACTAATGACTTTGAAACAAATAAATGGGGTCCTGACACCAGAAAATTGTGCTGCTCTGGAGGCAGCTGAATTATTCCATTTGCAATTTCTGCTGAAGATTTGTAGTCACTAATAGATCTCAAAGAAAATCCTGCTGGAGCTAGTCAGGAACCAGAAACCAGTTGAGTATCACATGACTTTTGAGTGTGATGGGAAGCCTTTCTCACTGCTGGGTAGAAGGGAGTTACTGAATTTAATTATTTTAGGCTGCAATCAGAAGAAGAAAAAAATTCAGATATATTCATTTTTGCTCCACAACACAGGGAGATAGAAAGAAAGGAAAAAAAAAAAAAAGGATGAAAACAGCTTAATTTGGAACCATTGTCAAACTGTGCTAAAAGGGTTCATTAATGTTAACTGAGTTGAAGTCAGCGTAAAGAGGAATGCTTTAAATGTGTGAATACATTCAACACATCTGCATATGAGACCCGGTTGTTTATGGTGACTGCCCCGTAAGGACAGACACTTGCCCCAGCCAGGGCTGGTTAAGCTGCAAACCTTCTCCCCAGAGGGTGCAAGTCTTGTGGTCTCAAGCAGAGATGCTCTGGCAGCTCAGAGGCGAAGGCAGACACATCAATGATGTATTAGTGCACCAAAGACTGTTGTTCTAGGATTCAAAGCCGCGTTCCAATGATGTAGCATAACCACAGGAGGCTTGTGCTGAATATGGAGTTTACGCAAGGATTTTTCTTTTAAAAGTCATCTCACTCTCCATTTATTTTGCTTGTTTTCAGTGTTTTGTTGGATAGCTTGGGAAATAATGGATTATTATTTTTTTCTTCTCGATTTTGTGATTGATCTGAAAATTTACAAGAAATTTGTTTCAGGTCAGATTAGAATATTTACAGTTTTACCTGAAAAATTACAAAGAAGAACTCTAGAAACACATATTCTGGACTAAGTAAAAAAAAAAAAAAAAAAAAAAGTCATATTTGACCAAAAAATCAAATGCTTTGGATATAGCTGTCTGTTATATAATCAGGTCTTATATTTTAAAACAAAATTTGTGTTAAGTTTAAACAAAAAATAACTACTTGTGGAAATTTTCAGAAGTAATGCAGAATATCAAAACAAAACCTCTCATTTCAAAAATAGTCACTACATTCAAACCAAACATTTAATGAGTTTTAGCTCTTCAAAACCACAGTGAAAAGACTTTCAGTAAAGTCTTTGTCTGCTTTTTTTTGGGGGGGGGGGGGGCGGGGAGGAGTTACCCCCTTCCTTTGTTCAGTTGGTTACTAATTAAGAGCAACGCCAGACTTCTGGTGCCATGAAGCAGAGGAGGTTATAAGAATTGTTGCAGATCACGGTTGTAAGCACGCAGCACAAGCCACCTACAATTCTAACCATCTCAAGTGTGAAACCACAAGTGACCCTTGTCTCACAGATGGCAAACAGGGGGCACAGATCCTTGGCATCACTTGCTGTGGTCATGCAGGACACGTACAGCTTATCAGGTAGCGCAGCCCAAGAGAAGTGGAGCTGTAGGGAGGAACAGCTGAAGACCAGATGTCACAGCACTCTTCAAACTACTGGCTGCAACAAGGTCTTTTACCATCTCATACCAGCACACACTTCACGCCAGTCCCTCTGCTGCCTTCTCCTCATCTTGCCTCACCCAGGGCATGCGTTCTCTCTCTTCTCCCTGCTTCCTCCTCGGCTTACTCCCTCCCCATCGGCTCTCAACCACTTCACAGAACCAGCCACAGCTGCACCTTATCTACATCGGCCAACCCACCGCCCCTGAAGCCAGCCCACAGCTGTATGTTATCAATGTTAATTAACCCAGCTTCATTCCTCTACAACCAGAGGTCCGTGGTATTTGCGTGCAGTTCACAACACCCACGTGGACAGTCTTTGCTATGTATTTACTTCCAGCCTTGTCCCACAGAGCTGAACTCACAATCACAGGCAGTGCACAGGGTGCACGTCTCTAGTTCCCCCTGCAAACCCCATGTGGTCCAAGACTGCTCCACAGTGGGAACCAAAAGAGGAGTGAGGAGGGATGGCCAGGAAATTAATTTCAAAACTGGTTCTGCTCGAAAATGCTAATGCAGGCGCTCCATTGTGTGTGGTAAGCGAGCCCAGGTCTCTGAAATGCTAATTGTGGCCCTGTTTATATCAGCTTCTCACTTCTAACTTGCAAGAGGTCTATCATGAGATGGTTTGAGCATTTCAGCAGTACCAGTCAAAAAAAATGTAAGTTCCAGAAGTAGTCGCAGTCAGTCAACAGTTACTTCTCATTGCCAGAAGATGTGGGCTGCCCCAGTTCCCTTTTTCCATCCTACAGTTTTCTTGGTGACATCACCATTATCATGTCTATTTATAAATGGATTTGAAAGTGCATAGGAAGGGAAGAGTAATTGTTTGAGTTAAGACTGATACAAAATGAAATAGATATGAGGGAATCGGGAACAAATTCAGACTGGAAATTGGAAAAACTGGATCTGATTAACCAAAAAATGACACTGCGAAGCAGTCGACAGACCAGGTAGTGGGAGCTTGGACCTCCCATTGTTTGAAAAGGAGGATGATAAGTTCATGGAACAGATTGTATAAAGAAGGGACTATAACATAGGATTGCTGTACCAGTCCTGACACCCCTGGTTTCTCAGTATATGCCAAGCAGAGAGCTGATCGGAGCTTGCTTGTAAATAGCGCTTGTCCGCACCTATTCTGCACTTACACCTGCCTCAGATCTCGGAGGCTACTAGGACAGGGGATGTGAGGGGTTCTTTTGCCTTTTTTCTTCCTCCCCATACATACATAACATGGCTTCTGAAGGGGGGGGAGGGCAGCTTCTTCTGCAGCACAAGAGCTTCTCCACAGGAGACAGTATAGCGTGTGCTGGCTGACACTAAACCCCTCCCAGGTGCCCAGCTGGCATTTCCCTCATTTGTTCAGGGTTAAACTCATCTGGTTTGGAGTCGAAACCATTTTTCTTCAGATCATTTTGCAATGCTCGTTTCCCACCTGACTGCTTATGGTTTCCTTGCCTTCCATCTTCTTGTTGCTTGGTATGACCTACTTCATCACAGCCTGGGAGCTTTCTCCAACCAAAACCTCACTTTTGCAAGTCTTGGGTCACTGGAAACATCCTCAGCTGTCCTGTGGCACACTGTATTTGGAGATTTTGGTCTTTTACCACATTTCTTCAGGGTTTTTTTGAGCTGGGGAAGAAAGGAATGGTACATACAAGAGGTGTTCAGTGGTTCTTTATAATAAAGTGCCTGAAACACAGTTGTCTGTGACGGGGACGGACTGGTCGTGAAGACACAGCTGGTTCCTTGAAGCCCCCCCTCCCTGTGCAGCAGCACTGACTCACTACACGCTATTTCAGGCTAAGTGAGCAACAAGTGTAAGAGCCAAAGGATATGTAAGAGCCGAAGAAGATCCTGGGACAACCACTCATAGTCCCGACCTTGACTCTGTCTGTGGCGAGTGGAGATGAAACCCAAGATCCAAACAGTACTGACCTCTGGCCAGAACCAGTCTGACAGCAGGTTTGTGATAAAGTTCAAGGGGGGGGTGGGGTGGGGGGGGTGTAATTTCTAGTTACAGCTGTAGTTTATTCTTCATCCATCACAGTATGACACGTATCTCTTGAAAAAATACTTGCACAGTTTGAAGGCAAAGCCTTCAGTGAGGAGTGCTGGCTGTGACTAATGTGGGGTTATGCTGCCCGAGTGAAAGGGACCTTTTCTTTACATTTCTTGCAGATTCTGCCAGTGGTGGATAATGTCAAAGTATCACCGAGTGCTTTGTGCACATGCATTATTCAAGACGTACATTTTTGTGATAACGTCTACATGCAGGAAGCAGGGACCAGTAAGATGTACTATGTAAACAATAGGAGGAGAAATTATCAGTATGTACACAGTGATAATATCAGGCAATAAAGGTGCTACCAAAATTGATTGATATGCCTTAATAATGCCATTCTACTTTCCTAAGGGAGGAAGAGCAAAATGAAGCTGAGACTTTCCTGTGCCGGAGATGATATTTTGTAAGTTCATATTTCTTTTCAATCACTTTCTAGGAAAGGATTTGGCACTGAGAGTGTAATCTTCTCTTAAAGAATTTTCCTAGTGCACTTCCTTTTATGAACTGACATTAACTGTTATTAAAATATATATTTATTTACATGCAACTGAAAACACTTGTTTTATTTGGCTTCCACAAGTGTATGGTAATAGTAAATGTATCGGGTCACTGCACTTTTTGCGTGATATTTTGTCCTTTTAGATTCTGCTTGCAAACATAGGAATAGATTAGAGCAAAATGTATTTTAATACATAGAAAAACACAAAGTAATTCAAAATAAAATCATTCTTTTCCAACTGCTTTTTTTTATTTTATGACTTTTGCCTAAGGGTTTGATTTTATAAAAGTTAGATGGGTGTTCTGCAGCTTTTGCCATTCAGAGACTTTTATTGTGGGGATGGAGATTGTAACGGTGGTTTGAGATTTCCAAGCTGAGTGCTTGTGTTCGTAAGAAAGAACCACTTTGCCATAATGGCAAAGTTAAATCTGTACAGGATCATTAAAATTCCGGAGGAGGAAAAAAAGCAATTGATGTGATTCTGTCAGCATAAACAGCAGTACAAATGAACTGCTTTGTCAGGAAAGCCCAACCCTTCACTGTACGGACACCCTCAACTGCCCTTAAACCCAAGCCTTCCAGCAGATTCCCACTATTTCACCAGCTGAGCTTACTCACCTCCTCAGGATGAATCGCCTGCCCATTTAAACCAGTGAGATATTCCCCACTTCTGAGATTTTAAGGCCAGGAAGACAGTTCTAACAGTGGTGTCTGCATGACACAGACAACTTCACGCAGCATCATCTGCAAACTTACAGTTGTGGTGCCCTTGTGCTGAGTCCCTTGACAAGGTAACTCAGTGTGGTTAGAAGTCTAAATGGTGTAGTGACCCCAACATAAGATTTCTACGTGATTATGTCTTCATTTAGAAAAAAAAAAAAAAAAAAAGGAAAAACATGCATTCATATATTTACGTCCATCCTGAATCTCTTGCATCTCTGTCCTTACTCTTTTTTTCCTGCTGCATTGAACAAAAAAAAAAAAAAGGAAAAGAATGCATTCGTATATTTATGTCCATCCTGAATCTCTTGCATCTCTGTCCTTACTCTTTTTTTCCTGCTGCATTAAATAAAAAAAAAAAAAGGAAAAGTATGCATTAATATATTTATGCCCATCCTGAATCCCTCGCATCTCTGTCCTTAATCACTTTTTTCTCTGCTGCATTACAGGGCTGGCTTTTCTCCTGAATCTTCTTGCCCTCTAAGTAGATGTATACAATGAACAGCTCGCCTCTTTATCTTGGATAAATTAGACACACCCTTGTAAAAATTAACTTTAATTCCTCTTTTTTTTAAAGAAAAAGTTGCAGCTGTGTGCACAGTGAATGATTGGGTCCTTCTGATTAGCAGCTCACTTGCAGGGCAGGTTTACTGGCTTCAGGGCATGTTGTCAGACTCACACATAACCCAGCCTCTCTTTTCCAACCCCTCTCCCACCCCTCAGCGTTTTGCAGTCAGGCTGCCAGGGCAGGGTGCAGGGCAGTGTTAGCCACATCCCTGCCCGCTCTCGGCACGCTGCACACCCAGGCACTGCGGCTGCCTGCTCTGCCTCGCCACCCCAGCTGGCACACATGCTCAGCACGCCTCCCACGGCAAGCCCTGAGCTGATCTCAGCCTCGTTGTGTTGGAGGACACAACGCTGTTAATGAGATGCCCATCACACTTCCTCCCCAGACACACCGCCTTACACGCCTGCTGCTCTTCCCTCCATCCAACGTTATTGACTGCTCTGCCAGTCCAGCCACTGCTGCAAGCTCTACAGATGACTATTATTCTAAATCATTAAAAAAATTGCTAAATAAGAAGTAAAAATTGCTGACGAATACTACATTGGTGGTTGCTAAAGTGTTAAACCAGTAATGGAATGAGTAATATCATGGTGGACCCTTACCAGGCGGATCACAGTTGCAGAGAGCCAACAGACATACCCTCCTTTGGATAACAGTTCTCCTTTCACAGTTACATTTTCCAGTTTAGTGGATTAATTGGCATGCGATCCACCTGATAAGGGTCCACCATGATATTTGCAGACTGCCAATATTTTCATCAAGTAGCAGATTTCAATTGTTTGGCTGAAATCAAAACAGACTGCATTGACAATATGAAGCTGAGCAAACTGATGTTTCATAAACCTACCACAATACTTCTGCTATTATTTTTAATTTATTGCTTATGGATCCTCTTCTTTTTCCACATGATGTCTCCTCTGGAGAGCTGCTAGATTAATTGGTCTATAATTTGCTGGGTCATTCAATTTACCCTTTTAAATTGTGGCATAATATTAGCTCTGGCAACCCTCAGCCCTCGTGCTCCAAGCCTTGCTAGAAATCAGTGCAAGCAGTTCATAAATCTCCTCAGGCAATCTTTTCAATGCTTCTGGATGCAAGTACTCCAGTTTGGAGATTTTAAAGTGTTTAACTTCAACAGTTGCTGTTTCACACCCTCCCTAATTAAGCAGAGAATCAAAAGTGTGTGTTACCGCACTGAGACATGCAACCATCATTCTGCTTTTTTCTGACCACAGAACAAAAAGTTACTGAATAATCCTGAGGCAAAGCTGCCAGGGAAACACAATATCTTTATGAGACTAACGGATAGTTTTGATCATAGTGATAGCACGTCTAATAAAAGGTTTTAGCACTCCCTGCAAAATTTGCCTTACCTAAATCTTTAAACTGTGGTGGCTCCAACAAAATCATTATGAGAAAAATCTGAGTTTTTTAGTATCAAGACTGATAATTTTATCATCCTTGTCTATGACTCTCCATGTACCAGTGCTAAGGCTTCACCTGTTCCTCAGACGTGTAAGGAATCCCTTTAAAACAAACAGCTTTAGGTGGCTCACCACTGTCTTTAGCATTTTTTATCAATTTTCTGAATTTTTTCTTGTTTGAGAACCTCACATTCCAGTTTGCTGTATGGGAATGTGCAGGAACATGGATGCATGTATTTGGTTTCACGTATAATCACTGCTGTCGCTTCTAATTTGCAGCAGGTTGCAGCCTGGTTGTCCCTGATTGCCAGATTGCAGGGACTTGAAATTTAATAAACCTTTCTCGAAGAGCTTTCTATTATCACTTGTGCTCTGATGTTTCAATTTTTCTCATTATGATTTTGTCTCAAAAATTATTCCTTTTTAGAGCCACGAGGAAGTGAGGGAGAGAGATCGCTGGGTGTATCTGACCATAGTGATCTGCTATAGGATCAGCAAATGCAATCAGGTTTCATCACTCACATTGCAATGATGCTTTTCACTTTCTTCTGAAGTAACCAAGCTGCCTTACCCAACAGAATAATATCTAATACAGGGGTTTCTTAATGATACGTAAAATAGGTTTTTCTTTTGTTCTTAGAAATCTACCTACCATTTTTAGGAAAATCTAAGGTTATGGTGTGAGTGGAAGAATGTACAACTCCAAAATCTGACCTTCTCTGCTTATTCCCTCTACCTACCTCACTTAGATTACAATGGGATATTCTTGGTGCCCTACAAAGGTCTATCACCTTCACTCCTCCTCCTTCGTTCAGCCACCACCTCCCAGCCCTTCTGCATGTAGCCCTGTGGCTATTGGCATAGAAGAGCCCTGAGCCTGTCAGAAATAAATCCCTCTGGGGTACAAATGGCAGATGCAGAGAGCTCCTCCCAGCCCACCCCAGGCACCTAAAGTACACGTACTGCCCTGCTGCCCCATTTAATGCTCCTGCAGAGGCTACGGTCAGTATTTGGACACTCCAGATATCTTGGTCTTCCAACCAGCTCTCATGGCTCCTGACAACATCCAATTTCTTTTCACAAAAGGGAATGGGTAATTCCTCTTGTTTATTGCCTGAGCTTCTTGTGTTGGTAGAAAGGCTGTTAAAGAATTGCTTTTCTTTAAATGCCTCGATGCTTTGGTGCTTTACATTGCTGTAACCTTGAGTTTAAGTGATACGACTAGAGGAAATATGCCACGTTAGTGTCCTTTAATTCACTCTCGTTCATATGCTGGTTTTTATTTTTTATTAATAATTTAAAAAAAGACTTTATATCATTAAAATCTTTGGGGTCGCTTTAGTCAGGTAAATCCCCCAAAGATGGGCAGCTGCCTTAGCTCCAAGGCAACTCACACTCCTCCCAGCCCCCCTGCAGCGGGCACTCCCCTGCCACCCCCTCCAGCGTGCTGTCACCCACCGCTCTGCAGTGCCAGGTATAAAATGTTCCCTCTCTCACTTCAGAGACACTTAAAAGTAATGGTGTGGAGAATCATACCTAAAAGCCTTCTTAAATGTTCTTCCTCCTGCATCTTCCTGTCTCCAATCTACATTGGATCATGCTTAAGCCCAGAGTCCCCTTCTCCTCCCAAGTACATCCACTGCAGAAACCTCTTCTGCATGGCCATGCAGCATGATCACACGTACCTATTACATCAAAATAATTAACCATGCTGGCTTTGCTGACTACTATTAGTGCAATTCACTGCTGCGGCGCATAAGAAGTACCCCCAGCCGTTCAACATCTTTGTCGGCAACACAGACAGCAGAATGGAGCGCACCACCAGGCTGTGCAGTGTGGTCAGCATGCTGGGGGATGGGATGCTGTCCAGAGGGACCTTGACAGGCTTGAGAGGTGGGCCTGTGTGAACCTCATGATGTTCAACAAGGCCAAGTACAACGTCCTGCCCATGAGTTGGGGCAATCCCAAGTACAAATACAGGCTGGGGAGGGAATGGATGGAGAGCACCCCTGAGGAGAAGGGCTTAGGAGTGTTAGTTGAAAAGCAGCTCAACATGACCCGGCAATGTGTGCTTGCAGCCCAGAAAGCTAACCATACCCTGGGCTGCATAAAAACCAAAAACCACACACAGCCAGCAGGTCAAGGGAGGGGATTCTCCCCCTCTACTCTGCTCTCCCAAGACCCCCCCTGCGGTGCTGTGTCTAGCTCTGGAGCCCCCAGCACAAGGACATGGACCTGTTGGAGCGAGTCCAGAGGAGGGACTTGAAGATGATGGGAGGGCTGGAGCCCCTCTCCTGTGCAGACAGGCTGAGAGAGTTGGGGTTGCTCAGCCTGGAGCAGAGAAGGCTCCGGGGACACCTTGCAGCACCTGCCAGTGCCTAACGGGGCCGACAGGAAAGCTGGGGGGGCTTTTGACAAGGGCCTGTAGTGATGGGCAAGGGGGAATGGCTTTAGGCTGAGAGAGGGGAGACTTAGGTTAGCTACAAGGAAAAAAAAAAAATCTTCCCTGTGAGGGTGGTGAGACACCAGCCCAGGCTGCCCAGAGCAGCTGTGGGTGCCCCATCCCTGGCAGTGCCCAAGGCCAGGCTGGACGGGGCTTTGGGGCAACCTGGTCTGGTGGAAGGTGTCCCTGCCTGTGGCAGGGGGTAGAACTAGATGATCTTTAAGGTCCCTTCCAACCCAAACCATTCTATGATCAATCAAACCATTTCCTTAGGATGTTAGGCATTATGACCACCAGGATACAACCTGCTGCTCCTCTAAAATCCACAGGTCATGGGCAAGCCACCTTACCACAATGCAAGCTTGCAGCATCAACGGAAGCCTGAAAGACTAAATATTCATTCTGTAATACACAAACCCACCAGGAGAGCTCTGTGCTCCCCCAAGCACTGTTCCTCTGGGTCCTACTGCTGTTATAAATAACCTACACGGTGGCTATTTTGCTTTCACAAACTGGTGTTCCTCAGGCGGTTCTGCACAGCCTTGGAATGAGCTGTAGAGATTAGCTCTGGGCATACAGCCCTCAGAGATGTATTGTTGTCAGCCTTCCTCATTTTTTTTTCTGCAAGGGAGAAGAAATTTGACAAGTGCATCTATTCCTGATAACAAAGCCGTTGTGGGAAATCAAGTGAGAGCAGTGCCAGTTGCTGTGTTGTGTCTCCCTCTATTCCCTTGGCACTTATAAGTCTATTTAAATTCTTTCTCGTGTCCATAGACCAAGTGTGGGACACATCATATTTGCAAAAACCAGCCTCCTCATCTTCACATGGTAAAACATGAGCAAGTCACTGCAGAGTATTAGCTGGACTAGAGAGCCTGGCTCTCTGACTGAGAGGAATGACATCTTGCATGCTTTAGGAGTGCCACCTAGAAAATGTTTTTGCATTTTGAGGCAGCAGCAGGATAAATCTTCCCCTGGCTTTCCACAGTAAAAAAACAAACATTATCTTCAGCAGGACAGATTTGCAGATAATCAGTTCAGTGTGAGTTCTTAGTGCAGCGCTGTGGCCCTGGACAAATGTAGTCATTAGGTGCATAATTAAAGAGTATTGATGGAAGCAGGGAACTCAGATTTTCTCTGCATATGAGACTTGCCCATCTGTGATGGAAATGCTGCATCTGTCACTCAAAAAAACCCTGAAAACAGAAAAGATTCCAAGAAATTTCCCGAGAATGATTGGGGGATTTGAAAGCACATTTAAGAACAACAGATTCCAGGGGTTTAAGCTATTTAACCCATCTGGGTTGAGGGGTTACTTGGATAGATCCTAAAAATTCTTACCTAGGGAGAAGGAATTTGAGCACATCTCAGCCTGTTACCTAGCAGTCAAATGCATCAAAGATTGAATGGCTAGAACCTAAAGCTAGGAATAAAAAAAAAAAAACCACACAAAAACCACCCTCACTCAAAACCCAGTGCAGTTTTTAAAAAACTTTTGTACTTAATCACTGGACCAATTTACCAAGGGTAAATTAGATTCTCCATCACAGGGAAGTATTGCATTAGTAGGAGAGGGCTTGGTTTGCTTTCACTAATAATTCAAATAAGAATTAACTCAGGGCTGTCTTGTGGCCTTGGTGGTTGCTTGTAGCTTTTCTGCCTGTTGCTTTTCTGTTCCTGCCCTGCAGAAGAGGCTGTCCTGCCCACGGCCACGCAGCCCTCCTGCCACAGCCAGCGTGGGTCCCTCCACGGGAAAGCTCCACAGGAACGGAAGGGGACCACAGCCACAGCATCCCCTTTCCCTGCCGCGCAGGTGGGGGAGCTGCTCAAGACCACCACATGCAAGCCTATTCACGCCCTCATTCCCTTTTATTTTATTTCCTTTGCTATGCAGTGCTCAGCCACTTCTGAACTTACAACCCCATGGGGTCCTGCTCCTTCTACTCCCACCTCATGCTGGCATATTTTTTGTTGAAGTGGGTTGCACAGGCCTTTTGTCACCGAGCATCCCTGCCTGTAGCAACAGCCTCAAGCTTATGGCTTCAGTAAGAAAACGAGGCAACATAACAAGGCAAACAGAAGTACCACTAGTTTCTGGGGTGACCATCGGTAGCAGGAGCCCTCAACCATCCCCCCTTCCCCCGCTCGCCTCAGCAGGGCAAGCAGCCCCTTTTAGGGGCCTGTTTACATGCAGACATACTGAGGAGGGTCGAGGCAAGCCTGCTGCACGTAATTCAGAACACACTCAGACTGCAGGATGATGCTAAGATGCCTTCAGGCTCCTAACACGTAGGCTGTGCAAGGTTTAGATGGCGTGACAGAGGACACTGCCTTTTCCACCTGCCTGTCCTCCCACTTATTTCTATCACCAAGCAAGAGTGCGGGAGATGGAGAAGGTCTGATTCCTGGTGCCACAGTTCATCGGCTCAAGAGTTAATCCAAAGTGCAATTGATTGCACAAGCAATTAACAAGACAGAGCGATGACTGCAGCACTGCAGAGGCTGAAGGCAGGCCAAGTTACGACCCTGTTGGAAGAAGTCTCCAGCTAGAGGAGGGAACAGCCTGCTAATCGGTTAAATCTTCCCAACATGAATCACCTGAGTTTGTGCAGCAGAGTCTTTAATTCACTGTAATTTAATTCTCCAAGGCATAAACCACAGAGATCTACAGCCACTTAAAACTCCTGAGTGAGAGCACCCCACATGCCATGAATTTTCCTCAGTGTCTTCACACCTTCAGTTCAATTCCGACCCCTCGTGCAGACGGGGACGAAGAGCCATGTAACGGCTTTTCAGGCTCAGCCTCGTGCAACCTCCCAAGCAGAGGTCTGACCACACGGTGTCTCAACACTGTGGTCAGAAACAGGGTTTTTGAAAAGTTCTATATGCAACTCCCGCCCTGCTTTGCTAATGACATCTTTTACCAGCCCTGCTGGGAGAGGGGCATTTCCTACCAAACATTGGTGTTGTCATTAGGTGTGAAGTGCTTACCGGTCTCATCTGAACTCGATACCGTCTTCTGTAGAGATTTTTTTTTTTTTTTCCATTTGGTGTCAGTATGCAGCAGAGTTCCAGCTGACATAAAAAAAATCCAGCTCCTTGCATCTCAGAACTGTTTAAATTTTAAATGCATAAGGCCTTAAAAATTGAGTGTCCTTAATGAGGTATGGGTCATAAGTACCTCTGCTATTTCTGAATATTCACACTGCTGAGAACTACTGTGAAGGTTAAGGCAGCAAAGTTCAGAAATGTATTTTAATCATTACGGGTAGTTTGTGTAAGAATCGTTATGTTAGATCCATGCTGCAGAATACATACTTAACACCTAGCTGGGTTTTAAGAATAGCATGTCTTTTGATTTGCCTTTTATTCAAAGCCAATTTTTATATATATATTTTAGAAAGCTAAAATTAGGCTTTAAGATCAATGAAATTTTTATTATTTAAAACTCTCACTGCTAAAATTACCCTTATCTCGTCCCAGAGTGTTGCTGCTTTTAAAATTTAAGGACAGCACTTCCCTATACACTCATTTATGGAGAGATGGCAAGGAAACATTTAACTCCAGTGGAATTTCATCAAGTTTATGAACATTACTATGTCTTTATGTTTACTTCAGAGATTTGGGTTGGGTATTGAACTCTTTATTTTTTTAATATTTTTTTTTCCCTGCATTACCAGCATGCCACTCTGAGTTTGTAGAAATTGCCACAGCTCAGAAGTGGCTGACCTGCACCAGCCGGGTATTTACACTCACATATGTAAGCCAGCCCCTGCATTAACGCCAGGAGCAATACCGTCTGTTCTTATTTGATCCTTTATAGAAGAGGAACTGTTGAAAGTGAACCAGGAATATCACATTAGAAATGTCAGAAGCAATTGAAAAGCAATCAGCAGGCCAGATTAATCGCCTATTTCCAAATTCCCTCAGCTGACACCTTTTCTGCAAAAATTTAGTGGTGGCCTCCAAGAAGAGGGAAAATGATTTGGCCCATAATCCCCACAACAGCTGATGAGCCCAGATGCTCCAACACTTCGCAGTAGCTTTGTTGGGCCGGCAGCTTCCACCTCCTCCATAGCAAACCTGCACCACAGCTTCCAAGCTGCTGCTAGAGCGCTGGAGAGGATCGGTACCGCTTCAGCGCTTCTGCAGCACCCACCTCGTCCATGCTTTTGCCACTTGCCTCTCTACAGCTGCAGACCCACTACCTCACATTTTCTATAGGGTGTGAGCGCAGGTGCAGCTGTTACCAAGCACAAGCCATCGCAGCACATGCTCACCTTTCCTCTCCTTGCATTTATCTAGTCCTGCTGTTAATAAGCCTTTGTAGCTCAAGAAACAAACACCTTTGGAAACAAAGACTTAGAATTGGTCCTGATTTCACTGCAGCTCCCTGCTGACAGATACTGTGAACAAGCTCTTACAACTTGTCTCACTTTTCTGATTAAAAGCATTATCTTTATGTGAGGCTAGAATTTAAGGCATCAGATTGGACTCCAGCCGTAGCTAAGTGACAGTGTTTGCTAGATAAGTATCCTGAAAGCTTTGCAGAGAGTTTGCTCTTCTGAAACAAACCGTAATGATACAATAAATAAAGAGTGGCACACAGGAGGGCTTAAATTGGATTGCAGCCTTAGTCAAGTGATAAAAGGGCAGCACCTTTTAACTAGGATATGAAAAACCTTTCTGTAAGGGGTCCTCCAGAAATGAAATCCAATAAACACACACAATTAACAGAGGTAGAGAGAAAAGCCAAGGGCCGTGCAAGGACAGTCAGTTTTCCCAGGTAAACTGGAGGCAACAAGAGAATATGCAAAATATCCAGTCATGAGAAAACACATATGAGTGCTTCGATCACTTTAAACCACAATCCTCAAGCAAACACTGGTCTTTTTCTTACCTCTAAAAATAGAATTGGATCTTTAACCATGTCAGAGGAGTAGGTAATAACCATCGGAAACCCACAGAGACTCAACTACCAGCATGAAGATTTCTCCTCTATATGAGAAACAGCGCAATTTTAGTTTTCCAAACACAAATGGGAAATGGCATAGGGGAAATTATAGTCTGCTGAGGGGAATATTTTTTTCTGGGTGGGACAATAATAGTTTTTTCAGCCTTTGTCACACACATAATTGATTCTCTTTTATCATTAATAAATTTCTATCTCTGTTCTATACCAAGCTAGACCTCACGAACAAAGGTGATCTACCAAAAAGTAATGTACTTTATATTAGCAAAATCCTCCATTTGAATGGTTGTGTGGGAGAGGAGAAGCAGACCTGCAGAAGAAAGAGCTCCTCTCCCATACATCCATATAAATGAATCATTTTACTAATGTAAAGAGGGGTCTACTACTGTTAAGCTTTGTCAATGAGATCAGAGACCGGGCTCTGCTGTCTGCTCCTTAAAGTATATTATTTTTTGTTAGATCACCTTTGTTCATAACATGGCCATTGAAAATTTCATGTCCTTACATATATCACTGTCAGACTTTATTGCACATTCATGAGGGAAAGTAATTTCATCAAGTGATAGACTATGAAGGCTACTAAATATGGATTTATTGGAAATTCCTGTTGAAGGTAAGTGAATCCTTTTTGCCAGCTGGAATAGAGAGTTACAGTCAAGCTATTTCCTTACCTGTCTATCATTCTCAGCGTAGAGAAAATGACGACTGCTGAGTTCCGAAATCAGATTATCCCTACAGTATCTATAAGCTTATTTTTAAGTATCCAGTGCTTGTCCTACCTCTGGAAGGAAAGCAGTTTTAGACTAAACATTTGGCTAGAATCTACTGATTAAAACAAATCATTAGGAAAAATAAACCCCTTTGTAATAAAGTCTAGTTCCTACATCTTCTTAAAAGTCTTTTCCAACCTTGGGGACACGTGGAGGCTGCAGAAGGCAGTGGCCAGCCAGAGCGGACCCCCTGGTGGGCGCTGGTGATCAGAGGAAGGGTTGCTGTTGCATCCTGCCCACCACATAACTCCTGCTGCCCAATTTTTTGCCAAAAAAGGTCTGGGTCTGTAGCCATATCCCTGTTGGGGGTCAAGGTGCCTGCTGCTGGCTGCCTAGGTGATCGTTGTCTCTTTTGCAGATAGTTCAGCACTCACTGAAGGCTGCTTTGGGCCAGGACGGACCTTAGTAGGTTAGAACCAAGATTCAGTAAATTTAATATTATCCTTCTAATATACCATAGGTTTCCTGTAAAACAGCCACCGGCATATTTTATTTCCCAATTTTTCTGCCACTGCTTTCATGTTAGGTGAGCTCGCTCCCCAGCTGATGCCGTACAGCCTCACACGTTGGCACCCGTGACCTGCAGGTTACTCTCTGTGGGCTGCTCCTGTAACCAGACACAGTTGCATACGCAGCACTGTAACCAGTGACACCTCTGTGACTCCCATGGCCAGGAGATAAAGGTGTGAATAAAGCAGCCAAGCGTTTCATAGCGCTCTGGCAAACAGTTAAGTAACCCAAAAGAACAGTGTGAAGTGCATCCTCCTCTGTCTGACCACAGCACTGCTGTCACCTGCCCGGTGCTGCCAGGGCTGGTGCTGAGCATGGACACAGCACCTCTGAGCCCAGGACCAGCAAAGTGTCTTACAACCGATCAGCAAGCACAAGCAGAGGGAGACGGAGTTTAAATGTTTGGAATCGGGTTAGAGGATTGTGCTATTCATCTTGGGTTTCCCTTTTCTAGTATTTCTTTGTGGGCAGGCAGAATTGGCAGAAGTGCTGCCAGACTCAGCCATCCACGTGAAACTTTGCCTGTATGTTCGTGGCTGAAAACACTCCTGCAAATCCCCAGGCTGGTCAGAATTTGACTTGGGAGCCCCTTTCTGCCGCTGAAGGAGAAGCGGCATGATGCACCAAGAGCTCAGGTCCCCTCCGATGGAGAGGGTGCCCCTGCCCAAGTGCTCTCACCAGCATAGCTCTGTCACCCGCTCACAGCAGTCCTGGCTAGGGATGCCCACAAGGTTCTCCAGCTCATACCTCTGGCAGGGGCTAAGAGAGAGGCTTACAGGCAAACACAGAAATAGAAGAAAAGAGCACTGCTTCCCAGGCTCTAGACATGTCCCAAGATGTGTTTTCTGAGCTGCCTTCCTCCTGGTCGCTCTGCCTGCCCATCTCCATCCCACCAGAGTAGCTGGTTGCCTGACCAGCAAGCAAGGTGGGGGCATACAAAAGAGCATGTCATCCCCCTTCTTCTAAAATATTTCCCCGAGACCCTCATGCAGAGGGGGAAAGGGTGGCTGATGTCCATTACTGCCCTGTGGAGAAGGTGGAGAATGACAAGAGAACAGATACGCTGTGGAAAGGAGTAGGTGACCTAGAAATAAGCTACAGGGGACAAAAGTAGAGAAACAGTATATGTGATAACCAAAGAAGAACTGTAAATCAAGAAAAAGAAGAAGAGAGAAAGAAAATAACGAAGAACAAGAAATGAGGCATGAGGGGAGAAGGCAGATAAAGAGAAGAAAAATGGTATGGATGCAAAAGAACAGGATAAAATAACAAAAAACTTGAATCACAGGTGAGAGAGAAGGCAGTGAAAGAGGAAGGGCTGGGAACAGCTTTATTTTAACTGACAAAACCGCTATCCTTAAATCACCCGACAAAGCGATACTCCCAAGCAATTCCACTCAGTGCACGTTTGTTGGGTGCTGGCTTTCATTTCAGTGGTTTGTTTGGTTTTTTTCATATGTGTAGCAAACACACAAAATAACGGAGAGCAGCAGACACCGAGCCCTGAAAGTTGGGCTCTGCAACACAACCCACAGGAACCAGTTTCCTCCCACTGAGTTTGGAGGGAGGCAAAGGTGTTTCTTTCCCTCAGGATGAAACCAGCCCACACGACCACGTGGTGACATGGCTTAATCCAGAGCTGAACACTCTAGCCAGCCGTAGCAGAAAGGGTCCCTCACTCTCAGCAGTACCACACTCACAGATTTTGGTCTCAAAGCTGTATTTGGTCATCCCCTCTTTTACTGATAATTACCCAGATCAAGATCATGAAATTGAGGTTATAAACTGGTACGTACAAACAGTGAACTTCAAAGCATTTTCAGTTTGCTCAGGAGTATGATTCTTTGGCTCCCCATCTTGCACCTCAGTTACGCACAGCCCTTACACACTAATACGTTTAATTAAGAAAATTCCTACTTTTGACATGCAGAGAAGGAGGTTTTGGCCTACTGTTTGGGGTTTTATTGATGACATTCATTATCAAGTCCGCTGTCCCGTAGCTCTCATTATCTGCTATTATCTAGTTTGAAAAATCTATAAAGTAAGATTTATTTTGCTTAACTTCTAAGAGCTAAAATAATTAAGTCTTCTAGTTCATTCCATTTTCACTACCAGTCAGGAATATTGTCTGAGTACATCTACCTCAGATTTCATCACTTATATAATTGGCTTAATTTAAACTAACTTAACACATTGACAAGGGGCTGGGTGTAGTCTCTAAATATTTGTTCCAGACCAGTAAAGCCAGCAATTTATACTGAGGCTCTGCCTGGGGCAACAGATGTCCCCACCCAACGACACCATGAAAAGACCAAACCCTATTGTCATTGCAGCTGGCTCCAGGTACCCTTTGGATGGCTCAGTCTTACCTGCCCATTTCACTCCACTCCACAGATTTTAGCTGGATCACAAGCTGTTGCCTTTCCATGGGGATGGTAAGTGCATCCCAAAGTCAGCACCTTTATTTGAACCGCAGCCATGACAGGAATAGGATCACCAGAAGCTCACAAGTCCAAGCAGAGCTCAGCAACTAAGCCAGACTAGTTCCACTACAGCCAAGCACCAGTTACAAGAGATAAGCAAGATGCATTAACCAAGTTGAGGGGGACAACATCTTCTATTTAAGAGTCAGCACTCAGAGTGCTCAGGTGTTGATTTAGTTCACCTGGGGGCTGCAGGAGGAAGGGTTTGAGCTCCACCTGGAGATGTTAGAGCACGGCTGAAGGGAGTGACATTCTGACAGACCACCACACTGTCCTGCTGATACGGGCCAGCTCTCAAACAGGCTGTCACAGCATCCAAAGTACTCTGGTTGCTTAGTGGTATAGAGCCATCCTTTAATCAAAGCTCTCTTGAGTAGGTCTAAGAGTACTATTTAAGTGTACAAGAACAGACAGACACAGGTATAGGTGCAGGTGATTTAAATATCATATAGCTTTCATAGGTAGAATAGGGTAAGAATAAATAGCAGTTGAGCACACAGTAACAGAGCAGTCAGACTGCCAGTGCAGCATTAGACAGGCTAACTGGGGTTTGGATACCCAGGATATGTTAGAAAATCCAAGCAGAGATGAGCTGGGCGGGTGTGGTGTGTGTGTAGGTCAGCAAATGAGAAAAAGACTGAGCGTCTTTTGCACAGTAGCCAGCAGAAGTCGTTTTTGCCTTATTTAGAATTACTTGAAATGGTAAGATCGCGTCTCACTATTTTAAGATTAAGATACTTACATAGTAGCAATCCAGAAACTTAAGGAAGGGCCAGAGAACAGC
Organism: Falco peregrinus; assembly: GCF_023634155.1. Lineage (NCBI taxonomy): Eukaryota > Metazoa > Chordata > Aves > Falconiformes > Falconidae > Falco > Falco peregrinus. The sequence goes on along the minus strand of NC_073731.1, from coordinate 30,207,661 downwards.
ATTAACCTACCTTTGGACCACTATTTATCCAGTTTTCTATGTGAAGATGCTCAAATTCTTCTCAAGATGTAACTACTGTGTTAAGATTTCCAGCCTACCAGGTGAATATTAGTGTCTTCAGGACCATCTTTCCTATGGATGTCAAGTAGCTATCCCCCACCCCATTACACTTATTTTCACTCTCATTTAGCATCCCTAGCACCACCTGCTGCAGATGCTGCTTATCCCAGCAGCGCAGGACGATGCTGTGTTGTGCGGCACAGCACCACTCATGACTTCCCCGGGGCGCAGCATGATTAGGCAGTCAGACACCATCCTCCCCATCTGTTACCATGACAGCCCAGCCATCCTGGGGAGCCTTCCTGGAACCCTCGCACTTCCTACACAACGGGGTCAAATAACAATTACTCCAGTTAATGGCATCTACGATACACCTGGAGACAGCACCATTTCCAGCAGCAGCCCATGAAGAGTTAAGCTCTGTGGAGAGATAAAGATAGAGCCTGATGCTTACAGACCAAATTGCACAGTGCATGTGTAGGCCAAGTAGCTGAAAGGCTGTCTAGCCTGCCAGATTTCACATCTACTGGGTAGCTTGGGGGGACATGCAGTAGCCACCCAATCTGACCTACACCCAGTCAATGTCGGCTTGAATTGGAGAGCTGGCAGGAGCCTGGAAAAGAAAAATGAATGTTGCTGCCGCCTGACTCTGTCAAAAGGGGTTTTATTATAGAATTTTTATCTTGGGGAGATGTGAGCTGAGAAGAACAGAAGATGCTTGGAAGTATTTTCAAAGAGAAAGTGACAGACACATGCAAATGCTTGCAGGGGGGATTAGGGAAGGGGAAGGTGGTGTGGGATGGGGACAGGGAGGAAACAGGTCATATGAGTGGTAGAAGAGTTCAGAGGACTTGCCTAAAGGACAGAGGTGCAGGTAAGGGTAACAAGAGGCTACAAATAACGTGAGGGTAGGTAGCCAAGCAAGGCAGGAAGACTAACAGCTTAGCAACTTTCATGTTCTTTTTCTGTCTATCAGATGAGCTAAAGGATGGGGGGTTCTTGCATGATCTGGGACCTCAGTGTCCTTGAGTACCAGCAGGTTTCTGTTGCCTTTTGTGAGCTAGACTTTGAAAAGCACAGCCACCTGACATTGCCTTTTCCTATGTCCTGTATGCCTGCTGGATGCGGAGTGTCCCCATCCGGGGAAGGTCCCTGAGTCCCATCCTTGCAGCCCCACAGATGTAGATCTGGAAAAACCTTTCTCATTTCTGCAGGAGCTGAGTTGCATTCTGAACCCTCCACCACTCCCAGCAGCCTGAAATGAGACGAATGTTAGACACCCAAACGTCACAGCTGTCACAGCCCCAGAAAGCAGCTAGAGGGGGAGGAGGAGACAGTGAGAGGGGCTCAGAGACCCTCTGAGATGAAGGGGGGGGGTCCTACTGCTTGCAGCAGTTGCACCAGGTGACATGGGCTCTGCTTGCTCAGCTCACTACATCACACGGAGTCAAACGTGGCACTCCAAACATAACTCAAACATAACTCCAAAACCCCCTCTGTTTAAGGGCCAGATACTGTACCCCCAACCAGGGCAGAGCTTATCCAGTTTTCACAGCAAAAGTGCCCAGCGTACAGCCCCTACCCACACTCCAGGGTAGAATACTCCTTATTTTCTTCCTATGCACATGATCAACTGAACCACATTTCTAATTAGAGCCTTAATCACCCAGCGTTTACCCTAGCTATTGCACATCCCTGTTAGGAAGGAAAAGGGAGCGCCAGCTGCACTGCTTAGCCAGGGCTAAGCTGGCTCTCGGGGTCAGACCAGCGGGGTGGGAAGGGGCTGCAAGAGGCGGGCAGGGGGGAGCTGCATCAGGTACTCAAAGATTTACCATTACCTCCTCATAGTAAAATAGGCAGGACTTTCCAACACCAGCCTGGAGAAACTGGTCTGTGGGGGTTTGTGGCACCTGTTTCACTACCAGTGCAGCATAAACAGGAGAGGGTGGAAAACACTCAGAAATTACATGGATCTCCCATCCAGGCCACAACGTGAGCTGAAAATATGGGTGGCAATTACAGCCCCCTATGTAATCCTAACTCTTCTATATAATGCTTTCATTGCCATCAGAGAGGAGGAGGGATTGCATTGCAAAGTGAAGAGCTAAGGTTGGTTGATGGAACTTTCCAATTCAGAAAAAGCCACGTCTTGAAAATCAGAAATTGGTAAATGAATGTAAATCCTTATAAAGCCTTAATTCCACTCTGTCTGAATGATGCCCCTGAATTCCCTGATAACTTTACTGTGACTCTGCTTTGGAACTGAACCAACTGGCAGCCAACAGCTTCGGTCCTGTAGGCTACTGCTGAGCTTTCTGCACAGGCAGAGCAGCACAGCAGCTAAGCCGTACAGCCCCTGCCCCTCTTACTTTAATTTCAGTGGGGTTTTTTTTGATATGGGGGTTTTTTTTTCATATTCAGCCCTCTGCATGCGAGGCCACTGGCTGCTGTACCGTCCCCCGCTGTAATTACAGCAGTGCTTACCTCCCGCGGACTGCGGGCGCTCCCTTGGCCAGAAAAGCGCCGTGGCCTTCCATTGACACAACCCATAGGCCACGGCGGTGAAATCAGAATGGGCACACCGGTTCCCTCCAGGCACATGCCAACACCTTTCTTTGCACAGGGGTCAGGCAAAGGGCTGTGGCTTTCCCGGATCATTTCAAATGGGGCTGCTCCAAAGTATCAAGTGGCTGTGCAATGCAATGGCGGTGCAGCTGGTGTGCCAGCCCCTGCCAGGTTCAGGGGAGGCCAACTCCCATTTGCATGTCTGTGTGCCTTAACGCTCTGCTGCTGGGCTTGCAGAAATCTGTATTTGCAAGGATGAACCTTCTGGGAGGACCCAAACTCACTGAGACATTGGGCAGCGTCAGTGTAGTTTCTTATTATTTGATCTAATTTGAAGCTACACAAGATGTTTTTTTCTCTTTCGGAGGAAACTCTCTCCTCCGGGATCCACCCAAGACTCCTCCCAGTCATCTCCTGGAGTCTTTTGAACTCTGCTTTAGGAACCAGAGATCCCAGGTAGCAGCCCCAGAGTCCTTTCTTCACCAAAAGGACTGTCAAGCATTGGAACAGGCTGCCCAGGGAGCGGTTCAGTCGCCATCCCTGGGGGTATTTAAAAGACACGTAGATGTGGTGCTTTGGGACATCGTTTAGCGGTGGGCTTGGCAGTGCTGGGTTTACAGTTGGGCTCCATGATCTTAAAGGTCTTTTCCAACCTAAACAATTCTATGCTTCTACGAAACCTGCTGTAAAAAAGTGTAGTGAAAAGTTTTATTCACCTGTTAAGCTTAGTGAGTTTGTGCTCTGTGTAGGACCTGATATATGGAGGAGAAGGAGTAGAGAAGGGAAGAGCAAGATAAATTATAATGAGGTCTGAAGTGCGGTTAGATGTTTCATACACAAAGACAGCAGTTGTGCCAAACTAACTTTCTGGGCACGGTCTTTTCCTGACACAGCACAGGCAGTTCTGATCACCTGGAGAGAAGTCTGAGATTTATATTATTTCCAAATTACATTAGGAAGAAGAGTTTAAGTGCAATTTGCATTTGTACTGCAGAAGAAATGGCTGGAGGCGTGTTTCAATTTGAGAGCCATATGAACCTGGGTTGAGAATCCACTGCTCTTGCAAAGTGTTTGGTTTGTAACGCACCAGGAGTCACCACCCAGGCAGAGGGTGTCAACATGCTGCCACAAGGCAAGCAAGGGATTTGGGCATTGGATGTCCCACTGCCCCAAGCATCATCCATGGTGGGGGATGGTAGTGCTGGTAGTTTTTACATTAGAAGCACATTACCAGTTTCTGGAGGATATGGAGGGGAACCAAGGCCAAATACCTACATCCTGAGCTTTTGTGAATAAAGACTCCTCTTTCCCTATAAAACCTTTAGAAAGTGTTTCTGTCCCCAGGATCGCCCATTTCTCTCTTCCGATGCACTGTGTGGTGCTTGGTGTGGTGACGCACAGCGCTGGGTCCTGTCTGTCAGGTCACGTTAAGCTCCAGGAGTGGCCTGCAGCAGGGACTCGGTGCGATTCCCAATAAATTGCCAGCAGAGTGGAAAGCAATAGTTGCTTCTAATTTGAATTTCATGCCGGCTTGTCACAGAAATCTTATGTGACAGCTTGATGTGCCCGAGAGCATACTCAAATAGATGCCTGCATCCTTAAATTCCACCCGCTGGTCTGCATTGCCCACACGGCTTGCTGGACACTTGTCGCACAGCTTAACGTTGCTCCACCAGCATCATGAGTGCTTAAAATGAAAGCTTCCTCAGTAGTTTAGAAGGTCCAGGTCCTAATTGTAACAGCTGTGTGGAAATGGAAAGCTGGAAACCGCCGAGATTGAATTTTAACTTGGCAAGCAAAAAAAACCCCAAATTGAGACGCTTTTGTCCTGGCTCAAACCAGGCATACAGGCGCCATCCTGCTGGGCTGCTCTGTTTGAGGCTCTTACACTGCCCAGGAGAGCGGCCTCTGGCCTCTCCACGAGGCAAATACTGCAGGAGATAATGCAGCATCCCCTCCAGGGCTGCAGGAGCACCACCCAGCCCCAGCAACATCAAAATTCCACCGTTCGCACGGGGAAAGGAACAAAGGCAATAAAAACGTTTGTCACCTCACGGGAGAAAACGCAGAGGTGCTCTCAGTCATTGAGAAAAAAAAAAAAAAAGAAAATAAAAAAAGAGTCTCTGCACCCAGTGCTCTATCAAGGGGTTTCTTGTAGGTATCATGGCCTAAGTGAGGTTTTAAAAGGGATTTGAAGGAAGATAATGAGGGTTTTTGTGAATTTTTATGGGAAGTTTATTCAAGCATGGGAGAAGACAGGGAAGTGTTTGCAGTGTTAATAAGGGGAAGGTATTGGCGGCTGCCGCCTTGGGGGAAGGAAGCAGGAGCAACATCTTAATGAGAGAGAATACAGAAGGGTAAGATATGTCATTCATGAAAGTGAGGATGAATAACAAGTATATTTACTGCTTGACAGGAAAGGAAAGCTGCGGAGAAGTACAAAACAAGACAGATAGTCGAAGGGCTTGGTTAGGAAAATTCTGTCTGCAACAGCACTCAGGACTGATACCTGCAAGTTGTAACTAAAGGGCAGTGCTGGCCCATCTCAGATATTTTACATGGATGTGAATGAAATTGAGGATCTTTCACTCAGAAAAATCCCTGATGAATTCTATACTTCTTACAGCATTTTGGAGGACAGCTAGAAAACCTCCAGGAAACTCTGGTCTGTTGTCTAGACCTTTAGGGCAGTATCTATTGAAGCTTTTAATTCTAGCATTAGCAAATTCTATAGGTTTCCTGCAGGAGCATTTGCTACAAAGGAGGTGCTAACGGCTCGTTCCAGCCAACATTTGTACCACTGGGGTGTCCACTCCAGCCTGGACTCGTCCTTTGGCCACCAAAGCTGTTTGATAGAGAAAGCAAATCCCCAAAACACCAAGAGCCAATACTCAAAACACTCACAGATTCTTCAAGCTTGCTGTGAACACCACCATAAATTTAATTCACAAGCCAAGGTAAATAATGAGGAACTACCTAACCTCAGCTGGCACCTTTCCTGAAGTTTTATTCACAGAAAAATCCAGCAGCTTCATGAACAGATCTGAGACTGGGCTTCCAGGCACCAATACAGCACCGCTGTTATTGCTGTGATGATTGCTACAACTAATTGTTCATAAAAAATGAGACATCATATGCATCTAAAGGTGAGAGTGCAGCTGAAATAAATGGCAGTCTCTGATCTCCACCGTTGATATAAGGCAGAAAGTACGTGCCAGCTCTTTGCTTATGATAATGAGCAGAGGGCAAGTGGCCCCTCCACATTTTGCCAGGGAATACAGAAGGTGTTTTTCTCCCACATTGCCAACAGACAGGTTGAATCTGTTTATAATGCCTGGTAGAAGGCAGGTGGTATCTCCTCAGGGTGCCAAGGAACAGGTAAGTGGCATCTGCTCATCATGCCACCCAATTATGAGTCAATTAACATTAGGGTTGATGTTTAAAATGCTTTAAAACAATGAAATCAAAAGATATTTTTTTTTAAAAAAAAAGCTACATTTTATCCCAAATTGCTTATCCCCAACAGCTTGGAGACCGTCTTTGACTCTCCTCAACTTACCGGAGGTAAATGTTTAAACTGAACTCCTTTAGGGGCACCACCTGCAAAGTTTTGTTGGCACAGCCGCACTGATGCGCCCAAGGAATGGACCGCTGCAGCAGTATCTGTGGAAGCAAAATACTGCCAGACACGCACAGGGTAAGACAGCACCGAAGGGATAAAAGTCAGCATGGTCTGGTCCCTCTCTGTATCCCCCATTTACCCCTAGTTCTAATATATGAAACACCCAAATGCTAATTGCATCTCATGCTTTTCCTCTTTTACAGTAAATGGCTGTAGTCCATAAAGTGGGAACTCGGTACTTTCCTAGCTACGTGCCCTTGCATTGAGTGTCTTTCTGACAAGATCACACCCTTGGACAGAACCTAGTTTTCCCACTTACCCTCCTCCAAAAGCAGAAACAGTGTGAGAAAACTCCAAACGAAATTATACTGAGGAACAATTATTTTTTAAAAAAACAAAATGGAATATTTCCCTTTGTAGCCAAAGCTGCAGGTCTAGGTTGTTTCATTCTTTTCTAGATGGATCAGTTCCCTTCCCAGACTGTTTTCAAGAGGATGATACACTTATTCAGCCTGTCTCCTGCAAAATGACAGCTGTTGTGAACACCCTGCAATGCCCACCAGACCTTCTCTCCAGGCATTTCAGCTCCAGCCAGGGCTCTCACAAACACCCCCCAGGGCTCATTTAGGAAGAGGCTCCACGTCCCAGTCCCAACTGGCTCATAATTGGAGAAGACATTTCAGCAGACAGGGTATATAAATACAGGCCAGGCAGGAGCTGTACAAATCGCGGAGCAGTGATTCAGGTGGTCACGCACTGTCCCTGCCCCTCTGGAGTGGTCAAGAGGCCTCAGCCAACGCTGACGGATACTGCTGGAGAAACGAAGATCAAGCCTGCTCACACATCCACTGCTCTTAAAAGCTCACCCAAGCTCAGCACCAATACCCCATAGGAGCCCACCCAATTTCCGAGCCCCTAGCACAACCATCCAGGAGAAACATCATATTACAGTGAAAATACACTCCCACAGACTCTCTCATTACTGCTTCATCAACATGATTAAAAACTGGAAGCAGTCTCCCAGTTTGAGGGCTGTACAAACCCTCAACCTTTCAATTAAATGTTTTAGGTGTTAGCAAAACCTCAGTTACTGCAGGAGATGGTTGAAGCCCTGACTTGTAATACTGGCTCAGGTCACCATCTTCTCAGGTCTGTAAGTACAGGCAAAAAGAAGAGACTGCTTACATCTGATAAAACCTAAAAATAAGTTAATTTAACTTAAACCTTCAGTTTCTGAGGCAGCTGCTGGCCTGACCTGTTCTCACACCTCTGCCTCAAGCCAAACCAAATCTACATTTAATAAGGAAAGACATGTTAAGTTATACATGAGACAGACACTCAATATAAGGCTGAATACAGCTGATAAAATCAAGCAGAAGGAGCATTCGCACATCCTTTCCATGAGACATCAGTATGCACAAGCTCTGGTAGTCCCTGATTTACAGTTTGGCTGAACATTACCTGTATTTGACAAACATGCATTTGAGTCCGTCAGCTCAAATGAATTTCAATGCCTTGAGAGAAGCAACTCCATTTATTGTTCTTTTAATCTTTGAACATAAACGTTCTCGTAAAGTGAACTACACCAAGTGTTCTTGAATATGTTGTTTCCTCATGATTGTATAGCAATAATTATTGTTACGGAGTGGAAGCGTTTCTGAAAGATGTTTTGATGTTTTAAGGTGCCGATTATAATTATGCGTTCCCAGCAGTTTAGCTCAAAAAGGGGTACTTCAGCCTGCCGTCGTCTCCCTTTGCCCCCTGCTCCCAGCCCCAATTCTCTAAACACGCACAGACACACTCGAATAAGCAGGAAACAAATCTTATTATACCAGCAGGAGGTCTAGGGGGCTCTGATTTTTAGAGCTCTAAGATGCTATTTAGGGACCGAAGCGATATGTGAAGAGAATTGCAAGTTGGGGGAGTAGTAAAAAAATCCCAAAGGCATTTAAAGTCCCTTTTATGAGACAGGCTCTTTGAGCAAGGGTGGCATATTGCTCCCCTTTTTGAGGTCTGCTTGTTTGTTTTACTGTAAGGTATGTTGCACATTTTGGGGGAGCAGAGTGCAGCCTGAGCCCCCCAGAGCTGTTCAGAGCCATCATCGCATCCCTTCAGTGGGGCTGCCTGCAGCCTTGCCCGGATCACAGGGTACGAGGGAGTCCTTGGCCCCCCTGCCCTGCTCACACAATATCCTTCTTGCTCTCTGCCTTTTGCAGGGGAAATCGGAGAGAACAGGACACCTGAGGCTGTGTCACAGTTCAAGCTCTGTGGCAGAAATCACGGCGTGAGTCAAGCTCTCCCACCACCCCCAGAATTACATCTCTGCCTGCAAAGATAAGGCCAATAATATGCTTCCACATCTCCCATATACCAGAAAAATAAACTCGAGGAATCCAAAGCTAAATAGAAATAAAATGCAGGCTTTGTGCACACGGTGAATTATTTATAAAAAAATCATTCTTTGAGGTTTGCTGCTGCATTCAGCTTGACATTCATATCGCCCAAGAATTTTTAAGCATGCTCATTTATATTCTCAACAGCTATTCATTGCAGCCATGTTGGTTTCCCATGATGTTTAATATTGGCTGCAAAAAAGTTTTGTCTGTGCACATTTCTGCAAAAGGATTGTTGTTCATGCAAGCATCTATCTATCCCCACAAGAAAACAATTCAGCCTGCAAACAAGACTATCTGTGATTAATTATTTAGCAAATGCTATCTCCCAGTCTCCCATTTAAGAATTTTAAATTACCCCACCAGAAGGCAGAAACAATGCCGTTTAAGGTAGTTTTTCTGTTACACACAGGTAACAGGAAACAGTGAGACTGAAGTGTCTGAAACCGACCCCAACTCTACAGACCGCTAAACATGTATAGCTGAAGAATACGTTCACAGAAAAAAAACCCTCTCATTTCAGCAGTGTCACGGCTGAAAATATCTGGGGATGTCAGTGTCATATAATGTGTTCCAACAAGATGGGCACCACACACCTTTCAGCAAGTCTCGACGACAGAACAGGATTGTCACCCAGACATTTCTCCATCTCTTTTTACCAAAGGTACCATGTCTCGCGTCCCCTGGCACTGACCTGGGGGTTGAAATGCATCTGGAGCCACTTGACAAGCCCTTATTCACCCACCATACAGGTGGGCTGGAACAACACGAGAAGAACCACATCTCTGCTCCCATCTCTGTGAGCCGCCAGTTGGGCACATTCCCAGACAGCGCCTGCACCCCTCACACTGGGCAGGCTGCTTGTTTTAATGGCCTGTACTACATCTGTACTACAGGATAAACCCATTTTACTATGTCCCACAGAAGAGGGATCTGGCTGCCCTAAGGCTGAAACTCAATGGGATTTTCTTGGTGATGAGCTGCTCTCAGATGCACCCCAGACCGAACCACCTGGCAGAGCTGATCCTCATCAGTATTCCTCCCCTTTCCTTAATCTAATCAATCTTTTTGGATTGCAGCTCTCTAAATAAACCATTAAAGACAAAATCCTCCACAGTGAATCCATGTTATTGCTATGTAACTGTGTGTAAGTGCCCAGTTACTACCTTCATGGTAGTAACCACCTCTAACCTTGGAAATTGAAAGAGAGGAGTTAGGTGCTTTTAGTCACAGGCAAAAGGTTGGCAGTCACAAGGTCTCAAAAACTGAGTTTTGACATTTATTATTTCTGTTTTAGCAATAACTGCCTTCTGTTAGAAATGCTGGTTGGTTGTCATCCTAGCGTCTATCTCCCCTGCTCTTTTAACTTAACAGATAATGATGTCTCCTTTTAGAAGCTGTGCCTGTTCACAAGTTCAGTCCAAATTCTTGATGGTAACTATACAAATTAAACATTTCTTGGGGGACTATTGATGCTTTACAGGGGCTTTCCCAGAAGGCAACTCACCAACCACTTGACTAATTTCTTTGTCACTAATAGACACATCCATTCCTTCCAGTGGTTAGCATGAAAGCTTAGTGAAAAGCCCATCTTTGGGGAAAAAAAATTGTGCTTACCTCTTGAACAGATGGTATCCGAGACAGAGGTTCTCATGTCTTCAGAGCCACGGATTTCCCAAGGCACCTTCATCCCTCATCCATCTTAGAAGGGGTGGTCACAGAATTTGGTGAGGTTTTTTAATCTGCTTGGCAAGCAGTCTTGCCACCCCATGCAACATATTGCTGTCAAGGTATTTTCCCCCTTCTTCTAAGCTGTGAAAAAGCCCTCCCTGTGCAGGCATGAGAGGTACCGATCACCGATGCCTGAGACCCATCGACCACGATAAAATTGATCTACTCCTCTGGTTCAATTCAGGACACCGAAGCGCTCCTTAGACACTTCAATATCATTTCTGCACTTCTCAGAATAATTCAGCCTTTTGCCTTTCCTCCTCTAAGGCATATTTAATACATCCTTTGTGTAAGGCATTCAAAGCCTCCCAGCAATGACTTCAGAGCCTGCGGGAGGCTCGCTAGGCTGCAGAAACTGTCCTGAGGCCATCCCACCTGGTGCTGTGATTTTGCAGCCTGAAACCCACATTGGGCTGATGGCTGGTGGGAATACATGTCAGCGTACGTGCGCAACAGTTGTTGAGGAAGCTCCTGCAGCAGGATCTAGAAAAAATTGCCTCTCTAATATGAGCCTCATTTTCCTCACTTTTGTTCCACAAAACAACATTCAAACTTTCTCTAAGCTCTTGCGCAAATTTGTGTGAAACTTGCAAAAATGGATCTTCTTCTTTACAAGTTTTATTATACCAAGTCTTGACCAGCGAGGCTGACGGGGAGGTTTCTTCCAGAGGGGTATCCCACCCTGGGAGAATCCAGTCTCTGGATTTTCTGCAGCTCACGGTCCCGTAATAACCATGTTAGCCTACAGCTTGCTTTATGATCTCAGCAGTGCTCAGGCTGTTTATTTGCGAAAGGTTTTTGCAGCTGTTTGAGGGAGATAGCCATCAGGACATACTCACCCAGCACTGAACACCGTATGACAAGAAGACACTTAGCAGGGGACACCCACCGTATGACAAGAAGACACTTAGCAGGGGACACCCTCGTCCTTCTGACATGCTGCTTGAAAAGAGCCGATCTATCAGCAAGGCATGTGTAATTACAGAAACCATTTGCACGGTCTCCAAGGTCGTGTGCGGGTACCTTGATCCATAGCATGCCAAATGCAGGCACTCCGTGGGCCCAGTACATTAATTTCAATTCTTCTCAAATATTCTTAGATTCTCCCAGCCTTCTCTGGAGCTGGGCTCCAAGGCTGAGATGAAAAACGAGCGGCTACACAGTACCACGGCGCCACGGCACCCAAGTAACAAGGGTCCCCACAGACAGTTAACCCCTCCTTCTCCTGCGGAAGGGACAGTGATTCATGAAGCTGTGAGATGATCTCCAGCTACAGATTTCAGCTACGGCTGCATGTGGATGTGTGGCGTTTCCACCGGCATCCCTCAGCTTAACCAGCCCCGAGAGCCACGGACAGAGGAATCTCCCGTACACATAGCACAGTTGTACAGACACATCAGGATTGCTGGCATGGATCCTCATCTCAGCCTGGTCCCTCAGAAGCATTTAAAGCAGTTTTGAACTCATGTCCTACTTGGAGAAATGTATTCAAAGCCACAAATCACATCCTACCCATCCAAATAGCTGAGACATCCAATTACTAATTAACAGCTCTTTTTATACCCAGAGGGTGCAACCTTGCTGCTTCTCTGCATCTGTGAGTCTTCAGGAAAATCACAACTGGTTGTACAGATTAATGGGGTAGCCTGAAATGCTGCAAGGCAGTGGGCTGGCTGTGTGCTACAGCAATGATGTCCCGTGGGGAAAAAAAAAAACAACAACAACAAAAAAAGCCAGCTGGGCCACCTTTGCCAGAAATGGTGACTCATGGCAGAAGTCATGGCTGGATGACACAAGTTCAAGGTGGCCCAGCAGCCAGTTCTCAGACCCAGCGGTGCTGAGTCTCCCTGCCCACCTCTGCCACGCAGGGCTGTCACAGCACTTTCCAAACCATCCGGCTGCAACAAGGTCTTCTACCATCTCATACCAGCACACTCTTCATACAGCCCCTCTACTGCCTTCTCCTCATCTTGCCTCATCCAGGGCATGTGTTCTCTCTCTTCTCCTGCTTTTTCCTCGGCTGCTCCCCCCCCCCCCCCCCCCCCCCATCGGCTCTCAACCACTTCACAGAACCAGCCACAGCTGCACCTTATCTACATCGGCCAACCCACCGCCCCTGAAGCCAGCCCACAGCTGTATATTATCAATGCTAATTAACCCAGCTTCATTCCTCTACACAGGGCTTTGGTGAAGCCGGCAATGTGGGCACCGCCAGGCGCCCAGTAAGGCACAGGAGTCATGCTGGCATGGCTGGAGCTTGCACAGCTCCAGTGGAGCGCAATGTGCCAGATAGTCGGGGGTGTGCTGAAAACCAAAGCCACACACCTCCATCTGGGTATGCAGACAGGGATAATTTTAACCCCTATCCCTGCATCATCGTTCTTGATGGGTAAAATGAAGTTAATACATGTCCAGGTGAATGGTGTAAAAATAAGTGCGTTAATATTTGTGAAGCATTTAGGGACTGTAGCAATGAACGTCAGAGAGCCCAGGAAGAAACTAACAATTGTTTTCCGAGTAAGGTTTGAATGGTGTGTGCAAATAAATCTTAAGGCTGCACAGGGAACTGAGGACAATGGGACTGCCGAATGTCTGCTCACCCTCTGAGCATCTCTCTTCTGTGCATTGAAGATGTAGAGAACCTGGTGGAAAAATGACTTGCAGGCATGCACATTGTGCACAGAAAGGGGATTTGCTAGCTTTGGACAGGCAACCTAATTCTCTAACTTTGCCTTTTGCAGGAAGGGGACTTGAAAATAGTAAGATAAGCAGGTGAAAAGGAAGAAATCATATCAGACATGATTCCATCACACCTAAAACTGTTCATGTCCCCTAACCAGAAATAGGGCTTTGCAGCACTGCCGTCCCCAGTACTAGGGAACTAAGTTCACTTCAGGTCCAGTTTTCTAGTACAACTGACTAGTATTTAACCCCCAAGCCAGCAGAAATGAGGACGTAAACAAACTTGATTCTAAAAAGACATGTGCCAGGTCCTCTGCTGCTGAAGGAGGCTAGTCAGGGTCCAAAGACTTTTGGTAGAGTCATTCTAAACACAGAAGAAATGGTTCAACATACATCAAGATTTTTTTTCTTTGCCTTTCTAACTGGGTACAGCATCTATTTGTAGAAAATGCTTGGTGCTTTTAGGTGCCAACTTTTTGTTTTTGCAGATAAAATACTATAATTCTGTTCATCTATGCATCTTTAGTAATTCCACTGCATAATGTTGGATTTGCTCAATTTCTTTATTACCGAGCACTTCACATATGCTGCAGAAGGAAATCCAAACCAGGTATTAGTGCAGGAGGCAGACCTGAGGGAGCAGGTGCTCTTGGCCCGTTTTGATTCATTAAAATCAATCAGTGGAAGTGTCGGGATTGATTTCAGCAGGAGGAGGCATGCACATTCATAGAGGGGGGATGGCTTTATGCAAAAGGGACTCATAGGCTTGTTCTCTATTTTTAGCCCTGACACAGAGCCTCGTTGCAATCCTCATTTAAGTCACCTAATCTGTGGAGCGGTGATATTAGTCTTCTGCTTTATAAGCTCACCTGGCTCCTGCACAAATTGCTGTAAGTGCTTTTACAAGACTTAACATGTTTCTGGTTTTCAGTGATCACACTCGAATCCACTGGCCAAGAAAAAAACACATCGTTAAAGCTCAAATTCCAACTGGCACGAGGAAATCAGCATGCTGCAGGAAGAAACGCCAACTGCAAATGCCTGTCAAGAGATGCAGACAATTTTCCTTCTCTGGGACTTCTCTGCCTCCAACCTCTGCCACCTTCCTCATGCGGCGCATCCTCTCCTGTGCAGTACCTGTTGGCCCAGGTCAGACGCAGTGCTCACTACGTCTGATCTCTTACCCACTGCGTTCTTGTAGAGCAAGGCATTAGCACAGCCCAGAAGCACGATGTGACAAAAAGCTCTCTGTGTGCACGACAGCCTGCGAGGTCCAGCCTTACACCAGCTTCACTGCCTGGAAAGTTAGTACTGATGAGAGGATGATGAGAGGAACACATAATACTCAAGTTCTCATTCAACATGCAAAGCCACAGTACCTCCCCATTTTGATTTTTTTTCCTGGTTTTGTTGCGTTTTTTTAACACCACTTGATTTAACTGCATTTATTCAGTGTTCCTCTTGTATGGCAGGTTCTGGCCACATAACACTAACTCACATGTAACTCAACCCACCACAAGTCAAAGTATTTCCACAAAAGTCAAGTGCTGAAGTCAAGCTAAGTTAGTCCTTAGCGTCAGAAGCTGCGGAGCTGTACTAGCATGACACTTGTTCTGTATTTCGCTTTACAGACGTAACATGAAATTACTCCTTCCAAGATCCTCCAGATTCTCCTGTCTTCCTTTATTTATGACTTAAACACCATAAACTTGTGATATGGTTTAGGAGCCCAAGCGTAGATCTCTACAGCGTTCTTTAAGGCAATCACCAAGAACTTGATCCTTTCATATTTCACAGCTTTGTAGTGGATGCATCCCTCCAGGTCCCCAGCCGTGATCCAGCCCTGGGTTACTTAAATACAACTTCATTAGGAACGTAAGCGGGTTTGCTGGTTGCCACCCGTTGCACAACACAAGACTCTTGGAATTCACTGGCAGATTCACAGCCACAGGACTCATCACTTCTGAGCTGAATTTGATGAAGCTTGTCCAGTTTTCACCAAAAGAGATGGTTCCTAAACTGTATTTTTTGTTGTTCTGTTTATGAATCGTTTGAATCTAAATATTTTGCTAGCTAGGCAGTGGATATAAAAATCTATTATTTTGTGCACAGTAACATTATAAAGACCTTATTTTAAACTTATAATGATGACGGTTGTGCTAAAGAGAAGTAGATTATTAAATGAAGGCAACAATAAATCTGCCAGAATAAACTGTAGAAACCACGGCCATCGGGTGGTAAAATGCCTGTACGCTGAGGGGTGTTTTACTATAACAGTTACCATTAAACTGCAGTTTTATCACCACCATTATTGATTTATTCTGCTGAACTTCAAGAATACAGCCCTGTTAGAAATCTTAACTCAAAGTGTGTTCATTTTTTGCTAGTGCTGAAAGAAGAAGATTGGGACTTTCCCCTTGGATGAGAGGCTACTGCGTCAATCCCACCAGCTGCAAAGAGCTCACCAACCTGGTGTTTGAGCTTTCACCTGGAGCTGAAGCACTGAGAAGGAATCACCCCCAGCTGACACAGAAAAGGAGAGGAACATGTGAAGGCTTAGCAGGGCTTGGTTTGCATGGGTGGCTTTGGCAGTGAGCAGTGACCGGGCTGTGACTCCAAAGGAGCTCCATCACTGTACACCACCTGGCTAAGGAGCCCAGCCTGGACACCTCCTGGCCAGGCTGACCAGAAACCTGAGGCAGAATGAGCCCCATCCAGGACACCTGGGCTTCTCCAAAAGGGGCAACGAGAAATTCCCAGTCACCCTTCCAGCAAAGCATTTTAACGGACTTGACACCTTGTGGGAGGTTCTTGGAGGCTGTCTAGATTTCACTAGTTAGGTTGGAAATGGATGTTGAGTTCCCAAGGTCAACAGATGCTTAACTTCTGCAGAAACGCAGAGCTTCAGCAAAAAGGTTAATTTTGGCTCTGGATTCCTAAGGTCTGTCACGCCTAAGCATCACACAGCTGCAGACTGAGCTATTACATCAAAGCAGAGAAAACAGAAAATTACCCAAATCTGTCATAAGCCCTACTTTTATATGAACACTGAGGGAAGTGGGAGGAGTCTTGCTCTATTCATCCATGAGCATCTTACAAAAATCTGTCTCACTTAAACCCCCCTCTAAATTTTCTATTAATAATGGCAAAGCCAAAAGTGTATCTACACAAACAGAAAAATTAATGAGAAAAAAACCTTGCAGCAGGGTCATGGGGTGATAGGATCTCTGCTGCTGCTGTAAAAGCAGCAAAGGTAGCTGGCTGGGTAGGACAGAGGACTGCTCTGCCTTTGCTACTTTTTCCATTGCAGTGCCCTTTATATATGCAGGCCGAGTGGAATGCATCATAAAAGGTGACATTTTATAACAGCAGTTTGTAAATTTTACAGAAGCTTACTGCCTGTAAATCACACAGCTTATTCCCTCACTGACTTTATTACTGCAAACCCAACCATGGATAAACTCCATGCCAGTTTACTTGAAATTTATCTTTTTTATTCAGACCGAACTGAGGTCTTTTAATATTCCTCTTCTTCTAATGATAAAGCCATCCCGATAATCTTATTTCCTTTACAGACATTTTGAAGGACTCTAATGTATCTTGAAAAAGTAACTCCTGGTTCTGGTAGTTCCTATCTTAACATGTACTTCTGCTGTCAAAAGATGTGCTTTTCCCCTTTATTTCAATTATATGTATTTATTTTTATTTCAAATCCTCCCCAGGCACCTAACCCTTTTTAGATCTAAACTATCTCCTTTTGACTTGCCTTGCTGTGCTTCACAGCCAGCCGTCACAGACTGGTTTTTACAGGATCTATGCACAAACCTGTTCTTTATTTGGTAACATCCACATTTATTTCACAGCAGAGCTACACAATTTATTGTCCCATCTGTGCAGAGGATATTTTCATGGTTAGTCTTCACAGGCAGTAATGGAAACCAATGGCACAAACTCCTTGTGCACCAGTGAGAGTTTTGTGAACGAGGTGGTTAGTGAATTAACTGATTTTCCCAAAGAGCTTCATGGAGCACAGTGCCCCAGTTAATGAGTTTCCCTCTGTTTTCAGCAGTTCTTACGCTCTGCTTACGGCCCTGCTCATACTTCATTTTCAACCCTAAATAGAAAGCAAGCCTAGATTCTGCTGAAAACCCTGTTTCATGGGTAGAGAAGACCAAACTGTTTGGAAACCAATGCGGAAAGCTGTTTCTTCTGAGTGGTTCTTAATGCAGTTGTGGGAAAGTTCAGCCTTATTTTCCTTGGCAAGCCAGGCAGGGTTTCTAGTCAGGTTAGAGGGAGTTCGGAGCGCTCACATCTGGAGCTCAGGAAGGTGTTAGCTGTGCAAGGGTGTTGATTGCGGTGGAAATCTGCCAACATGGAGCAGGGAACGACACAGCCCTTCTTCAGGCTCAGCTGCTAGCTTTGTGCCTGTTTGGAGTTCACATCATTTTTAACAAGGACGGTAGGAAGATTCATCGATATACTCTGATTTACATCGATGGCTTGGAACCAGAAGCTGGCCAGTGTCCAAAGTCCCTCAAGACTGAAGAGCAGCTCATAGCCCAGGCCCCTTTTGGGCTTGTGAAATACTTTACTCCTCAGCTACACAACATCTAGGGCGTTGGGGAAGATGTTGTTTTACTGCATGGATGAAACCATCTGCCCCTGTGGCTGTTCTAGTCAGCGGCATTGGGCTAACAATTTGAAGTTGTAGTGCCTGCTCGCCTTCTCACTTGTTTCCCACAAACTGGGGGATAACTTAAAGGAAATAAATAAATGTTAAGTCACATTTTCTCCAAGAGAACAAGCAGCTTCAGCATGGTGTGATTTGTAGCTCCACGGCTCAGTAGAAATGGGGTTGCGAGATGCCCAGACAAGAATAATTATTTGCTTAGATGCCTGAGAGATCTGCTATAATTTTGGAGTATAATGGGTTAAAGACACCTTAACGTGAGATTTAAGTATTTCTAAAGGACCTTTTAGTCCTATAGATGGAGGGAAATGCTTACTGGGATATTGTACAAGCCTAGGAGTCAGGTTTTTCATAAGTTAATAGGATGGGACATTCAGGTGGTTTGCTAGGTGAGTGTGGGAGTGACCTTTCACTCTATCATCACAGCCATAGACCAATAGCCCCAATATCTTGAGAAGATGTCTAGACAACACAACAGCCTCTACTTGTTTAGTCATCCACAGGTATCAACAGTCTCTATGAACACGCCACAGAGGATGCCACTGCTGCAGCCTTAAGCCACTACGGCAATAATGAAGGTGTTCAGCTAATATTTACTGCTGATGCTGAAATGGAGGTTTCATTTCCCAGAAGATTTCCTCAAAGTATCCACAAGCAAAATCCATTTACTTCATCTTTGGTCCTCAGAGATGCATCAACATATAAAGGCAGTTAATTGCTGCATTTAAAATGCTTTGCTCAGAGATTAAATATTGCATAAAAAAAGGATTCAATAAAATGGAGCACAAATCATTACAATTCCAAAAGATAAATCTCTTTGTTACTCTGCATTGCTGCTCTTCTTGCTGCTGCTGCTAATGGCTGGCACGTTTTATTGGAGCTCTTTTTTGTCTGTTTTTCTTTGAAAGTGTATACATTGAAAAGAGGTTGGAAAACACGGGTGGAGCATGAGGGCTTTTTTTTGGCTGGCCTCCAGTGAGATGAGAAAATACATTTGCTTTATAAAGTCAGACTTTTGCAGAACCCCAGTTCCATACGGGAAATATGTAGGGATTGGATCATTTGGAAAGGGGTTCCTAAAGATATTCCAAAAGAATGAACTTTTGAGATTGTCCATTCCGTGTGCCCAGGACGTCTTTTTTTAATATGAAATTTAATCAGCATTGTGTAATGACATTATACTTTGTATTGCAAATTACATATTGTAATTACCTAATTAGACATTGTAAATATGTGATTACATGAATTTGCACCAAAATTCATAATTACACTTAATTACACTAATTGCATCAATCTAAACTAATCAACTACAAAAGACAAGCAAAAATCATGCAAACAAAAGCTACGGAAAAGAACATTTTGAGAGTGAGCCCACATTCCCAGAGTACTCAGAGACATAAACATTGCCTTAAACCTGGAAACTCATAAGTAGAGTTGTGTGGAAAACAATTTCTCTGACCTACAGGTGCTTTCACGCTCTCAAAAAACTGTTTCGGCTCTTCAGTGGGGCAAACACACCTTCATATCGTACAAAGGTTTTGGAAGACTGGGGTATTTTTTTTTTCCACTTTCTGCAAAAAAACGCAGGAGGCTTCGCATTCCCCGTAGTGTATCGGTTAGCCGTGCACCGCTGCAGGGCAGGAAGGGGAGACAGAGACACAAACCTTAGGTCAACCCTGCAGGCTGACCGTGTCCCCCGCCAAGTGTGGTCCTTGCTGATGGTCTTACCTCTGCTGCCCGGGAAGGGGTTGGCTTCAGCATATTGCCCATTTCCACCAGCAAAGCAGGAACATTGGAAGCCAGCTTCGCTGGGAGCAGCAGGTGCTTCACATTTCTTAAAACCCAGCCCTAAATCTCCCACTTTGGCCAGAGCAGAGGATTTACCTCTGCTCTGAGGAGCTGGTTTAGCTCTGCAGCACACCTTGGTCATTTGAGGTTCATCTTACAGCCCTAGTCCTTAAGCGCTCTTTCTTGCAAAATGAATGCTTTCTAAGTCCATCAGAGTGGATACTGCCATGCATTATTATAATTTACTTTCTTTACTCATTAGTGGCCTATTTTTCTGTTGGATGTTTATCATGACTCCAGGAAAGGTTTCAATTGTGGAAACATACACACATTTTGATGCACTTGCAGTAAGTCTCATCTTACATATTTATATATGTTTCGTTCCTTTGAGGAGCAATTCTGAGGAAACTGATAGAAGTCCTGCTGATCAGAGAGAAAGACAGGCAGCTATGGAGTACCCCTCTTTTTTCTTCCCTTTTATCACTGTTCTATCGGTAATTAAAACTGTTGTACTGTAAATACAGCTTTACACAACTCAAATGAGAAGGAGCTGTTGCCCATAAAGCACACAGTGTACGCAGACAGTGTCATCGTGAAGGAAATGGACGGAGCGATGCAGTGTATTTCCCCGTGGATGCACTCTTGTAAGTCCCATTAATACTCATAATTTAATGATGGGGTGGGTGAGAGCAGGCTATTCCAAGGCATTTAGAAGTGCCACGACTCAACTGGAGTGTAGTAGATGTGCTTTAAAATGTTGCATCCCTTCTCCAGCACTCTGTTGCCCAGGAAAATAATCTCTCTGGCAGTTATTCTTATTTGCCTAATAGATTTTTTTAAAAAAGAGCCTTTTCTCTGCAGGCAGCCAGAGGTGAACATGCACCCTTTGTCATGAGTGCCCTTTTTTGAAACGTCCCCTCCTTCTGAACCAAGGCAGCGTTTCCTGACGGATGTGTTGTGACCCTGGGAGCATCCCAGCGGGCAACTGGGGGACCGGGAGGTGTCGGAAAACAGCCTCTCCTTCTAAAGCAAAGAAAACCTCACGTTCCTGTACCCTCTTTGTACTGCTATTTTTAAAGGCCTTTGTAAAACTTTTAACACTCGGCGAGTTGTACAGTGTTATCCTTGTTCTCAGTGATATAATTGTACTCTCACGTTCAACAAAAACATGCGGGAATGGCATGACGTCTGCTGTTCAACCAGAAGATCCTACCCTGAAAAGCCTCCACTCATACAAAGTCGTTACAATAAATATCGCTTGTGTTCAAACCCAGCAACGTTTGTTTATCTACTGCCTTCTAAAACAGCATCAATCACACACTATTGCATGATTGGGGAAAAAAAAATATTTTCAATACAGCTAAAATTTATGTTAATGTTTCTATTCAAGCACATCAAAGCTAGGCAGTCCCGCAGTTAAATTTATCCATGTAATCTCGGTTCTTGCTGTGTGTAACATATTCTTTAAGCACCCAGTTACGCATTATATTTTCCACCGGATTAATCTCCTTGGAGGCCTTCTGCAGGGCATCGCTGCTTGCATCTTAGGTCTAGATCTGCAAAAAGACTTAGTCTCACAGAGCACAAAACCATGATGTCTTCAAAATCCCCTCACTGATTCCACCTCACCTGGGAGACGTCTCAGGTTCTCAGGACTTAATTATTCTACATCTGTCAGTCACTCTCTGAGGGTATGTGTCCTGATAACACTGAGCAGCTTTGCATCTTGTTGATTCCCAAATCCCATTGGGATGAGCAAACTCGTCGCCCCCCTGCCTGCTTTCCCTGAAGATAGCTAGAGCACATTTACGGGGTCAATCTGGTCACAAAAGAGAAGCAGAAGAGGAGAATATTTCCCCATTTATGCAAGAGCTCAGGGTTCCAAGGTCTCACCCACAGTACTCAAGTCCACACACAACTCTCCTCTCTGCCCAAAAACATTTGTCCCTCTCGCTCCCCTCACACAAATGTTCAAAGCAGATGGTGCAAGGGAGCCGGCTACAGCTGGGTTTGCCTAGTCTGCTTTATTTCATTTTATTTTATTTTTAATTCATTTCATTTATTTCATTTATTTTATTTTATTTTATTTTATTTCATTTTTATCTTAATTTATTTTATTATCACCCACCGCGTACATAGTCTAATCCAACAGGTATTGAAGCACACACAAAGCAACACCAAGTTTCAGCCCGTCCTGCAGTGACACCTCCAAAGGGTGCCGGCAGCCTGCCAGCCCTTCCTGGGATCCAGCTCCCGCATTCCCAACCACAGGAATTTTCTCACTGCTCAAGCGGGGTGAGAGGACGTTATTTCACTTTGCAAAGATGGGCAGTGAGTCATGGAGATGAAATCAGCCGAAGTGTCAAGCAAATGCAGGTGCCTGGTTTGCTCATCTAAGTGTTGCTCTGTTAAGCCCAGCCTGGGTTAATTATCTCAAGTCCCTCGGACCAGCCCAAGCTGGAATAATGCACAAGCCACCAGAGGAAAAGGAGGAAACATTTCTAAAGGTGATTTACCCCACTTACCCCGGGATGCTCTTTCCCTGTTACACACACAACGCACCAAGAGTGGACTTTCAAATATCGTTGGCAGCGGCTTTGCACAGAAGCAAAACCATGATTTTTGCCTTCCCTTCGCCTGACCTTTTGCAGAACGTTATCTTAAAGACCTCCTTAGTTCAGCCCTGTAGGTCAAAATATTTTGTGAGGTCAGGAGTGAAGCTGATGACTGTATTGCTAAGAAACGGTCCCTGCGGTATTCTGTTCTCACAGCACCACATTGAGAGCTGGGTAAATACAAATCCATTTTCATTTTAATGTCTATTCCTGAAGGAAACATATTTATATACTTGGTCAAAGGCAACTTCTCATTGTGACTTTAACCTAGCATAAACACTTTTAGCACAAAATTAAAGTTTTTTTTCTGAACAAATAGCCGTTTCATATTTTATATGTAATATTTATATTTACATTCCATCGCTTCCTCAGGCTGCTTAAAAAAAAAAAAAAAAACCTGAACAAAATGTGAAACTATTTCTAAAAAAAAGCAAAAATCTCCATACAGAAATGTCTTTGACCACGCTACTAACTGCGGGGACCCTCTGCACAGGTTTACAGTGCCTGTCACCCTCAGGTCTGGGAGTGATGGTCTCGGATGTTTCTCCTCCTTCCCTTTGTGCTCTGGCCAGTCCACATGCTCCAGTCTTCCTGACAAAACCACGGACAGAAAACTAAGGGCTCAGAAAAATCCCAGTAGCCATTTCTGTGTACAGTGCTGTACCAGGCTGATAATATTGTCAGGAGATATATGAAGTTATGTACATAGATAAAACAACTCCAGGATGCATGTAAAACAAGAGGATATTAGCTAACTCCATCTAGGGCTGTTCTGCGTTGTTCTCTGAAAACATTGGCGAGTCAGTTGTCAGCAGGAACCAAAAAGGCAGGTATAATATTTGGAAAGAAAATGAGAAGAAAAAGATCCCAGCATCATACCAAATCATATTGCTTCGTACCATGCCTGTACCTCGGGTACCATGCAGCTCTGCTCCTTCTTTCCTCCCCGAAGGAGGAGGCATTGGGAACAGAACAGCTTGTGGCTGTGCCCAGGTGGGGAATGACCCCAAAAAGGAGACATGAAATCGGTCAGACTCCTGCCTGGGAAAAGGGTAACAGGAGGCTCGGCAATCGCGCTTGGCCATAGGAAAGCCAGTCTGGAAAGACCAACAAGTGTTGCTCACAATCCAGGAACCAGAAGGCACCTGCTGTAACTATGAGACAGTGGGCTTAAAACACTGAGAAGGAAGTTGTGTCTCCACCCAATGTGTAATTAATGCACAGACCTCATTGCCACAGGGTGCTGCAAAAGCTGAAGGGATTAATGGATCTGACCAGAGAAATCCATGGCAGACAGTTCATCTGAGAGTATTAAACCTGAGGACTGAGGCAGCCCATACCTCTGCTTGCGGGCTGCTGAAATTTGGGTAGGTATAGGTTTATATTTGTTTTCTTCAGCTGTTTTCTTAAGTATCTGCTGCAGCCACCAGCAGAGGAAGGGCGCTGGACTGAACTGCTCTGGCAAAGGGGACATGTAGGGCAAGAGGCGGTGACAGAGACAAGGTGCACACAGCACAGCAAGGGTCACGCTAACGGAGATGTGACCTGTCCGCGAACGCCCAGGGCATGCCATAGCAGCGCTGGGCTGCGGCGTGGTTACAGACGACCTGAGAGCCCTTTGCCTCCAGGAGAAGGCAGCCTGCTTCCACACGCTCGTGTCCCCAGCCCACCGTGCATGTCCCTGGAGCTGGTCTTTCCAACCTCAGGGAGCTTTTATCCCTACAGCAAAGCTCACTCTCATTTTCTTTGTCACAACAAAGGCAGACGGTTTAATTTGCATCCAGGTGTAATAAACAATCTGCCTTTCGGGAGAGCCAGGAGAGGAAGCACCTTAATTCTTCCCGGCGAGGGCTGAAAACCCTGGCACCAAGGATGACAGCCGCAGGAACCAAAAAGCGCTCTCAGAACGTCATCCAAGTAAAGAGAGACATCCATGCACGCTGCTCTCCATAACAAGCAGCAAAAAATGATTAGCCTACCAGTTAATGGGAGTGCACATGGCTCACTTTCCTGGCTCAGCCACAAAGGAGACGACAGCAATGGCTGTGTTTGAATCGTTTCCTTGCAATCACAGCTGGGCAATTAGACTCCTGCCTTCATTTGATGGCTAAGTTAGGAAACAGGGGAAGGAGGCAAAAAAATTGTTTGGGGGCAGGGGGAGCGTTTCTTACAGTGTCTTTTGGGTTAAGCCCATGCGTGCTTTTTTTTCTTTTAAATTGCATCAAGCTACATTTCCAAATAAAATGCTTAAATATATGTTCAAAATTATTTTCCTAACAAATTTTTTTAAACAAATGACCCGCCCCTGCTATTTTCCTTACCCAGCCTATTTTTCAAATTCACCACATACTCATGAATAATTTCAGTCACCCTAAACCTAGGTTAGGATGAATAAATTATTTCTGCAATTTTTTTTCATCTGAAATCTCTCTAAACCTCTTAACTCTAATTATTTCAGCATAGCTGGGTTGGGAATAGTGTGTCCATGCTCTTATTCTTTAGAATTAAAAAATAAAAATAAAAACTTGAAAGTTAGTATATTCTTTTTAACCCACTGAAAAATTGTGCTTTTGTGTGGTGGCTTTGATCCAAAGCTGAGCAAAACAACAGGAATCATTCCCTTGACTTCAGTGGGTTGGGGACTTGGCCCTTATGCTTTCTCTGAAGAACAAGCAAAAGCTATTATTTTGGCAGTGTGAGATAATTGTTTCTTTCTTCTGTCGCAGTGCCCCAGCACACCAAGCCACCACAGCCAAGCACACCTCCTGCACGGCACAGCCTGAGATGCGTTTCAGAGAGGGCTTTGCCAGGGCTTTCGCAACACACGAGAGACAAATGTCTGCTAAATTCAGCAATACCACACTCATTTTTATTATTATTTTACACACTTCTTTTTGTGTGTGTGTGTGTGTTTAAAAAACACAAATTATTAATATGTCTTCGTGGCTGAAAAAGAATGCGGGGGTTTGCAAGCCAGTGCCAGTTTGAATATAGAACGGACCACAGAAATCATAGAGCCACCACCAACTGCCCAGTAGAAGCAGAAAGGCTTTTGGGGGCTGCTGTGGAGCGACTGGTGTGAGGGAGAACAGGAGGTTCATCATGGCTTGGGACTGGGAGGATGATGCTGCAGAAGCCAAGCGTTAGCAATGTGTGGGAACGCAATAAAAATTTGCATTGGAGCAAACAGCAGGTTTTCTCCTCTCCACTCACAAGCCGGGCATGGACTCCATTTTACAACTTCCATTTGTTTTACTTACTCATGCAGCTCATCGTTTTAAAGAGCCTTTCTGTTTGAGCAAGGCAGAGAGACTCCGGTCCCTATTTATAGCAAACGATTCCCATAGGAGGGGTACGGGAAATAATAATGTGACAGGGAAACAGCTACTTCCCGGGGAAAAAGAAGTAATCAGGAATTAAATCATTAAATCTTCATTGTATAACAACAACAAAAAACAAAACAAAACAAAAAAACACAAACAAATGTTTTTTTGCAACAAACCCTGCATGAATAGGAATGTTTTGTGGGAGGCAATGTGCTGCTGGCTGCTCACACCAGGGTCTAGGGAGGTTTTATCTCTGCTCTTGGAAAACATGGTTGTAGGTACTAAGCAGAACCCAGGGGGTGTAAATCCGGAGTAAAATGTCAGCGAATCATGCACCTCTGTAAGTCTCCCACTAGACTGCATCGTAACGTTATTTGCCAACAGAAATGCTCTAGATCAGTTTAAATGTCACGTTTAGAGAAATGAATTTAAAGGAAACTTGGAAATGCGATGATGAAAAGTAAATATGAAAGGTCTGATCTGGCTCCGGTGATGATTC
The DNA here is from genome assembly GCF_023634155.1 of Falco peregrinus. Lineage (NCBI taxonomy): Eukaryota > Metazoa > Chordata > Aves > Falconiformes > Falconidae > Falco > Falco peregrinus. Next base: position 30,181,690 of record NC_073731.1, on the reverse strand, counting down.
CACTTCTCCCCAGGAAACTACCAGTGATTGTTACTGTGTGTCAGACGAAAGGTACAGAAAGTGGGCATCTGGGGTGTGATCTTTAACCAAGGGATCAAACAGAAATGAAACCATGTTTAGTCTTTGCAGTTTGGCTTTTTGTGAGCTCTTTGACTCAAAAATGCTCCACAGATGGGTTCCTCGGTGTTGGTCATAGTACAGTGGGTTAGCTAGGAAACTCCAAAGAAAGCAACCCTCTAAGCAATCAGTGCTTTGGGACGTTAGAGGCCCCTCCTCATAATTTTTTATATGAGAGAATAGATAAAAACTTCCATGTATGCACACAAGAAGTATATATAAGCATGTTTGAGTCAATAATAAACATGTCCACGTGCTTGTTATGGTAAGACCTAAAAGTTTTTCCATCAGACCTTGTGATCTACAGGATTTGTTGAGATCACAACTTTCCCAGATTTCCACAGCTTTTGGGATCAAGCGTAAATTGGGTATTTTTCAGTTTCAGAAGGTCCTGTTCCCTTTCCCACTTCCTCCTTCAGACAGATCCTGCCTTGGGGTAAAATAATTGCAACAGCCTGGGCTCGTATATTAGGAAGAAATTGCTAATCTGCGGAGTTTATGCACACAGATGGATTTCGTGCATTGTCTTCTGAAATGCCAGTGACTGAGCACCGTCTGAAACTCTATTTTGGACCACAACCAGGTGATGAAACCACGCTTTGTCATTCATCAAGTGGGAGATAAGGATAGCCAGTAATTCCAGGAAAGTTCTCTCCCTCTTCGTTTAAAACAAGCAAAACCTAGAACAATACACCTGTTTTTTGCAGTGTGGCCCATTTCCCCTTGCAGTGAGGCTTGGAGTCCCTTGCTAGGGTGGCAGATGTGCAAGACATGGGGCAACGTGCAAAGTGTGAAGGCTGAGACTGCAGAAGGAAAGACAAGGCAGAGGCAGCCAACTGTCCACAGGGCAGGTGAAGTGATAGCTACGCTTCTGCACTGGTCCTCAAAGACAGAAAAAAGACCCTAGCACCAAGAAGGAAAAGGAAGAAGAGCCTCTCTGAAGGCTACTACAGCAAGTATTAATACTTGATATTTCCGTAATACCATCTATTCACGCTTCAATACTATGCAAGCCTCAAACTCCCATTGGAGCTCTTTGAAGGGGACAACAAGCGCATGGACACCGGTGATCCGCTGATAAAATCTACCGTCCCAGTGACTTTTAACAAAGTCCCACTCCACCAACTTTTAAGGAAACGAAGCTGGGCTAGGGTCTGTGCTGTCCAACACCTTCATAAATGCTCTGGGAAAGGGGAGGAGGAAGAAGAGAAGGGGTGAGGGTAGAGAGCAAAAAAAGGCAACGGGTTGGCAAAGCTTTCTGAAGAAACTCGGTGGTGAGTTATGAAAGAACTAAAGTATTCAGAGAAGTAAGGGTGAATTGTCTATGAAGAGTCTTTTCTGAAGACCTTACCAGACTGAGGGACCAAGCAATAGAGTGACAGATGAAACGTAGTGTAGATACATGTGGAGCAAAATATATGGCTAAAAAGATCCCACAATCATAGCTTCATTTAATAAAATGCTGGCCTATGAACTGAGTTTATCCTCCTTTACCACAGGGAGTAAGACCTTTGGTTCTTGCCACAACATAGAATCTTGGAATAGTTTGGATTGGAAGGGATCTTTAAAGGCCATCTATTCCCAACACCCCTGCAATGAGCCGGGACAGCTTCAGCTACATCAGGTTGCCCAAAGCCCCGTCCAACGTGGCCTTGAACAGTCCCAAGGATGGGGCATTTGCCACCTCTCTGGGCAACCTGTGCTAGTGTTTCACCACGCTCATAAAAAATGTCTTCCTTCTCTCTAGTCTGAATCTACCCTCTTCGAGTTTAAAACCATTACCCCTTGTCCCATTGCTACAGGTCCTGCTAAAAAAGTCTGTCCGCGTCTTTCCTATAAGCCCCTTTTAAGTATTGAAAGGCTGCAGTAAAGTGTCCCTGGACCTTCTCTTCTTCGGGCTGAATAGCCCCAACTGTCTCAGCCTCTTTTCAAAGAGATGTTCTGCCGCTCTGATCATTTTTGTGGTTTCCTCTGGACCCGCTCCAATAGGTCCATGTCTTTCCAGTCCATTTTGGAGGTGGATGCAGCACTGCAGGGGGGCCCTCACCAGAGCAGGGTAGAGGAGGAGAATCACCTCAACCTGCTGGCCACGCTTCTTTTTCTGCAGCCTACAAGACTGAGCTTTCTGGGCTGTGAGCGCACATTGTCAGCTTATGTCCAGCTTTTCATCCACCAGCATCCCCAGGTCCTTCTCTGCATGGCTGCTCTCAATGCCCTCATCCCCCAGCCTGTATTGATACTGGGGGTTGCCCCAACCCAGGTGCAGGACTTTGCACTTGGCCTTGTATGTCATGAAGTTCACAGGGACCCACATGTCAAACTTGTCCAGGTCCCTCTGAATGGCATCCCTTCCCTCAGGCACGCCACCACACCACTCAGCTTGGTGTCACCCGCTGGGGATTGCTCTCATAGGTAACTGATGAAAATACAGTTCAGTGCTTGTTAGATAAATAATTCAGAATATATAAATCATTAGGAAAGGACAGCATCAAAAGCATCTGCCATTCTAGAAATATTCGGTCTGCCTATATCTTGAACACTACGTGCATTCCTAGGCCATGTTAGGAAAAGTCCACGGCAAACCCTCCGAGAAGGGCAGCAAGCCCACCACGGCCGCGGAGCGGCTCCCTGGCACAGCCGAAGGCATTACAGTAGTGCCGTTACAGCACTGCCCTTGGTCTGGGAAAGAGGAGCCTCCGAATGGATATGCCAGGAGTTCATGAAAATGTAAATGGCACAGGAGACGGCAGAAGGGGGATGACGGCCAAATGGACATCAGTGTGACCCAGGACAACCTTTCCTACCTGCTTCCATTCTGAAGGGGCAAATGAGGCATCACTGGCTCTTGCTTATCCTAAAAAGAAAGGAGCCGGAGGGAAGAAGGACAGCAAAAAAGGCAGGATTCTGGGGAGGCTACCGAAAATGAGTGCTGTGCTAACACCAGGATGCTTCTATAACGTATTCCATCCCTGTCTCAATCCGCTCAGCCAGAGGTATATCCGTGACAGGTATTGTAGTTGCCACTTTACGGAAAGGAAACTGATAGACGGAGATTTAGTAACTGGCCCGGGGTTACGCAGGCAGTCTGAGACAGAAACGGGTCCGTGCTCAGATCTTCGGCTTCCATCTACAACACCTGCCGTGAAACGCTGAGACAAGGAAAATGTTCCTGGAGTGGTACAAATGAGCGGATGGCACATACAGTCTGCCTCCTTGTAAGCCTGTAAATGAATGTTAAACACGGATTTTGAATGCAGTTATTCTGCCCTGTCACAGAGAATATTTGAAAAGGCTAACTGGCCTGTGTCAGCTTTCATCACCGAGGACCTCTGTAACCAGCTCACAAATCCAGGGCTCCACTTGGGTGCTTCAAACTGACCCAGGGAAGACAAAAAAAAAAAAAAAAAAAAAAAAAAAAAGAGAAAGAAAAAGCTAAAGATTTTACTCTTGGTCTCCCATAGGGCTCACTATTAAACTGAGCACTTTCATAGTTCGAGGAAATGTGGGAGAGAAAGAATAAGGAGCAAAAGATGGCAGGACAAATCCTGCACTGTCACACACAAGAGGGACTGTGTTGAAATTGATGGGATTGAACTGGTGAAGCCACAGGGGGGAAAAGAAAACAACTTGCCATCTCTACAAAAGACTCTTTTCCTTGCAAAATACCAAGCATCCATGTAGTTTAGGGGTGAGGAATAAACACACAAACAAAATACTGCAATCAGTTTTTTCCTCTTCAACCAGAAGTGCTTAATCTATCCATCCCCCGTATTCAGAGTCTTCTCATGTGGCAGTTTCAAAGTGGGAAGTGGGTACTCAAGTTGAAAAAAAGTGACGCAGGTATCATTATTGCTCATTGCAATTAGGCTGAAAGATTCAGCTGTAACGTCTGCAAAAAGGCTGCTTGGAATATCCTGATCCTTAACTCCACCCAGCAAAAGCCCTGCAGAGATTGCTCTGAAGGGCTTCCTATGGAGATCGTGAGGTTTTGCAGAGGATAAACACAGTTTGGCAAATAGATTTGAAATGACTGATTTACTCAGATTTCCATGTTTACTGGTTTGCCACTGCTATAATTTGTACTTGTTGTCATATCTCATCTGCCCACATTCTGCACATTTTGTGAGAGCGGGTCTGGGAGGACTTGTCTTTTGTAACTTTAGCACCACCACATGGTTCGCTGTATTTAAAACTGCTAAGAAACTGATTTTTTTTTCCCTTTTCTTTCCCCCCACTCCTCTCTTCCCACCCCCCCACCCCCCAACATTTTTCACAGACATTCAATAAATACTTGAAACCATTTCCTACTTGGAGCAGGTGCAAGATGAAATACTTCATTCCTGAGCAATCAAAATCTGAATTCTCTCCTAGGGTTGCAGGGTTCCCATTATTCTCTTCAAAGCCCCTAAAAGCACATGCTATTCTGTGCTTAAATGTACTGGTCAAACACAAACACATTTGTAATCCCACAGTAAGAACACTCAGACCCCTACCATTTTGCATATTTCTCACAAAGCATTTATAAAAAAAGGGCTAATGTAGTAGTAAATAACAACTCTCCTCTTGTAAAGAAAATAAGAAAGAACGTGCCCATGCTGATGGCAATAGTGGATGGCAAAGGGAAGAGAGACAAGAGTTCAAGTCTCTAAACACGGTGAAGAATTACCTTCCTTCCCATCCGCCTTGCCAGGTATGTCCGTGCATAACACTGAACACCCAGTTTTTCCTAACATGAACAAATATGATGGAGTTTTTTCAATGTTCATGTTGATGAGGCTATTTAACTGCTACATTATTTTTCTAGGTACATGCCTGTAGCACTAAAATGTGTGTATGTTCTTCTCCCTGTTCATTACGTGAATAAACTGATCAATACTTGCTCTGAGTTATATGATGAGAAAACATCTCAGTGTAGCTGAATTCTGTTGCATCTCAAACATCTAAGCAAAATCTATAAAAAAAATTAAAAAAAAAAAAAAAAAAAAAAAAAGAGGTCAAAATCAGAGAATCAGAGAAGCTATACCAGGGAAATATTGGTATAGTGGTCACAGGAAAATGTACAGAGAGGATTTGCTTTAGGGGAAGAAACAAAGACAGATGCACCTTACATTCTGCCTTTTTTGAATAATTAAAAGTCATCTCAAGCTGCAGAGTAAATGTAAATGGCAAAGTCAGTGTACCATTTATCTCCAAAGTTTATTCCTTGCTGGAGTTATCATTCCCAAGGAATTTTTACCAGTCTCTAAAAGCAAAATAATGGGCAATTGTGTTACAGAACCAACCTACATTGTAAGGGGTGCTTACTATCATGGGATGTTTTAAATCTGGCCAAGTTACCATTCTCTACAGACATGAAATGAGGTGCTCTCACGGGTCAAGTGGAGCTACACTCTCAAAGGAAAAGATGCTGACTGACGTCTCAAGTCTGAAACTACCTGTGAAGTTTAAATTACCACCCTGTTGTATTTATCATGTGTTACATGATCCAAAACTAAAATGTCAGTGTCTGCATCCCCCAAGAAAGACCAGAAAGACCAGTACCAGGGATTACACAAAGGAGAGTGAAATATGAAAAAAAAGAAAAAAAAAAAAAAACTACCAAAAAAAATCCTACACCCAGAAAAACATGATCTGAGGTTAAGGGATTTTTTTTATTGAAATATATGAAAAGCTACTACACCAGTGTGTAGCAGGAATCTAAACCCCGAGCTAGACCGGTGCATCCAGAACCACAAAGTGCAATTGAAATCAAAGGGGTTCAGGCTGGCAGAAAGGTCTGCCCAGAGGGATTCAAATTAAAGATCAAGACCTTGTATTTTAAGCTGGCATCTCTCAGGTGAAAACTCCTTTTACTGAGGACTGTAATGACTAACAGGGGTGTTTAGACCACGTTTTAGCATATCAGGTTAGCATAGGAGGTCACATCTGCTGTTTCACAACCAGTATTTCTTTTATTGGAGTATTTTTCACTATATTCCTGTCGGAGCAGAGATAAGAGGCAACTTACGGTTTATTCTGCACTGTAATATTACAAGACTTAGCCAAAATTCTGTTGTCTTTACTCTTTCTGTCAGCACGATTTGGACAAGTAAGGCAGCTTTGACTGACCCCCTACTTGTCACACAACATTCCTTCAGGCTTCATCTTCTCTCTTTCTCCTCGCTGCATTTAATTTAGCACAGATCCCTCCGGCTCCGCAGAGGCAGCCGGGGAGAGGCACTGTGGACCAGCAGACTCAGGACCAGCTCCCCCTAGAAGCCGTGCCCCCGGCTCAGACACGGGATCTGCAGAAGAGCCAGCAATGCGATGAAGCGCCGGCAGCTGGGAGCCCCTGTTTCGAGCCTTTCTGGTCTCAGACCCTTTGAAACGCTACAGACCCAGCTCGCTTACCCAGGGGAAGCCACTTTAGTGTTTCCACATCCAGCTCATGACATGATGCTGCATCGATTTATGAAAAGACAACAAAGACATCAGCCCAAACACTTACTGTGCCGGAGCACAGGGCATACCTGCTATCTGTCTTCCAGTCCATACTGAATCGCTACCGTGCTGGAGAAAACGCAATTTTCCGTCTCATTTTTTGACCTGAACAACAGAACCAGAAAAAAAAAACCCAAAAAAATGCCCATATAAAATGTGCCATAATTTTCTGCTAAAAGCAGAAATGAGAGCATCTGGACAATTACATCCAATATTTATTCCAAAGATTTTGCTAACTTCTCATGAAGAGTGCAGGACCAAATGTATGTTTCAAGGAGGAAGGTGTTAGCACTAAGCAAATGAGTGTGACTACAAATCCAGCATTCTTTGGCTTAGATGTTTAGAAATAACTAAGGATCTTCGCCATTTGATTTCTTGGATGCTTGGTCGGAAACAGGTTAAAGGGCTTTGCTCCTTAGAGACTGGGTGATACAACACACAACAAAAATACTGCTCCTCTTAACACGTCTATTCATCTGCATTCCAAAAATCAACTCTGCCCTTCCGAAAGCTTGGGCTCTGTTTCTCATACATCAACCACAAATACCCAGTTACACCACCATCGCATTGCTGCCTTTGGATCTGACCTGCAGTGTTGATGCTTATGCCTACGCAGAGCTGCAGAGGGGTGACTGGTGGTCCCCTGCCCCCCCAGCACACGCACAGAGGAGCTCCCATCCCAGCCTGTGTCTACCTAATCTGACCTGGAGGACAAATGAGCTGGTTAGAAACACTTATTCTAACTTCCCTGATATTTTCCACCAAGCCTCTCAGAAGCTGTAATTCACCCTATAAACCCACTAAAATAGAGGTCTCTAGCTATAGGCAGCAGCTCGAGGCACATAAATACCTCCCCTATAACACACGTAGTAAATGAGTCCATCGGGAAACAGGATGTGGAAAGTCAGAGGCTGTCACCCCCACCAAACCAGAGACAACAGCAGGAAACTGATGGCCCAACTACAAAAGCCGAGGACAGAATAACTTCCCAGCATTTCAAAGTGTTCTTCGGTTCATATCAAGGGGAGAAATCTGGAGGGAAAAAAACCCAAACCAAACCAAAAATTCCCTAACTGGTTTACCCCTTTCCACTAAATAGTATAGTGATTTAAATAAAACTCTATAACCCATTACTGAAACTATTATTTCTTTGCAAAGCTGTACCGTGAGATGGGCCTAAAAGCCATCTGCTTGATTTTCCTTTCAGATCATTTATCAAAAGACATTTTTAATGTTTTAGCCTAACTAGTAAAGACTTTTGAGTTTCAGCCAATCGGCGTACCCAGCCGAGTAATAAAATGTCAGTGCCACACATAATCCTTCCTCATGAAAAAAAAAAAATGCTTTTAGAGTTAATAGCAGCTGAAAATAGAGCAAGGAAATGAAAGTTTGGGAATTAAACCCTCGGGGCATCCCAGCAGTAGCACAGCTGATCCAGACGTACCTCTCTACCTGTACAGGAGGCATTGGCTGGATAATGATCATCTTATTGCCATCAACATATGTACGCTGAGGTCCATCCTCAGCAGGCTATGCAAATCAGGCAAAACCGAGTCTTTCTGTTTAAGATTTCCATAGAAGTATACTAGCACGCTTTATATGCCTTCTGTTCAAATTGGAGAAGAAATACTTAAAATCAAGCAGCAAGCAGAATATCTAGCAAATATTTTCTCGTTCGGTATTAGTACAGAAAAGTAAATGGGGGGAAAGCTTTGGGGAACCGCAGTTTTGCAGCCCACAGAGACCAAGATTGCTGGACATTAGAGCTGTGTGCTGCCTGGCTCTCTAACAAGCACCAGCACTGTCTTTCAATTAAATGGAATGGGCTTCGAGCCCTCAAACGATGAATCTAATCATACCAGGGCATGATACTGTGAATCAACAGAAGGATTAACGTGTAGCTCTTCCATACAGCTTTCCATACCAGCCTCTCAAAGCATATACATAAACATTTAATTAAGCCTCGCAGCGCCCACGCAAAGTAAACAGATATCATTAAACCAACGCATAACTCCACACTTGAACCCAGGCGCAAAAGGGCACAGCTGAATGTTTGCTCCTGCAGATGGAACGGAGAGCACCAAAGATGCTCCCCCCCCTCTGCTGGCAAGCATCCTTCCCCTGCCGAAACACACAGCTCCTTTGGGAGCACGAGGAGTGACACCTCTCACTGGGTGTGCTGTCCAGAGAGCACGCCACGCCGCATCCATGTGGTCAACAGAGAGCCAAAAAAGCAAATAATTTTATAACGGCATCAAAAGTTCCACCGGCTGTGTTTCTGGGATCACGAGTGACGTGCCTGTGACCAGGCTAACACACTGCACATTTATCACGGAACTTGAAAGAAAGGTATATCAGCCAGATAAAAGGTCACTTCGCTGTAACCAGCGGCATTTTACACTCAAGTAGGGCCTTCCCATCCCAAGCAGTTCTGAAGAATTTAGCAAACCTCACAAATTGTGCAGTGGGCCAAGGTGCCACCTGGGGTAACTTGGTGAAGCAGAAGTGAAGCCAGCAGACCCAGAACAATTTATGCCGAGCTTACGTACATTAATATTGGTATGGGGGCGTGCACACATATGAACTTGGTTCAGCTGCTCTTTGGCAAGACACTGCAACATGCGGCCAAGGTTTAAGACAAAAAGAGTAGAATGAACCCATGCAAAACCCCCACCCCCACGCAGGGACTTAGGGACCAGCTCACGAAGGGATCTGGCTGCCAGGCCTGGCTCTGTTCGCTCCCCACAGCAGACATACCCAGCACCTCAGCTTCTTCTGCCACCACTCCTCTTGGAGGATAGTTGCATGCAACTATTCAGTTCCCACCTTGGAAAAAGCTTTTTAGCTGAAATATTTTTCTAAACCCCACATTTTCTTCAGTGCCTGGGAACGGCTAGCAAAAGCATCCTGTGATGATTAATTTTTTTTTAGCGTGTGATTAGCAAGTTTCTCCCTGAGTGGAGACTGGCTAAGGTCCTGAATCTCTGAGACAGTTCAGCCTCCCAAGGACTTCGGCACCATGATTTTTTTTGGCTGATTACCACTTAACATAAATGCTGGAGACAGTGGAGACTGTCTGATGTTTAGTCAAAAAACAGGTGGTTGTTTGAAGCTATAATTTCAGCCTTCAAGGCTGCACTCCTGTATCCTTGCAGGACTGCAGGCATCCTAGTGTCCAAGGAAGACATTCCACTCCCTCTGACCTGACAGTTAATTAATCTTTGAAGAAAGCTACCCCCACCACATGCTGAGGAAGAGCCAAGACTTGATGAGAGGAAAGCTTTGAGACCAGGGGCCTCCTGGTGGGTGAGGAAATGCAAATTATTCCTAGGTGATGGGTATAGGAATGAGGCATCACTTTTATATGGTGATCAAGTCAAGGGAACCTATTTTATTATTGGACAAAAACACAAACCATTTATCTCATTCATCATTTACCTTTAAAGAGAGGAAGACTTGTGCTGCTCAATTTTAAAATAAAAAATAAAAAAATAAATCCACTGTAATTTGAGAAGAGTATGTGTGGCCCCACCACAGTGAGTCTTGCAGTCATTTCATACATCAAATAAAATATCAGCCTTTTATTAAGTCTATTACATTTCTTAATTTGTTTTAGACTGTGTTCACTTCCTTGTTATTGTTTTAAATTCACAAGGGATAATTTTAAACTAATCTTCTCATCTTTTGCAGCAAACCCTCGTCAATAAGCACTGAAAGGATGATTAAAATATCACTCCATGTAGAACAAACTAAGTCAAAATTACTGTGGGGAGTAAATTACCCTAACGGAGATGTAACGTCAATGCCTTAATTTTATGAAAGATTTATTATTGGGGAAAAAGGAAAAAGAAAAGCTTAGTTTTCTTAAGTAAGAAAAGTAAGAAGCTGTAAGCAGGTCTTTGTCAAAATAGCTTTTTCAAACAGATAAGTGACATGCTTTGGTGTAATATTACTTTATTGGCGGTGAAGGAATAACTCAGTGGACAAAAAGTGGCCATAGCCTTATCAGCATAGCAGGGGTATATGTCCAAGTGTCTGTACCGCCTGCATCTTTTCTCTCCTGGCCAGCTCCTCGCTCTCCAGTCATCTGCAGGGCCTGGAGAACCTTCTCTTTGCTGCTGACCTCCAACTTTCACCGTAAGACGTGCGGCTGCAGCGCTGCCGGCGAGGGAAGTACCCTGGTGGCCGCGCCACGGGTGGGTTGCCCATCGCCCCAGCAGCAGCAGGCTGCAGGCACGTCCAGGGCCACCTGAGCACTCGCCCAGGCTGAAGCTCACTACCAGGAAGTAGTTCACTACTAGGAGGAACGCTGCCAGGACCAGAGGAGGGTTTTGTCCCCGTGGCAGCTGCCTCGCATGGTGCTGCAGCCTCTGCCAGCTGCAGAGACGGGCTGAGGGTCCAGGGCTTCGCGGGGGACTCGGGTCCACCTGAGCTCGGAAGGTCACAGAGTTTATCACCTGCTGAAACTGGAGTCCTGGGTCACAACCACACACAGCTCCCCCTCTCTGTACTTCTTAGTTACATCTTCGTGAGCGAGACAAAACTTCACCCTGAACTGACAAGCGCCTTAATGATAACACAGACTTTTAAGTCCCATTTCGCTAGCTCTTTCACCATTCGCCATGGGTTTGGGGGGGCTGGGGTGGATTGCAAGCGCTGGGATGGCAGCAGCTGAATTAAATGCAAAGCAACTAAAAAACTGCAGGAGAAGGCTGCCTTTTACCTTAGGTTCATTTCTACCCAAGGCTGGATTACTGACAGTGCCATTAGTAACTACACAAGATTAAAATGCAAAAATCAGGCTAAAATCAGCACTGGCACTTAGAATTGCCTCCCTTAGGAGGGCACAAAGCAGTGAAAGGCGATCAAACCAGGCTTGTATTTATGTACTGAGATCCAGCCTCCAGTGATGCAGTGGTACTGGCTCCCTTCATCCTTTATCTCACATTGAGTGCCTTGCCATCTCCAGAGCTGATGTCTCTGTCCAGGAACATCCCCATCCCAGCAGTCAGCCAAGCTCCCAGCAGGATCAATCCCACCCCATCTAGCAGGAGCCTCAGCATCTTGGGTGCATTGCACTCAACATGCCTGCCTTCCCCGGCCTGAGCCAGAACCGCTCCCTGTTCAGTAGCTGCAAGACAGCGCTGGCTTGTAAGTCAAACTTCTCACGTTATTTTAACACAGGTTAAAAAGAGAGGGTAATGTGCTCCTAAAATATTCTGGCAACAAGGCTTTAAAGCTGAGCAGTTCCCGAGCTCATCTCCCATTAACATCCCTGCACTGTTTTCCCTCCAGCTACAAGCAGAAGCCTGTAAGGCTTGCAATTTTCATTTTCTGTTTGTTGGCTTCTTTTATTTTTTTGTCTTTCTTTTCATTCCCTCCCAACAAATGTTATTTATTCTCTTGAACCACTTCCAGGATTGCCTGCCTAGTTATTTACCTTTGATTTATATGGAATTGGAGATACTCAGTTTCTAGTCAAACTAATTTTGGAACTTGCTATATTAACCTATAAGCTTCAGGGGTATCTCTTTAACTCTTTAATCTAGATATGAACATTTGAATTCTGCAGCTATTGCATCATCTTTTTCTTAGCTAAGTTCTTTAAAGGTGCCTCACGTTTTCATATTTCTTCCTGGTTTAACTAGGTGGCAAAAAGCAGAAGGACCACGTTTAGCAGTCCTTGACTGATACGAAATGGCACACCTTGAAGTTCTGGATTACAGCCTCTCTGAATTAAATTGTTTTACCCATTCAGATCTGACGCATCTTTCTTTATTCTGCTGCACCTAGTGTGTATTCATAACAAGAGAAAGCCAAATGGCCAGTACATTTCCAAACACTGCCAGCCACTCTGTTCGTAAACTGACCGAGTGCTAATTTAGCCCATGAAAGCAATTCTCAGCAGACCTTTCTTTGCTATTATACAATCAGACAGGTTCCTGTGGCGGACAGTTGATAGACATCTAGGGCCGGACTGACTCAAGCACTGTCAAATATCTGTTGTGGCAAATTATTCTACAGGATAAAAGCAAAAAGCACAGCTGCCAAATTTTATTTATTTATTGCTCTAAATTCCCTGCCCTTTCAGTTACGCTTGCAACGCAGGAACAACAGTTACCTGGCGGTTTCTTGGTGGTGAACAGCTACTGTAGCCCTGCAGAAGCAGAACAGCTCCTCAGGCTGGTCCTGCCTCCCACCAAAGCGCTGGACTGAAAGGACAAGCCTTGTCCCAGGAGCCCACCGCTACCCTGGCTAAAGCACAGACAGATAAGCAGAGCAGTTACGTAGCACAGAGCAAATCCCCAGGAGAACCGGGAAGGGAACCACCGTGCCCAGCACACACACCTCCATGGTGGTCTTACTCCTGTTCTCCCCTGCTTGCTCCACATGGATGTCCCTCGCCCTGCCCCAGGAACATTATTTTATATTTATATATTTAAAATATATATATTTAAATTTATATATATTTTCTGATATATTGAATTTCTCCCATTCTCCTCTGTGAAAACAGACACATAATTCATTTATTTATTCAACAATGCTTGCCGCTTCTGTTACAAAATTACCCTTTCCATTTTGCAGAATCCCCGTTGCCTCATTCACTGCTTATTCTTTACCCACTCGAAGTCTCTCTTATTTATTTTTACCTCCAGTCCAATTCTCATTTTACCTTCTATCTTTGCTGCTCTTCTGCCTCCTTTAACGTTTTCCAGTTTATTCTGTAATCTTTTCAGATCCCCTTTGAGTTTGATGTTTCACAATTCACGTGTCCTTTGCTGCCCCTCTTCCCACTAGAAAGACCCCGTTAGCTGTGTCTGCCTCGTTTTACTTTTGCAGCAAAGTCCTGCTCTCACCCCAGCACAATGGCAAAACTCCTGTTGATGTCAGTGGAAATGGGGCTCTTGGAGCACTTATGGCTTTGCACAATACACACAAGCCCTGGGTGGGGGGAGACAGCGTAATTAAGCAATACAGCATGACAAACCGTGTCGCATCGCTGATTAATGGTGCACCGCCTGTGTAATAAACGTGAGCCTCCGGCACACCTGAGGTGCACATTAATCAGCCCTATTGTACAACCTGAAAACTCTGATTGTTATGAAACGGTACTTAAAAAATTAAAATGCCCTTTTTTTAATGATAGAAATCATTAGTCAGCGTGGAGATCTACTCTTGTGTCCGTGACTCTGTCAGGCTGCAGTGACTTTCCATCACTGTTCCTCTTTATGTGGCAGAAATAAAGACAGGATTCAGTACTTAGGCAGACAACGCGCCTGTTCACCTCTGTGCCCTTGCCCACGTGTCAGGGGGGTAACATGGGCACGGTGGGGATCCGGCAACACGGGCACCGACAGGGCACATCCCTGTGCCACCATCCTCTTTGGCGATGGGTACCACAAGTGAGGGAAGACTCAAAGAAGCCCCCACAGCCAGTGTGCGGTAAGGTTTGGGGAACACCGTGCAGTGACAGCCCCCACAACACCTGCCTGCAGGCCACCCTCCACCTGCCTGGAAATAGGAAGGGACCTTGCATGCTGGGTGGCTTGTACCAGAAGGCAGTAACCTTCCTGTTAGTTGCAGTACTGAGCAAATAAGGCCCATTTGCTCTCATATTTTACTTCTCCTGGCAACCTTACTCATAGTTCCTCCACTTCTTGGGGCCACAAGAAACTTAATGTACAAGCTGCTGGCCCACCTCAGCTGGGAAGGGGTCTGAACACAGGGTGGGCTGATTTACCCAATTAGCATCCCCCTGAAAGCTGCAGGAGCTCCTGCCTTGTACCACCCTTCAAAGCAAATGTGATCACGTCGTACCTGTAAGGTGCTGTGGTCACGGTGCATTCAGAAGGTGCGCTGAGCATGGCCGCATTGCAACGCAAGCACCACCTGCGCTGTTCTGTGCACAGAAAATGATTGATAGCTACTTTCAGAGTCAACCACTGTGCATCTTAAATCCATCAAGCTGGAAATCACAGCCCCGCTGGAACTGTACTGGGTGTGTTTAGCAGTAAGGATTACGTGGGGGTCCTCACTCCGCTTGCAAACCCCGCTCCTGCCAACACCTCGCTCCTTCCACTTACAGCTCACACGTAGCCCCTGGTGCTGTTCTGAGCTGATGCCTTCAGATTCACCATTTCATATCATTTTCCTGTAACCTTAGCCTCCCAGATGCCTTCTGACAGCCAGACCTCCTCCTGCCCACGTGCTCTCCTGCGGCACTCTGCAGGGGGGTCGAGGAGGAGGGAGCCCAATAACGGGGTAATGGTGAGACTGCAGGCATAGCCCCTCTGTAACAGGTCCCCACTCCCAGCTCCACTCCGCAATACACCGCGACTAAAACCTCTCCCACCTTTCTTCCATCTCCCACCAGACAGGCTGCACTCAGTAAGGGAGGCTGAAACCCACTGCCCCTCGCTGGGGGCCGCATTGCACTTGCTGGTGTCCCAGATAATCCTGCGTTATCAGACCTCCTCCTGTGACTCAGCTTTTGAGTCCTGAACAAGGTAAGTAAGAAAGAAGTGATCGCGGTAACATCAGAAACGAGTTGAGAAGCAGACCTCACTCAACAAAGACTGAAGCTTGGAGTTATCCCCCCAACACAGAGCACGATGCAAAAGACCCAGTCCTCCAAATTGCCCATTTTACTAAACAGTTCCTTTCTCTCCGTTCATATGGAGAAAGGCAGCTTGGTGCTATGTTTGTTTTCCAATTTAGGGCCCACACCAACATGTTGCAAAAATGTTGGCATTTTCATTTTGTTCATCTTAATGGAGGGTGACTCAAGCTTAAGCTGTTTGAGTTTGGAAAGCATATCAAATATACAGCACAGCAGAGGGTGAGGCATGCTGCAGCTCTATACCAGGTATATATTTAAAAGTAAATTTCTGTGTTTCTCTTCCAGAACAACCTGATCCCTGTTCAGTTGTGTTGTAGCTGACCGTTTCCTTTCTGAAGAGACCTACCACAAACTCCAGACGTCCAATAGCTTCACATGCCTTCTATTTTTTTGTTCTTCGTCTTCTTTTTCAAAACACTGCAACTTTCTTGAAAGCCTCTCAAATCCATAGGCACAAGTCGCTATATACTTTCTATGACCGCTGTGTAAGCATAGTCAGAATGGCTGCTGAGCACCCTGAGAGGTCCAAGGCACTCATACATCCAGAGCTGTTCCTCCTCGGTGCTGCAAAAGGAGCACAAAACCTCACTTGGCCCCCGAGACCTTCTGCACACACAGCAGGTTTTCTGCAAGTTAGGGGCTGACATACCCACCCCATCCCCCCTTTGCTCTCACGCCATAGGGTGTAGGCGCACAGGTCGGTTGCAGGTGGTGGTGATTTTACTTTTTGTTATTAATTGGCTCTGCAAATCCATAGCATACCTAACTGTGCTGGATCCCAGCACAGCTTTTGGGGTTGATCTTTTTTCTTTCCGCCCCCCCCAGATGCAAACTGCAATGTTCTGGGGAAGCAGTGAACATCAAGGACAGGTACCAGATATTTGCTAGCTAAATCAAAGCTCTTGTCTTTCATCAGGAGGAGGAATATTAATTGTAATAGAACCATAGGTTGGTTTGGGTTGGAAGGGACCTTAAAGATCATCTAGTTCCAACCCCCTGCCATGGGCAGGGACACCTTCCACCAGACCAGGTGCCCCCCCCGTCCAGCCTGGCCTTGGGCACTGCCAGGGATGGGGCATCCACAGCTGCTCTGGGCAGCCTGGGCTGGTGTCTCATCACTCTCAAAGTGAAGAATTTCTTCAATCTCAATCTAGCCTTGTTCAGTTTAAAGCCATTCCCCCTTGCTCTACTGCTACAGGCCCTTGTAAAAAGCCCCCCTTCCCCCCAGCTTTCCTGTCGGCCCCGTTAGGCACTGGCAGGTGCTGCAAGGTGTCCCCGGAGCCTTCTCTGCTCCAGGCTGAGCAACCCCAACTCTCTCAGCCTGTCTGCACAGGAGAGGGGCTCCAGCCCTCCCATCATCTTCATGTCCCTCCTCTGGACTCGCTCCAACAGGTCCATGTCCTTATGCTGGGGGCCCCAGAGATAAACACAATGCTCTATTATTATAGTACTCTTCTATATTACACAGCATCCCGGCAGGGTGGGGGTGGGCAGTGTCCCCCGGAGCCCCCAGCCCAGCCCTGCTGCAGCAGCTCTCCCAGAGCGGGCTGCACAGAGCCGCCTCCAGGCGCGTTGGGATGGCTCCAGAGAAGGAGACCCCACAGCCCCTCGGGGCAGCCTGTCCCACGGCTCCGACACCCTCACGGTAAAGGAGTTTTCCCTCATATTCCGGTGGAACTTCTAGTGTTGCACTTTGTGCCCAGCGCCCCTTGTCCCGTCGCTGGGTACCACTATTCTAGAAGAGTATGCACCACAACCAGAAGCAGCAATCTAAACATTTGCTTGTTAGGGCTGAATTTAGCGTTATGGAAGAAAAGAAAACTGTGTATTTCATACAAAATACAACCCGGAGTAGCTGTTTTCTAGGATGCAGCAGAACCTTATGATTTCTAAGTCGTGTAACCAGCTGGTTACATGGTTACAGAGGAGCAAGATTTACCACAGGGCATACGGGCAGCGTGACAGAGGAACCTTCTCTGGAGACCCTGCTCTGGGCACAAGGGAGCTGCACAGTCCAGGCACAGCCATGGGTGCTGGTGTAAATCAGAGCTACCAATGAAAACACTGTGACAGAATAAATGTAAACCATCAGAGGGCCATAATTCAAATAGCAGCACAGGAGCAAATAAAGGCTGAGACAAGTGGCTCCAGCTAGAGTTAGATTGGGGGGGGGGTGGGGGGGTGGGGGGGGGTGGGGAGTTATAGGAGAAGCCCCACTGAAGGCGGCAATTCCTGAGTGTCTCTTTGTTCAGCCTTTACTCATCTAATCCGAAATCCTCAAAACGTTTTCTAAAGTATTCCGTTTTGGTTTGGTTGTGGGGGGGGGGGGTTTGTTGGGTTTGTTGTTTTTTTTTTTGAAGTGAATCACTCTTTTGGCTGTGACTCTCTGCTCTCCAGCTAGTAAGAAAATTTCAGAAGTTTTTGTCGTAAATAGCTTCCAGCAGAGAATGATTAGCATGAAGACTGATTGTGTGATTTGCCATAGTATATGGTAAATGTTTTCTGCAACTAAATAAGAAGAGCATGATCCTGCTCTGTGGGAGGGCTGGTTTAACTGCTCAGAACATCCCAGGGAAACAAAGATGCGGTTAAGAAACTATAAAAGAAATACTAAATAGCATTTTCTCTTTCCACCACAGAAGGTCAGAATGACCTAGCACGGTTGCAGTAACATTTTTAACTTAGACGATGATAATTACAGGTACGATACATTTCCACCTTTAATACTGAGAGAAAAATACTACACTTGATGTTAATCACACCTTCAGTACCAAACCGTCACGCATAGCCATCAGTGCCCTTCAGCCATCCGTGGGACCAGCTGATGGGGCACAGCATCTCCACCTGACCTGCAGCAGCGGTGAAGACAGCTTTTTCCCTGAGCTCTCAGCCCCGTACAGCCGGGTTGTGCTTCCAGGCTCACCAGAGCTACAAGAGATTTATCTTGTAAAAATGTAGATACCCTCAAATGCACAATAAACTTAATTACGTTCCAGCCTGAACTACTCACACTCCCATCCTTGTGCCACAGAGATCAAAGCCTGCCTTCTGCTTACTGCATAGGCAACTAGAAAGCCCCACCAGATGCCTGCTCAGCCCATTGTCTTCGATAAAGAGAAGGCATTTTAAAGGAATGTCTCCCATATTGTCATCCAGAACGAATACACAAAATTAACAGCAGGTGTTGAGATCTTTGCAGACATGATCCCTTTTTCTATGACGGAAAGAGCCTTATTTATTTCAGAGCAAAGCAAGCAGGACACTCGTCTGGGACCCCAGGGGAATGTGCAGACTCCAGACTGCCCCTGAGAGAAGAAAAGGACCCATCTGTCTCAGGTCTCCAGCTCTCTCTGTGCACGCGTGACATGATTTCAGCCACTCGTGCAAGCAGCTGTGAATCATTCGAGCTGCTTCTCTACCGCAGTAGCACTGCAGCACTGCTGAGCAGCGAGAAGCAGGGCAGGCAGCACCTCCAGGGAAAGGGAAACACTGGGACAAAGAGCCCTTGAACTTCTCCTCCATCTCCCTCCCAAAGGAACAGGCAAAGGGGGTCCTCAGACCTGGGAGAAGAGAGGAGGTGGGACGTGGGCAGCTGCTGGAATTTAAGGCTGCTGTATGGCAGCCGGCAGCTTTTCATCAAATACTCGATGGTTCAGTCTCACCTGGGGCTTTGCAAGCCGAGCTCCAGCCAGCGGAGAGCTGGTGATGCTCTCATTTCCTTGCACGTGGTGCAGGCTTGAGCGGGAGGGAAGGGTTAAAGGGTCAGAATGCAGACTGAGAAAACATAGCACATGCACAGGAATCCCCATACATGAAAGGAGGGGGAAAAAAGTCAATCTCATACAACACGTGTTCTTTTAAAGTTGAGACCGATGATCTCAGCAGCACATCTTTTTGGTTGGCCGTGCAAAATTCAGCCCGTTTTGATATGCTGTAACACATGCAGTAGGAACAAGATTTTTGGCTGGCAGATGAGAAGACAACCATGCTTGCTGACAAAACTTCAGCACTCACAGAAATCATTGCATGCAACTATATATATGCCTTTAAACACATTACTGCATTGCCCTCACAGAGGGCTAACTTTGCAGTAAGCTCGACATATTTGCTGTAGTGGGTATTTGCTCAGAATGGGATTATCTGAGCCAAATTCCCTGTCTCAGGGTCCATGTCCTAAAGAAGGGTACCAGTTACTTACTGCATAGGCAATAATTTACCTGGAAAGGACATAAAAAGCTCCAACTTAATTAGCAAAAGCCAAACTGAAAAGATTCAGCTCAAGAGCACTTCAATCATTATTTCAGTCCCACTGACTTTCAGACAGATTTTTCATGTGCTTAAAAAAAAAAAATCAACCAAAAAATCATAATCAGTGCTGCAAAGACCCTATGGGAAATCCTGGGTTTGATTTCCCAGCCTGGTTTTTGATTTCACTTCCCCTTCTGTAGCTGGTAGTATCTATGCACTAACATTATTCTCCTTTCTGCTCCAATTTGGGCTCGGAGCCTTCTTAAACTGATTTTATGCTTACTTAAGAAACTGTGTTACTTCCAGCAAGAGATGGCTTTTACTGAGAGCATTTTCCCCAATGACTTTTTAATCTTCCTGCCCTTGACCTTTCAGTTCAAAATATTAAACAAATCACAAGCTATTACTTGTATTTATTAGACCACTAAAAGCCAAACCCACCTTGTTCTAAAAGTTATGCAGGAAAAGGGGAGCCCAGAGCAAGGAGGACTAGATAATTATAGTACAAAAGACCAAACATAAGTGAATTATTCTTGTGACATTTTCCATTCTTGTTACCATCTTCGTAATGAAAATGAGGTGTCAGAAGCTTCATTCCTTATACCCAAACTTTATGTGACTTCAGTTACGTGCCACATTACTTTGAGGTTTTTCAATATTTGCAAGCTGGGCCAGCTAGCCATTCCCCTAAATTTCTGATTAGAGACTCAACAACCCATGGGAGAGGACTAGAAAGCCCAGCTAATTGATGCATATTTCTTCAGCAGAGCTGATGCAACACCTGGCTGCTGAGAAAAGCATTTGAAGACACAAGTCCAAGTCCTCACCCTTTATAAACACATAGATATGGAAAATCTCACACAATAGCTCTTCTGTGCACTGCACCCATTAAAAGGCAGCATGGAGAGATATGCAACAGGTTGAAAGGCAGCACACAGAAAAACGCAACAGGTTGAAGGTAGAATTTTTCATAAAACAGAAATTCTCAGTAAGGAAAAGCACAAACTTCCATGAGCAAGATGCTTAGGAACAGCACCACAACTGCAAGGTTTAGTGCTATTTCAGATGAAGAAGCTATAAGGACAACACTTTACAGCAATAGATATCACAATGGTTTCCTTCCATTTCTTCCCCTGACTACGTTTCAGACCAACAAATATTAATTTACCTTGCCATCATCTGGTTTTCAGTTCAAGTGGGGCGTGGAGAATTTGAACAGGCTTCACGTATCAATGTACTCCCAGAAATTCCTCCACGTGCAATGCTGCTGAATAGCAGCGTTTATTCACGTGCTTCTGCTCAACCCCATTCCTGCACGAGGAGCTGCAGCGCATTAACTGGAAAGGCTACAAAAGGGCAAACAGCACATATCGGTGAGGAAGGGGAAGGTGTTCAGGTGCAAGCACAATATATTTAAGTGTATGACTTGAGGGTACGGAGTCAAAAGAACGTGATAACAAAAAGTATATTTGAGGAAGGCCTTCACTAGTTATTTTTCTTTGCAGGGGAAGAACCATGAGCTTTCTCAGAGCTCCTGCAACATTCTGAGGTGACAAAGAGCTGATGCCCCAGCAGTGGCTGGGTGTTTCACCCTTCCCTGGCAAAGGAAGGTCCGCTAGCACCCTGGTGCGGCTTCCAGCAGGAAAGTGAAAACTCCTGCTGGCATGGTTCTCAGCCCAAAGCAAGTATTACAAAGTTTGCTGTTACTGCTTATGCTATCGCTGCGGGTATCTGGACAAAGACGTTATAAGACAACGGAACGGGCTCACATGCTGAAAGGCAGGGGGCTTCCAAGCGACACTTTCACCAGAGCCCTGGCTGCATGAAACCCGTTCTTCTTAGGAGACCTAGTGGTGTTTCAAGGTTACCAAGTTTTACAGCCAGCCCCCCTGTAATAAGGTGAGGGCAAAGAACATTTTGCTTTGAAACCAGCACACTTGCTATTACTTTCACTGCACTCTGTTAAGCACACGTCACAGCACCGTCTCAGTCTCTGTTAACAATCATAAAGACATATCAGACACTTCCTAAGAATCAGGTTACAAAAATGTAGCTGAGAGACATGCAAGGACATAAAAATTCCGATGAGATAAAAGCATCCCTGTTTACATAGCAATTCTGCTTCATTAGACTCAATGCTGTTTCATTATATTCAATGCCATTTAGTTTTGATGTTCGTTTCAAGGCTGCTTATTTATACCGAGGCAGAGTGAGGGAAACACAGTAAAAAACTCTGTGTTGGATGCAATGTCGAAATGGGGTTTAATATGCAATAAAATGTCTGTATCGTGTTCTAGTTAAGAAAGCATCACCATTTGCTCACATATGTTACTATACAAACTATACCCCAAGATCAGATTGGCCTTCAGATATCAGATGCTAAATCCCCCAAGCAGAGAAACTCTTGGCTGAGGCTGCTCAGACACTGTTCAGAATAGAGAGATTATTCCCCCTCCCCCCCCCCCCCCCGTTTATGCACACTTTCTGCTAGGTGAGATTCACTCCTATTTGAGGCGTTAAAGGTGGCTTTTTTTTCCTCAGGGATTGATTTTGCTTGTTAGCAAAATGGATGCAGACATCCATCTGGGGTCTTCTGTTGGTGGCAAAAATGTGGGGACAGGGGCTGGAACCATTTAGGCAGAACAGACTACGTACTCCGCTGTAAAATTGCCTACTTTCTTGAAATGTTTTTATCAAATTTCTTACATGCAGCAGCTCAAACCCACTAAGGGTTTAATTTTTCATTTTATTGTATCTTGCTATAGGGTTTCCCTGAAAGTGCATAAACTTATTTTAATTGTTCCCAGTGCTGACACCCATTTAATTAAATGGTAGTACTATAGCAAGATTTATTATCCAGAAACAGAGACTTTTTAAAAGCAGTAATGGAACATGTAATAGATGTGTCACATTTTAAAAGCCTAATTGAATCTATTGTTTCTCTATGTCCTCAGCATGTCTCTCTCAAGTGTAGGATATAATTTTAAATGCCTGCAATGTTTATTTCAATGATCATATGAGCCAGATCCACATTTAGGATGGTTGCTCTTGGCAAAGTGAAAGGAGCATTTGCTGAGAGCATGTGTGATATGGGACGCCGAATATAACTCGGATAAGTGGAAGGAGTGAAAACAAGAGAATGTGTTTTGCTCTTTGAGGTTCTCATCTGATGTCCTTGGATGGGAAAGGGAGCTGACTCAGGCTTAGGGAGGCAGGTGGAAATCCAGTCCTTTTCCCTCTCAACAGATACAGCTTTTGGGGTTTTCCACCCTCAGACTGACCCTGACCCCCACAGAGATGAACAAGGGGGAGCTGGAGGGCCAGGGAACCTTCCCACCTCGCCAAAGAGCCTTTACAAGACAGCAGACCCCATCACTGGGGTGATGCTGGGGCTGAGCTCCACCTGCCTCCAGGCAGGGAGCAGGGGTGGCTCTGGAATCAGCAAGGAGGACAGCAACGCCACGGTTTTGAAAACATCAAAATGCTGATGAAAAACAAAACACGCTGATGAAAACATCAGAAAACACTGATGCTTTCCTAGGGATGCCTCCTAGGACAGGCTGTTCTGCACTGCCCCTTCCTCAGGGATGTGCCTCATAAATAAAAGTCATTTGTCTGGAGCTGGACAGGAGAGCAGCCCTGCAGGAGCTCCCCCCAGTCCAGGGGGGTTGGTGGCTGTGGTTTTGGAACCACCCCGCGTGCTAGCTTTCAGATACTAAGGGGAGAAAAATCACAGCGATGATTATTAGGACAGAGCCAGGTAGGATTTTCCAAAGTTCCCAGCATTAGGCAGACCCTACAGCCAGGACGGGAGGTCCCAGCACTAGCAGGGGTAATTAGGCTCCCACCTGCCGTTCCGAAAGAAATGCCCCTTCGCCCATAATCTCGAAGCAGAGATGTGCAACACTTCAGAGGCAAGCTGAGCTCCAGCCGAGAGGAAGGACTTCAGCCCTTGAGGCCAACTCCTTCGTCCCAGAGGCGTTTCAGCAGCCGAGCAGACCGTGGGGCTAAGCTCAGGGTTGTCGCTGCCGTGATCAGAATCATTGCACTTCATCCCTTCTGCACCGTTAATACAATCACAGTTGATTTTAAGGGCAATCAAATACTGCAGGTCCCTAAAAATGAGAATAATGAGAGGCACCAAGGGAGGCAAATTCCCTTAGAGATCACGGGAGATTATCTTAAAGAAGAAAATTCAGTACAAGCTAGATATCAAATGTTGTAACTCGTGCAAAATACCCTTTTATGGAGAATCAAAAGCATAGTGGTTATTTAGTCTTTGCCATCTATAACCTTTTCTAGTGAAGAATACATTGTAATTATTTAGTCTTAAATAAGTAATCAGTTTTTTCCTGCTTTAATATTCTGAAAATAATTATATTACTTAAGGTTCATTAACTGTTTCCAGCAGAATAACCAGCTTTATTTAATTAGCTAGATGAAGCTTTTTAGTTAGTTTCTTTCTTTCCATCACTGATTAAGCATTAGTTTCAGAAGATTAGCAACTATTTTCTTCCAGTCAATATGCTCTCTAGTTTATAATCTTCTCAGGGAGGGGGAAAAAAAAAAATACGGTAATTCAAACTGAAATGCTATGATTACTGTAGACAAGACATCAATGAGAAACAGGGTTTGCTGAAGTCTTTCACCCGCTATCCTGCCCTTAGCAGCAGAAATGGTAAAATGCTCAAAAGCAAAGTGAATACCACTTGTAAGGGACCAGGTACTCATGCTACACCCTTTGTTACTGAGCAAGAACTGTGCTCTGGAAATCCTCCAAGGGATGCTGGCATGAAATAAGCATAAACCCAATGTAATACATCAACCGTGTATTCCACTCACCCAGTTTTGCTGCCAAAGCACATAACTTTACAGGTTGAAAAATGAACTGTTACTCTTCCAATCCAATTCCAGCATGTGGAAATGACCACCACATTATGGACATCAAATATTCAAGATTTAATTCTCTTTCCTAAACCTGACTTCAGGCAATTCCTGCAGCAGTGAATTCCACTGGATTTCTGTAAGTAAACCTTGCCTCTGCATGCTTCAGCTGCCCCAAAAGGACTACATACCCAAGTCCTGTATATGTGAGACCGTTTTTGCAAAGCACAGCCTCATGTATGTTACCCTGGAAGAAAAAGGTGGTGAATGGGATGGAAACGGTGAAAGTAAGGCAGAAAGCAGCTTGGAAACAAATGGATGCTCCCCGGGTCGGTACCAAAACCGCCACCAGGAAGGAAACAGCCCTACCACCCTCCATCCTGCCAAGTGGATGGGCAGGAGTGTGGCAGGCTGCAGTCCTGGGGCAGGAGCCGGGCACTGTGAAGCCAGCACAGGCAAGCACCTTGCTCGCCCAGCAAGCGAGGAATATTTTTATCAACAATTTACAGTCCTATCTGACCAGTCACTGCAATCATTTGCCACTTTCCCCTCACTGAAAACCATCCAACCTCCACAGTGCCAAAGATATGGGCTACCAAAAAGCAATTACCATGGGGGTTTTTACATATTATAAATATATCTACTTATATATCATTATGATGATAATATAACTTTTACTGTATTGAGGAAATCAACAGCGTTGTAGAAACAAGATCCAACCACATCAGCTCTCAGCTACTGTCCCATTTTTCTTAAATTTTAGCAACCAAAGCCTCCCTCCATATCTACAAAGCATACAAATACAGGCATGAGATTTTACATTCCTCCTTTCAGTATGGAAAGAAATAGTGTCTCAGCCTGCTTTGCCAGTTAATTTTTGTGCCCTTGGCAAATTGTATTTGCCTGCAGCAGTAAAGCAGAACTTTCTCATCTGTCCCTGCAGCGCATGCCCTCGGAAGCAAGCGCAGCCAAGCAAACACATGCACCTGCTGCAGACTTCAAAATGATGCAATGTTTTGATGTGCCATGGTAGTGGTATCAGCAGGGGTTTCATGATTGGTATAGAGATCTTTAGCAAGGGCATGAATCTATTTCATTATAATAAACACCCTAAATGAAAATCCAGTTTAACTGAAAATGTCAAATCTCTGTAGATGGCAATTTTTAATTACTATTCATTGTCACCTATTCTGTGCTCAAGGCCTTTTTTTGCATGCATACAAACAAGGTCTAAGATGTCAGTTACATCAAAGATCTCCTACTTTGGCAACATAAAATGACTTTACAGTGAACTACAACTACACTTCTTAGGAGGCCTTTTACGACCCAAGCAGGAGTCAAGTCTTAAGGGAGACCTCTGCCTGTCCCCGTTTTGATGATAATACACTTGACTTGCAAGAAAGCTGCAGGTATGCCAAACAGCCAGGAGCAAACCAAGGAGTATAGTTCTAGCCACTGACACTTCTGCTTCCAAGTTCTCGCCGCGTTATCTGTTGGTTGTTTTCTGAGCACAGGCATGCTACCGGCTAATGCAAAGGCCACCTCTGATCTGCTCTGGTGCACAGATGCAAACCCTGCTCATAGCACCCAAGCAAAGCAACTCACTCCTAATGCAGAATCCGTTCTATACTTCCATGTAAATAAGGAAAACAAATGTGTTGGGAATATCTAGTCTGGACGCCTCCATGGCACACGCAATGGGTGCCCACGTAACGACCCCTGCAGCAGAGGGAACCACACGCTATAGGTGCCTGACAGGTAGGTTCTGGGAAGAGCCTTCGTTTATTTACATGAAGTCAATACGTACCCAGCCAGCTGACAGTCAGAATTCAGACACCGTTTAACGCAGCTGTCAGTATAGTGGTTTACATGATCTCTGTGAGCATTATATACATTTTAGAAGTGGGTAAAATCTGTCCAGAACTCAACAAAACCTGTCCATCTATTGTCTGGGCACTGCAAGAAGAATGAAAGAGACACCAAACCATTTTTATTTCTTTTTAGGCAAGTGATGGGATCACGAAGCAAGAAAAGATCTCTCCTCCCTGCATAAGCAGCTACTGAGTTAGAAACAAGCCTTTACAAAGGAAGGACTCAACAGGGGCTTGTATAAGGGTGAGGGAAAACTGACAGCACATGGCACTTCAGTGCCTAAATTCCCAGAGCACAATCAGAGCTGGAAGGTAACTGTTAAATTCTACCTGTGAAGCAAAGTTTCTCCTTTAAACATAGGCCTTCTAGGCAGGCGACTGCAATTCCCTGCAAGAATCAATGCTATTGGGGTGGCTTCAGTACTTAATAGGCAGAATAGTATAAACACAAATTCTTCAGGATTAAAGACAAAGAATTTCATGAACATTTTTTAACCTTATTACATTGAGCATGCTGCTCCATCTCCCTCTCCCTCAAAGTCTGGCTGGCAACAAAACCAGAGGATTTAGCCAAAAGCTCCGAGGCAGATGCAGCACTGATGTTAAACACCGGCGTCGCTGACTCCGGTGAGTTAGTCCTGGCTACCACGATCAATTTGCACCAAGAGCAAGTTCACTGCTGTGGTTAAACCAGTCTGTAGGAAGAGCTCCTCATTAAGCAAAAGGAGTCCTAATTAAGGAGTACAACTAAGATCTTGAGCCAGGATTAACTGGCAAAGCTTTACTGACTGTAGCTCTCTCCAGACTTCCAAAAATTTCTTTCAAAACCTTGTGGGTTTGACAGCTGTTGCACAGATGCTCCTTCCCTCCAGCTCCGAGACTCTCTGCTGGCTCTGCCCTGCTTTTCTGTACCCCGATGGCACATCGCAGCTCTGAAAACCAATGCTGGCTCTACATTTCCTCGTCTGTGCTCATTGCCAGAGCCTTTTGTTGTTGCTGTTGTTGTTCCTTTTCAATTTAGTGTTGTCATCTTGATTGACTAAATGGCAAATCTTGCCATAGCTGATGTGGTTTTCAACTCACCATTCACGAAACAAGCCTCTAGTCCTCAGGGTCACAGCTGGGAGAGCAGGAAGAAAGCAAACAAATTAAAAAATGCTGACACTTACTCCTTTTCATGGTGGAGCGATTTGCAGGGAAGCTTCACGTGATTTCTCTCTGCTCGGGAAGTCTCAAACACATGCTCCTCAGCCTGTAGATCTGTGTCAGGTTTTGGGAACACGAAACGTCATTGCAGTCAGTCACCACTCACTGTCCACCCAAACATAAGCACACCGGCTTCCTTACCTGTCCCCACCTTGTCTGGGAAGCTTTTTAAAAGAGCTGGTCACCAAACCCAGTTTTCATCTACTTTTTTAAAGAATCGATTAGTTATCTACCCACCCCACCCCAAGACATTTGTGTGGCATCCTGCAACAGGTTTGCATTGCATCTTGATAATTTAGGATTTTCTTTCCCTGCTGTCTGCAGTTATGGAATTTTGGTGGAGTTTTTTTTCATCTGCTCCATCTGTGATGCGCAATGAATTTCTGTTAGACTTTACACTAACTGTCCTCCCAGTTTAAATCTTCTCAGAGAACCTGTTTACCTGTGCTTACTATCCAAGCAGCGGTGTAATAAATCACCTCAATGGACATACAATGTGGTTGTAAGACATCAAGCAATGCTGACCAAGAATACTATCACACTATAAGCAGGAAACTCATGTTACAAACATGATTCGCTTGCATTAAACACAGTATGAGGTCAGATCTTTTATGCAGCAACGGAGGCAACAAAGGAGGTTATGGACAATACCATTATCAGGATACAGAATTATCCCAAATATGGCAATACCTTGAACATGTCAGTGGGCCTGATTCTGCTCTGAATTAAAATGATATCATTATGGTTCCTCTTGCTTTTTACTGGAAAAAGCAAAATGCAAATACCCCTTGGGAACTAAATACTTGCATGTACATGTGCGTTATATATTGTGATAGCACTTGGACAATATTACAAATATGATATCCTTCCACAGAGTGGGGTTACCTTGTGTGGTACCCCTCCAGGGCTCACAGGTGCCCCCCCAGCCCTCCCCAGAGCCATCCATGAGGCTCCTGGACACAGAGAACCTGGTGGGACATGTGTCATGAGGTATGAAAGCCTTGTCATTACAGCAGCGCCTAGAATATCCAAGCAGAGACTAGGGCATCATTGTGGTACCTACTTTAAAAAACATAACATAAAAATGTGAAGCAGACGGCACCAAGGGAGAGGTATTACCATCATTTGATAAAGAGGAAGAATTCAGATGACAGATTCAAAGATGACCACACCAAAGCATCAGGCAGAGCCACACGACATGCCCACACAATCTGGGTCATCTGCCTTCGCATCAGGATGCACCTCCTTCTCCTTACTCACCTACAAGTCACTCTTCACTTACATTAAAAAAAAAAAAACCACAAACCACAGCCAAAAGAAACATCAGTTCCTGAAACATCCCATGAATGCATTCACATTATCTGGGAAGATAGCGCTGTCACCTCTAAAGGATGATATACTGAGCAAGAAGAGTATCTGTATGATATGGAAGGGACCAGAGCACCTGCTAAGTTACAGAGATGACAGAGTTGCATAACATTACTGTCGAGTCTACAAACCCCGCGTTTATGCCGCTTACCTACTGGCAGCCATGGATCCCAGCAAATTATGGGGAAATAGGGATGCTATCCTATAGGAAAGGGTTCCAGAGATATCAGAAGGAGTTGCAGTCCACAGTAGTGTTGTGCAAGAATGGTTGCTCAGAGCTTAGTTAAATTTAGCCTTTTTCTTGTGGCTATCAAGAGACTTCACCAGCCATAACAGAGACAGAATTATAACCCACAGGCATTGCAAAACTTTGCGTTAAGGAGTCAAAGGAGAGAATTAGGTCAAAATGATCTGAACCAAAAATCTAGTGATAAGAAGGGAGGAGAGAGGGGGAAAAAAAAGAAAGAAAGAAAGAAAAAAAAAAAAAAGAAAAATATACACCACACACATCTTCAGACAGAAGGAGGGCAAAAGTCAGGGGGGGGATGAGACCCAGCCACTAAGCCACTAAAGCAGTAAGGAGACACGACACGATGAGGAGATGTCATGGTACATGAAGCAAGTAGTTTAGCAGCAAAGAAACAGATGGAGAGTGCAAATGACTGTGTCTGCAACACCACATGCTTGTTGTCACCCTTCTGCTGCACCACCTGTTCCCACCTCACCTTCTGAAGCAAAAAAGATCACACAGCCATTGGTTTTTCTTTGGCCTCATAGGTAAAGCTTACTGCAGCCTTCACAGTGAAGTGGATGAGGAAAGTTCACACGATCTTTTACATTGCCCAAGTAGCATGAGCTGTAGACTCCAGCACGTTGGCCACAAGAGTCAGCTGGCCAAAGCCAGCATCTTCCTCAGACCCAGAAGAGGACATCTGCCTTACCCCGGTGTTGTCTTTCTGGTTTATAAGTTCTGTGGACCCTCCACCCTGAGAAACAGTCAGAGAAAACTCACACAGAAAAGCAACTCTTACTTGCAAGGCTTCAGAAAACACAATCCCAGGCCTCCTCTTGATGGATAAAAAGTTGGTTTGATATAGTTCCATTCCTAATTCACAGAGAAAACATAAGAATGTGCCAATGTGGGGTCAGTGGATGATTCTCTGGGTCAAATTTTGCTCACAGCTGTATGAAAACAAATTTGTGCGTTCATTTAATTGGTATTTACATTAGCGCAACCGAGTGAAGAAATTGCCTGGTCAACTCTGAACTGACTGTCACACTACGACAATTCAAAGCACAAAAAGCCACCTGTTGAAATAGGCAGTTTTATACCATAAACAGCACAACAGAGCACGAACCTAAAGATCAGATGTGCAGCCAGAGCTTTACCCTTTTTACATGCCATGAAGTCTATTTATTTGGAGATAAAAATCAGACTTACAGGTGAGGTTAAACTCAGACACCCAGAAACCTAAAGGCCAGATCAGTTTTTCTGCCTTTGCCCCCCTCACCCCTGCCCACAGCAGGGGCCAGCCTGCCACACCACCCCCAGCACCCCCCCGCGGGATGCACTGGCTGAGCCCGGAGCGCTGCCACAGAGCTGCAGCAACCCCAAACTTCAGAGAAATCCCATGAAAAGCCTCAAAAATCATATAGCATGGAGGATCCCTTAGCTGTCCTCAGTTACTCAGTTACTCTACACAACAGGGTAGGAACAGGTACGCTAACTGCTGGTTTTTGCTTTCCATGCTCTTTAGCAGATAAATAACCTTGGCGTAGGAGCCATCTCTTTTAGGTTACTGACTGGCAAGCTCTGCATCCTTACAAGTGAGAGATACCACCTCTTAGCACCACAACCACTTCATTTTTAAGAATGCACTTCCATGTGTTCTCCCATGGAGATCTTATCTTAAAGAGGGAATTTCCTACACATCTCCAAGAGTCACTATGTGGTACTCCTTGCAACCCCATCCCAAAACTTTGCTACGAGGCTTGCAGAACTAATAAATTTAAAAAATAAATAAAAAAAGAAGCTTCAGCTAGGGTTAAGCTGCTGGTGAGCCAAGGTCCCTGCTGCCCACGTGCACAGGCACTGACCCACAAACCATCTCCTCTGCCCAATGCCTCCACCCATTAGTCTCCTCCAGGCTCCCAGGAGCTGCTGAGATCTGTTTGTACAGCCCTTGGGTACGCCGGGTCCCTGACCCATACTGACTGTTCCCAGGCACAAGTGCACCACAGATCACAAAGAAATCATTAGCAAATCTAAGGGACATTGAAAAGCAGCAGCTTTTCACCTGCTTTCAGCAGACAAGAGGGAACTTGTGCTCTCCCCAGCTTCTTAACTTCTACTTGTACAATTAACACTCCTTGATTTCACTTTATCGTCATGGGGCATTTTCCTATTTGAAATTGTTTATTAACCTGAACCAATTTTTTTACTATGTATTTACATTTAATCATCTAGCAAGCCTGATTATCTTGAGTACTAATAATAATCAACACATTACTAACATCACTTTAGTTTTAGGCTGTATGACTAAACACTGCAAATTAATTCTAAGTTAATCAGTTTCATTAGCTATGCAAATATTTCTTTGGCTTAAAGCATTAAATCAGATTTAATTTGCTAAGACAATATTCATCGGGACTTTATGCAATGCAATCCATTCTTGTTTTCCACTAATTAAGGCATGTTGCACTGTGGGGTCTCTATGCAAAAAAAAAAAAAAAAAAATCTAAAAAGCCAAAACTGTTAAACTTGTGCCTTTATTTGCAACTTTTATATTATGACAAGATCTGGAGGTGAAAGAAAAAAATTCAAGGAAGTCAAGGAAACACAAGAAATCACAACTTCCCCCTTAGCAGAATTTAGAATGGATTTAGAGATATTTAAATTTAGATACATCATAAATGTTGTCTTACAAGATCGCTGTGTTGAGTTTTTCTTACTGCAAGAGTAGTAACACTACCTCATAGCGTATAAGCGTAATCTCATTTGTGCCTTAACTCCAAAGTATTTCAGTTGAAAGTGAGAAGCAAACTCACTTAGAGAGCTGAGGATGCTAAAGTGCAGAATTATTCCTTACGGAATACGCAGATACATAGACAGAAAATAGTTTGTAAGAAATTATGAGTGTAGACAAATATTCCGGAGTTGGCCACTCCTTTGAACTTATTTGGGCACAGGTTTCCTTCCCATCAGTGTGTGTTCTGCCTGTGCAAAACCACACAATATTGTTGAGCACAGAATTAAGAACCTGGCCTGCTGGGCAGGAGATCATTAGCAATTACCTAAACACCGGGTTCTTACTTCAACAAGCAAACGGGGAAATTGAGTACATGAGAACCAGATGAACCTACGGTCTACTCCGAATGGACTGCAGCAGATTCAGCTGCTGGTGTCCTCCTTGCTGCATGATCTCTGGGCCTACGGGTGAAGAGCTGAGTACCCAAAGTACCAGCTCACCCAGAAATCACTAATTACCCCTGTAAAAGAAGGAAGGACAGTAATTAAATCAGCATAACTCAAACTGCCCATGCGGCTTGGCTTCTAGATGCCTCAGGTCTTCATTTTCAATAACCCTGTCCTACAAAGAGGGATGCTTTAAGGATTGCAAAGTAGCGGAAGTGCTAAATGTAAAAGCACTATGTAAAAGTTTGCTACTGGTTTTCCACCTGTTTAGGGATAAATCCAACATCACCAATGCCAACAGCATCATGGAAACAGTGCATTTGGAGGACCCATTTCCAGGAACACCTTGCTGTTTTAGCTATGGAAAGGGGTTTCTTGCCATCAGCCCTGTGACCGCCGAATAGAATGGCGACAGGATCACAAACGTAACTCAGAGACAGCGAATGGTGCAAGTCAGTAAAAGCTCATTACTCCTATTTTACATCATATCTTCACATTTCTGCCCTGTGCATTTCTCACTCTTTAAAAAGCTTAACAGATTAAAGACTGGCCCCAAGCCACAGAGTTGTAAAGCTTTAGTGTTGATGAGCAAAGAAAGGCCACGGGAAAATAGGTATTGAATTTAGACCTAATTTTCCATTTGATGTATTATAAGTGTCACAGGGCTCCAAAAAACTCTTCCATTTCAGATAAGCCTATACCTTGGCCTATCGAGTGCTGGTGATTTCAGTGAGACTGAACCATGCCTGGCATTTTTCAGGTCCCTCTCAACACTCACCACAGTCAGACCGTGACAGGACGTATGTGGAGTCACACCCTCCAGTCAGCCCACAGACTTGACCGTGCTGCCACCTGGTAATGACTTGTCACCTACACTAACGATGCTCGCCCATGAAACGGTCCCATGGGAAACGGATCAAGTTAGGTCCACACTATCTGGATTTGACAGATGACGGGGGGATCTTCCCTTTGCACCTTTGGTACATGGAACAAGTGAAGTAATACCAGCTCTCCTGTGACATCCCTAGGCATCAGGCAGAGTGGACAGGACAGCCTCAGACCTACCTTCTTCTCCCAAAGCAGCTTGTGCTTCTTTTCTGGAACACAATTTCCAAATCAAGACTGAGCTTTTCCAAGCCAGTGAAAACCTCCGGCTGTTCTCCTTCATTCCTGCAAGCCGCTTCTCACAAGCCATCTGCCTTGGCTTTGGCATGAGGAAAATCTGGTTAGATGTGGGCTGGCACCAAGCCTGTTGACTAAACCAGCACTCTCTTAAAGAGTGACTGCTCAGAGGGAAGCTTCCTTGGTCACCCATAACTCAAACACGTCTCTGTCACACACCTAAATTGCATCAGTTTTACAATTCTGTGTAAAAGTAAAATTGCACCTGAACAGCGACGGCTTTGCAAGACAGGAGCTATTACTCCATGGATTCACAGACACGTAAGTAGCTGTACTTACACCACTCATCCCCTTAACTTCAGCCCTATGAGCACACTCAACTTGTTTTTCATGCGATTGCTTACATCCATGCAATTTCAATAATGGAAAGACATCCTGGACATCAGGGATGAATAAAAAAAGGCAATCACTCCTTGTTGTTACAGTACTCCTCCCTTAGCAAATACTCATAAATTTATATAGTTTAGAATTGTAATCACCCCTCTCCTTTAGTTTTTATTCATGACAAATTAAAGTATTTGCACTTGCTTTCATTCTGAGCCCCTTACTCACTTTAGCAGAATACAAATCTGTACAAAGGGCTCATGGGATACACAAGGAGTATGGAATGCTTTCTCCTTCTTTTATTAAATAAATAAATAAATGTTTGACCATATCCTAAAGATCAAAACAGTAAAGCTCCCCCCCCCCCCGAGAGACTATTCACTCCCCCCCCCCCGTTTCTTAGCTACTCATAGGCAACACACAGCTCAAAAATAATGAGGAAAGGTGCGAAAAGGGACCATCTTGACCTCTACATTTTTCACAAAAGAGAGATGTGTTGAACGAATTTCACCTGTGGGGCTGCAGCAATTACATATGAACTGACAAGTGGTGCACCCTGTTCCTGTTTATTTTAACCCAAAGCAGCCAAAGTACAGGCTTAAAGCAAACAGCATCCTACACTGATAGTACCTGGCCCCGTACTCAGCAGCTACACTGAGAAGTGCCCTCAGACAGCAAAGACAGATCAGGACTCTGCCGCCAGCCGGTCCTTGGGACAGGCATAACACACCTGAGAAAACAAGGAGGAAAAAAAGGAAAATAGAGAAAGCTCCATGATGTGGCTTTCTGATATTTCTCTCATCCATATTCTTCTGCTTCATTTTTTATCTGGAAAACGTTCTCCTCTCTGGCAGCCACATGTACAGTCCAACACTCGTTCTGAGCCAAAAGGAGCGAGGTGCAGACAGGAGAGTGGAGCCAAAGGGTGCTTGCTGTGTGATCTGGGCACGCAGCAACTGCTGGCCGCCTAAGCCAGAGCTTTTTCCAGTTCGCCTTCACACCCACACATGCTTCATCTGTGGGAGGGCGAGCAGCCAGCACAGCAGGGCTGCACCGGACCTGCGGCTGCGGTGAGGGCAGAGGACAGCAGGCGAGCAAGGGCAGAGGCAACTAGCACTGAAAGGAGTCAGGAATGAGGTTGTGCTGGGGCTAGAAATGGTAAGAAAGAGACACCTGTGGGTGCCAGGGCTTGCAGTTGGCGAGGCAGCAGGCATACCGGGAGAGCCCCGCTGGCCTCAGACCTGCTTGTCTGGGCATCTTGGGCTGGCAGGGCCACGGGAGGAGCAACGGGACCGGGCTGAGCTGGAGCGTGCCAAGGGGAGCCCTGCTGGCACAAACGCAAGGATTGCCTTTAGGGAGAGAACAGAAACTTCTTACAACTCAGAGGCCAAGGGACAGGATCTGGGACACATCAGAGAAGGTGCCCCTGAGACGCTGTACATGGGAGAAGAGAGATCAAGAAGGGAAGTGGGACATCCCAAATTAATATATAAAGTAGACAATGAGTCCCAGTCCAAACAAATAAATAAATAAGAAACGCTGCACCAAGTTGTCACCCATAGCCCTTCCTCACATCTCTGGGCTTTGGTGATGCGAGCCATTACCCCAGGACTCATTTTATTCTCTTTTCGCTGGTATTCAAAGAAGACTCTGGCCCCCATGAGCTTGAAGAAAAATGCCTTTCATCCACAGGAGGCTAAACTTACTGGAAGAACAAGTCAGAATGTAGCACAATAAGAAAATAAGCAGTCGAGTGCCTTGTGACCGTGCAGCACCTGCTGCACCCACTCTCCAGTGGCACCCACCACTGTTCTGGCCCCACAGTCCCCTCCACCCCACCAAACACCAACAACAAGCAGCCTGCCCTAGCTTTCTGACAGGTATCTAGTAAACAAATATTTTAGGAACCGTACCAATGCCAGTAAAGAGCTAATTAAGATGGCATTGCCATATTACGGCTAGAGGCAGCCTGTGCCAGGGAAGTTTTGCCATTGCCTGACACGGGGTTGAGAATCAAAACCCTTTGGATGCACACGCAGCACCTACCCAGCACACCATCTCCCTGCTAATTAGGGGAGGCAATTATATGAAGGCTATTCACAGAACGTAGCCCTGGAGTGAGTGATCAAGCTCTCATCTGGTGCTAACTCTAGGGAAAGAAAGAAGGTCCATACCAGGTGTCCTGACTTCTGAGTAGGCAAACTGAGAAACTAAAGGAAAGTGTGAAGTCAGCTGGAGAAGAGCACATAAGGATGTAAGTGGAACCTTTTATCATCCTTTAATCACCGAATACCTGGAACTCTGCTTTCAGCCACACTGAAAAAGCTTGCAGAGATAACCAGAACGCACATCTCAGAAGGACCTTAGCAATCATAAATACAGGGAGCAGCAATAACACCACATCAGCAAAGACTCCTCAGCTAATCTGAATCAGAAATTATAGAGATAAATAAAAGCAGGCAAAAGTTATAGCAACCTAAACGAAGAAGAAAAAAATTACCTCTTACCTTCCATTCTGCACAGCAGCAGCTGACAGGTGCTCAAGCCCCAGCCAAGAGCTGCACCACTCATCCAGGGGGTGGGAGGCACAAGTCCAAAATCCCCGAAGAGCAGAAAAGGGACCAAACCCAGGCTCCCCCTCCCATACAGGCAGCAGCATTTCTTCCCCCTGTGGAGACTCCATAAAAGATGAGAACGAGCTTGCTAGGGCTTCTTCCCCAACATGGTTGAGATTTACAACTCCGGGTCCTGAACAGCGGCAGCTGTTTGCCCCCAGGACCCCTGCTCTAGCACAAGCTGGGCTTCACGTTAGGGTCTCTGCCCAGAGCTCCCTCACTTGCTCTGGTGGGTCTTTATACAGTTGGCATACTCTGGGACCGCTTGTTGGGAGGTATCTTAATTCCTTCCAGGAGATTTAAAAGCTTACAGACCAAACTTTGGAGACAGCTGCTGCTGCAGGGGTCGGATTGGTAAGAGCTGGGCAGGGAAGTTTGGCATCAGCTGCAGCTCTTCAACCAGCTTATGCAAAAACACGTCACAGCTGAACCCAGGTAAGACATGGAAGAGGTCAGTCACCTCCTGGGCCTGTTCCCAAGCATGACACCTACCTACCCATTCACACCAGTGAAGCACTACAGGAAAAGAAAAAAAAAGAAAAAGAAAAAGAAAAAAAAAAAAAAGAGGATGAAGTTAATCATAAATACACTGCAAACACCTGTCATTTACAGCTTGATTCCAATCTCACTTCATGCTGGTGTAAATCAAAATGTCTTTCATCCTTTTTGTATTCCTGCCAGTAATCATTAAAAGGTTTTACAAAATAATCTTTCCTTAAGGCTACTAAGCACTGTATATTCAAGGTTGTCAAGATGGTTGAAAACATTCATCTTTTGATTGCTTTGGATGAGGATTTTGGCCTTACAATGCAACACACGCATATCTCCTCCAAAAACATAATGCCTGCTCTACCTTATTACCTAAACAGCTGACAAACCGTTCATTTGTCGTTGAGGAAAAAAAAAAAGAAGCTGTATACTTCTTAAGTCTTATAAGGACAAGCAGAAAACATTCCTAAGTGCTTTATCAGTATTAACGCATTTTCTGACTGATGGCCAATTACACAATGTCCTGCACCCTTGGACAGAATCACCCTTGGAAATATTGACCTTGAAATAACGTAACCCTACTGGATGTCAATGGAAGAGGTAAAGAAAGTGAGCAAGCTGAGGATGGCTAACACTATTCCTTTTGGAAATGAACACTAAGATTTGGAATTATTTCCCCTTATCTGTCTACATATATTCATCTAATTCAAGAACTTCTACTTTAATGAACTCACAGAAATGTTATTTACTGCTTTCCAAACCACTTCATAATGTTTACCAAAAAATAGTAATTTTTTAATCAATTTAGTATGGGCAGTTCTGATTTTTTTATCAACAGATTGCGAGCTATCATTTTTATATAATGAACTTCTATTAACTATTAAACCAATATTTAATTACTGAAATTACTGCAGTATTTTTAGACTCTCCCCTATCCATCTCGGCATTGTCAGAATCACACAAGCCAGCCTGCGTTATGGAGCAAGTGAAACTCAATGTAATTGCAGCCCTTTTGAACCTGAAAGTCCATGAAATACTTGAACCAAAATCTCAGGATCTAGGCAGCTTGCCATTATTTTTTCACGCAGTGTTCCAATATGATGGGAATGGCAAAGTGTAGATATCCCAGTGGAATTTTACCAATCCAGCCACATCTCGCATTAGAATCAAAACCACCCATTCTGACTAGGGCCACTGAAAAGAGATCAAATGTGCCATAGATTTTTTTTCCCCAGGGTGACGTGCCAAAGTACCGAGTCAGTAAGAGCACACACACGGCTAAAATGAACAAGGTCAGGTGCAAAACTGCTTCATACCTTATGAACCCCTGAAGTCACATTTTGATCTCATTTGCAGCGATGTTAATCCAGAGCTCAATCAAATTCAAATTTATGCCATTACAAACAAGAGCAGAATTTGGCTCTTAAATTACAGCAGCTAAGCACAACAGATTTTGTTTCCCTTGGAGTGTTTTTAAGCTCCTGATAAAGAGACAGATTTTATGTCTTTAATAATCCCTTCTTACTGAACTCAATGAGGTAAGCATCAAACAGACAGAAGTGCAGGGCTTCCTTCATTTCTCGTGATGGCTTTCATGTATTTTAAAATAGTTTCCCAATCAGTGCATAATACACGCTAACAGCGGCAGAGGAATCAGGCTCAGGCCTGATTGCGAATGGCTGTACCACCCTCTTTTGACGTTTTGAGACAGCAGACAAAGGATAAATAAGAATGTCAAAGAAAGTCTTCGGAGGAGAGACTGAAAAACTACACGGTGCTTAATTCTTGCATTTATGATCCAATTGACATAGGGATTACTGGATCAAAGGCTGTGGGGTTTGCCATCTAGTGAGTAAAGCTTACAACTCGTCCTGCTTCAAACCTTAACCAGCCTTTAGGCTTTTTCTATATAGCATGTACATGTATAAATTCACTGCCTGCCTTTTCAGCTCAGTGCCCCTCCCAGGCACCCAGATGGTTTTGCAAACAAGAAACTCCACTAGTT
Source organism: Falco peregrinus (assembly GCF_023634155.1). Lineage (NCBI taxonomy): Eukaryota > Metazoa > Chordata > Aves > Falconiformes > Falconidae > Falco > Falco peregrinus. Next base: position 30,142,866 of record NC_073731.1, on the reverse strand, counting down.
CATTTTACACCTGCAAGTGTACACTCATGTACAGTTATAAATAAGATTTAGCTGATGTATCATGGCCCACATGAGAAAAATCCCCATTCCCTCAGCTCCCCTCATTTACTTTTATCCTCCACGGCAGCTCTGGTCCCACTGCTGAGACCCAGGGTTAAGTCCCCATCGCACTCCCAGCCTCCACGTAAGGATGTCTTATGCTCACAAGATGGTCACGCTCCTTTAATTCATAAAGATGCGTGCACTAACCGTATGACATCATATTCCTGAAGAAGCGACAGCTCTAGCACTACGCTGAAAGCATGCACAGCAAAGCCCTGGGGCAGAGCTACACTCATACAAACACCCCACCAGAGCCAGGCTCTTTTCCAGCTGCTTATGGAGGAGCCACGGACTCCCTCTCCCTCAGCATCCTGCCTCCAGGCATTACTGGCAATAAATCACAGGTTTATACACCCCGGCCAAAGCCCTTCCCAAAAATCTCATCACTGTTTTCTCTTTTTTCTTTTTTTGGTCAGGAGCTGCCACAGATCATAGTACGAGATGCGGAACAAGTTGGGAAGAATTGATAATTAAGTAATTGGGTAAATAACAGAGACCCCTCCCTTTCTATAAACAACCCCCTCATTAATCAGTATTTAGAAGGATGGATGTGGTCCAAAGTTAGTTACTACTTGCTGCTTTGTGACTGTAGTGATGTATTTTTCAATAATACCTTTACCAACACATTTCTTTTTGGAGTTTGGGGCCTGATTAGGGCAAGAGACAGTGAAACATTAAGAACGTGATAAGAAAATGAAGTAATAGAAAGGAGCAAGAGGTTTGTGTTAAATCTGAAGCAGTTTTTCACTAAGCTGGCTCAGTCATTGTCAGCTCTAATTCGACTGTAATTACCATAGTTCAGCACGTTGAAAGGGTATTAGCAGAGCTGCTACAACTATTCTGGGATGTTTTGGACAAAGTGAAGTTAATCTATAGGATAGAAAGTAATGAGCCATTTTAGGTTTAGTTCACTAAAGAGTGCACAGAAGAACACTTCAGCTTTCCAGTCCCACAGTGGGGGAAAAAACCCACCCAAAACCCACAGAGAAAGCAGCAGTTCATCTGTTTTACAAGGCAATTCAGTGAATGATGAGAAGCACCTCAGAGCTGAGCACAAACTCCCGCGACGCCATACTGCCCGTTACTTCTACACCCTTCTCAGTGCACCCACCCTTAGGATGAAGTACGCACTCAACAGCGATGGGATGTGAATTACCATCGCATCGCTATAAGCCCAGCTGCGTGAAGGAGTCTCAAGCCAAGAAAGTATAACTCATCGTGACAGATGTATGCAGCATCAGACGTTTCTAACAGAGTTTGGGTGGAAGAAATCCTGGAGCATCTGCAGGCTGCTCTTCTCTTCAGGCAGAAAGCGCAATCCGTGGCAGCATACGTGCCCACTGTTATCTTCTGGAAACTAGAAAAGCATATGTTATAGCAGATGCTGCACTATGATTTCCCCCCTCGGACTCTGTTAAGGGCATTCAGTTAATTGTAACACTGTAATTAGCTGTGTTCTCTATCTCCAAAGCAATTTTTTTCTAACGCATGAGTATTCCACTGGCACTACTTCTCCAAGGAACTATAAAAAGGCATGTTAAGATTAATAATTGGAGAAAGAAAGGGAAAGATAGGAAACTAGAATTACTGGGCTAAACTGGGCCTACCATGAGTGCAAGTTCTGGGTTGCTCCCAAGCAAAGGGGGCCGACAGGTTGCAGCCCTGCTGCCAGATGGCAGAAACCTTCTCCCAGCTCCTCCGAGCCAGATCTCCCAGTCCTTGCTCCACCAACCCTCCCCCAGCTTTCAGGTCAGTGGGAGATCTGCTGAAGTAAGGACCGCAGGGTTTTCCTGTTTACATTTTTCACCCCTGCAGAACAAGCCCACAGCTTACAGCTGCAGCCCTGGCCGCTGTTATCGCTCCCGCAATTCCTGCGTGCAGAAGGGCTCACGTACACTTCTGTGCGGCGGCCTTGAGGCAAGGATTCAGGAAAGCGCTCCAACGTGTAGAGCAATCCCTGCGTACGCCAGCACTTGAGCAGAAGAATAACATCAGGAGGATCTTTAATTCCTTGCGACTTCTGCGAAACTTCAACCCATCAAAGTTAAGCTCCCACTTAAGTACTGCCAGAATAAAGACGATTCCCTGAACTGTAAAATCCATGTAGTGCCATGCATTACGATTATATAGCCGCCTCTGAATATAGGTGGAAAACTATTTGCATGTGTAGTTACAGAGCCATATAAGGTTCCTCCACACAGGAACTGCTGTTATTCCTACACCTGTGAATTTAGGTTAACACCACGTGCGTACATGCCTATACTTACACATCATCACTACTTCATTTTGGACAGATATTAACTCAGGATCAGATGTGCCAGGCTGCCTAATGACTACATTTTTCCATCAGAAACAAAGGGGGTTGCTTACAATTCTAATTCAGGTATGATAAAATAATAGGTCACCAAAACGTAGGGTTTATATTTATATATATATATATATATATATGTAAATACAAAAAAAAATATTAAAATATATATATTTATGGATAACAACTCTCCATGATAGTTTCTGGGGAGGGAGATGCAGGGATACGGGCACTTTCAGGGCAGGAAATTTGCTTCTCCTTACAACGCGTACAAGATTCCCTATGACAGCTTAGGTGAATTAATGGGCTGAATGCAGATCAATGGGCTGAATGCAATTAAGGATGTATGATTGTTAGAGATTATTAAATGGCTTTTGTAGTTGATCGCAAGATATATATACTCCGTACACAGATGAGCGTAAAGATGCCTCAATAACGAACTGATTTATAATTACATGGCTAATTGTGATGCTCTCCTGTCCTCTGACAAACTTGCTGAGAGGGGGAAGGGAAGGCTCAGAGATCTGGTATGCCTCGTTACCAGCACAGATCCAGCCCTCGGTGAGCCCTAGGTCACCAAACACCTCACAGCCACCGGCACTTTACTTGGAGCTCAAAATACTGCAGCCAAGCAGGTAAGGAAAGAGAAATGCCCCTACGGCCTGGGGTATCTTGGCAATGCTGCCAAAGATCAGACTGCAGCTCAGACCCACGCTAGCTTGAGCCAGCCAGCTCCAGGGCTGCACGCATCTCAGGGCAGGCTGAATATCGCCCCGCCACCAACACCCCCTAGAACACCACCGTTACCCCCAGACGGCTGGATCTCAGCTAGTCAGCCTCGCCGTACAATTCGCCATCGCAAACTGACTGGACACCTGCAAACCCAGAAAGCCGTGGGGGCTGTTTGCAGTGCCGTGTCCGTCCCCACCCCCCGCGTGACCAGCCGCCTGTGTGTGATGCAGGCAGAGCAGTGTGACCGCTCCTGGCAGGCACCACAGCGAGAAGAGCGGTCGTGTCCTCAGACGCCACATGCTGCTCTAGCACCCTCGTTAGTAATATTCTCAAAGGCATCTGAGCACCAGTGAAATCCTGCAGACCACCAAACGCTGCAGATAACGGGGGCAACCGCTGCTCCCCATGCTCTTCCAAGATGGCTTGTCAAACAAATCGTCCTTTTAATATTTTTTTAAGAGGCATTGTTTTGCCTGACTTTGGGAGTATTGGCAGCTTTGTGGACAAGCTACCTGGCAGCAGGAAGTTTGCTACCTGACGTAAAGCGTGCATGCAGTCGATCCAGCAACCAAACTGCTCCTCGGGAGCCAGTGGCTCGCCAGGAAGAGTCTCAAGACAGGACTTTCTTGCTTGCCCTCTGGCTGTCTCCTTCTGAAATCAATGTATATGAGCACATGTAAATAACCCAAGATTTTTTCCTCACTGATTGCTCCTCCAGTAGGAAACCAAGCTGCAGGACCCCAGAAACCTGCTACGGCTGATGACACCAGCAGCCGGGTGTCAGGAAAGGGTCAGCAGTACCCACACAGACGGACCTCAGGGAAACTGCACTTCACATGAGCAGGTCCTCACAAGGGCACAATCCTACCCTACATTTGTCAGCTGGCACGGTTCAGGTGGTCCCTCACTTTCATAACCCCACCACTTTCCTTGACTTCAGAGGTGATGGGGAGGCGGGCAGGAGGAGGGCACTTCAATACAAAGGCACACGCTAGCTGTGATTAGGTAGAGCATCCATCAGAGCCACCCTGCTGTGGTGGTGGAGGAAGAGGGTACGCCAAGCAGAGCAGGATGAAGTGATGGAACGCACCTCATAACCATTGCAAGGTCAGAATAAAAGCCAAATCACTCTCAGTTAAAGCGGAGCGAATGATGCTGAAGGAAGAAGGCCGAGTGGATGGCAGCACTCCTGAGAGGGACAACAAAGCAGGGCTTTGCCACCCTACCCTCCTGTGCAAGCCTTGGTTCCAGTTCCCGATCCGGATGGACACAGGTTGTGCTGTCCAGGCCAGCCCAGAGGAATTGCTCAGCACTTGCTAACGATCTCCACCTGCCAGCCCCCGCTGAGAACGCAGGGATGCCCTGGACCCCGCACGCCTCACACACCTTGTTCCTGTCTTACCTTTTAGACCTAAACACCGAGACCTACAAAAGGCTTTGTTGTTTGATTCCACGATTTCAAAGCAACAGCTAGAACGGTCTCAGGCACAACCCGAGTTGTGCCGTCATTCCCTCCTTTACTCTTTGACGTTTTCCAGGAGGTACCTGCAGACGGAGGTAGCTTTTGATGATGCATCCATACCCTTATACTTCGTTTGTAAAACCTACACTGGGGAGCAATTACCTTTTTTTGGTGGGTTGCTCCATCACTCTGTAAATAGGGTCCTGATTTCTAACTACAGCTTCTAGAAGCTAGAGTTGTAGCAATAAATAATAACAACAATAATGATAGTTAGACAGAAAACGGTCCCTTACAGAATGAATGGACCTTTGTGAAGATAAGTAGGCCTGAGAACATGATTACTTCTTCCACGCAAAGGGTACAATTGATCATAAAGTAACAAGTCACGTGCCCTGAAATGCTTCTCTTCGATCACTCCGCAGGCAAATTATAATCCTTCATCAGTGACGCAGCAACTGCACGTGGAGCCACAGAAGAGCGTTTGACAGGGACACTTGTATCCAAACCATTCCCACCCACTAACGAGGCTGCTGTATCCGCGCAGTCAGCGTTTATCCCATCAGGGGAGATGCAACACCTTTTCCCCCAGACCCAAACTCTCAAGGCAGTTCACAGCCGGACACACGGAACTTTCCAGAGCCCCCACCGCCGCCCTGCTTTCGCCCGCCACGGCGCCCCGAGCAGCATGGCTTGTGCCCGCAGCCCTGGCGGCACTGGCAGCCCAACGGCAGGGTGCTGCGGGCCGGCGCTCGGGGCTCCCCGGGCGGCCCGGGGCCGGGCCCCCCCCCGCGGCGGGGGCGGAGAGTCCGCCCGGGGCGGAGCGGGGCGGGCCGCGCGCGGGGCCGGGGCGCAGAGGCGCGGAGGGGCGCGAGGCGCGGCTGGCCATGCTGCCCGCGCTGCTGCCGCTGCTGCTGCCGCTGCTGCCGCTGCTGCCGCTGCCGACCGCGGCCGCCGACCGCTGCCCGCCGCGCTGCGCCTGCAGCCAGGGCGCCCTGCGCTGCCCGCCGCCGCCGCACGGGGCGCTCCCCGCGCCACCCCGCGCGTAAGTACCGCGGGGGACCCCCGCGGGGGGGTGCTGCGCGGGTGCGGGGAGGGGGAGTAGGCGCAGCCCGGCTTTGCCGTCGCTCCCGGAGCGCGTTGCACAGCGCTGCCGGCTCGGCGGTAGCTTGTGAGCATCCTTCATCCCGCGGAGGTGAGGGGAGCTGGGGGGGGGGGCGCGGGGGTTGTGTTGGGTTGGGAAGGCTGAGGGGGGCTGCCCGGGAACTGCAAGCCAGGCGGGGGCCCGGAGGCTGAGTTTTGCTCTTGGGAAGAAGCCGCGCAGCCGTCGGGCAGGGCTCACGGCCAGCATCCCGCACTCCGCGCAGCGCCCGCGGCAGGAGCGGGGGGGGGGGGGGGGGTGTGCGCGCAGCCACCCCGTGTCCCCCCGCTGTGGCAGCAGGCACAAGCCGCCTTTCCCTCAGGGAACACGGTGCTTGGTGGCGGCGTGGGTAACTTTAAAGAAACTTGACTCAAAGGTTGATATTCGGTCTTAAACTTTCTGTCGGCGCTGGCGTTTGTTTTGCTTTTTTTCTTTCACTAATCCCTCGGACTTGTTGCGACTTCTTCTCGCAGAGCTTGTGCAATTATATATTAATTATATATCGTGCAATTATATATTGATTGCACACATTAGATATTAAAGCACTATAATTAAAACGCTATGTTAATTATAATTAAAGTGCTATATGAATTATAAAGTGTTATATTAAAGCATCAAAATCATAGCAGTTCTCGTTCGTTGGCGCTTCCCAAGGTCGAGCTCACTGACAAGTTAGTGGCTAATCATTTTTTCTCTCTCTGGCAGTAAGAAAAGCTGCTGGGAGTTTGGACAGCTGTTTGGATCTCTCTTGGATTGTCCATTTTATCTTCCTGCCTAACGCTCCTCTGGGAATTAGGATTAAATTACAACAACGGGGAATCACAGGCATTCCCGTACCCCACTCCCAAACCGTACCCCAAGCTCAGGGTCGAGCAGATACTGGGTAGGAGTAGGGATTCAAGTGGTGGTGTGTTGTTTACAGGCTCAGTTACAGCACTGAGCTAAACAATAACAGCGTCTAAATACGGAATTAGATAACCAACGGATAGCATAGTTGCCATTTCTAGGATCCCTTGGTTATCTCTGCATGAATTGAGCTGGGGTTTTCTTATTATGCCCCTTTTGGTAACAAAGCCTGTGTTTTCCATTTTCATCTGATTTGTTTTTGTAAATTTAGCATGCTCTTGAAATTCCCCAGGGATCATACTAACCCAGATCTCCTCTTTATTTTCTCCCTAGCTCCAGAATTGATAGGAGCAAGAAATACAAACTTGTACTAATTTAGAACCCTGTAAATCATTCCTCCAAAGTAATTTTTTAGAAAAATCTCCGTCCAGAATTTGTTTCCTCCCCGTATCCCTGTGTTACCTTAGTGCCAGAGAAAGCGGAGCCTGTGGGTGCTGGAGAGACTCTTATATATATCGCAGCAAGCACGTTTCTCCCGCGGTGTTCGTACCACACGCAGAGCAGGCAGTGGGTCGGTCACACTGAGGGTCCCTGCAGCAGCAGAAACAAATGGGGAGCTTAGTTTTCGCAGGGATTTAGCATGTTTATTAGGATGATGCATATCACAGCCCAGAAAGGTTATCAAAAGCTCTACACTTAATGTGATATTATTTTTTTTTTCCTTTTTCCATCTATCACTCCAAGAAGGAACACCATCCCAACCTCAGTGATCAGGTTAAGACAGATTGTGGCCTATGGCTGCTGCCAGTTATGCTTCACCCAGATCAGTGGGGTGAGATGGTGGGCAAAAAGAAGAGAAGAATTTTTCCCTTCAACCTTTAATATAATATTTGATCTTATGGCTGCACACAAAGCCTAGCTGTTAGGCTGGCTGTAGAAACCAACTTTACAGGCAGAAAAGAGTTCAACCAAGATTCTGCTCAATACTCCTCCAGAGGAAATATTTACACTTAGATGTCAAAAAATCCCTGTCTTTTGGTCTGCATTTGCAGACGTGTTCAACTCCTTCTACTTCCAGGCCGTATCCAACCTGATTTATATTGAACCTGGAACTATACCATTACTTTTCCATTACTTTTTACTGTGGGGTTTTTTTGAACAGAAGGCTTACATTCATCATACAATTATACAGTTGTACCGATGGATGTAGTCACTAATCCTACAGGTGTACGTGTATTCTTGCTCTTTTTTTTTTAGTTCTTATCAAACTTCTTTTACTTCCTTTCACCTCTTCCTTTGATTTTCACAGTATTCTCTTCCCCTCTCTCTTGCTCTTTCCCCTCTCTTACTCATATGGCTTTCCCAGCTTTGTTACTTCCAGGTTTTCCAGCTCCTTCCATACTTTACCAATCTTTTTAACTCTCTTCTCCCCCTGCACAAGTCTGTGCATGCTCTGCATATGAGAAACCAAGCGAGAGAAAGTTACTTTTGTCCTCTTGCAGCCACATCTGTACCTGTGTGCACCAGGGGAATTGCAGTATAGTGCTTGCAAGTGCACTAATAATTTTGGGAAAACAATGCTGCTCCAGGTTGTTCCAACACAGTTCTTGGGTGTCCATGTCCTTCGATTGGTGCCACTATAACACAGAAAGCAGACCTCAGAAAAGCGCTTCTTACTAGTATGGTCAGGCAAGAAAATAAACACCAACATATAACTCCAGCTACACCTGAGTAACTCAAGCCCTGATGCTGTAGTGAGCTGTGCTTCCAAACGTACTTTTGATAGTTGGTTATATCCAAAGTATATATCCTGTAAGGAAATTTCAGCCTTTTTTCTTCACCCACATTATTCTTGCCATGTCATGTTATTGCTGGAAGAGTTTTCAAAACGACTAGCCCTCCCACAGTTTGCAGAATGATGTGTTCTATACAGTCCTCAATTGACCATATTTTTCTCAGGCTCCCATTTGGAATTTGGACATTACACAAACACTATAGAAACTCCACTCTCCAGACACCTTTGTATGCCGTTCTGCCTATAGCAGCTGTGCATCTTCTTTGTCTCAGCAGAAAAATAATCTCTAATACACCGTTATTTTTTGGAAACAAAAAATTATTTTCCTTCTTTTGAAAGCGCATATGTACTTTTGGGTGGTTTAGCAAAGTCTAAATGGATGGACACCCAACACCAGCTGTACAGTAATAGGCATCGTATACCTAATATCTTGCTGCCCCTTCAAAACCCTCATTTCATGGTGAGGTTCACTTTGCTGCACCTGATCTTGTGCCTCTGCAGGGGGGTGACTGGCACATGATCAGGCACCAAACTACCAAGCACCAAATCCAAAACTTTCTGGCAAAAGCCTGAAGAAGTAGGCAGTTGTACCATGTCTTCAGTGGGGGCATATTCGACTCTTTGGGACTGACAGCGGAATTCAGTTTGAGGGCCAAAGTGTCTTTCGTAGGATGTAGTGTACCTCCCATCATCACCTCACGGAAGGGACTCTTTGGCTGCTTGCGTGATATATCCAGCATCACAGGCCGCATGTCAGGTAGATAATGCCCGATATACAGGGCTTTAAAAATCAATGCCAACACTTTACCTTGCCCCAGAAGCTGATAAAAATCCTAGGAAAATGGTGGGGGTTCAATCAGTATTCCAAATCCTTCTGAGTTAAGCCCAAGGACAGCACAGAATAAAAAGTTCACCGCTCCCAGCAAGAGTCTACCTTATGCATTCACTTTTGGGGCATTAGAAATATTAGTAATTCTGTAAAATAGAGTTACTAAAATATAACAGCCAACACAGCTACAGTAGCACATTCATACCTATTGCTATAGGGCCTGTGTTCTTTTTTTATTTATTACCAGTTCAACTAATCACTTTTTTGCAAAAGGCGAATTCTGTAACACAGAGATTTTCGGTGGTCCTGAGTCTTTGGGCATCTAGACCTCTCAAAAGCTTCTCCCGGAGCTTGAGCCTCTGTGGTAGTACAGGAGCAGAAGCTTATCTTTTAACAGATAAAAATTGTTGTCAAGTTGAGTCAAGTTGCCTCTGCTATATCACAGAAGGAAAACCAGGACCGCTGTGGTTTTATGCCACTGTGTCCTTGGGACAGACCGCCCCATGAACGTTTTCTAGAGAGCCCTCACTGCTCCATCTATACATTCACAGCAGGGGAAGCAGAAGGTGGTTTGCTCAGATGGTCCCTACTGGCCCCAGTATTCCTAGTAACAGGAAGATAACCATCCCTGCTTGGGAAAAATCTGTTCCTAAAGTTATGATTTCAAAATAAAAATACAGGAAAGAAGAGAGGACAGTATTTTTGCTACCAGGCTTGGACAGGATTTGGCCAGTCTGGGTGCTCTTCCTGTCTCTCCCGATGTTCCTGGATAGTCTTAGCTTGGCTGTTTCAAGCCTTATCGCCTAGAATGATGTACCTTGAAAACCAGGCTTGGTGTATAGAAATGCTGATTGAAAACCAAGCCTGATGTATAGAAACGCTGAGGGCCGGCAAATGCCAGGAAGGCTGGCGGGCTCCCCGCTCCTTTCTGCCCATCCTTTCTCCAAGGATGAAAATTCCCGCAGTTATCTGGGGCCACGGTACCGTCAGCTGCTGAACGGCAGGAGCCAGTACAAGCGTACAAGTTGTGATGCATTAAATATGGAAGAAACATTACAGGTTTTCTCAAAAGTGGAAAAGTTCATCCTTTAACTAACAACACTTTTCCAAACTGGCGTTGGTAACTTGTGTTAAAGGTGGATGCGCCCCTCCTTCCACAAGCCATAGAAGTCAGGCTAGTAGCATGGGCAAGTGAGATGTATAAAAGCTTTGTAGCTTTGTAAAACCCAGTTTGCTCCTTCTTTTTCCTGTAAAAAGCTTCCTCAGCTCTGAGAGATGAATAACTGGTCATATCTGAGTGTGACAATCTGAGTGCTATCTGAAAGAAATCAATATTTAATTCCTGCTGGTACCTGCCTGAGTTTCATTGTGTGTTATCAAAGACATCAGTCATGTTCCACAGCAGAGACTTCAACACATGAGATAAGGCCTCTTTCTACTCGGCACTTTGGGGAGAATTAAGCCTGCAACAATCAGTTCAAAACTCTATTAACCTAAACTCTTATACATATACACAGGCTGGATTGTGCTTGGCAAGATAAAGGATTTGCTTCTTTCTTACAGTGTTGTAAGTAGAGAAAGAGCCATCTAAGTGAACGTGTTTCCCTTGAACACAGGCAGGTTTTGAGACACAAACCACAAAGGTAAAGTGGACAAGAACAGGGATGGAAACGTTCACCTTTTTGGTGAATTTCAGATTTCTTTATCGATGTGGAAGTGTCTATGCGTGCTCCACCAGTATTTTGAGGATGGAGAGAGAAGGCTGACTACGAACTGCCCTTTTCCTTTGTTCTTGCTGTTTTGTGAGATGCTTGAAGTTGAAATACAGAACAGATTAAGTGCCATCATGCAGTTTAACGACAGTACGTATTAAAAGTGCTGGGTCATCCCACTTAAATTTAATCACATAAGCTCAAAGCACCGTTGCCAAAGGCTTTCTGCAGGCAGGGAGCAGGGGACAGGCACTCAGGGCACTCTGAGCCACCCACTATGGGAATCTGCAGCCACCGCGCTGCTCACTGCGATGGCACAGGGAGGTAGGAGGCTCTTGGACTGATAATGTTGATGTAATTAAAAGCCAAGACCTGGGTTTACTTTTTGCACTTCCAGTCACGTTTCTATTTCTTTTGTAAATTTCGAACATTTTTGCAAACAGTTTCATAAAAAGTATGGGGTGGTTTTTTCCAAGCAGTCACAGCTGATGGTGCAGATACGAGAGGTTCCTGCTGCCGGGGTTACAGAGCAGCAGTTTCTCAGTTTCTACTTTTTACTTCTTCCTTAAATTCTTTTGCTTTTGGCTCACAGTACCAAACCCTACTGCAGGTTATCTCTACCTGTCTGTGCCCTCAGGGGCAAATACATTGTTCAAGGCACAGGACTTTGCTTCATTTCTAATTTAACCAAACCTCACGCACAACACAATGCTCCAGCATCCAGCTAGAAACAGGTATGACCCACCCACAGCAGCACGAACACGTATGTCCTTACAACATCCCTATTAGGCAGGGAAGAACCAATATTCCCAGTTTACTGGCAGGGAGCCAAGGTGCAAGGAAACAAAATTATCAAATCACACAGACTGTTTGGAACATCGCTAGGAATTGGCTGCCAGGATCTTTAGTGCATCTAGATTTATAACCCCAAGACATACGTACATGTGACAGCCTCCCATTATATTGTGTGGGCATGGTATAGGTGTGTACATATAAAAAATACATATATACATGTATATATAAAAGTTGATAAACATTTTTAATTGTCTTCATATAAAGGATTATGGGGTAAAAAAAAAGCAGGCTATATGAGTAGCATGGAAACATTTCAGTTAAAAAAACCTTGAAGGGGTTTTTAAGGATGGGAAACAAATGTCTCTGGCTAGATATTTGTAATTATAAAGCAAAATGGAGCAATTATCTGTTTGCACAGAGATAATGCCTTGAAATACGCTAAATATTTCCCTGTGGCCATTATCGGGGAAAGTGTGGTCATGGCTGGATGAATTGGCTGGTGAAAGTACTGTGATTCACATGCAGGGTGGAAGGGTAAAAATGCAGATCTGTCTCCCACATCGCTACTAACTTCTCAGGGTAACTAAAAAAATTAAAAAGGAAAAAAATACACTTGCTTTAATCAACTAACCACACTAATGAAATTTATTTTTAAAATAAATAAATAAATAAAAAAAAGCTACTATATCAGACCTGATTTGGATTTTTTCTACACTTACACAGAACCAGAGCATCGCCAGTGAATTCAGAGTGCCACGCTGCAACATCGCAGGGACACGGCTAGAAGGAGAACCCAGTCCAGCGAATGCAAAGATACTGTTTTATAAAGAAAGCTTTACGTGAAAGCCACTTTTTCTGAGGAGCTAACTTTAAATAGCCTATAGCTTCCTTTGTGCATGTAGCAGCCCACTTCCATCAGGCTATTAATTTGCTTAATAGGTCATGATTATTATTATTATTAATTTGATGGTGATTAGTCTCAGATTTATGCTGCTAAGGAACTGACACAATATCCTTTGAATTCTGTTCAGCTAAGATCAATGGATCAGGCCCCAGGGGCACAGAACTGCAGGCAAAATAAAGTGGCGTTATGCTTGTATTGGTTTTTCTCCCTGCCGTAATGGCACGACCTATAAACAAGGAAACCCTGTACCTTACAGTCCTTTCCTCCCTCTCTTCTCTTTTCAGATCGTTTACTCATCTCCCTGTAAAAGTAATCCCATCACATGCCTTTGAAGGACTTAGAGATGCCTTCATCATGTAAGTTGACAACATTTTCCATAGGCTTTTCCTTAATTTCTTGCTAGAAATTCTACCGTAAACCTCCATCCCAAACAACACCTTTTTTTACAATAACATGAAAATGTGTTGCTAAAACATATTATTGGTGAAAAAAAGCAGCCACTGGGGAAGGATAAACAGCAGTATATAAAAGATTCTTTGAAAAGGTGTGATTTTTTTTAACAGTTGTTTAATGGATCACATAATGAAATATTAATATATCAGAGAGAACTGGGTACAGCTTAGTAGCTGATGACAGGAGCTTTTCACTGGCGGAGATAGATTTCGATCATCAAACATTACCACAGCAATGACAGCTATGGAATTCTGTGATTATACAGTTACCTAATACCCAAATCAGACAAATTTTTTTGGCATGTTGCACCTAGAGATAAGCTTGGCAGGGGGGCAGCAGGACTGAACCCTTTCTTGGATCTGTCAGTTCATGAGTGCTGTAATTTTCACACTGGGTCTGCATCGCTTCCCCTCCCTCGACTTTGTACCTATTCTGTGTCAAGGACTTGGACCGTAAAGCCTGTCTGATGCCTCTTGCCCATATTTCTGTTGTTATTCCAGCTGCAAGATGGCAGGCCTAAGTCTCCATTAGTTATTATTTTTTTTTATTTTATCTGCGTTGAGTGGTCTCTAAAGGACAAAGCTGATGACACACCAGTGCAATGCAGAACAGGGGAATGACCTGCCCCAGAACCTGTGCAGCAGCACAAATGATGCTGCTTTCTTTTCAAGGTGCACATTTTATACATCTCTTCACCTATCAAAATCACATAACGCATCAGGTATTAAAAAATATATGTATTAGATGTTACATAATCTATTTTCAAGAAAACAAAAAAAGGTAGGAAACCCTTTTGTGGTTCACTCCTGAAGCCAGACTTGAAGGATGGGGGTAATGTAAATGCCTGAATAGACTCAACTGGACTCCTTTAGCTTTTAGCACTCACTGGTTAAACAATTGTGGCCAAATTATAAACTTACGTATTCCTGTAGCTCTAGCAAGAAGAAAATAAGCTAAAAACTCTGCTGCGTGTATTCCACTGCAATCAAATATTATAGTACGATGCAACGGTGCTGCATTCTTGCATTCACTTGCGTCTGAATGATTAATGAGAACATAATGAGAACATTTAGCTGGGAGACCAGCTAAATCTACAGTTTCTCCTACCTGTCTGACTTAAGGCTAAACTTCCCCAAACTGCCTGCATATCCTATTTTTCACAGAGAATGTTCCGTTCATTGACTTTTTCTCTTCCATAAAGAGAATTTAATTGATTTCTTTGTGCCCTTTTAATGTATCTCTCCGAATTAACAGCACAGAAATCGATGTATTTGTCTGAAGTAAATCTATAGAACACTTCATAATTTTATTAAGATTCAGTGTTACTTTGAAAAATGCATGTTTTTAATTATAAATCTCCGAGTCATCTATTTGGCAACTCATCATAATCTGCAAATCACATGATAAATTATTCTCACTGCCATAAGTCATTCCGACATATGTAAATGGTAAGCCAGTGGCAGACAGGAGCGATCCCACGGAAGGACCACGTTTCAGACCCCAGACCTGAAAGAGTCTTCAAGTTCTGCGAGGAGGCACTGATGCCTCTCATCCCGTGAGTCCCTGAGGATCAGGCACCCAGCAGGCCGCTTGTTCTACATCCATCTTTCATTTATCAGTAACTAATGCAATACCAAAACCAACAATCTCACTGAATTCCAATTATGGGAAATATCATGAGTATTTCTGTAAGAAATATATACATGTGCAATATACGATTGGTAACGTGCATCCCCCTTTGCCACTACAGATGAAAAACACAATTCATTCTGGTCAAAGGGTTTTTGTATCAACACCAAAAGGAATTGTTTTCTTGTAATTATAATTGAAATAAGATTAGCTCTCGGGACTGTGATGATACTGACTCTGATTTTGTAGATGCGTGCTGGTTGTTTAGAAAGTACGTTCTTCTTGACAGTGTGTAATCTTAGGCTTAGTTTGTGTGCCCTTCCAGTCAGTTCTGTCAAGAAAAGCACTGTTTTGAAGACCTTTCCCCTATATAGGCATCACTATATACTATTTACAGAGGCAGTTTTGTGTGGCCGCATAAATCTTAATCTAGCAGGCATTTAATAAGCATCAAATAAATGGATTTTTTTACCCTCAGTGTTCAGCATGGGCTATTCTTAAGTACACATGCCGAACAGAATCACAGAATCATTTAGGTTGGAAAAGACCTTTAAGGTCATTGGGTCCAGCCCTTAACCCAGCACTGCCAAGGCCACCACTGAACCATGTCCCCAAGCGCCACATCTACGCTCTTTTAAATACCTCCAGGGACAGTGACTCCACCACCTCCCTGGGCAGCCTGTTCCAATGCTTGACCACCCATTCAGTGAAGAAATTTTTCCTAATAGCCAATCTAAACCTCCCCTGGAGCAGCTTGAGGCCCTTTTCTCTGGAGCATCAACATCTGACAGCGCCTACAAAACCAGGCAGCGCTGGTCAGTGTAATGATGAAAAATAGCCACTTCCTTTCAGTCTGCATGCACACAATGAAAATGGCATTTAAACTCAAAAACTGTTTAGTGCACAGAACACATTGTTGTGTATTTCTGCATCTGTGGATTAGATGACCATCATCCTGACTTAATAATAGCATATGAAGCACTGTGAACATTATCTACATCCTTGCCCACACAAATAAATTCACTAAGCGGGACCAACGATAGGAGTCAGAGGCTCTCAGGCTTGGGCTCCCTCTGTTCACATTGGTGCTGGCCCTTAGTCACCACCTTACCTACAATTTAGCGAGAAAATGGAGATTGGCTGTTAGGGAGATGCTTATTCCAAAGGGCCGGCATTCCCTTTTGCCAGGACAGCAAAAGGCTGGTCTCTCTCAAACCCAGCTGGCACCGGCCCTCAGGATGCACGAGATGAGGCAGGGACACCAATGCCAAACAAAATTGGTAGGGGGAGGGCCAAACAGCTAAGGATTAAAAAAAAAAGGGAAATACGAAGGGGAAAGTTGATTTCTGGTACCTTTTCTGCTAACGTATTGCTTTGTGTCTGCCTTTTTCATTACAGTGAAATCGCTATGAGCGACTCCCTGGAGAGAATTGAAGCGGGCGCATTTGACAGCCTTCCCACTTTGTCTGAAATGTAAGCATCAGTTAAAAAAAAAAAAAAAAGTCATCCATATAGTGATTTAGGATCATTAAGGAGTGAACAGTCTGCAGAGAAGTGTTCTTGGACCAAATCTTTCTCTATTACTTCAGTTGGCTTTGGTTTAGATCTGTGATGAGAAACATTTCTCTCCAAAGTACCATATGAAATAGCGAGCACTCTGTAAGATCTAGCCTTGGAGATCTAAATCATGCAGAGACATCCAAGCGTAGAAAGTCCCAGTGCTTTCAGTGAGCTCAACGGCGGGAGCAGAGCTCTGCATCTACTTCTGCCAGCACTGCCGAGCTTTCTGAGCAGGGAAATAATTCAAGATGACAACAGATGAGAAAAATCTTCCTTTTTGAAGATGCAGTTTTCAAAGTCCTACAGTATTTAAATACAGCTGCTTAGTATGCATAGCTCTTCTTTCGAGCACTAAAATATTACTCAAACAGAACATGTACTGATTTAAGCTTGACCTGCATAGCACAGGCATCTGAGAGAGAGAGTTAGAAGTAATGACTAGGAGAATGCTCTGAAGTATTTAGTGAAATTGGAAACTATAAATCCGATTCAATATCTCATTACTGCCTTTTTCACATAGCATGATCAGCGAGTGGCTTACAAATGGTGCAACTGAGTGAAGACAAATCCATCTCCTTTTTCTCTTATGTGTGAACTCCATTGAAGCCAGTTATTCACATAAGCAAGAGATGCAGATTTGTCCACCTCTGACCGGGTCCAGCTTCCACTAGAATCAATAGTGGGTTTAGGGAAGGAATAAAAGATCTGACCCCATGAATTCATCTACAGTTTATGGATAGCTTGTCATTTGCTTGTCCTCCTAACCCGAAAAGCTAAGCAAGACCGTTGAAAAGCTACAGGAGCAGCAAGAAAACTGGTTTGAACCTTGAATGCTCCACATGCCTCCCACTGCAAGGGCTTGTTGTCCCAAGCTGCGCTCAAGGCCGCTCCCAGTAGGTGGTCAGGGTAGGTGGGGGTCAACGGCACTCTTGAATTTGACCTCTTGTTGCAATTTCATGTGCTAAAACCTTTGAATCTTGTAAATTATGCATAGGGAGGTACCTGGGCTATGGCTGTTGGCCTTTTATGCAAACATATAGGGGTGCAGTAGACTGCATAGCTGCAGAAAGTGCTCCTTAATTGAGAGGGTCTGCCCATCGTTGAGCGACCACTAGCAAACGGTATTTCTCACACACTGATGTCCATCTCCCAGTTTCTGCAGACCTAAGCAGGCATCTGGTGCTACTAGCCACTGCTCTAAAGAAGTCCACGGTGCTCTAAAGGTGAAACCAGATGGGGAACTGCTTTTCCCGGCTAGGTAGAGCATCAGTAAGACAATGGGCACAAGGGATGAGCCAAAAGGGTCTGACCGCAGTGCTCCTTGCTCAGCCCCACTTCCCAGCCCACCTGCTGGAGGCACAGCCGTGGTGGCAGCACGCTCGCGCCCCTGAGCCCCTGCAGTAAAGCAGAAGCTCACTGCATCAGGCACGCCACGAGCCCACAACGCGTATCCCAAAGAACAGCAGACAACAGCAAACTGCTAATTCCCACCAGTGGCAGGGATATCCAGTCCAGGTCATCTCAGCTCAGTGAACCACAAGAATCCAAGAGCTGTTACCTTGTCGGCTACCTAACAAGGGCAGGCCGTTTGTATTAGCAATAGTGCCTGGAAACGCCCGCGTGGTATACTTGTAGAAAGGACAGCCTTCTGCCCTATCCATATTCTATGCTTGACTGTTTTCTGACAAAGCCAATCGCAAGCAGAATTCAGGACCCTCCCAAATGTAGACCTGTTATAATACTGAAATATTTTTCCCTCATTACAGATTAATCCTGAACACGAAAAATCTGTTACACATTGAGGACGGAGCGTTCAGAAACCTTCCAAGGCTAAAGTACTTGTAAGAAAGAGTTCTGTTTCTTTTCAGGGTTTCGGTTTTTTCCCCCTCTAAAGGAGGAAAGTATAAGGAAAAAAGCTTTTCACACATGACAGTACGGTAGAAATACATACAGCATTTACAGTAGCTTTAACGTGCAGTTAAATAGTGAGGTCTTTCAATAGGCAAGAAAATAAAGAAGCTAAGTAGGGCAGTAATGGACAAAACAGTAGTAAAGTCTGCAAATTAGTTCTGGTAATGGTTTGTGTCTAGAATAAAGCTTTCAGAAAAGGTAACTTTTGCAAAAGGGGTAACTAAAAATCTCTTCTTTGTGCTTAATGTAGAAAGAACAGACACTGCTTCTCCAGGACACTGCTTGAGGCTGCTACAAAACTTAATTTTTACAGGCCTTACACACACAGGTGGAACATACTTAAAAATTCACTCACCTTTTAAGGCACTGTTCAACTCATAGCTTCCGAGCTGGCTTCTTGTTGCATCCACCCTTTTCTCCTGTAAATAGGAATTATGCTTTTCTCTAGGAGCATCTGTAACACTGGAATAAGACAATTTCCAGACCTGACACAGATCTTCTCATTAGAAGCTCATTTTATTTTGTAAGTAGAGACCCAGCCTAACCCAGCTCTAAGTCTTTTCCATCTTGTTCCTGGATCACTGACAAAAAGATTTATTTATGTTTTTTTTCCCCCCTCCTGAAGGGAGCTCTGTGATAACTTGCGTATGACAACTATACCGCAGAATGCTTTCCAGGGGATGAACAACGAATCGCTGACGCTGTGAGTAAAATAATCCTAGCTCCAGTTCCGTCCAGGAGGATAACGCTTCTGCTGGAGGGAAGCAGGCTGACTTTGTAAAAATCTTGAAATTAAGCCACATACAATATATGTCTGTATTGTGAGTTAAATTTGAGAGCTTAGGAAACAGAGGGGTATCCTTCAAGCTAATGAGCAGGGGGTTATCCAGAAGCTAACTTCACTTGGGAAAGAAAACAGGAAGAGGAATCCAAACCTTCATCTTTCATGCAATGTTATTTTTAAAAAATACCATCCACAGGACAAAAAACTCCAAGAGCTGCGGCTGCTGCAGGGCAAAGTTGCTCCTCTTCCCTGAGGGATGTCGGTTTTGAAACAGTGCTTGCAGGGACCAGCCAGGCTGATGCTCCTGAGCTTCAGCTGTACCGGGTCCCCCTGAAGAGGAGGAAGAGAAGCAATCGATATGAAGCAGCAATGCGTGGTCTTACCCCCACTTCTTCTGACTCAGCTTACAGTGATTCCCGTGAGTCTCCGCACCCACAACTTTCCTTTTAGCAAACTGTGGATTCGTCGCTGCAGCCGCCTGTGCAACAGGTGGGTGCGATGCCAGGCGAGACACCCCCTGTGGAAGACAAAAAGCAGCAGGAAGCCAAGGTGAAGTGTCACCTGCCATCAGAGCACAAACTATGTACGGACCTTGCAGTAGCCTTGTCCTCCCAGAAACTTCCACGGAGAAGGGCTGAAATAAAAAAAAAAAATATAAAAAAAGTCACGGGCTGAGCCTTTCTGCACGATATGGCTGAAATCCAAGTCCCCCCGAGAAGGAAGGGCCAGCCGAGCCACCGAGGGCAGCAGCAGCCACCTGCTTCGCGTGGTGGCCACAGACACCCACGTGGTGGCCAGCAATGCCAACCTCTGCAGACCAGACTTATTTTTAAAAGGCAGCGCACACCCAGCTGGGGAGCCTTGCCTTGAGACAAGCATGTACCAGCCCCCCCCCCCCCCCCCCCCCCGTGTAAAACTCTGTGAATATTTGCACCTACAAATTTGCTGTGCATGTGAGCAAGAACCGCAGCTGCCTGGATCGGGCTCATCATCAGGCTGATGTGCCAGCATGACTAATTGCAACAGATTTTATGCATTGACCAAAATCTTCTGAAACCATTAGAGGAACTGAGCATATATGGGACTGAAGACAACTCCTACGTGATGTTAAAGAGGAATCGCTTAGATGAGGGCATCATTTCATCCTATAAGCCTCTTCCCTACCAACAAGTTCTCAAAATAACTTCAGCAAATTATGCTTCTGCTAATAGCACACAAAAAAAATGAACATACAAGAGATGGACAAAGGTGCTTAAAATTTTTACCATAACCATAAAGTGTATTAAATGAGAGGGAGTCTAAGTCAGGAAACAGCCAACAGCCATTTTTTTTCCCATCCTTTTGTGACAGGGAGCTCACCGCAAGAAGAAAAGAATTATCTTATCAGCAGCTTCCTAATTGTAGAGCTACAAGTTAACTCCACCCCATGCGGTTAACTGTAATTAGCTGAAGTAATTCCTGTTGCTGCAGCACGGTCTGCTGAAACACAAGTAATCTATGAAGGTGTAAAGTCAGGCTGCAGTAATACTTTGCACTACAAATAGCTAATTTAGTCTTTCCAACAGTTAGTGTTTCATGAGGATGGGGAAGAAAAAAAAAAGAAAAAGAAAAAAAAAAATCAATCCTAGACGCCATCGTGGTTTTTAAGGAAGTCACCGATTTCAGCATTGCGCTGAGAGAGACTTCTCCTAGCAAACATAGCCAGGCTGCCCATGCTTCGGCTTTCCTTGGGAGCAGGTTCCATAGCTCCAGGTTCTGCTCTCCCAAAACCAAGTGAGAAAGCAACAAGAGAAATTTTGTTTGATTTATAAACTGCACCAAAGTTTCTGTTAGGGCTTAATATTAAGGAAAAAACACTATATACAAATTATTATATTGAAAGTATGTTGCAAAAAATGAACTTAATATCACAAATGGATTTTTCTCAGTCAAATCAGACCCACAGGTTAGATCTCCTAATGAAGGAAAAGAGCTGGACTTGCAGCGCAGCAGAGCCCAGCCTTTGGGTACCTGGCGCCAGGACGGGCAAATCAAGAACCCAGGGTGACAGCAAGTGTCCCTGCGCAGTACAGGGGACAGCAAGGCTTCCACAGCACAACCCCAGCCTGGCAGCAGTACTTTGAGGAGCTGATCGCTCCCGGACTGCTGGATGATGCCTGACTCACCCCTGCCACTCTGCAAAGCTGTCCCTTGGGCTGCTGGAAAATGTGTCTGTCCAGGAGCATCTTCCAGGCTTTAGAGTCGCTTTCCATCTGACGCTTCCCGAGCCCTTGCAATCTCCCATTTACATGTGCTGACACTGTAAAATCCAGGTTTTTGCCTGTGTGTCAGGAGCTTACCTGGAACTAATGTCTCATTTCTGGATCTCAGCTCGAGGTAGGCACAGGTGAGCCCCTCGGAGCAGGGAGCATCCATACGTAAGCAGAAGTTCTCCTCCACAGCTAAACAGGGAGGTGCTTAGGGAATGTAAGCTGCAGTTTTATCTTAATTTTAGAGTTAACGTAAGTCATGCAATAGTTAAATTTGTTCTTTATAAGCAGACCATCTAATTATTAAAATTAATGCAGCATTAAGATTTGAAAGCTGTAGTATGTAATCTCGTCTTTTCCAAATCTTTTTCCGTTATGCGGTTTTTTTTAATCCCCAGCAAATTGTATAAAAATGGATTTGAAGATATCCACAGCCATGCCTTCAACGGGACAAAGCTGAATCAATTGTGAGTATCTTTCCCCTCCTCGGTACTTTTTTTTTTTTTTTAACTAGTAAATAATAGTTCAAGTATAGCCAAAAGCTATTCCTTCAGCTTCACTGGCCATCTTGCATTTCCTGATACCTGTTAGAAAACTGCACGTTTCTGTGTCATGACTCAGTTGTTAATCCTGCAGCAATTACTGCTTTTCCTGAAACAGCATCCCTCAGGACGCTGCAGTTTTTAGGAGTAAAACTCATCATTTTTAATCAAATTTCATAAATCCTTAAACTTAGCAGCAATAGTAAAAGCCTGAAACCACAGCCCAAACTGAGGAGCCTACATTTTACGTCTGGAAACATCAATAGTTTTTAAATCACTCTCACACGCTCTGGGACAAGCCTCTTTGTTCTGGTGAAACTTTTGCTGCGTTTTTGTGCGCTGCTACTACAGCGAAGGAACCAGACTGGTTGTCCCTGGTTTAAGTCAGGAGAAATTGGAAATTATCAGAATTAAGCATAGACAATAATGGTCTGACAGCATCAGCAGAAGGAGAGGTGGCGTGAGAAATACCACCGCTCCCAGGTGAGGTATTGTAACAACCACCACTGAGGTGGGAGAAAGGATTGAAATACAGTAGGAAGAAGAAACCAGAAAAGGGTTATTTTAAAATACAGAGTTAATGGTTGTTTCCACAGAATCCTGAAGGACAATAAGAACCTCAGGCGGATACACAACGATGCCCTGAGAGGGGCCACGGGGCCCGATGTCCTGTGAGTACCCACCGCTCAGTCACCTGGGCTTATAGGAACGGCGCTGTGCCACGCAGGCTGCGTCACCTCGGCAAACGCGGGCTTGCGGTCTGGAAGGAGACTTGATCTCCTCCCTTAGCTTGTAAAATGAGAACAGGTCAACCAAATGCCACGAAAATACAGGGCGGAAGGCTCAGTTCACACCGTGAGAAATGCATATCAGCTGGTTCGAGCGCTGGTATTGACCTCCGCCTCTTAGATATTTCAGCCTTTGCTTTATTTGTGTCAGATCCTCCTGATCCTGTTCCTGTGCCTTATTTTTTGACATCGCAAACTCACTTGTCTTTCAATAGGATGAGTTATGTTTTTACAATATATTATCTTAGAATTCGGTTATAAAAGTGAACTAGCTGATTGCATGCTATAAGTTTGTGCTGAATAAAACACAATATTATCATCCTCATGATTTATTAACCAAGTGCTTACTGGAGGGCTGCACTGGCTGTAACTCCATGCAATAAAATACAATGGGTAGTTCTATAAATAACACCCTGTGCTGCACATGCCATTTGAATCCTTTTATTGATACTTTACAGTACGTGGCATCACAAATACCACTGCCGCAGCCACAGCCTTTCGCCCCCGCCCCTGGGTTTAACAGCCTGATGCTGAAAATCCTCAGGCATGTTGATGGCCTTTCCTCACACAAACAGCCCCTCTGAAGTTACGCTAAGCTGAACTGCTTAAATTTGTCTTGGCAAGAACAATGGATTCTTTTACGTGTTATTAATTAATAACTATTTAATGAAAACACCTAGAACGGTCCTTCAGAACCAAGCAGAGCGCCAGGAGGGTGTCCTACCTGTTAGCTGGCTGGAGAGTCACATTTGCCCACTTGCCCTGGCCTAAAGAGCTGGCCCTCACTCCATTGTGGCTTTCTGAGCGGTCAGGGAATGTGGTGGGGGTTGGTTTCCCCAGGATTAAATGAGCACCTTGCCTCACTGGGGATCCTGGGCTACAGGGATGCTCTTATTCTGCTGCTCTGTAGTTTCACAGACCACGTTTCTGAGCTGGGTATCAGGTGCTGAAGGGGCTTTGCAGATTTAGACCTTGGTGAAGAACAGTTACCTACTGTCATGCTTTGGTGGTATTTTTATACCTATGAAAAGAAAAGAGGACAAGTTGCCGTTACCTGCTGTCATGCTTTGGTGGTATTTTTATACATACAAAAAGGAAAGAGAATGCTGTCTCTGTTTCACAGGGATATTTCTTCAACAGCGCTGGAGTCTCTGCCTAGTTACGGGCTTGAGGCCATTCAAGTCTTAAATGCAACGTCATCCTACTCGTTAAAGAGACTGCCACCGCTGGATAAATTCAGCAGTCTTCTGGGAGCCGTTCTAACGTACCCCAGCCACTGCTGTGCTTTTCGAAATCTAAGGACAGAAAAGTAAGTGTGAATAGCATGTAATTGTACTGCGGTACTTCAGAAGCTCCAAAATGGCAATTCTGCTTTATTCAGCTCATGAGATTTGACTGTCCTTACTCCCATTACAAGGAAGCTGTGTACACAGCAAGGCCAGAACAGATCTCTGCTAAAGCCAGCAAAGTTTTCCCCATTTATTTTAGAACAGAAACGGATCCCATCCTGTGCTCAGTATCTTTTAGCAGGAACATTATTCTACGTTTGCTTCAAGTTTATATTTTTCTTAGCATTAACAATTAAAAACCCTACTGGCATATGGAAGATAGATCTCCATCAATAGCATGTAACCCAAAAAAAAAAAAAAAAATGAAACCCCCTTGTAACCTTTAGCTATGTAGCTTATTTAATGCAGGTGATAGGATGAGCTAGTAGAAAAGGCAGGCTTTCAATTACCCACCAAAATTAGGACCCGACAGAAGCCTCCAGAAAGAGGTTACTCAGTTTAGTTCCAGTCATTTCAGATAACAGACAGTATTGTTCTCCCCACAAATGGAAACAGCAGAACTTTGCGTCTGCTAATTTGGGGCAGTCAATCAGAGACAACTGGAGCTAATTTTTCAGCATTTTTCTTTGAAAGAAATCAACCTTCAGTTCACTTTAGGCAGCCAAAGCGACTCCAAATGAATTTAGCTGAAGCTCTGAGGATGCCTCTTCTCGTCTGTCTCAAGTGAAGGCTACAGAAAAGACATACTGAGCTGTCTGAGTGAGAAGCCTGACCTGTGCCACTTGCATGCCATCGCATCAGGACTGCGTTGCAAAGGCAGGAGTAGAATCCAATCCTTTAAAATCAGGGGTGATGCTATGCTTCTCTGACTCCTTCATTCTCCTAAGTGGTTCCTCCTTCTGCAAGAATAGAGCAAAGATTCTACAGTCAAGGCTTTCCACTGCTACCGAACTCTGATTCAGTCCCAGATTATGTCTCTGAGCGTATTAAATGCAGAAGCAATTCTGGGACCAAAAAAAAAAAAAAAATTATTCATTGTAGTGAAGATAACTATACGTATCTGATATATTAATTTTCAGGTGCTTGACTTTGCAACGTGATTGTGATCTATAAAAATAGGGTTGTTTTAGTGAGACACTTTCTTGTATTTAGTGACTGGTAAACTGGGAGGAAAAAACCCCCTGCAGATCAGGAAACTAGACTGCCTTTTAACTGGGGCATCAGCAGGGTTCTGAGCAGTGCTGCGTTAACCTGTCTGCACAGCCCTGGCCACTGGAAAAAAGGTAGAAGCAACAGGATGTTATCTTCTATATGACCAGCTACTATAAAGGAATGAGAGGCAGACCTCTGGCTGTTTTCCTTGTCCTCTAGTGATGGCAGCAGAAGCCCATGGAGACTGGAGACCTCTCCTTCCCAGGTTACACAGGGAAGGGCCTTTGTGTGGTTATGCATTCTCATGGTCACGCAGCTGCAGCCTGTTTCTGTCTCCTTTTACCCCCTTCTGTTGTCCTGTCTTTATTCTACACAGTCATTCCACCCAGTTTTTGCTACCCCTGCCCCATACTCTATTCCATAGCACCTATAGACTGGACCCTCTCATCGGTGAGATAAGGTCACCAGGTCTTACTTACATCTGACCAGGCAAGCAGCATCACTGAAGTCAGCATGACAGACGTTAGGGAAATACAGTCCTCAGACCAAATATTCTTGAGATTTCTGGGGTACAGTTGTGTGCTCATTCCCCGAGCTGTGCAGGGGAGGTGGAAGGTAGCATTCACTTCCCTGGACTTTCTCCCACTCGCCTGAATGTGGCAGGGGGGAAGCTGTTTATACCTTATCTTCAAAAAATTACCAAGAACAAACAACTTTGTTTCCGTGCTATTATGTATAACTAATCACACAGGTGCTTAGATTGGAATCTTATTTCTCTCATTATAGTTAAAACTTTCCATAAGCTTCCAGGTGTCTGATCCTCTTAAGAGCACACAAAAGAGCTTAGTGTTTTTGCTGGCTCTTTCTGCTGTCACAGCGAGAAGGTCAGACGAAGCCATTTCCACTCACACCATTAGAGTGCCTGGCCCATACTTTCAAAGCCTCAAAACCAGAGATTTTGCCAAGTACGTCATCCTTCAACTCGTGCTTTTCAAATTGCTTTACTTCCAGCATGTAAAGTCTACCTCCAGATCCCAAACAGTTTTTAAAATAAGAGTGTCAGGCCAGCTTCCCAGCACTTGTTAACATGCATTCCTCTAAAAGCCAGCATAACCGCTACCGTTCACGCTGGTGGAGAATCTGCCCCACTTCAGTACAATTATTTCATAAGGCAAAACATGCCTTTTAATTCCAGCACAAGTTACTTCGCTGTAAGAAATACATCATAAACAATAACCGAGCTGAAAGACCATCCTTTTACCTGCCCTGAGGTACTGCCTGCTGTCACAGTATTTGAAGTCTTCTCCTCCCCACTTCCAGAGGTCTACGTGAACGTTCACACTGCCAGGAGGCCAACGCTGGCTTACCCTGCATGCCTGCAAAGACCACTTGCAGAGAAAATGGGAACTTGGCCAAAATCCAGACTGAAACTCAACTTGCTTTTCATCCTTCTTTCAGACAAAATTCCTTGCTTTCCATTTTTGACAACTTCTCCAAAGAGTGTGAAAGCAGCATGAGGAAACCAGCTAACGAAATATTGTAAGTACCTCTCTGCATACAGATGCTGCAAGCAGCAAATACAGACCTCCCCCTCCTGCTGTTCATGTGTTTTTTCTAGAACAGCATGTCTTTTGCTGCTGATTCAGTCACCTTTACAAGCTGCACAGTGGTAATTTTACTATCATTAAACCAAGACTTGTGATTTTGATGTTCAAAAGGAAAGGAAAAAAACCCATAAACTTATGAGCTTTACTCACTCCAGCTTCTCTTCTGAATCCTTGAAAGACTTTCAAAACAGTGATTAAATATTTAAGAAAGTTAACGGCCTACATGGAGACTTTTCATGCTCCGAGATAATTGCAGTTGTTTGTGTGATTCAAAGAGGAGCTGCTACTGTTAATATTTTTTTGCCTACAGAAAGGCTAATTAGAAGTCTGTGTGTCAGCAGTTTGCCATGGTTGAAATAAAGCCCCCAAGTTAGAAGTGTAATGACCCCATGCAATTGGTTTACCTCTTCTAAACGTGCCTTTCTGTATTGTCACAGTCCTGCGTGACAGCATTCAGCAGGACAGTGAGAGAGGCTGACATCAAAACCGTTGCATTGGCCATGCTGCATGACACTGACTCCAAACCAGTATTAAATGGAGAAGTTTACGTATTTCCTGCTGTTCATCCCCCTACAGCTAAATGGGAGAGTCTCTGACGTGGGGTCAGAGCATTGTAAAGTCTAGAAAAAACAAGATTCTGGTCACAAAATTCCAGAGAGCTAAGTACAGCTGAAATGTGATTGATTCATTGAAATATGAACAAGATTACTTTGTGGGGCATCATCTTGTTTGCTGGGTGGTGAGGCCTCCTGAACTTGCAGTTTGTGGGGTTTTTTTGCCTTTTGTAAAGCAGCAGCTCCCTTGATTCTCTTGTCACCATTTCTCATTTGCTGCCTGCCTGCAGCTCCTCCGAGGGCCTCACTTTGACAGTCCTGTCTGCTCCACTCCTAACTGCAAAACTGAAGCACTTCAGGACTACAAAAAGGCAAAGTGCAACCAGTCAACTAGATCAAGAATATATTGCCTCTATCGGGGGTGGCTTTGGGGAGAAGCAAGGTGAGGCAAGGAGGTAAACACAGAGCATTAGAGCACATCATAAAGGCAAGTGAAGTGACACCCCAGTGAGGAATATCATCACGCAAATCGCCAGTGCCTACACTGGAGTAATCCCCTTGCTTTGGGGATTAGCATGTTGCACTCCTACCACACATTTAATAGTCTGTCCAGTCTATTGGCTCCTGAAGCTTTTTGCTTTGGTAAATCCCAGTCCCAGCAACTCTTTTAGCAGACATTGTATTTAAGCAAACGGAAGGTCATGATGCATGCTGAACAGCTGCAAGTTGCAGAGTTTGGGAACCACAGCAGAAATCAGCTGAAAGTCCTAAGATCTTATTAGGAAAAAAAAAAAAAACCAACCACAAAAATACCAAAATATTCCAGCTTGTAAACATGCTGTCATGTACATAGCCTCTCAGAAAATCACAATAATTTTTTATTTATAAATAGCGTCAAACATCTTCCCTGCACTTCCAGTTTAAGCCAGGCAAGTAAAAGCAAGATACTGGGCAGTTTTTTATGTAAAGAAAGAGAATGACAACACTGGGAAGTCATTTGCCCAACAGGAAGAGCTGAAAAGCAGCTCAGCTTCACTTGCCAGTTAAGACCCTGCTCCAGAAGGATAGTTGAATGTACATGCTTCAGTAGATGTCAACAGTTAAGTGTGTATTTAAGTGGCCACAAAGCTACTGGTGCTCTGAAGAGTTGTCCTCCATAGAGATGCTTTCCCAGTCTCCCAGTGCAGACAGTGTTTGCCCACCAGACGCTCACAGTCAGGATGGCTGGGTAGCTGTGAAATATTTCTGACAGGGAATGAAAAGGGATAATGTTTGCTTTTAAAACACTTTTTTTTGTAGGCTTATCTCCACACTACTGATGACCTACAGATTATAGAGGTCTATTTTAAACGTCTAAAACATCTATAATTAGGCATTGGGTCCAGTCTAAACTTAATGTATTCCTATCCATCAACATTATCTAGT
Organism: Falco peregrinus; assembly: GCF_023634155.1. Classification (NCBI taxonomy): domain Eukaryota; kingdom Metazoa; phylum Chordata; class Aves; order Falconiformes; family Falconidae; genus Falco; species Falco peregrinus. Next base: position 30,114,300 of record NC_073731.1, on the reverse strand, counting down.
TAACCGTGCACTTCCTGTGCCTTGCTTTATAATACTGCGAACATCAAATTCCTCAGCACTTCAATCATATGTAGTCTCAGGGCTTTGGTCGCTAAGTGGCTTTCCTAAGGGAGGTAAGGGTTCACAGTCAATCCTTCAGTTATTTTAGTTTGGCTTCTATAACTGATAAACCTATATGCATCAAACCTAGAATTCATCAATTTGAGTGTTACTACAGTTTGAACTGCAGTCTGCTGGCAGCATGAGAACAATGGCTCGCTTACAAGGCAATCAAGATAAAGTACTTACTTGTAAGTAAGTTGCATAAGAAAGCATTCCCATGGATGCAACTAGGGTCCTGCTGCTCTCCAAGGCTGCTCCCCAAATTAAAAAGCATCCTAACAAGGCTTCATTATATGTAACCAACCTGTAGAAACACCCGTAAGAAGTAACTGTTTTTAACACAACTGTTACCTGTTGTATTTTGCAAAAGAGTGGGAGCAGCATGTAACAAATAGTTCACTTTATTTGTGGGGGTGGGTATTTGTTTGTTGGTTTTTTTTAGTTACAGAGATGACTCTTACAACGCATCACCGCGGTCAGCAGAAAATAGCATGTACCCGTTTGCAACAGGTGAAGAAAACTCTCCATACAGCTACTCAGCCATTTTCTATGACAGCGAAATGGCAGACTTCAATTTTGAGTATGACTTTTGTCATCCTAAAGTACTCACATGCACTCCGGAACCAGATGCATTTAATCCCTGTGAAGACATCCTGGGATACAGCTTTCTCCGAGTCCTGATCTGGTTTATAAACATCCTGGCCATTGCTGGCAATTTCACTGTTCTCCTCGTTCTGATAACGAGCCATTACAAGCTGACGGTTCCTCGCTTCCTCATGTGCAACCTCTCCTTCGCTGATTTTTGCATGGGGCTTTATCTGCTGCTCATCGCTTCTGTCGATGCCCAGACGAGCGGTCAGTACTACAACCATGCCATAGACTGGCAAACAGGCAGCGGCTGCAGCACTGCCGGCTTTTTCACCGTGTTTGCAAGCGAGCTCTCCGTGTACACGCTGACGGTGATCACTATAGAAAGGTGGCACACGATCACCTACGCCATGCAGCTGGATCGAAAGCTACGACTGAGGCATGCCGTGCCCATCATGCTCGGTGGCTGGATATTCTCCATTTTAATAGCAGTGCTGCCTCTCCTGGGGGTCAGCAGTTACATGAAGGTCAGCATTTGCCTGCCCATGGATATTGAAACGGGTCTTTCCCAAGCCTACATACTGCTGATCTTAGTGCTGAATGTCATTGCCTTCATTGTCATTTGTGCTTGCTACATTAAGATTTATATAGCTGTTCAGAATCCAGAGCTGGTAGCTGCCAATAAAGATACCAAGGTCGCCAAGAGAATGGCGGTACTGATCTTCACTGATTTTACTTGCATGGCCCCCATCTCCTTTTTTGCCATATCCGCTGCCTTTAAAGTACCCCTTATCACCGTGACAAACTCCAAGATCTTGCTGGTTTTATTTTACCCCGTCAACTCCTGCGCAAACCCATTCCTCTACGCAATTTTCACCAAAGCATTTCGAAGGGATTTCTTTCTGCTGATGAGCAAGCTCGGTTGCTGTAAGAGCCGAGCAGAGCTTTACAAGGTGAACTATTTCTCTGCTTATACCTCCAACTGCAAGAATGGCAGCTGAGCCACAGCCCCCAGCAAAGCCTCGCAAGCACTGCTGCTCTTGTCAGCCTTAGAGAAGCCGTACCTGCAGTATGAGACAAGCCCTACAATGAAAATTAAACTGGAGCACCAATAGATGTGGCACTTTGCAAGGCCAGTTTTCATTATTGTAATGACTAGGGATTCTTTTATAATATCTTGAGCATTTCACAATAAATAAAAAAGCCAATCAATAACTCTCATGCAGCATAATACTTTGAACATCAGAACAGTTATTTTATCTTTTCTTCTTTCATAACAGTAGGCATGGAAGGTGACTATTAGGCAAAACTCTTCTTTGGGGGGAACCAGAGCAGCCCAGGAATACTCAAGGTGCTCTTGAAGTTAACAGGTACTGAAGTTAACAGTGATTGCAGTCTAGCTCCTTTTTCTCCAGATCTGCTCCCCTGGAGTATTTAAAGCCTGTCTGTTACCTTTCATGCCTTGTTTTTCCATTCCTATCAGCTGTGCTGGCATTGTTGGGTTAAAGAAAGGGGCACTAAACTAGATGCCTCCCTTCATTTCATCAGCAGAAAATTCCAATTACATAGCCACCTACACCCAGTTAAAAGTGTTCAAGCAGCAGGTTGTAAAGATGTCACCAAGGCGAAAAGTTTGCTTGAACCTTTGTTACTAGCAATTTTGCAGTTTACATCAGATCTCAGTCTGAGCTGGTAGGTAATTTACTTTTTTAAAAAATGAACCCACGCACAACCATGTACGATCTGGAAATCACAAGAGTTGCAATAGCTGTAAGATACCTCCTGCTGCACACAGGACTGTATTTTGTATCATACGTGCGCACACACAAGTCATGTAAGCTGTAAAGGCTCCCTCTCGGCAGTGGAATAGCTGCTCCCTGCCAGGCAGGTAAGCGCTGCCTTGTTTTCTCTCCAGGGACAGTCTCTTGCATCCTTTTCATCTGTCCACTCTCTGGCATCACCAGAGCCAGCAGCATTCAGGATGCACTGGGGACTCCTCAGCACTCACAGTCCAACTCCATTCCCAGCTGATGAAGCAGAGTAGTTACTTTTTAGTGCCTGTTACTTTTCCCATTAAAAAAAAAAAAAAAATCTATCTTTTCTTTCACTAGGCATTGCCTGATGGTAAGGAGATCCAGATTCACAGCTGTGTTCCTATTTTAAGTAAAAATTGAGTGTTGCTTTGTTATTGCAGCATATCTGCAACAAATAAGCTATCAACCTTATGCCACCATGAGCCAACACCACATGATCTAGAAGCGGGAGATTCAGATGTGTGAGCACTTACCTGCATCATACAGGCCAAACAATCTGTACTGGGTGACAAGCTGCAGATTGCCCGGAATGCCAGGCCGGATCCCTGTGGAAGCCTGCCCCAGGCACATTCTGCACTGCCTGGTCTTCTGAAAACGAGGCACTTAGTTACTGAAAGTTCACAGTCCTGTGAGCAAAACAGATGGAAAAGCTGCAGACTGAAAATCAAGCTTACTCTTAGGTTGCTTATCTTTGACAGGTTGGTTACATTGCCTTTGATGGGAGGAACATGTGAGTGCGTATGTTCCATCAAACCAATGTGGTAGCACGAGACCTACATGTGGCAGTTTAAGGTTCACAGAAGGTAAAGCAAACAGGTTTTATTTGGGCTTGTGCTCAAAATTTTAGCATCTTAGATCACATTCTGTATGTAATACTGTATCTGAAGACAGATCCTCAGCTGGTATAAGACACGCCTCCCTTGCGCTCCATGGAGCAGTGCAGTTGTAAAATCTGTGCTTACTCCGGAACAGTCACAGCCTAATAGTTCTTGATGGCCACCAAAAGTGCAGACTGTGATACATAAGAAAAATCTATTATTGCAATCGCTTTAAACTTTTTACATGCTGCTTCTCAAATGAGTCCTTTGCTTTCAAGTCTGCGACAGCAATAAACTATTCTGCGTTCCAAAGCACGCCTCTTATTGCTAAAATGCTGACTGCAAATTAGATTTGCTTCACATTAATGAAAGTGATTCTTTGTACAGTGACTGGTTTATCATTAGCTTATAATTGTATTAATTAGAAATAACATAATTGTCTTAATTAAAAATAACATCTCTGACCCTTTCTTATCTTCAGCTTAATGCCATGAGTTCAATCAGTATAAAAGCTGATCTCAGCATAGCTGTACTCACGAGCAGTTTGCACACATTGGGAACAAAGCAAGATCGAAAACAGAGGAGACTGTTAAAGCTCTATGGTTTAGCAATGAATAAAAATTCCATATGATGCATTTTGTACACTTTACACACACCAGCTCCTGAGCTCAGCAGATAAGCAAGTGGGACTACTGTAGGTTACCTAACTATAATAAAAGCTAAAGACACGGGGCGGGGCAGCGGCAGGAATCAAGTAATAAAAATAAATCTACCTGGCCTAAGGCTTCTCCATCTCAAAACTGCTTTTTGAGACTTGTTTCTTTGCACAGCACATGGAGGAATCCTGCATATAATTTAGGACACGGCAAAACAGTGTCCTGAGTGGCCACTAACTGATTTTCTTACACTATGTGTCAACAGGACAAGAGCTTGCAAGCACACCCTTCCTGTCCACCTACCACATAGTAGTATCAGGAAACTAAATAGCGACAACTGACAGTACCTGCCTTACAATGCTGCTTAGGTAACAGCAAAGACATATGACAGCTGTGGGGATTGTACCTGCTGTAAGTTGAGTGAAATCTACCATTTAGAAAATAACTAGCAATTAAAAAAAACACCACCATACACACAAATCCCACAAACAACAGATACAGTTTATGTACTTTGAATTTTTCTACACAGAAGTAAGCAAACAAGTAAAAGCAACACTATTAAAGATTTAGATTCATGCTAAAGCTTCTCATACAAGTTACACGCGTTATTCTGTCTCATTATTTTTGGTAAACTTACATTTTCCGGTGTAAAGTTTTAGACAGCCATTTACTGAAGCATCTTTGATGGCCATAACTGGTATTACACATCTCTTCCCACCACATCTGCAGCAATGTGTTTGCTAAACTACGAAGCAGCTGCAATCAAAAGCATTCCTATATAAACCATTCAGATCAAAAGCACTCTGATCTGATTACTGCTCAAATCGTAGGCTACAGTAATTAGTAAAACTGAGCTTACATTTTAATGAGAAACACTTTTTTCCAGTATAAAAATTCCTGCCTTCAGATATATTTAGTTGTGTCTTATTCAAAGCTGTCTTTGCTAATGTTCATTCAAGAACACTGGAAACAAGTAGGGCAATTCTGGTATGCGCAGACAGAAGACAGCGGAAGTCGGTCCTGCTGCAGGAGTCCAAATAGCCCATAGCTCTGGACCGGGAAAACCACTGCAAGCATTCTCAAGGAGTATCTGCACGTAGTTTGGAAGGAGCCAGAAGATTTGCAGATTATTAATTCAGAAGCCATTTTCTCAAACATGGGAAGGGTTGAGATAGCAAGAGCAAAACCCTACTCTAATCCCCAAAGCTTCAGTATTTAATAGCTCAGGAAGGCACTGGGTGTAGCCCACCTTCAGGTTCCTTCATACCAAGAAGGTGCTGGGTTAGATAAAACAACTACATCAAAACCCAGGGGGTGCTGGATGGCATGGCTAAGCCATCTTCAGCATCCCATTCGATGCAGGTCAGCTTTGACCAGCAGCAACAGCCAGCTGTGCCTACTGTCTGCAAAGCTTCAGGAGGAAAGATGGCAAACAGTCCTTTCAGATTTTAATTGCTGACAGTGCACCTGATTTGTGAAGAAGCAAAAGAGGATGAAAAACACCACCAGTGGCCAACCCATAAAACTTGCAAGAAGTTTGGGAAGGAAGAGACCAGTGTTAAAAAATACTTCCAGTCCCAAACGTGCAGCCTATATAACCAGTATCATATGTCAACTGCACAGAGGTTGCAGCAAGCTGTCAAAAATTAACTTGCAAAACTCTAAAGCATAAACAATGTTTCAAGAATGGAATAAAAAGACAGACAATGCTAACTGGTAGAAAGTATGTAATAAGTATGAATTACTAAAGTGTAGAAGACATGGGGGGGGGGATTCCTACTCTAATACTTTTATCTCACACATTTCTGCACCTATTCGCACCGAAATGAGGCCTGAAAAGGAACAGAGAGACAGGAGATGGGCCATTATAAGGACACTCAGAGTTCTGACCCCTCACCTTTCATGTGGAGGCAGTCTTTTTAACACCACAAACAGATAAAGCTAGAGGGAAAAGCTGCCCATCCTTAAAACGAGCTAAAAATTAGGTACTCTTTAGCCACTTCATTTTACAGTGACTACCAAAACCAAGTCCTGCTCTCAGAAGCAACATTCAGAGCCCCCATGGTGCTGAGCAGATGGTGCACTTACAGTCACGTCCCATGGATTCCTGCGCCACTCTGCTTCTGCTTCCAGTCTTGTCTGAAGCATCACTGTACTGCCCAAGCTGAAGATGGTCCCACAGTTCATAACGTACACATTTATGGAGCATGAACACCTCGGAGCCTGTGAGAAAGTGCTGAAATCTAAAGCCATCTATCATGTGGCAAAAGCTGCATTTCCTGTGCATTTCTGGGTCTGAAGTGTAGCACCAGTGCATCTACAGGTCAGCTGAATGACGGAAAAGCAGCCATTACACTCAAGTATTTTAACCTTTTCTGAATACACAATTCTTCACATCCCAGCAGCAGTATCTATAAAAGACAAAAGAAATGCCACACTTGGGTCAGGCCGCCTAGTTCAGTGTCCTGTCTTTGATACTGGACACCAGCTGATACATCAAAAAAGCATGCAAGAAACTCAATAGTTGTTAAAAACCTACCTCCTGAAGGAAGCACCTCTGTTTACGCCATCAGCACAAGGGTTTGTACCATTATGAACAAGGGTTAGGGTTGTGTGTGTGTGTGTGTGTGTCCCATTTCTTCCATATATTCCTTCTCTCCAGCTCTCCCCTTCCTTTTCATTCTTTTCTCAAGGCCTCTGTGTCCTCCCAGAGAATAGAGATAACCAAAATGTTTCAAGATGTCTTCTTCCAGCAGACCTAAAAAGACCTAAAAGCCACAGCCAGGAGGAAGGGGTGCCATATGCTTGCATGTAGCCCTGCCCTTGTGGCAGAATCCTCCCCCCACCCCCCTCCCCTTTCCGAGTCAGCCTGGCAGAGGCTTTACCATTTTGTTTCCAATGCTGCCCTCCAAGAACCAGGAGCTAGCCAGGGGGAAGCTGCAGCTCTGAAGGGTGAGGGCCCAGACCTTCTTTTTGACCTCTACTTCTAGAGGAAGAAACACAAAGCTAACTCTGAAGACTGCTGGGAATGTGGTTCTCATGGCAGGGTGAGCTACTGTCACATGCATGGCTTGCACACATTTCGCTAAGCAAAGTATATTCAGGGAACACAAAACCAACTCTGCTAGAAACGTGTATGAGATGACATTTTATTATTATGCACAATTTGTATCATTCACAGCTTACTGGTCTGTAGTCCCAGAATGTAGTGGATATATACAGAAACAAACTTAAATGACTCTGCATTGCCAGTGAAAATAAATCACATTTTAATGTTAAATCAGACTATTCATAGCATCTCAGCAGACATAGAGGGTATAGAATAAACAACAATAATTCTCACATATTGAGAGCTCAAGGGTCTTCCACCCACGTTTCCTGACTTACATCTAAAGTGCCTGCCTTTAAGCTGAAGTCAAAAAACCACAAAGCATCAACAAAAAGGGTGGAAGGAAAGGGAACAAAGTACACACCTGAGACAACCACAGGTTTCAGATTTGCATAGGTGTTGCTTTTTTTTTCTTTTTTTATACTCAGCAGCCTTTGACATAGTATCACCAACAACTGTTTCTTATTTCAAAGAACCAACAGAACTGAAATTTACTTAAACATAGTCACTTTTTTTTCTTGAATTACTACAGATTCAACATTTCAGTCTTTAAAGCTATTCACTCCTATTACAAAGTAACTGGAAACATAACGAAATAATCAGAGAACAGCCAAGACAGCTAAGTAGCTAACAACACTGTTTTAGTCTGCATGTATTAACAACACTGATTTAGCATATTTTTATCACAGCTTTCTTGTTTTGTTTAATGGCAAAACAATAGAAAGTCTAGTAGTTTCACAGGAGGTTCATAAGGGAATAACGCCACAGTTAAAGTACATACTTCAGTAAGGTTTCACCACTCTGCATCTCCAATAGCTTTTGCAAAAATATGGTCTCTACCCTCAAAGGACATCACTCCATCTTTTAAATAGAACTTCCATTTGTTCTTACTTCGATGTATCTGATGAAAAAAAAAAAAAAAAAAAATCAATTCCCCCCCCAATATAATACATATTAGACAGCCATTAAAAAAAGTCTTTAAGAGCAACTTGTTTACAAGCCTTTTTTTTTTATTTTAAAACCCCAGTAGCCCAAAACATGTGAAACACTGCCACTGAGCACACCACAAATATTCAGAGGCAGTAGACTTCAGTTGTTTATAATGAACTCCCCGCTCTCTCAAGGGAACAACCTCCTGAACTTTAGCACATGCACCCCTCTCAAAAAAAACCCAAACAAAACAAAAACAAAAACATAAAAAACAAGTAGCTGTGTGTCATCTCAACACCAGCAGGAAAACAAGACTATAACAGAGCAATTTCACAAGTGTACCAGTCCCAAAACATACTGCACCCTGCAAACTGGTATGGCTTAACTGAAACGCAGTGTTTCTTCTCCTGCTCACAGTGCAAAGCAACATTGTGTGCAGAGACATTAGGATAAGGCTAAGAGCAGGAAAACTTTGCTTTAAAATGCAAATAACACCATATAAAACAGTAAGAGAATGTGCATATTCTGTTTCTTTTTAAAGGCCTACAAAACTATCTATACCACAGAAAGTTTCTGTTTAATACTAAAAGAAGGAATTTTAAGTATCCCTAGAAAATTCCTTGGATTTTAAGCCTCAGTCTATTTTCAAGTCCAGAAAGAAAAAGGAGGGAAAAAAAAGAAACAAGACAGTAATTTTGCTGACAGCATTCTTTTATAGATAAAGTAATTTAATAGGTAACTCTTTCCATCTACTTTCTACAAGGCCTATGTGTTTTACTAAATCTGTATAGGAAAGGGGAAGTCACCAACATCTTCCTCCAACTTCTGTAACTGTTTATTTCTAGCAACATCCGATTTTAAATTTCCTTGAAGACATCCTGAACTTTCTATTAGTTTTTTAAATTTCCAACCAATTTTTCTGCTTATTACAGACAAAACTTGCTGTAGATAACAATATCCACTACCCATAGCATCTGTAACAAACTGAGTTACAAAGCTTCAAAACTTTGTGTACATTTTTAATACAATACAGACACTATGGCTTAATTTCAGATGCATTTTCTACACACATCCCTATAACTACATTTTCCAAAATAACTACTTTCAGAAAAACCCATCTGTTAGGCTTTAGTAAAGACAATTTTCTTAGTACTTCACTGTTTCCTAAAACACAGACACCATTAAAGGCAGGCCTAGTTGAACATGCATTAAAAAAAAAAAAATCATCACTAGTCACTTTTGAAAGAAGGAAAGCCAAGGCACATTCTTAGGCAAACTATAGAGATATTTTTCTAGATTTGTTTCAAAATGAAATATGCAGTTTGTTTTGTCAACTTTTAAACTACTGGCATATACCCATCCAAAACTATACCAGGGCTAGAAGTACTTTGATCTTCAAGAGTTCAAAACAAGGTTGAATTTTAAACATTAAAATGGAGGAGAACAAAACGCCCCTTAACAACTTTTGTTTTTCAGACAGGACAGAATTCTGACAAGAAAACCTCTCAGTAAGCACCTCAAAAGACAAAAAGTGAAGAATAAAGTACACACACTCCTCTTTCTGTTACCCATTTCAAAAGTCTTAATTCATGGCTGAAAACACATACATGCATACATACATACATGGCGCTGTTGAAATTACTTAAAAGTTAAGTAATTATTAAAAAGTTGAAAGTTAAGCTTATGCAGCTTTCCAGATCTTAATTTGCCAAGATTTGGACCCCTTTTCTTTACCTTTAATAGGTCATTAAAAAACCGTTGATTATCCTCATTTCAGAAAGCAGCAGGTAAGTCTTCAGACTATTGTCAGCTGAAGATGTAATTTAAACACAATTATTACAGCATTAGATTTTCTTTAAAAGGCGCTGGTAGTAAACCAGACATGGATTTGCTGAAGATATTACTTAGAATGATTAAGAAACAAAGATAAAACTATATACTGTACCTTGTCATACTGACAAACTATCACATTGTCAGTGTCAAACAAGTCTGGAATGTCCTGTTCACTGACATCATCACCAGAATTTAAAGGGTCCTAGAGATTAAAATTTTATTTTATACATTCTTTCAGAATAGTTTTGAATATACTTGACATTAAACATAACAAGAACAATAAAAGGTTAGCATTGCAAAAATCACGACCCAGAGGCTATTAAGACCATGTTGCAAAAAGCTCATTTATAAGCAGCTTTACATGCATACATTCTCAGTGACAACACCACCCTGAACAAAAACACGGGTCAAAAAGCAAGTCTGCTAACTGGCAAAGCTGACCCATGTAAATAGAACACTAATCAACTGGTGTTTATTTGAAGCCCAGATGCCACAAGTTGATTCTCTTGTGAATTTCTAGGATACAAAATTGCATCTTTAAGAAAAGCCTTTTCCTAGCAAACATGTACTTGTATCGCATTGTTCCCTTCTCTGTCTAATCCCGTGTCCTTCAGAAGGCGAAGAAACATAGATTTGTATCCCAATCTTACTTAAATAAAAAGCGGTACTTTATTCCACTGAGGCCAAGGTTCTACCCTATAACTTTAATTAAGTCTTTTAATTAATCCAACAAAAATGACTTCTCAACATCTCTTTCATTTGTCCATGCTTCTCAAAATGAGCTCTCAAGTGACTTCTGAGCAGTACCCACATGTCTCAAGAGGTACGCAACTGAACTATACATTCTCTGCATTAAACTTAACCAGAAATTGTTCTGGATGCAACAATTCCAACAGTAAAGACAGATATACTATTGTAATGTGCTTCAAAAAGCTTAAAAGTAAATTACCTCCTCAACGATATCTGTTTGGGCCTCTTCATTATCACCACCACTGCTGCTAGACTCTGTGTTTGAAACACTGTCATACTCTTCATCATCATCTTCCTCATCATCCAGAGCTTTTAGATCCTCTGATTCAATAATGCCAATGAATTCATTCTCTTCCCTATCTTTTGTATATGGTATTTCTTCCTTGGGAGAAACATCACCAGTACCATCTAGCTGAATTATGCCTCCAATGTCACTGCAGATATCCTTCTCTGATCGTAAATTAGATTCCATCTGCTCAGTAGGTTCCATCTGACAGGAATAAAAGAGACCAGAGACAGCTTGTGAATTAACGCCATACAGCTTTCACTGTTCAGTACAAAGCCTGATATTTTTGTTTAATAAAACAACACGATTGGGGCACTAAAATGAGAATTTCAAGTCCTGGCCTACTTGGAAACTCCGAGTACATTTGCAAACGTTGTTCTTATACCTAATCTTAAATGGATTCTATGCCACATATTCCTCAACAATATAACAAGACATTTTCTTAGACCTTTCTTTAAACACTATCGTAATCAAACAACCTTTTTAAGACAACAATGACCAACCAGGCCTTTAGAATTCCTATTGCAAATACAGCTCCAAAAACAAAACAAGGGGAAAAAAATTAAAAAAAGGAAACTAGCTACTCACCCATCCCCAAAAATAGCCTTTTTCCTTTTTGAAATAAAAATCAAGATGATCTCATTCTCTCCCTCAACTCAAAGTGCTTTGTTTAAATAAGATATAAAAAGCTGAGACAGTAAATATTTCAGTACCTCAAGTTACTGTTCATAAAAGTGCTAGAATTCCTAAACAGAGCATTCACAGGAGCATAAAAGTCCTTTAAGCTTTCAGCCATCTTTAGTTTCTCATTAAATCTTTACTGTAGCATCTAATTCACATCCACATACACTTTCTAGTTCAAGAAAATAACACTTTGTTTTGACCTTCTATTCTTACTACAGTTATCATCACCCTGCCATCAAAGTTCAGACAAGCACCATAACATGCTTTCTATTTACAGTCATTTGTCATTACTGTCATTAAATTTGCATTTAATAAATTTGCCTCAATCACATATAAGCACTACAACTCAAAGTCAGCAAACCAGCCTGAACTTAAAACATCTGTAAATAACTTCTAGAACAAAAAGTAGATGAGGTCAGGAAAGTGGCCTGTTAATTAAAATCATTCAAGTTTTCCACACAGCTCTAGCTAAATTCTAGTTTGTTCAGGACTTTTTCCCAAGGAAATGCATTTCCTTCCAGCAGATTTTCACTTATCAAATGCCACTCTTCATACTCAACATGCATTCTCAATGAAAGTTAAATGCTCTTCACACATTTAACATTACAAATTTAAACTAATCCCAGCTGACACTGCAAGAGAAATTTGCCCACAACTGGCCAGTATCCAAACGCAGATTCAGTGTCAGAATGACACAAAGTTCTCAAAGGGTCATTTCCATCTGATCAGTCACAAAAAAAACCTATCCCTCAAAATAGTTAATAAGTCTAAGAACATATTATATCTACCCATTACACTTGCAGCATTTTTTAGATTGACATCCTCCTCAATGCCAGTATTTCAGCAATACTTGTGACAAATTCTTCATGTAAAAATAAGTAATCAGCTACTGCTATTCAAAAGAAGCTCAAGAATGAACTTCAAAATGGTGTTAGTTTTTATTATTATAATTTAGAGGTGCTACTTACAGGTGTGTTTGATCACATCTCCTACGATACTTCTACCAACCATCTCCAACGTATTTTCACCAGCTGAGAAATAAAAGGCCTTACCTTGTCAGAGGAAGCAATGATGTCATGGTCTTTCAGAACAGCACTATCGTCCAAACTTTTGCCTGTGATAATCAGGTCAATGATATCATCAGACACCGGCTGTTGCACCAGCTCCTGAGACTCAATGTCTAACTGCCCCTCCACATCCAGCAGAACACTGCTTGAGTTGTTTGCCAAGGATTCAGTGGGAAAAAAACCTTCAGATGATTCTGGCATAAACACAGCTGTGTGAAGACTGCCATACTGGGATTTTTCTGTTGAGTCTGCACTTTGATTCAGCACTGCATTAGTTACAAGTTGCTGCTGATTCACAGAAGGCTGCTGGACCAATGTAGTGCTGGCAGAGTTCTCCAGGTGGTTTTTCTCCATGGCATTTGGTTGAAATACCATGGTCTGTTGGATAGCAGTCTCCTGGGGTTGCAAAGTCTCAGCATCTGCCTGGGCAGAGGATGCATTCACCTGAGCAACACTGGCAATGTTGGCTTGCAGAACTGAAGGTTGCCCAGGGGGCTGCAATACCTGCTGAACAGGATGGTGTAGAACACTTGCATCTCCTGCAGCCTGTGTAACCACAACAGGCAGATTTACCTTATACAATTGCCCTGCAAAGACAAGAGTTAAATTCTGCTTCAGCAGGTTAAACTACAGGTTCATCCAGGCCACTGTCCTGTTACCACCAATAACCAACAGCAAACACCCAGGTAAACTATGAGAAACAAGATGTTCACAAAGAAATACTTCACCCAAGCACAACTTCAGCCTTTGAAACTTAAGTGTTCAGAGGCTTTTTGAGTCAGAGCTCTCATCCAGACCATCATGTCTAATATCCCTTTCTGGTTTTGTCCCCCAAGTACCCTGTAGCAGTTAGTTCAGTAAATTACATACTGGATTTAAAAACCAAAATCCTGTTTTGAATTTACTTCCATGTAATTTCAGAAACTAAGGAATACAAGATGAAACAGTAAACTATTCCACGTCTACAGGGACAGTTCACTCTTAAGGACCTTTAGGTATCCCCTCCTTCTAAAAAGAGCTGCCTAGTTTAGTTAAAAAAAAAAATTAAAAATTCCTAGTTTATTTAGCCTTTCTTTGTACAAAAACCATTCCAAATACTGAATCCTTAAAGTTATTATTAGTGCTAGAGTTAAGCTGCTAAAGCCAAGTTGCCAATTTCATTTAATTATTCTTTTCCCCAAGCACATTCTTACACACCCACAGTCACTGACACAAGCCTATATGTCTCAAAACCTTAGGAATTATATCTGAAATAGATATCTAGTGACACTAGTTCTCAAAGAACAGCTGTTTGAGGAGTCAGTCTGTGACTGAAATAAACCTTCCAGTTACCACATCCTAAGCAGTACAAGCACATTTTTGTACAGGCAGTTTTATCAGCAAAAGAGTGTGAGCAAAAAGGTTAATGGATGGTTGTATTTTATTTGAATTAAAAAAAAAAAATCAACTTGATTCTGAAGTACCAGACTGTCTTTACCTTTTTAAAACATGAAGATTGTCCTTTATATAAGAGGAGGAAATCCTTTGTCAGTCCAGACACAGGTAACACATTTGTAAGCAGTTGTAAAACAAAAAAATGGCATCACCTGGCAGCCCACCTTAACTGATCTTGCAAGTGTACACAACTGACACATTAACTAATCAATGTAATTACTTCTCCCATGCAACGATTACAAACACAAACTACAAAAGAAGAGGGCAACTGGCTTGACACACCTACACTTTTAACTTCACATTTGTTTTATCTGCTGTACTTGGGACCATCTTTCAATATCCACATCCAGTCAATGCACTGTAACATTTTACATCCCCTCTTTAATCTTACCAGATGCTGTCTGTAGCGTCACTCCCGCTGGTACATGTATAGGATAAGCAATGCCCGAAGGGAGAGTAAGAGTTGCACCCACTTGTGAAGCACTCTAGATAAACAAGAGCTTTATTAAGAAGTAGTGCATACTTTATCTCCTAGGGCCCTAAATGTCACACATAACATCTTCAGATGAAACACCAATGAGGGCTTCTTGTGATCATCTTTACTGAAGAGTTGCTTCAGACTTTTCAGATTTAGAAAGATAAAGAGTATTCTGTATTGACAGGATAATGACTTGCCCTAAGGTTTCCTATTTTCCAGTTATCACATTCCCTTTTTGTTAACAGAACACTTTCCTGTATGCCCTCAAAGTACACACCATCCAGAAAGTTGTTTTTCCACTCAGAACCACTTTTACCTGAGCTTATGCATACTCCACACTGCATAGACTCCTTGCCTAGGCCTACGAAGTCACTTTGCATTCTCTTTTTCTCCTGGAAACCAAACAGTTGGATATACGGCTCCCTTTCAAACTAGCTGTTCTGGGGAAATTTAGTTTTTAGATCAGGTAACTTGGATGTTACACAAACACCTTCCCAATATCGTATTTCAGCTTGGGAAACTAGTTAGCTTGAAGCTCAGGAGGCACTCAATAACTTCAAGCACTGACAATTAATAGCTCCTCCCCAAACAAATCTTGCCATGCCCAGAGTTCAGAACCTGTCAACTCTATAAGCCTCTCATTTTCTTCTGGATGATTTCTATGCCTTGCACATAATGCTGCTCCCAGCTTCAGTAACGCTAGCATTTCCCAGCGGTGCTTTATTTTAAAACTCAGTAAGAAAAAAAATTAAAAAAAAAAAAAATCTGTAGATGTGCATTTCCACTATACATCTATTGGCTAAATACATGCAGCCATGGCTTCCAACACACTTCCAGATGCATTGCTTGCAAAACCAACTGGCAGATCCTCAACCTTTTTCACTGCTCATACATAAGCAGCAGAGTTACAGCTCTCCCTCTACAAACTCTTAATTTTTTTATTGTTTTCAATAAAAATAAAAAAGGGCTAGAAATAACAGCACTGTTTCTTCATCTGTTGATTCTCCCTCAGCAGGACTCCTGCTCCCTTGCCTACTATGCCATATTGGACAGATGAAACTGTCATGAGAAATGCTGTCCTAAAGCATCTATACATGGAAAATATTTCATACTTGCCTCCCCTCAAGCCTATTAACAACTGACAAACAATCATTTAGAATTCAGAATACTCAAAATTTAAATAAAATGTCACTATAGTTACATACCAGGTCTGCTGCTGTGAACTGCTGGAAACCTCTGCCAGCTGGGATGACTAGAGAAGCTATACAGGAGGGGAAAAAAAAAAAACAACAAACCAGCACCTCACAAAAACATTAATTTCTTGGACACAGTTGATCTTTCAGTTATTTACAGCAAGCACAACTGAAACTAAAGCAATCTAACTTCAGTTCATACTCATGAGATCAAGTGAGCACATCCAGATAAGGCTCTTAAATACACTTCCTTTTATGCTGCTTGAAGCTTATGCTGTACTCAGGGGGAAGAGGTTATACCCCAAATTTATAAAACTTAATCTTGCTAGAAGCTGGTCTTAGTGATTTCTGGGGTTTTTTTTGTTCTACAAATATTACTGTTTAACTGTTTGATATGTTTAAGTTGCACTGTAAAAATTAAGCATGCTATTTCTATTTATTACATCAGCTAGAAGGACAGATGTGCAATGCTACCATTTTAACATGACCAAGAACATGTATGTAAAACATATTATCGTGTCAACATGCAGAAAATGTGCAAGTATTTTTCTGCACCAGAGCAAATCCGGTGGTGCTAATACTAGGAACAGTACGGTGGGATTTTCAAAAGCACTCAATACTGACTGGAATGGGAGAAGATAAGCAAAGGGAAAACTTCCCCAGGCTTCAAGAAGCAAACCATTTAGGTAGCCCAATTACTTTGAAAATCTCTAGCATATAGGACAATTCAAATCCCATTTAAGGAAAAGAAAAAATTCACTGGTTTCACCAGATTGTTTTGGCTTAGTATTGCCCTTCCAAAACTTTGGAAGCAACAAGGTAAAGCTCATTAAATATAAAGCTTCTAACAGCAAACAAACGCAAAAGTATATTCCCTGTAATCACACGGAATAAATAAGAACCCGTCTCCAAAATCAGTCCACTCAACTTTTGTTTTGGAAAAACAAAAACAAACAAGCAAGCAAACAAACAAAAAAAACAAACACAAAAAAACCTCACAGACTGAAGAGTGCCTACCCAACCCTGAAGTGTACTATGATGCAGATTTTCATTACATCATCTCGTATGTTTTTTTGTCCTTTATGGGGAAAAGTCCTAATGGCCTCTCATAGTGGGAGAAGTCTCAGCTAAGCATTACACTCTACCATAACATTACCACAATGGTCAGCTGGACCTAACTGAGCAGAATAGGTTGTGATGTCAGAGGCTGTGTGAAAGTCAAGTACTTCTCTGCAACAGGAATACTGCTTTTAATAGAACCAACTGAAAGACTACCCTCCTACTCTTCAGTTTAAGAAAGGGATTACATTTTAACAAATGCAGAACCAGATTAAACTCCAACACGACAGCAGAGCTGCATGGCACAACCATGCCATATAACCTCTGCACACATCATGCCACACATTAAAAGGGGAAGTGAAAGCTTAACCTTACTGGTAAATTTGCAGCTGAAGCGCTACGCTTCTGGACTGCAGACAAGAAGACTAAAATTGTCTTCATGTTTTGCTACTGGAATTAAGCAGCAGATCAAGAGCACGTGCACATAATTGCATTAGTTTATCAAAGTTTATTTCGTCCTTTATTGGTCAAATTTTGTTTTCAAATAATTACTGTTCCCCATCAGGCTAGATATATACATAAGCATCACAAACCAAGATTACTGCAGCACCTTCAAGTCTTCCAAGAAGATTCCTGAATCACTGAGCTATTCTTAAATTGCATCTGTTGTGTTCAACATCTAACCTGCTGAAGCCTGCAGAACATGGTGAAAACTGTGCGGTAGTTGCAGGGCAAACTGCGCAGAATGATGGCTATGTCTGAAGAAGCCTTCTGTTGCTTTAGACTGCATCACCTTTATTTCCCAAAGCTGCAGAAAGATTATTATTAAGGTCAACAATATCAGCTTTAAAAAACAAGCCACATCTAAAATGAAAATCAGGTATCCCTAGTTTTTGCAAGAGTAAATTGACTGATTCTATCCAATAAACATGATAACAATCACTACCGAATTTCAGCTTCCAGCAGCCCAACACATCATTTACAGGATATTTGAAACTATAAGTTAGGGCAAAAGTTTGCTTGTTTGGGAGGGCAAAGAAACAGACAGGTACATTGTGTCAAAAGAAAAAAAAATATAATACAACTTCTATTGATGCAGGGGAACCCAACAAACCTGCTTCAAGTCTTTCAGAACCTGCTCCTCTAAACCCTCTTCTGCAAAGAGTTCCCGCACACCTTCAATCACATCTTCAATAACGGACTTGTATAATTTATGCTACATTAAAAAAATAAAAAATCTTCATCCTGACTTTGAAAATTAAGTCATTTGAAATGACAGCACAAAGCCTAACCTCACTGCATAAACTCCTGTTACAAGATGAACAGCATGCACAGATCAGTGTAATAAACTGAATACTCTGTCAAGTGCAAAGACTTGCAAGTCCACTCATTCTTTTAAGTCTGACATCCCTGGAAAAATACAGAATTCAAGCCTGGAATTATTGGTTTCTGCAGACTACAGAAATGCTTAAGAAAATCCTAGATATATTACAAAAACAACTGCTGTGCTGCATTTTCAAACAAGTATGTCTAAAACATCAGTTTAAAACCACTTAGTATCATTCTAGCGTCATTGCCCCTAACTTAAAGGCCAACCAACAATACAAGCTACTAAAAATGAGAGGGTGCCAATTCTATCAGAAGCATAAAGTAAGTAACCTGCAAGTAACCTCTGTAAGTAACAGATTTAATTTTTTCTTTGTGATAATCATCTGATGCTGTAGAGTAGTTTAGCCATGGAAATTTAACACTACAGGTACCAACACATATCATTCATCTTATAACAGGACTCCAACACAACACTTTATTCCTTCTTCTGCCCATATTCATGATTAAATCCTAATCCTCCAGTCAGACCTGGACAACACACATACGAGCTTCAAGATACATTCACTCTGATGCAAATGTAAGATAGTAAGATTTTAGCAATTTAAAGTCAATTAATCTTGACTATCATTACCACCAGAATAGCCTACACAAGGTGAAAGATGAAGCTGAGATTTTTAGGAAACCATAGAAGTTAAGATTCCAGGATAGTAATTTACGTTTTTTCTAACTCAACATCAAATTAATGTTTTACTGCTCTAAAGTTGTTGTAAACTGCAGACAATATAAAAAAGCCTAGAAGTTATTAAGAAGTAACAAGTTACATTTTTTGCAAAAAGCTATCAGCACAACCTAGCACTACTTTGAAATAACCACACTCATTTATGATTTCTCACAGGAGGTTTGAGATCTCCAAGAATTGCCCTACCACACTTCAGAACACTAAGAAGACAAGGAAAAAAAAAATTGACTCTTGTACCATGACACTAAAGGATGTTGACTAGCCCATATGTCAAATGCTTTGCCTTCATTGTTAATCCAGAAGAGAAACTGAATTTAAATCTTTCAACAGGCCTATTCCCCTCCCCAGGATTGCCAAGCTACAAGAAGCACAAATATTTATTATCCTATATAAAAACTGTACACAGCAACTGTAAAATCCCACTACACGCTCCCAAATTAGAGGGGAATGGTTACAGTTCTGAGACGCCCACACTCCAGTTTTATCCCTTTAACACACAGGCCCCTTTGCCATGAACCAGACTATCCCATCGGAAATTTTTTTTTCCTTTGCAGGCAGTGGGGAGGGGGTCAGCAATGCCCCAGTCCAGGGTAGGCAGCGGGGAGGGGGTCAGCAATGCCCCAGTCCAGGGTACCACAAGGCCCAAAGCGCAGCCCGAGGCCTCCCCGCGTTCCCCTGGCGGCCTGAGGGGGCAGGTCAGGCCGGGCCCGGCAGCAGGGCGGCCCGGGGCCGCCACACTGCCCCACCGCCAGGCCCACACAGCCTCCCTGCCCTCCGGAGCTCCCCAGGGGCTCACGCCAGGCCCTGTCGCAATCCTGTTACCCACAAGGGGCTTTTGCTTAACAAACCCGCCAAAAATAGTGGCTTTAAAGCAACCCCTGTGCTGCCCGCTGCAGGGAACGGCCAGCGGCCGCTCCTCCCCGGCCCCCACGGGGCGGCACCGCCTGAGGCGATGGCGACGAGACCCGGCCCGGGCACATCCATTCCATCCCGTCCCTCCCCTCCCTGCGTCTCGCCGGCGCGGGAGGGTGGTGGGGTGAGGATGGGGCCGGGGACGCGGTCCAGCCCCGCCGCTCCCCCTCACCACAGGGCTCCCGTGAGCCATGGCGGCACCCGCCACCAGCCCGCCCTCCCGCCTTAAGGCGCCGTTGCCATGGGGACGCGGCCGGCGCGCGGCGGCCCCGCCCGAGCGGGCGCCATGTTTGCCTGCGTGCGAGTGCGGGGCCCGGTGCCGCGCCGGGCGCGGGGGCGTAGCTGGGGCGGGCGGTGAACCCGGCGGGTGCTCCCGGCTCCTGAGGGGCTGCCCAGGGGCCCGGTTTGCGGCGGGGGCCTGAAGCTTCAGCTTGTGAGAGGGGAGGGAGAGGCGGCTGTGTGTGGAGATCTGCTCACAGTGCAAAAATGCACCTAGGAAAGCTGGCAACAAAAGCATGTTATTTTGATAAACTCTGAAGTCATTATTACCGCATAAACAGGGAGATTACTGAAGCTACCAGTTAAATAGCAGCAATCTGTTACAACTACTGAAATTATTGCTTACATTTGCAGCAATCTGTTTGTATGTTAATACAGATTTACCAATTTAGCAGTTACTCATCTGGAAAAATGTTCATTAATGTCATATATGTAGGAGAATATAGACTTTGGTCTCTATACACATTCTGTCTGTACGTGGATTGGTGGTGTCCTGATGATTCTGAGAACCTAGAAACACCATCTCCTTTTCCCGTTTTCAGGTAGCTATGCATGTTACAGTGTTATTTGGCTCATGAGGAGGAGGCTCACCCATTAAGCTTTTTAAGGCTGACTTATCCTGAAAAATGGAAAGATTTTAATGAAAATACTGACAGACCCTTAATTATATAGCTAGACTAACACCTACAACAACAACAAAAGGAAGCAACATCCATAATAATACTGTAAGTTGCATTTTCATGAGAGACAAATGCAATTTGCTATTGAAGTAATTTTGCTCCACAACAAAATATGTTTAATGGCACTGTCTGGGTCTTGAATTAAACAGCAGTTGCATATTTAGCCGTTCTGTATGCCCTGCATCATCACAAGGAAAAGGCAAGCCATGTTGCTTTGTTTATAGAAAGTTTAAATAATAAGATGTGGTTTTTTAAGCACAGTGCTCATTTGAAATTGTCTGGAATAGTGCATACCCAGAGCATCATTATTCTTCTGCTGTCTGAGTAGTCCTGTCATGTTAGCAGAGATAGCAGGGAGAAGTTGCAGCCTTGAGGATCTTGCTGAGCTCTGAAGGTTGCAGATGGTGATCCCGCAGCTGGCTTTGACTTACACATCAGACAGATAAACCTGATGCAGAGCCATCTATCTGCCAGCAAACTCTACAGCAGTTTTAGAAAGGTGCAAGCGCAGAAAGATTTATAAATGAGTTGCCTGCTTTCTACCACCCTTTGTTTATCTAGGGATTACAAAGTGCCTGGAAATTGGAACAATCTGTGTGCCTAACTTCAAAAAGACAGGTTTGGGAACTTGATATCCCAGGACTTCTCAGCTGTCTCAGATAGTGGTCAGGTTATTTGGCTACGTCCACATGAAAATTTGCAGACCAAAGCAATTTGGCTTGACAGCGTGTGTCTGTGTTTGCATATTCCTAGCACATCCCACCAGCACATGGCACTGTGGGCATACCCAGTATCTTGTAAATGATACCCTTTGTATTGCCAGTGAATACCAGAGCTCCTGTCACCAAGGTCAACGCGTTAGCTCCCTTCGTGCGAGGGACAGCAGACTAAGCCTACTGATAGTACACAGCTATGGCTGGGGAGAAAGTAAAAACTGGGAATGGAAATAACGGCTTTCTGAGCTGCGCAGGGAGGTTGCAGAGGGTGCTTCCTGCTAACCAAGGTGCTTATGCTTTCATCTGATGTCTAGCAACACACTTTATATAATTTATTTTAAAAATTCCTAAAGAAGGTGTCTCTTCACCCAAGCACTATGAGAGTGTCAGCTGAACAGCATGAGAAAGCCTGGCATACAGTGAAAAAAATCCAGTCTTCTCTGAGCAAGAAAAAAAATATTAAAATATCTGTGAATAGCATCACTCATACCGACTGGCTAGCTTTGATATTGGTGATCTTAACCTAGTATCAGTGTCCTGCAGTATAAAGTGCAACCCTGTAGTGATTTTCATGCTTATGGCTTTTGTTAACATATAACCCCATTTTCAAGAGAAGAAACTGAGGCACAGACACACCAGATAGCTTACCCAAGCTCACAAAGGCAGTCGGGAACAGTACCCAGGTTTCATCAGTCTCGGTTCAGCTTCCAGTCCAGCTCTCCCCGTTGTTGTCTCTTTAACAGCTCACAGGAGTTTTAGAAGTCAGGCTATCGAAAAGATTAGAATGCTGTTCAAGCTCTCCTGATTTTTCAGGGGTTCTGTCCGCATTTGGGATACTGCTGCTTAAGGGCACCTCAAACATTCATTTACTGGACAGGTTTTAATTTGTAATTATTTATACTCCTCTTGGTACTTGATGTCTAGAGAAGATTTATTTTTGGATTATGAACCTTTATTAATCTTTTTTTTTTCTTTCTTTTTTTTAAATTGCCGTTTTGAAAAGCCTTCGCTCTAGAAACGGCGAGCCCTCAGCAAACTCAGCTGCTTGGTAGTGACTGCCCTCTTCTGTTTAAATCCGGCATTGCAGCTGTAGAGGAACGTGGCTACTGAACCAGAGGACTGCAGCTTTCTCAAGGCGTATTTTACAAATACCATCTTGCCCTTCTTTCCAAGTAAAAGCAATAATTCTTAGGAGGAACCGGTTGCAGAATCCAGGCAGTCCTCACGGAGATGCCTTGACATGGGCAGAACTGTAATTTCATTTTAAAGATACCCTCTAACACGCTCCCTTTGTTTTCAGATGTTGACTCATAGATACACAGCACCCTAGACTCATAACCAATTTTATTAACAGTGTGATTTTGTTATAAGCTCCATCATTTCCACCAGAGTTCTGAGACAGGTAGCATTGGGACCTGTGATTTGTTCCTTTTCATTTGTCATACGTGACTCCTGTTGTTTCAAGGGCCTCTCCTTTTTTTTACCTGATTTAAACCACTTTATCAGAGGAACGGCAGAAACACCTGTCCCTTAATTCAATGTGATGATAATTTTTAAGGACATTGGGTGGCATAAAAAGGCTCTGACCTGTACAAACTGCTGTAGAAAAATGGCAGTCCCAATGGATTGAATATACTGAATAGTACTGTGTATCTCAGATTCTTGATAAGACCAGAGACTTGTGTAGTATGAGTAAGCCTAATTAAGGATAAAATAAGCCTTGCCTCTCCTAAATACTCACCCTGATACATATACCTTATGTGGAGAGAAAGCCTCAAAGGGAAACAGCAGCCATCAGCCACTTCACTGTCCTTGCTCTTGTCCCTGCTTTCTACCACACTCCTGCCAGTGCCCAGCTCAGCACTTGTCTCCTGTTCTTCACCTCCGTTGTTGTCTGCCTTGTTTCCCTGGGTATGACAGACAGATGTTTATAGCACCGTCTTTCCCCAGAGACCCCAACCTCCTGCCCAGTGTCCCCAAGAAAAGCCCCAGTCCAACTCCTTCCTCTTTTGTCTGCTCTCGGTGCCTGTCCCTTCCCTGCCATCTTGCTTGACCCCCCATCACCCACGACTGAAATCCCACTCCTTCCTCACCTGTCCATAATTGCCTCTTACCTGCAGAACCACACAGAGGCAGGCTGCAGCAGGAGAGTAAATACCAGAAACATAATTTCTCCTTACTTGAATTAGCTGCTGGAAGTTCACAGTCGAGCAGATGATTGCAGAAGTCCAGCAGTTTTAGTGCAAAGTTAAATAAGAGCAAAGCAGCATGTTTTGGTCAAGGCCAGTTTGCTCTGACTAACTTTGCATTTGGTAATTTGGAGAGGAATAAAGCTGAGTGACCATGGTAGCCCCTTTCACCAGCAGTGAGTTTTGCAGCACCCACCATACCACTAAAATCATCCAGCAAGTGATGCTGAGAGACAGGTTGAAGCACAGCTTAGCAGTCAGGTTCTCCTTTTTACTGCCTAATTGATACCAATTTAACTCTACTAAAGAATAACTCAGATGTATGGAGACTAACCTGCATTGCCATTGGAAGCATTTATGTGAGGACCCCAATATTTGCTCAAGGTCATCTTCCTGAGCCTCGTGTTCTGAGCAAACATGGTTAGGCTCCTCCTGTCCTAATACTGTATGTACTTTTCAGTCTTTTTTTCTTCTTTTTTTTTTTTCCCCCAACTCTACTTTTGCATAGATCTACCTGAATCAGATCTTCTGCACACCCCTTTTGATGTTATAACCACGCAATTAGCAGCAAAGATATTAATGGGTTTCCATGAAAGGGGGCTAAAGCAGCCCTTCACCTTTTCGCTCCAGGCAGTGGATGTCTCCCTCCATTTCAGATGAACTGTCATATAAATCCTGGTGTCAGTACTTACACTTAGGCAGTAAAATCTACTCAGCATTATAGATGACTTGACAGATGAAGGTCCCTCCCTTGAGAGCAGTCTGACAAGGTTACAGTGGTAGCTTACCTCTGGGTATCATCAGCCTAATGCCCAGGTTCTTGCTTTAAATCCTCTCTGTTCCAGGCTGGGTTTTATTTGATGTTTTTCATTGCATCTCCTATAGCATGCCTGTGTCATTGGTCCCTTGCTTGAGTGAGATCTTCCTGTCCAGGAAGATAGGTTACCATTTCCGACAGCTGTACAGATGTGATGCAGGGATGCTCAAGACAGATTGAGCAATTCTTCTGCTTGGCATGTCATGGCAGCACTATATATACGTATATATCAGTGCTATATGAAAGCAGAGCCAGCTGCATGGCGCGGCACTGCCCTGAGCCGTGGCATGCCACAAGCAGACACCAGCATGGCTTGTTTGGGTAGGGCACCTCTCACCGTGCCCCATCAGTCTCACAGCCACCTTGCTGTGCCTCCGGTAGCTCTGCCCATGTCCCTCCTTCTTCAGCTGCTCCCAGCTCCTCCTCCTCCCCACTGAAGGAGAGCATTCAGTTCGTTTTTCCCCCTGCAGCTACTCACAACTTTGTTCTCGATACCTTCCCTTGAAGGCATTTCTCTGCATGGCTTCCTCACTGCTTTTCTCTTTCAGTCTCTTTTACAAGTAAACTTTTCACCTTGACTTAAGAGAGGCAGCAGTTCTCCTCAGCCCTTGCAAACAAGCTCTGCCTGCTGCCCTTCTGCCGGCTCCCTGCTCACTCCCAGCCTCCTCCCTCTTACCTCCACTGCCAGTCTCTCAGCGTGAGTCTCTTCCACTCCCAGCACATCCCCACTTCTGATTTTTTCCCCTCAGACTTTTATTGTTGAAAATGCAAATGGAAGTGAAAGTTATTCTATGTTAAACAAAAAAGGGCATCACAATGCAACGTAATGCTAGACCCACAACCTGAAATGCCTAATCGCACTGGGTTTTGTTTGATTTCAAAGCAGAATTTGAGCTGATGTTTTTCTTTTATTTCTACCAGTAAGGCTTCAGCAGGGAGCATGAACATCACTTACAACGTGTTATGATTGTTATTGTAAAAAATTACAGGTTGTTTTTACTAAGAACAGGGCTATAAAATAGCACATACTAGGCATAGCACGTATTAAGAAACTGTCCCAAAAATAAATGGTTTCATTTTTTTGTTTGTATTCTAGCAACTTACCATCTAATTTTTTCATGTACTTGAATCATATTGTTCACTGATACTTTTAAATATTGCAAACTGTTTAAACTCTGGAAGGAGACTATACTTCTGCTAGACACCTGCTTTCCATTTGCAGGTGCTCAGTGAAGGATAGAACACCAATAAACTGAAAATGGATATTAACTGTATTTCCCAGTGTTTCCCCAAATAGCTGACTGGTTTGCTACAGAGACAGCAGCGCAGGAGAAGTGGCATGGTTATTTTACTCTTAAAGCTCATCCTTTGAATGCTGCCCCACAAACCTCTGCCTCATTTCCCTGTTTCCCCACAGAGGTTCCACTATTTCCCTAGTAATGGCTCATTTGAAGAGCAGACTTTGAAATTTTTGGAAGTCTTAAAACATTTGTTGCTACATTATGTTCAAATATCCCAGCGAGATCAGAGGAAGAACTCAACAGGAAAAAACTCTGTATTCTTTGGGTTGCTACTGTTATGCAAAGAAGGCCAGAAAAGGGCCTGCCATAAATGATCATTAGCAGAATATAGTGCATTATTCAGCTTCCTGCAACTAGCTTTATCTAAGACGAGGAGCGATGTCCCCCACTCACAGTAGAACTGCTCTTTCTAATAAACTGCAATACCTGATGATACAAGATCAACCAGTTAATTATAGCAAGTGTAAAAGAAGCTTGATAAATTTCTGGTAAGGGGACAAGAAACTGCTAGTTTGAAATACAACTTTATTTTTTTAATCAATAGGCAATCTACAAAATGTTATTACAAGATTATCAGCACGATCTGTTTATACTTATACTGACAAAAGACCCAAATAAAATTATATTTTCCATTAAGAATAACAGTACTGCTTCAGAGTTATCAAAATTATAGCTAAGAACTACCAACTGCAGCAGGTACTGTGTTTAGTCAACAAAAAGATAAATAAATGTAAAATAGAGGTGTGGACACCAATACTGCAGCTAAGAAGTCCATCAAGTAAAATAAATGCAACTAAAAGCAACACGTGAAAGCATGTTTTCAGATGTAAAGTACTTTTAGACAATTAATGTGGAATTGGGAGGAAAAAAAAACCAAGGAGCATAAGGAGGACAGCAGCTTGGCATCATTCAATGGAGTGCATCATCATCCTCATTTCTTGAGAGCTGCTACACAGGGGCAGCCAGACCATTGTTCCCAATCACTCAAAGCTTCAACTTTGACACCCAGTAACACCTCTTTTCCTCTCTTTTGTGCTCTTTTCTGGTTGGAATAAGCAAGCAGTGTAGGTTGCTTACCTACTAGCATCAAGAATCTTCTATAGTGGTTTTTTTTCCTGCCCATTACTACTGTTCCTTTCTTCTTCTCTTTTTTTTTTTTTTTTATTTGCCTCTCCTTTATTCTTAAAAGACTTTGATGCAGATCCCATTTTGTCACTTAAAAGACTTCCATTGACTTCAATGGGTGTTTTAATCCAAAATTACATCAAGTACCATTTACATACAGTAATATAAAATAGTACGAGAAAGATGAATTCGAAGTTTGTCAGTTTCAGCTAATACAACACTTTGTAAATAAGGCAAACACACTATAAAAATAGCTGTTCTCATTGATTCCTGTTTAAAATATAAAATATCCCAAACCCTGCTGGTCCTTTGTGAAGGAAACAGACAATTTCTAAATACAGCCCTGTAGTAAATGTTAGTGAAGTGTCAGCATCCGAAGTGACCCAAACAGCTGGAAGCATTTCAGTGACTGCAGGCACTAGCTGTGGGAAGCAGCGATCAGAGACGTGTGAAACCTGGTTCCTCACATGATGCCAATGTACCTCATGGATTATTTAAGGCTCTGGTCCTTCTGCTAGCTGGACACTGAGCATCACAATGGCTTATTGCAACTATTCCTCACCTCCATTCCCCTCCCAAAATTACAGGTAGGCTACATATAGACCAGATTTCTAAAGAATCAAAGCCAGTCTGTTTACTCGCTATCACCTGCTATAGCATTCATCGAAAATGTTAACAAACAAGTCTTAAACATTGAGAATGTTCATTCAGTAGGTTATACTGAAGGACACTGGACAATGCAGAAGAAAAAAAGCCAGGGTGTTTCTGCTTTGGCATGCTGCTGTAGAATAGGAAGTTAGAATTTGAGGGGGGGGGGGGGGAAAGGAGTCAAACAACCCAAACTTTCTGCCATTAAACTGCAGCCTATTTTTAAATATTCTGACAGCAAAGCATACAAACATCGGTTTGAGACTGAACTTACAGTGTGGCAGTATTTCTGTGGAATTAATTCCCTGTGATCTTGATCCAATTCCAAATAAAATTAATGGTGAGTCTGGCAGGTCTCAGATGGAAAACCAAGGGTCTGCAACTTAGATAAAGCTGTAGCTTCCCCTTTTTTATGTTAACGAGTTCAGTAAGGCTGAATGGCCATTTTCACTACACCTGCTGTAATACAGATGCGCTAGCAGGAAAGGTGACTTGTAACGTGGGTGCTCATCACTGAGGCCATTCAAAAGGATAGCTCACATCTCGAGGGGTCAACGCTACACAGGCTTCTTAGACACATCAAGATACAGCAGATACCTGACAGAAGAAAAGCAGCCGATGCTTCTGCAGGACCGGTAACACCACCAGGTGCCAAATGCCTAGGAGACAAGTGCTGCACATGGTGATCCTAAGGTGAAAGAGTCCCAGAACAGCCTGGCTGTCCATCCTTCTTGAAAACAGAACAATAGGGGCCAGCTGGGCAAGACAGGCTCTGAACAGCAACCACTGCTAACAGATTTACTGAATGAGCTGTATTAATGCCAATCAAAACCAGCCAGCCTCAGACAAAGGTTAGTGCAGGTATCTGCAACACCTGTTTTGCTTCCTCTACCTTACCGAGCAAAGAGGTTAACAGATATTGCAGCTCTAGTGTAACCATGGGCTTCGGCGAACTGCAGAGCTCTGCCGTGAGGCGAAGTATAAACGCTTCGCCCTAGCGCACACTGTGCCCCTTCGTTCAGCTGAGAAGTATATAAATCAAAATTAAATAGGAATAAAACCAAACATGACTTGAAGGTGCCAATGGCTTCTCAAGTCAAAACACGGATGGAGGATACAACAACAGCTGAGACATATTTGGATCATGACTGCACTCAAACGCTTGCTTAGATCTATAATAATATAATCTGCTAATAAAAAGGGATATATAGAGAAGCCAAAATACCGTAATAGTCTATTTGGGGCTTTGGCAATGCAATGCCCATAAAAAACCTGCCCTCAGGACTTACTACAGAATCTATTACCCATTTCATTCTCAGCTTCCAAATGGGGGGGAAAGTATTGTGATGAACTAGGTTCATATTATGGCCTTCTGTTTCCTCAGACTGGTAATTTTCTCAGTGCATATCCCACGTATTTCTACTTTTGGGGAATAACATTTATCTGTATTTTTACACAGTGTTCATATAAACAGTTACAAGCTGTACAAAATATAAAGTGAGACTTAGTGCATATACTATATTTTTGTCCTCCACTAATTTGAGTTTGAAGTAAGGATAATTTTAAGAAAACTGCAGGGGGAAGGAAAACTAAAAGTATCAGGAGCAATTTTTTAATTTATCAGAATGTTTCAGACCTGGAATTACAAAATGACAAAGAGAATAATGCATGAGGGGAAGCGTTTAAAACCTTTCCCTAAATGCCAATAGTTTGTTGAAAAAACAGTTAACACATTGATACAGGATTAGTAGCTCAAGCTGCCTGCTGATGCGTCACCGCTTCGCTTTTCTTGCAATAGTCCATTCCTGCATTATTTCCCCACAGAAAATGCCTTCAGAGCCCAGTAGCATGAAAACATCTCCCCTCCCGTGCATGGAAAGACTGTCTTAGAAGTTACTCAAAGCAAGAGTTCCTGCAGTTTCCAAATCAACATCTGGAACTTGCATCCTCTAAAGGAGACCCAGGGCAAACAGCAGCGACCAACTGTTTTTTCAGTTTGTGGGGAAAACCCACCACTGGAGTAAATTCTCCAAGCTTCATCAAATGCAATGGGCCCCGAGTGAGTTACACTTGCTGAGGATCTGCCCCTTGTCTCACTCGCTGCAGCAGTGAAAAAAGATTTGTCTAATGCTGGCACAGACATTTCACTCACATCTGCCATATGTTTTTTTACCCAAGAGATTACTTTGAGTGAGCCTATAAAGTGCTGGGGAGGAAACACTCGCAGCCACAGAAAAATGAAGAATATTATTGCGGAGGAACTTTTCCCATTTTACCAATGAAATCACCCCAGTTTCCAACTCATTAATTGAGGCTTTTGTTGAGAATAATATTACAACTTGCTCTGTTCACATATATCGAGGGGAGCAGAAACATGGGGGACTTTAGTTTTCAAACACCGCTAAAAGATGTAATTGGTCCTGCTGGACCTTACACAGATGCTGGTCTGCACATAAGCACTCTGGCAGTTTTTATTGCTGAATATTATATGTCCAACTGACATGAACTCTTTGAGTAGTGCCATTAGGTTTCAGTATGGAGTATGAGATCACTCCCAAGTCATAGATACACAACAGGAAAATAATGTATTGGAATCAGTCAATTAAGTGCTCACATTCTGCAAGTATTTACAAGGAGACTTTACTCATACCAGTATTCCCACAACAGGAAGTTTACTTGAACGCAGGCCAGTCAAACGAGTACTGATTTTCAGAATCAAACCCAAAAGCACTAAAAAAGAAAAAAAAAGAAAATTCAATGACCATGTTTATCCTAAACTAGGTCACTGCGCTTCTTCTAACAATAAATTTCCTATGTAAATTGATTC
The DNA here is from genome assembly GCF_023634155.1 of Falco peregrinus. Lineage (NCBI taxonomy): Eukaryota > Metazoa > Chordata > Aves > Falconiformes > Falconidae > Falco > Falco peregrinus. The sequence continues at coordinate 30,083,937 of NC_073731.1, read as the reverse complement.
CTACTAATATCCTATGATGTTGCCTCCCATCCTCTTTTACTGCATTAGGCAGTTCCCAGCCTTATCTGGATCTTCTCCATCAAGCCTAATCCACTTCTTTTCAATTTCAACCTGTAGTTAGAAAACAAAACAAACAAAAACAAAACAAAACAAAACACAGGTAGAATTAGCAAATAATTGTGCACTGAAAGTGTGAACTGTAACAATGGCACAAATAAAAGCTTTGACACAGTATCAAAACATTTCCAGACCCAACCGATTTCAAAACCACTAAGTCCAAAAATAGTGTAACTGAAGAAAAACAATGCCTCATTTGCAGTTCTGTTTTTCAGCATCTTCTTTGATCAGACAAGGAATTATTTTTTAATGATTCTTTTGCTCAAAGTCATTATCACAAGTACATGCAAGATATGTTGAGAATACAAAGCACATTTGCTTTGCAAATGCTGTATGGGGGAGTGGGGAGGAAGAAGAGGAGGAAAACACTGAAAACAGCCCCGAAAATACCTGGCAATTGTAAAAAGCTTTCTGGACCACGTGTTTCTGGGGCTGCAGATCGCTCTCTACGCCCAGTGATTTGACTTCTGTTCCTGAGGCACAGGTATCATGAACAATGAACTGGACAGTAGCAAACGGATACCAGTCAGACGGTATTTCCTGGTCTGATCCCAGTTCCAATTTGTAAGACAGGCTGTGTGGATGATCTGAACCTTGGAAAAGAAAAAACAAACAAACAAACAAAAAAACCACCATCAGTTAATTGTCTTTTCTTTGTTTACAGCAAGAGAACACAGTTCTACCTTTTACTAATGCAGAGCTGTCGTTATGATGCAAGATTATTCTATCTATAACCTTTTGCTACATGGGCGTAAGGTGGCCCCTCACTCATTTTTTGTCTGCTTCAGCATGCTTTCCACAATCATTGCAGTTTTATGAATTAATTTAGACAAGATTTACCAGAACCTTCCAGCTTCTGCTTGAGAGAAGAGTATTGCAAACTTAGGGATTGGTTGCTAAATTCAGACTATTAGGGAAGAATCTCAGTTTTCCCTTAAAAATACATTTCTTACTCTCGTAGAAAAATAAAAACTGGAAGGCCCCAGCTAAGGCAAAGTAGATGTGCTGCCCTGTGTCCAACAACCACCCTTTCCAGAGCCCTCTGCTGTAGGAATTTTACTGGAGTGTTTATTTCAAGTACTACAGCTATCTTGTGTAACATCATCTATTACAGTATGTCTATGGCAGCGAGATAACGGCACAGCTCAGAGTGCTGCTCCAACAAGATATATCCCAGCTGCCAGGATAAGGGCGACCTGGACTCCCTGCTCTAGCTTGATTTGTTATGGGAAAAGAACATACCCCGTTTCTTCCAAACAAAAGTATTACTAAAGTAACCATCATGTTATAAAACAGAATCGTGAAGGTCTGCCCACATAGTGCAGCATATTCTAAATTACTGTAATCCAGCCTTAGATCTTAGGGATCGCTTGCTTTCGAGTTTCGTATATGTGGCAATGTAAGGGAAAGCATTTCTCCTTCTCCTGGCGCACAGGAACACCAGGGTGAAAAGCCTGCTTTCCGAAGAAACTGAGGTCAGCTGGCTCACTATCTGCATGAAAGCAGTATAACATAACATAATGAAAAGAATCCTTTATATCGCAGCTGCCTCTCCAAATTCTTCAGGGCAAAAAGTACTAATTCTGCATTTCTCCGCCTCTCCCGGATTTTAAGCATCAGCATAGACAACTAACTACCATTTGGCTGCAGGCAGAAAAAAAACAGCAGAGAAAGGATTGGCTGTATTTTGTCAAAGGCAAGCCTGGCAGTGTCTATTTGGGTTTCATCCATTACACTGAATGGCATCTCAAAGTTCAGGCAAAAGCGTCCCATTCTTTATGCACTGCCTTTCTCTGGTGGCAGGAATCAATTTCGTATCAGAATGAAGGAAACACTGAAGATGGAGTTAACATGCACTGAGCTTCATCCATCCCACGGGAAAAATTGCTGTAACGCTCCACATCCACAGGCTCATGGGCATTTCATAAGGCAAAAATAAATAAAAAAGCTACATCTCCATTATTCCTGGGAGCCTTGGGCGGGGTGCGTCCTCTGGTCTGTGCTGCAGGTTTTCCCTGCAACCTGCCTCCCAGCCTGCCCAAGCCAGTTCTGATTTTAGGAGATAATTTATGTTTAAGCAGTTCGATGGGCAGAGTTCTGTCACACATGTCTCTGACTTCACCAGAACAAAGTCTAATTCAATAAACCATCCTCCAGCTTTCATTCCAGGTCTGGCATAAAGTCAATAGATCTGCAAAAACCAAGGCTTAAAGCATGAAATTCATGTTTGTCTTAATCGCACTCACTAGAACATTTAACATTTTTTTTTTCCTTTTGACTAGTTATGTAATTAGTATAATTAATAATTCCCTCCCTCTTCCTTGCTGTTACACTCAACAGCCCAATTAAAACTTGATTGCCTGAAGAAAAGGTGAGGGAAGGGGAGAAAGGAATGAGAATTATCCTTTGGATTATCAGCCCCTAAACTTCAGATGGGGAGGTCTCCAGCTCTTTTTCTCCCCTTTCTTTTTTCCATGTTTAGTAACAACAACAGTAACCAGTAGCTTAAAAAGCCGTTTGCTGACTGCAAGTGCTTCTCTCTGTTCGGCTGACCCCGAAGGCACACACACACAAGAACACAGCAGCATTTACAGCCAGCAGTCAGACAAGGGGCACGTCCCTGGACAAGTGCAGTCCTTCACTGTCTGGGCTTTGCTGGACGTGGCTGATTTACAAGCATCCCCTGCAGGCTTGCTTCCAGCAGTACATCCTATATTCGATCCTTATCCTAAATGCCATTTCTTTATTTAACTTCTTGCAATGTTCAGAGAAAACCTGAACTGGATTTCAGAAAATAATGCTATCTACACATCGCCTACAACCCTGCACCATGGAAGAGTATCAAACACTGGCCATGAAGTCTTACAGGTGTCTTTAAAGGAAGATGTATCACAGTGGACAGCCAGCATCCACTCCCCACTAGCAGCTTCTTTTTACCAAAGCACAGCTCTAATACATGCTCCTAAGGAATGCATTACAGAAACTGTAGGAAGGGTATTACAGCTTGCACTCAGAAATGCAAGGGCAGAACCATAAAAGGGACCGGTAGGGATCACTGCAACAAAAAATGCCCAAGTCCTGAGCTCTGGGAATGAAGCTGCTCTAAATACATCCAGCACAACAGCATCTTTAGGGTGAGAAGGAAGTGCCCAGCTGTCCCCAAAGCCAGCACAGAGGGAGGGAAATCAAACCGAGCAGGACAGGCTGGAGAGATGGGATGGAAAAACTTCACCCCTCCTTGCTGACTTTGCAACCCACTTGCCGCACCAAAAGCACGACGCTTTACAACACACACGCACTTAAAAAATGACAACCACCACCCAAACCCCAGCCCATGACCAAAAGCAGCAGCACTGTCATCTCCTTTTCATGTAACAGCCTACTGCTTAGCTCACTCGGGCATGAATCGGGCTCAGTGACCCACGCGGCTATAAGGTATGGGGGTGGAGTAGGCGGTACCCGACTGCCATTTGTGCTAAATCAGTGCTCCTGGCATGTGCGAGACATCACTCACATCTCTGAGCACGCTACAGAACAGGGTCCTTCAAGGCACTAAAGCACAAAGTACCCGGTTTGCAAGCCGGCAAAGAGGTACAATGCCAGGGGGGTGCAGCATGTGGCTAAAGTCTCAAGACAATACACAGAGACAGGTAAAACTATTACATTAGAGACTTTATTACTGAAATAGAGGAGGGAACAAAGTCAGAAACAAGTGTTACAGCCACCTGCCAACCTCCTGAGAATGAAGTTGGAGCACTAAACAAGTGTGAGGAGGAGATGGCACTTCATCACTCGTGACAGGCAGATCTGTATACCTTTGTGACATAAGCCTTGTCCTGCTGCTGGCCATTTCTTGCTGTGTCCAAGCCCATTTCTCCTGCACTAACACTCTCTTGATCCACAGTCGTTCCTCCAGACTGCCTGGACGTGGTGGAATGAGCCCCTGTTGAGGTGGGCTTCTCCATCCTTGAATCTGCCATCGTCCCAGCAACAGCTGTGGTGACAGCAGCACCAGCGGTGAAGGAGGCCCCAAGAGGCACGCCGTTCCAGTGCCAAACTGTGAGATGTCATCCCGTCTATGGCACCACGACCCACCTGAGCTGTGCTCCTCTTGGCTCCCAGGACCAGCTCCACTTTCCTGTGGTGGTGCCAGAATGCAGCTTGGCAACAGACTTATTTGACCTGGTCTTTGTGCTGTTTGCTGTGTTGGGATGTGCAGACTGCACATCAGCCACAAGACAAGTGTCCTGGAGAAAACATCAGGGGTTGCAACGCTAAGATGGCACGTCATGCCTTGGCCAGGAAAGCGGCGCACTCTGCCTCTGGGGCTATGGTTGACCAAGATCTGAGGAGAGAGGGTTTGCTGAAGAGTAGCATCATTTGGAGTCCATTTGTGGTAGAAGGAAAAGTAGATCTGAGGGCTTTTGGAGACCATGTTCAGCATCTTCCTGTTGTGGGAGGGAAACCTATGGAGAAACAAGTAGCAATGGGAATTGTCCAGGAAATTATTTTGTCTTCTGCAAAAGGGAATCCAGAAATAACCACTGCTTGGAATCTTCCTGGGCAGGTATCTGATGGTAAATGTTGGGTGATAGATGTCCACTTAAGCCCAGGCACAAACGGGCCGTTCCTCTTGGTCTGCTGCTACAGCCTTCACTGTTAGACGTGGCACAGTTGTGATTAGCCCTTAAAAAAAATCTCAGGGTTTATATTCCAGATAACTCACACCCATAAGGTGGTCTGTGTTTGGATCTGATGAGTTGTGGGGTCTTTCCTTTGCACTAGGTGGTAACCTGCAGAGGAGAGACAATAGTTTTGGGATCTGAGTAAGGTTACTGCTCTGGGTCCTCTGGAGCAGCCTCCACTGGACCTTTTTGCACAGGGTTGCCCCCAGCCCATGCGTCTCCTGCACCAATGTCAATGTCAGAAGGAGGTACTCACCGCTTCACTTGTGGAGAAGTTCTTCTGCCCATTGCTGGAGCAACTTCTTCCCATCGGCTGTCAGACAACAAAGTGATCAACCAACACTTGGAAAGACTGTGACCATTGCCTTAGTTTTCACCTAAAACTGGCCAGTCCTTGTCATCTCTGCTCCATGAAACTATTGCTTCCCAGGCCTTGTATTACACCGGAGTTCGAAGAAGAAAGAGAGGCTGCATGTACAAGATCCTTTTGCAAAAGAAACTGTAATGCTGAAAATGCAAGATGTTGGCCAGAAACAGAGAAAGAGGTACTGGTGTGGAGAGACAAGTGGGTTGGTGCAGGCACAGTGTAAGTCCGTCCACCAGGCTAAGACAACGTATTCAGATTCAAGCCCAGCTATCCAAAATGTGGCCCATCAGGCTCTGTGGAGACATGATCACCTGGACTGGTGAAAACTAATCACTCCTGAAAGGCAACCAGATAATTCGGGGAGCTAAGTGAGCTTTTACGAACATGAGAGACAGAAACCCTGTGGTTTAAGTGTCTAGGCAACTTGTTAAGACTTTTGTGAATTGAGACACCTAAGACTTTCCTGTTTTATGTCTGAAAATCTGGCTCTTACTTCCTAAATATGTTCCAAATTCTTGCTGTCTTTCTTGAAGAATAACAACAAGAAAGCCAAAATAAACAAACAAACAAAATTATTCAGACTGTCTTTTAGCATTCATGTAGCATTTCACAAACAATTAATAATCTAACTTTGCTGCATGTACTCCCACAATTTAGCCCTTATTCACCTGTCTGAGTAGCATTCAAGCAACAATGATCTGAGAAAGGCTCGTGAAAACAAGCAGTTTAGGCCAAAAAAATGTGGTGGTTATTTCAGTTAAGTACTAATTCTATTTTTACCAAAACAGCTCCAGTTCTAAAAGTCTTATTTTGAACATTAAAACGTCAACAATTACAAAGAACAGATTGACAGTAGGGTTGTTAGAGGTCAACAACCCCTGCAGCTATGTCTAAATGGGTGCATTTATCCCACCTTCTGGGAGAAATGCATAGGGAGTAGGAAGGTACCACCACCAAGAAGCAGTCTGCAATGGTGCTGGTGCCAGAAAGGGGTGGGTGGGCAGAGATGGAGCTCACCTGGCAAAGTCATGGCTTGGAGTTTCCACCTAGGCAGTTCAGAAAATAAGAAAAGAGGCAGCTGAATGCTGCTGGGAACCACATCAGCTCCCATACTGGAGCCCATGCTCAGATGCTAAAGGGCAGCAGCAGGGCTGCCAGCAGCCACAAGCTCCCCTGGCTCCATCTCTGTTGCTTAATCACTGCTTTCTCAGTGTGGCTCCATGATGCAGAAGAAAAGGAGAAATCATCAGCTGAAGAATTGTTGCTTTATACAACGGCCCAAGCATGGAGGTATCCTAGCAGGAAACACCACAGGGCACAAATTTACACAGCAAGAGATTAAAACAGCAGGTTTCAAAGTCTAACCTCTCCCCAGCTCCCTGGGCAATACAGGTGCATACAGCCGCTGCCACGCAAAGGCTGGCCCCAGTGCTGTGCTGAAATCATATGTTCGACCTTTCCTTATACGATGCCCCAATTTCACAAGCGTAGATTCAATTTGCAGAATTTTCAAACTTCATTGGATCAACCCTTTGAAGTCTAGAGCTTTTTACCTTTTTTTTTTTTTAAAAAAAAAAATGCTAACATTCTGGCTCCAAACTCTCCATCTATATAACTGAATAAGCATAGGCAGCTTTTAAAAATGTGGAGTATCTCGCAGCTCACATCGACTTTGCTTGGCCCGCGCTCTTCTAAGGAAAGTAAGGAAACACTTTAGCAGAATCCAGTGGATGCTAACATATTTCGATGTCTATAAAGAGAATCACTATATAACTGTAGGCAACCTTTCCTTTCCTTTTTTTTTAAGAAGACAGACAAAGGCTTTTTGAAAGCAAAAGCCTAGGCATATTTTTCTCCCTGCAGTAAATGCATTATGAAAGTCTACATATTTCTATTAGTTTGACTGCCTCCAGATTTTTGGCATGCATTGGGACAAGTCTATTTTTAAACTCTTAACTGCATACAGAAAACTTGATAGAGAGGTTTAAAATTTGACTGGGCAGTATTACTACCAAAATGTTTTTTCGAACGCAAGAACATTTCAGGGATACAAATTATTTTGGAGATCTCAGCCAGAGGAATTATTCAAATGTCAAAAGTTTAAGCTACTGGTAGAAAATAATGTAAAGCTGTAGAATGCCACAAAAAACAGTTCTTACTATCAAGTAATATAAATCTGAAGTTCACTGTGCACATCAAACCCTAAGGTGAATGACCTGCAGAGAATTAAAGACTTTTGGAAAACTTATAAACTTCTTTAAAATTGCCTGACTCAATTGCTGACTTGATTTTGCAGAAGCAAATCTATATCAAATGGCAAAGAATATTAAAAGCTACCCAGCCGGTCAGTCCCATAAGCCTTGGGAAGACACGTGGCTCACAGCAGCACAGCGAAATCCTTGAAGCCTTGTAGCGCATCTTACATGTCTATGGATTTTGAAGACCTGAAGAATCTTCTTCTGCCTACTAGTTCTCTTATACCTCTCCATCAGCTCCTCTGCCCTCTCTGTCTATTTTCCAGAGTCCCCAACCCCTCCCTTACTGCCTCCCTTTATCTTCCCTCTCTCTGCCATTTCTCTCCCCCCACCCTTAATTCTGGCTTGGCTCCCTGCCTTGCGTTAACCTGCCTGATGATGCTGCAGCTCCTCTGCCCATCGCTTGGAGCCACCGGCATCCTCTCTGAGCAGAGCGTGAGGTACCCAGCTAACAAGCAGCGTGTAAAAGGGAGCAATCGGCCAATTCGGGGGGAACTATATGGCATTAGCCACAGGTCCAAGCCAACCACAGCTTCTTCCAAAGCAAAACCAGAGATGGCGTTAACACGACAGCATTTCTGAAGCTGACCACGGTGGCATTTGTGCTGTTCCTCCCGCGCTGTGCATCGATAGAAATCGAAAGGTCCAACTGCTCGAGGTTTGGGAGACCTGATGGCCTAAGCAAGATGCAGTCTGCATGCAAAAGGGACCAGTATTTCCATGCAGCATCATTAGTCAAAATACTAGCTCTCGTCTGCCAGCAGCCATGCAATAATGCATGCTCTCACAACTGCCACATTAGCATGTTGATGCATGATGCTTCAAATGCTCTTTTAATCAATCTAGTTCATATATAGGCTTAGGCTAATATTCCCCTTTCATTTGTTCCTGCCTCAGTTTCTCTGTCAATCTGTTATTTCTGTCACTAAATATTGGTCAGAATTCAAATACCCAGCAGTAAAAAAATAAGGTAAAGTCATAAGTACCTAAACAACAATTCAAATTACATGTAAGTTAGAATTAGTTAAAAATGGGGGGTGTGGGTGGAGGAAGTATCCTCGGGAGATTTTTTGCCTTCACTCTTTTTTTTTAATAGTTTTGAATGTTAAATTTCACCTGCACACACATCTAGATGACAAAACCTGGGAGTGGATATGTCTATTTAGCACTAGCATATCTGAAACCAGGACTTAAGAAGAGTAAATCTTTTCTGGACATTTTAAAGAAGTAGCTAGTCCAGACAGTTAGGATACTACGAGACTAGGCCAATCCATTTGTTAATACTACGTACCTACCCCCTTCTTAAAAGTACAAATTTTACAGATATTTTAGGCAAAATGCTTCAATAGATGCCTTGTCTTACACAGAGTCCTAAGGCCTCAAAAACACATAATGCAGATCCAAGCAAAGGATCAAATGCCTTCACTCTGCTGACCTTGAAGCAGAATACTATATTCCTCAATAATTTTTATGCCTTTAGGAAAGTACTATATAGCACTATTAATCTGGTAATGTGACTAAAAATTGGAATTGTAAAACCATATATTTACATTTTCCTTCTCCAGAAAGTCATATTTTCTCCATTAAGTTAAGGTAAATTAACTATTTGACTTGGTGGGAAATTAACAACTTCCACACACGCGACTATAAACTTCGCTGGTTTTATTGCTGCAAGTTTTTAGTGAGGTACCATCACCAGAGAGAAATGGGGATAAAGCAGGATGCATTTTCTGCCAGTGCAGTTATTGCCATGAACGTACGACCCCAAGGCACAACCCCAGAAAAGAGGCAATAGATATTAGCCTTTGCAAAAGCACAGCCAGCCTCCTACAGCAAGTTTGACCACAGTACCTTCTCATTATGTACCATACCTGTTTCTTAAATGACGCTAAAAAGCCAAGAGTTACAATTCCACCTTTTCTATCAAACGTGTCATATTGGGTGGGCAAATCATTTTACCTACCGACGTTTGCTTCCCAGCCCACCATTGCCCAGCTGGTATATGTGAAGCATAAACCCTTCCCTCTGTCTTAGTGCAGACTTGAGGTTTAGTCAGAATGTTGAGATTCCCTTCCGTGATGTTGCACGCCTGTAACTACTGGCAATACACCTGCCTCCATCAAATAAATTAGGAAAATGTCCTTTAAATAAATAAATAAATAGATAGATAGATAGATAGATAGATAAATAAATAAATAAGGCTATATTCTCTTTTTCCTAAAAGGTTACTCCAGCTTCTACCAGTATCACCACACAGATAAAAACCCAAACTACAGAAGCTGACGGAGGTACACAAGCATGAAAACAGCGAAGGTGTGTGCCCAAGCCCATCATTTTAAAGCTCAAATTATTTACTTGAGTTTTTATCTGGAAGCCTGTCTATCTTCCACACAACCGCCCTGTAGGCACTCTCATATTTTGCTGTTCCAACCGAGACTTGTATTACGGGATCAGATTCAACCTCATGTAAAGCGCCAAGGCATGCCCTCCTATTCATTTTTGCTTTTAGGGACTTCTGCCTTTGGAGGTTCATGGTCCAAAGTGCTTTGACCCACTGCGTGGGAACGGGAAAGCGTATCATAATGTTTTCACAGTATCTCACAGAGGGTACACGCGTTGGGATTGGAGCAGTTGAAGACATGTTTATAAAAGCCTGAAGTTCAACATACGCCCCCTGAACCACTACTGCTGCCTTCACAGAAAAGGGAAGGTCTTGCCCGTTGTACTGTGTCCTGAAACGCATCAGTTCCAGCCTGCAGGCATCCAGGGGCGTAAACTTAATAATTCGCGATTGTTCAAATTCCTGCACTTTAACACAGTTATGGAAATGGTAATCGAGAATATCGATCCATTTCTTCTCCTCCTCCTTCTCAAAGTAACGCTGGTCCCTCTTCTGGAGCTCCAGGTCATTCAGGGTTAGAAAGCAGTCAGCAGTCCCGTTCACAAAACATAAGCAGTAGATGTGCGTGATGACAGCACTTTCCACGAGTTTTCCTTCTGCCTTAGTGACTTTCCCCCAAAAGTTATCCACTATCTCCAGCGTCATTTCTTGCTCTTCATAATTCCTCCTTTGTCTAGAAACAGCAGGAAGCTTCATAAGCTCTTCGTCGACCGTTACGAGGAAATCGGTGAAGTCGTTATAATCTGTGGTGCCCAGCTTTAACATCTGCTCAACCTCTGGTTCATGGATCACTTCTACTTTGGGATGGTACCTCCTTTTCTCCATGTAAGACACACACTCGATCTTCACGGTATGGATTTTCCCCGAGACATTATAGCTCTCTAATTTGGGTTCGGACAGCTTACAGTGTGGCTGCAGCTGGAATTCCTTGAAAGGTTTCTCCAGGCCCTTTTCATAATACATCTGCAATACACCTCCGGCTAGGACGCTAAGGTAAATAGGGCCCCACTGCCGAGACGACATCATGTTCTTCTTTTCGGGAATCCTCAGCATGAATGGCCACCCATCCACGTTCCGGCTCCTGAAGAGGCTGCAGGGGACCGCGGGGGAGAGCCCGTGCCATGCCCGAGTGCTGGAGACAGGCGGGCTCCCCGCGGCGGCGCAGCTGTCAGCTTGCAGGTGTTCGAGCCTCTCGCAGATGTAGCTGAAGGAGCCCTGGTTAAGGCTTTTCTGATCGTGGCAAGCTTCTTTGTCTTTAGGATGACAGATGCTCCTGTCAAGTGCTTTATCCTTCCTGTGTGTGCTAACGTTAACTGGTGATGTGCTGGGCAAGCATCCTTCCTTCCAAAAAGGACTGGAAAAAGCACAGTCACCCTGGAAGTACGGGAAGCGCCCTGGTGCCGAGGACGAGTCTCCTAACTCCTCACAACCTCCTGGTGGATTAGGGCTTCCTTCGTCTGTTGATTTGGAGACCAAAGTCTTAACTGGATGGTCATTAGGCAAGGTGTTCAAAGGAAGGCTGCTCGGTTTCTGTGAGGTTAGGGATGAGCAAATCCCAGGTGATGGAAGAAGGTTAACGTTCAATGGCCATTCGGGGATGGGATAAAGAATGTGAATCCCAGGCTTTGGGAAGCATGGACTCCCTGGGTAGTCTCTGGTAGGTGTAGTAAGTGGAGAGTTGCTGGGTGGTCCAGGACTTAGGTAGAAGTCAACTACAGGAGACGACAGTGGAGTGCTGCCTGTAGAAGATGACCTACTTGAAGAGTCATGCACACTGGACAGATTGAGTTTAAGGCCATTTGCTTTACAACTGCTCTGATTATCAGCTGATTTCTGAGGCGACTGGAAGAGTGGCTCGTCATCGAAGGTGACCCAATTGGCTGGATTTGTGGAACACATCTTGTAGGAGAAACTTGAGGCACTTGCACATGTATTACCCACAAACCATCTACAGAGAAACAACAGACATGAGCAGAAATAAATTATCTTGAAAGACAAAAGGAACCCAGCCCTTATAAAATGCAAACCACACAAAGCTCAAAATTGGCTTGCAGTTCACAAACACAGTGTACTTTCTGCTTTACATGTATCATTCTAAGACAGCCGTGTAGAAACAGATAAACTGCCCACGAATCCCTGCTGCTCTGCTGGGTTGGGGATCAAAAGGACATTTAAGCTTTACGGGCTGTTCAGAGCATCTGATGTATGCAGCCTCTACATCAGAGAGAGCAGAAAGTCCCACAGCGGTACAGGACCACCTGCATAACACTTCCAACTATACAGCTTATGTATAGCTTGGAATATGGACAGAGATCTTCCATATTAGGTCTCTGCTCCAGGTCAAGTTTCCCCTCCTTCCCCCCATTAAACAAAACAGCATTTTACTAAGAATGGTGCAGCTGTTTCCAAAAACAAAACCAGGAGGCTGACAGGGGATTATTTTTTTGTGTAGTTGAAAAGCTGTAGCAACTCACTGCTGATGGCGAAGGTACACACACTACAACCATCAGGGCAAAACCAGCCCACCAAGATAACATATGCAACGAGCAGCTGGTTCCTGAGGTGTCTCCAAGGGAGACATTCTCCTCCTGCGATGGACGCAGGCAACAGGGCATGAGCATCCCCAGATGAGAGGCAGCAGGGAGCATTTTGTGGCCACCAGAACCAGCCTGCGACTCATCACCCACACCATGCTGCTATCTGAGGTGCCTCCTGCCAGGACCAGCACGCGTAGGTTGGTCCCAGACGCCTTCCAGACCCAGGCAGGAGTTGCTTCACATCAGTTCCTTCAACCCTGACTTAGGACCTTAGAGACTGGACACGTTAGGAGGGGGCTGGAAAAGCATTAGACTTATAAACAAGAAAGCCCTAAGGATGAGTGCTACATCCCTGATGAAGGATAGACTACAAGCATCCACCGGAGGAGATAAAATGCCAGTGAAACACAAGTCAAGGCTAAGTAACCACATACGCACCTGCTAAGTACTGAATTGGCTGGCGGCCTGGAAAAAGTGCAGGTCCTCAAACCAATTAATAAGCTACACTTCATCAAACAAAGTATCTTTGGTAAAGAGCTCAGCTAGATGTCCTCAGAGCAGAGCTGCAGCCAGTAAATAATTAATTTCGCCTTTGTGGTTTTAAATCATGCACTGAAATGTAAATGCTCCCTGTATCCCTATGCAGGGTATGTAAAGTTTTTCCTCCCCGCTGCTCCTGGCTGATGAAGAAGCGAGCAATAAATTGCAAATGCCTGAGGAGGGATCGAGTACAATGAAGCACCACAGGGCACATACAAACATCGTTCATTTGATAAAAAGTTATTCTCGTTATGTCAGAACATATTCACGTTTGCCAGAAAGCGCAAGGCAGGCAGAGTTCATATAGATAAAACCACCTGTGTATATGTTACTCCGTTAATTAAGGTTAGATAACGATGACTTAAAGCTATTCCCCTTCCTGCACAGCCAGCCATAGTTAGGCCATTTATTAATTGCATGGCACTGCAGCGTCTAATCCCGGCGCCACAAAAGCCCTATCTGCAGCATTTAGAACAGGATTCATTTTTAGCGATGCCAAAGTTCAGCCCAGAGAATTCTTACCCTACGAGTCATTATTTTTACCATTTCCCCATTATTTCTTGGCCAGTTTAGAGCCATTCAGAAAGTACCATAAACTGTGGCACAGCCCACTCCCTCTGCGGCTGAGCAAACGAGAGGTTGCAACGGAGGAGGACGCTGGTCCTTCATTATTTTTTGAACTCTCGACCTTTTTGTTCAGTAAAACTATTTGCGCTATGCTAGTTATTTTGTGAGCGCTCTCCTCTCCACTTACAGGGGGAGAGAGAGAGAGAAAGGGAGCAAACAAGTTACAAATGACTGTCATAGCTCAGGCACACGCAGCTGCCAGCGTATCCTTCACCCACACAATCACTTCATCAAAATAAAGCGCAGTGATGGAAAGAAAAATCACAGCCGTTTGGTCTCTGACTTGGTCATCAGTTTTTCCTCCCGTTCCACACCCTTCTCCTCCTTTCCGTCTGGCTGCCGGCGCTGTGCCTTCAGCAGTATATATTGATTATTTCTAGATTGGCACGTTTTAAAGCTTTCAGACCTTCCTTCATCTTAACAAGCCTCATTTGTTAACAACGGCTCCTGCGATGCTCGCTCGCTCGGAGCGTGGCTTTTTGCCCCGGCAGCCAGGACCGCGGGGCACGCTGCGGAACAGAGAGCGTTAGGAAGGCGCCTCAAAGGCTGCCATGGGAAACTCCTCCGGCACTCACAGAGATAAGCGACTGCCAGCCAGAGAAAAATCCTCCCCGGAGTGAGGGGAGAGGAGGTCTTTCTGTCCAAGGGGCTGCAGGGACGGCGCAGGGCGATGGCGTGATGCTGGGCAGGCACGATGGCAGGGTCAGCAGCCTGGTCGCCCCAACTGTGGCCACGCCAAGGGGCAAGTCACGGGATGCTGAGATGCATGGCTGAAAAAGAAAACAGAAAAGGGGAATGTAAGTAAATACAAATGTCTTTAACAATAAAGAACACATTTTGCAGCCTATTTCCCTTTCTCATTAGGAATGGATTTTTTTCAGTGTCCTTTATTATTTCCAGATGTTGATTTTTTTTTTGCACTTCTCTTTTTCCACAACGTCTGCTTCTATTCGCTTTTTAAAGTGTGATGTTACAGATTATTCGGCAGGTTTTTTCCTGTCACAAAACAAAAGGATGTTTGAAGTTCACCTGCCAAATATTTAACTTCAGTCAATAAATGTCTGTGAAGAAACCCACTTTCGCAGATGGAGCTCTCATCCCGTTACAATACCCTCAGCGTACCTGTCAGAGGCTGTAGCCTTCACCTTTTAGTACTGTTCCAGATCCATGATTTTCAAAAAAAAAAAAAAGATGCTGATGTTAACAAAAACACACATGCAAGAAGTGGGGGGTTGAAATAGATACTGGCTCCCCTGCCCCTGTTATTGCCCACTGATCCCCCAGATAACTGCTAGGGATGGAGGAGGAAAATCCAAAGGGATTTTTCAAAGCTGTTTGTACAATGTCATGCTAACGAGAGGAAATGCACCCTCTCCTGTGTTACACTACTGATGCTTTTACACCTGCACAACGCAATAAAGTAATCCTTTCTCCCAAGTCCTTTTTTGTTCTAAAGTGCTCAAAATTCCTTCTTATGAGTTAGGACATTCTTCCTCCAAATTGCAGTAAACTCAGGCTTCAGGATAGATATGTTTTGCCTCCAAAAGGCTCCCATGGGACGCACATAAACGTAACCCAAACATTTTGGGTAAAAGTGGTACAAGATGCTATTGATCTCCATTACCACGTATGTTATGCGGCCCATAACATTTAAATTACAAGCACATGGGGTTCAGATATGCGAAAGGAAATACCATTTTTAGAATATTGAAATTGCAAACAAGAAAGCTAGCTGAAATAAGTTGATCCTAAATGCATCAGTTGCAGTGAACCCAAAAGCTGCGACTCATCTCAATTTATCCTCTTCTGTCTGAAAACAATCTTCCCATTTATCAGATTAACTCAGTCCCTCAGCATCTCATGAACAGTAGTTGCGGCTTAATTTCTTCATTTTAATACCTTGAGGGTGTAAGGAAGAGAAATCCTATCCTATTATTGACAGATTTCATAGGCTGTAGCTATTACCGGGTCCTTTGTTGCTTCGAAAATCCCAGATCAAATCTGCAGCAAAAATTCTGCTCAACTTTTGTGTCTTGCTGGGGATACCGTTATCTCTTCCCGTGGTGAAGTTATTGATAATAACTTCCTACTTACTCCAAGGTGCAGTTCAAGGTATTGACTTTGGTACTTTTAATCCAGATACAGCTTGGTCCTCAGCTAGCTGAGGATGCTGACTTGCCACCCAGCCATGTCCCCCAGCACCCTGATGGCAGGGCTTCGCATCGCCTCCACCAGCACAGGGAAGCAGCAGCACCTGAACCAGAGATGCCCCCGGGGTCTTCCCTATCACTTGGCACCAGTTAAAACCCTCAAGCACATCCCCTCAGATGAAAACACAAAGGTCCTTTTTTTGAAATATTGGAGTGTGGGGTCAGCTAACAGGGGATGGCAAGGAAACCCCTCCCTTCTGCAAAGCACAAAGCCAGTGAATGCTTAATAGACGGCACTCGCATTCCAACACACAGAGAAAAGCATAATTTTATAAATATGTTCCTCGTTGCCTCTCCAGCTCCAGAGGCCATCGTGGCTTCAAAACCGTTAAGCTATACATCCTCTAAATAAATTCTCTGTGTGACACCTGAGCATGTATCTTACACGTGCCACTTTGCATGGTGGGGTCGTACCAGGCAAGTATCAACGAACTGTTTCAAGCTCAAAAAAAGCAGATTTACCTACACACAGTGTGACAAAAACAAGTAAATAATCCCTTCAAAATAAGATGAGCTCTTTATCCAAGTTATTCTGGTTGTGGACAACACCTGGTCATCATATTTTCACCTTTCCAGAACAACTATGGACCCCATACGCTACTCCATGTCAATTATATTTCCAGGAACCGTGCTGTCCATTGCACATAGGCTATACAGAAATTTAACGCAAACCCCTGCATACTGTGCACACAGTGGCGAAGGCGTCCCATAACGATACCATATGAGTTTTACCATTTCTTGTACAAATAATGTAGACAATTCTTCAAGCATTTTTCCATAAAGCATAACAGTCTCACAGGAAAGTACAAATTCTCTGCAGTTTAAGCAATAAAGCACATATGGTATATAAAATATCCTAAACATTTGTAAGCCTCTGTGACATCCAAGTAAGATACGGCAGATTTATCTCCGTATTTTACAGCCATAGTCTTTGTATCTCCATTCTGTTTATTACTTAACTATGCAAAAAACCTGGAAGCATACCTTCTATGTAAAATACTGCTTGATTTATGTTGATTTGCCTCAAATTTTATTTTGAGACTACATATGGCCACACTTACATTTAACGCTGCTCTACCTCTCTTAGATACAAAAAATAAAATAAAGTTCTCCAACCTATACCTCTGAAATAAACATAAGCAAAAGGCACAACTGATGGGAAATAAGAATTTCTTGGCTTTCGCTTGTATTTGGGATATATACACGGATTAAGTCTCCCACTGCATTACTCATTTCATTACTTTTAGAAAATAAGGAACTGGTGTAATAGTCAAAAATACACACCGACTTCAAAGTGTAATGTGAACTTGTATTTACATTGCTCGCTCTCTGGGGCATAGGCACAGCTGGGAGAAGTTCAGAGCTTGCAGCTAATCTGTTTAATTTGGAATTCCTTACTCTTGGCCCCAAGAGCTGGAGGAATTAAAGCTTTCAGCTTTTGACAGCGCGCACGTCCCCAGAGCAAAGGCAGGCGTAACCCATGCGAATGCCTCCCGCTCCCACTTGCCTCTGCCGTGAGCCAAACAGGAATTCACAGACAGGGCGGCTGGAGCTTGCACGGGCAAGTGTGAAAAAACGAATGTTTTTAGGGGCATCAACGCCAGGCATCACGGGATGTTCCCAAGCGGAGACAACACTTACTTTCTTCGCTGGGGAAAAGGATACAGCTTTTTTTTTCTTTTTTTTTTTTTCCAGATACTGAAACAGCCTCTAGTGAGGATGGTGTCACACGGTTTGGGACACGGGGTCTCCCCACACGAGGGCAAGTACCGATGCCTGCAGCACGGGCGCTGTCTGCGCACCAGGAGAGCACCCAGCGCTCGGGAGGGATGCTACACAGAGGCAGCGGACGAGGGAGGCCTGAAGACATGTGGGTTCCTCTGCCTCTCACAGCCACATCTTACGCTTTAAAGGCGGTGAGCAGAGAAGAGGTTCCCGCGGGAGAGAAAACCTACGGGAAGCTCTCGAAGGAAAAATGAAAGAAAAGCAGCAGTGCTGCCAGATTTGCAGCTCTGCTAACTATCCCAGCCCGCTCAGCTGTGGTTGAAGCAGGTCACCCCCAGAGAAGTAGCTCTTCTTGCTCACAACAGGAGGTTAGATGGTGAGGATCTTCCAGTTCATATGAAAATTTCGCATAGCTATGGAAAACAATTCCCATCTTTGCACTGAAATAATCACCCAAACCTCAGCTGCTATGCACTGTAAATAAACTCCTTTTCATGTCTCGACCCATTCTAGGAGACCTTCCCTAACACGCAGATGCGAAGCCAGATCAAAGCCGCCTCAAAAAGGCAACCCAACAGCATGCACGATCCGTCTGGCTGGCTACAGCTGAGCCCCCCATACACCCTAAGCCCCAATTCCCACACCCTCTAGCACTCAGACCAGCTTTTCTCCACCACAGGCGAGTCAGACTAGCTTTTCTCCTTCAGTATTATCTCAGCTGGGACTAGAAATCAAGGCAGGACAGCCCAGAGACAACGTTTTACTGGAAGTGCCTGTAGGATTTTACAGGGATGGCCAAAGATGCCTTCTACAGGAACTGGGAGGCTGTCATAAATCACTGCAACAGCCACCTGGGATGTGCACCACCGCTCCTCTCAAGACTTTCTTGCAGAGTTTATTATCACAAAAGTAAATTTCAGAATGGGATAAAATAAACCAAACAGAATAAACTACAAAGAAATAAACTAAAATAGAAACCTAATGTAAGTGTCATTGGGAAAGGTACCGGAATGGATACCTGAAGCCACTCTCGGAGGTCATTCAAGAGTTTCTCCATCGGTGCACAGCCAAGCACTGAGCTGTTCCTCTTACCCTAAAGGCCACCCCGCTCACCTGAAGGAAACTATAAAGTTACTGGCAGCAATTGCTATACTGCTTGCTGTCACCTCGCCAGTACGCAGCCACATTACAGAACAGATGAACCACCGAATGCGACAGCACAGAGAGGTCAGTCAAAAGCCAATCTCCAGCTGCAAAATGTTCAAGGATCACACAGCTTCCAAGAAACACTTTCTAACATTTAAAAAAGAAACAAAAAAAAACCCCAAAACACAACAAAAACCCCAAACCAACAGTTTTCCCAATCTACAGCTACATGGAACTATTTTGTTTCAAGAAGATGCAATCACGTCTTGCATCACACCACCAACTGAATAATTCTGATACATAAGGAAGGGCCAAAACCAGGTACACTTATAACCCATTATTTTTTCAGAAATGTAACAAAAGTGACAAAAAAGACGCTTATCTTTGGCATATCATCACATCTAACCACAAGAACAGCAAACACCAGTACCTGACACAAGTCTAAGCATCTTTTTCAGGTCCATCAGTTCTATTTTCTCAGTCAGTTCCTCCAGAAGAGACTCAGGAAAGAGTCCCAGCTCGGATGTCCGGCATTTTCCTGTTCATGGGGTGGGTTTCCTAGCTCAGGAGGTGACAGACTGTGTCAGGTCTATGTGACATATGTCTGGTAGCACACATTTCTGGGCACCTGGAGTCAGGTCAGTAATGGAGACGGCAGGACGGGCTGTACCCATGCTCGTCTCCATTGGCTGGCAGACACGGGGTGGTCAGGAAAAACCTCAAGAGGACACAACCTGCTGTCAAAGACAGTAGGAGCATTTTTCCTAGCTTGAATGAGAACAGTATTAAACCCTAAGAACGACAAAATAGTTCATTACATCGTACGGTACACCTTTAACAGAAGAAAACTCTCTTTTCCTAAAAGAAATAATAAAAAGCCTGATCAAATCAGCATTAACTACTCAACGTTTTCATTCTTTTCCCTCCTGGATATCACTGTGCCTTTGAAGACACATCACTTGTGTGCAAGATGCCATTGCAAGGTGTGATGCAAGATGTTACTGCGTCTTCTCAAAACAAAATAGTTTTATGTAGCTGTGGATTGGGAAAACTTTTTCTTTTAATGTTAGTGCTTGTTGCAAGCCTGTGATCTGTTGATGTTTTGTAGCTGGAGATTAGCTTTTGATTGACTACTCTGTGCCGTTGCACTTAATTTCTTCCCATTATATAGTTAGACAAGATATCTAAATAATTTTTAATTCGCTTCACTGCGTATATGCATGTTTCTCTCATGTATACAACACACCTGTCCACGGGGCCTTTCCTCCTACAAACGAAACCCCGCAATTAGAAGATGGATGAGGAAGAGGCAGAGGCTGCCGGGCTGTTGAGCTGCGGGGAGCAGCGTGGGTGCACCCCTGAAAGGTGCTTCTGTTCCTGCTCCCATTCAGTTCACTCAGCCAGTCCTGCTTTATCCCCTCTGAATCGCGCTCCTCTTCAGCATCACCATAGTGATGCATAACTTACGCTCCACCAGATAGTGGAGAGCCAATGGGCAGTTGCAGAAGAGCCTCATGTAAACTGTTTATTGCCACTAGCTGACATTTTACTAGTACAGAAGGCTTGGATCGTTTTGCTTTTTTTTTTAATTAAAAAAACCAAACAAAACTGGCAACAAACCATCAGCAGAGTGCTCTGGCCTGGAAGCGACAGGAAAATGAATTTATTTTTACTTACAGTACTTCTGCAGCTCGCTAAGTTAATGGAATGTTACTTCATCTACTGAAGCAGTTTTTAACTGTGTTTAGGAAATTTGTTATTCTTAGGAATGTACAAACATCCCACAAAAGTGCTCTGGTCATGGCAGCACTGCAGAGGGCTCTGGCAAGTATTTTAACATCCCAAATCCTTCCCTCTCCCCTCCCCCTGAGCAAAGGCAGAGATTTATAATATGCTACCGAGCAGCAGAAATGCAGTTACAGGTGGCTGTCCCACTTCCGTCAAATGAACAGCCTGTTTTTTTAGGATGAAACAGACCTCTGGATGAAGAAAAAAATAAATAAATAAAAGGCCTGAGTGCTCTGGCACACAGCTCACATATCAAAATATTAAACTGCTCATGGTCAGAAACAAATTTAAACCTGGTCCTCTGCTAGTGTTTGCAGCGTCCAAGGGAAGCGATGGATAAAATGCCACAAAGAACACACAACACAAAAGTACACTCCAAAAACTCTTGCCGCTAATCTCAGCAGTGAATAACAAATAGTAAGGAAGCTAACAGAAATACTATATTTAGCATGTTAGCTGAACAATATAATAGTCTTTTTTTTTGGGGGGGGGGGAGGGGGGGTCAGAATCAGGTTTTGCGCCTGCATTTAAAAACCACCTCGTGCTTCAGTGTCCAAGAAACACATGCTAGGACCTTCTGGGAGAGTAACCACGATGTAAGATTTGCAGAAGTCTTCTAATCGTGCAAAGTGCCGCCTGACAGCAATTAATGCCATTTTCTGACAAACCAACTCTCTCGTCAGCTGCGGGATCCTCCCCTTCTTCCTGCCTTAAAGCCTTGGAAAAATACTAGCGCTAACGAAGGAGCAGCACAAATGAACCCTTCTTTGTTTATTTGGGTAGACGTATTTTTAATAGCTACTGATGACAGCAGAGTTCATAATGCCATCACCCAAAAAAGCCCCATTTGGTTTCCACCCCCAAAATAAATCTTTTCCCACAGCATTTTCTCGCTGTAGGCGCACTCTCAGCACACTGAGCCAGGCAGCTCGGCGTTCCGTCTCTCACCTACCACTTTTTCTTCTTCTTTTACAGATGTACAAGACTCTCAGCCTCCAGACAGGGAACAGGGAGTTAAGAGCAAAATGAATAGTTCATTTTTAAGAGCCTCAGGCTCCAAACCCTCTGTTCCCTCCTCCCCAGACAAGTCACTACCACTCTCCAAAAAAAGCCAAGTTCTGTTTGCAGAGAAATCAGTGAGGGTTGCGCGTACGTGCCACCTCGGTGAGAAAACACTGGGCAAGTTCAGTGCGGACTTCTGAGCTGGCTTGAGCCAGGCTCCCGTAAAGTACCTCCATCAGCGTTTTTCCCAGCGCATTTCAGAAGCACTGTTATTTGCCACAAGGATCAGAACACCTACATATTTTTAAAAAAACACCCTTATTGAAAAGCCCCCTTCGGTGAGTACTTCAAGCCAGAATGTGAAAACTTTCTAAATTCTTCCTCATCCACCGTACGCTTGAAATAGCATCTCTGGAGCTCACACTAGGGGTGCACCCGCTGAGTACAGCCCGGTGCTGCTCATCCTCCTGCATCCGCTCCGCTTGTTTTCCCAACACCCCGCGCCCCGCTCCATGTGGCACTGCTTCCCAACACCCCAAGCCTACGTGCACGGTGCAACATCAGCAGCTGAACCACAGGAAAATATGAGAAAGGCTCCAGGAATTCATTGTGCTTCAAGAATTAAATAAATTTTTAAAAAACCTTCTCGATCGCCCCAACTTCCTCCCTGACAGGGCAAAAGCCATGGGAACTTGATCCTGTGGGATGCCCGTCACCCAAAGCCCGCTGGTGGCTGCAGAGGTTGAGAGCTCCGGGGCCCCCAGGCAATGCAGTCCCCTCGTTACCACTTCTAACTGAAAAGGAAAGGAAAAGCCCCTCCCTCCCAAAAAAAAACCCCAAAAAACCAACAAAAAAAGGAGGAAAAAGAGAAAAAAGGAAGAAAAGGGGGAAAAGTAAAAAGAAAAGGGAAAAAAGGAAAAAGAAAAAAAGAAGAAAAAGAAGAAAAGGTTAAAAAGTAACAAGAAAAGGGAAAAAAGAAAAAAGAAAAAAAGGGAAAAAAGAAAGGGGGAAAAAGAAAGGGAAAAAAGAAAACAGAAAAAAGAAAAGGGAATAAAGAGTAATGAAAAAGGAAAGAAAAAAGAAAAAAGAAAAGGGGAAACAGAAAAGGCAAAAGAAAAAAGAAGTTAAAAAGAAAAACAAAAAAGAGAGAAAAAGGAAGAAAAAGAACAAAAAGAAAAAAAGAAGAAAAAGAAAAAGAAGAAAAAGAAACAAGGGAAAAGAAAAAGGGAAAGAAAGTCTTTTTTTAAAAAAAAAATAAATAAAAATCCCGTTCCCAAAGCAAAACAAAGCCGCCCGTGCCCCGGCCCGCCCCCCGCCCGGCGCTGCGGGCTGCGCCGCAGCCGAGGGACCCCGCACCCCCGGCGGAGCCCCCTGCGCCCCGCGGGTCCCGCTGCGCCCCCCCCCCCCCCCGCCCGCGCCCCCCGCCCGCGCCCCGCGCCCGGCCGCTCCTCACCCGCCGCCGCCCGCCGCCATGTGCCGCGCTCCGCCGGCAGGGGGCGGCAGGGGGCAGCAGCGCCCGCCCCGCCCCGCCCCACAGGCCGCGGCGGGCCTCGCGCCTGATTACAGCCATCATCATTATTATTATTATTATTACTACTATTACTATTATTATTATGGTGTGACCCGTTATCACCCGCCTGGCGGGGCAGCGCCGCGGGGGCTGGGCCGGCCGACATGGCCCTGCCAGCCCCGCACGCACCAGGCCCCAGCCGCCAGCCCGCTCCTCCGGGTGGCACCGAGGCTGCCAGGTCACCCCCCGCCGAGGCCGGGGAAGAACCGCCCGATGAAACGCGCTTGGCGGCCCCAGGAGCTCCAGCAGCTGAGGAGAGCGGCTGCCCGAGCCACCCACACTCGGCCCCTGCGATGCCCGGGCCGGGCCAGAGGGAGAGAGGGCAGAACACGTCCTCCGGCCGGCCGAGGGGACAGGGAGGCAAGGCGGGCGAGAGCGTCTTTGAGGGCCCAAAGGACAGAGCCTAAAGGACACCATGTCCTGGGAAGAGCTTCAGTTCCTTCCCACTTCAGCTGACTTCTCCAAAAGAGTTTCTGGAGTCCTTGTCACAGGCCTCCAAGGACAAGGACTCCAAGATCACCGTCTTTGGTTGCCCACCCTTGCTAGAAATCTCTCTGCTAGCACCATGCTGGCTGGAGACCCTGGGGTTTCCTCCGCAGCCATTTAGCTTATACCAGGTCAAGAAACTTGCTGGTTTCTGAGAAGATCTCAAGCCAGGGCAATTTTCTGAGGTGTATAAGAACAGCCCTTTCCTTCTCTGCAGCATCAATCTTCCTATCTCCAAAAGGGCAAAGGATTTCTTGGTGTCCAAATGTTCCTGTCTCAGGACAGGGACACCTAAAAAAATAATTAAAAAAAAAAGTACCTGTGCTTTAATAAAGGTGAGACTCAACCCCTGGGAAAGAACTTTATGGGTGGGGGACCGGCCAGAACATTACTGCTGTCCTCAGGAGTAAGAGAACATGAGTTGCTGTCAAAGAGGGGTGAGGAAGGGCCAAGCTGCTGAAAGACTTGGGAGACTCCAAGGTGAACAGCCACTGGTTTGCAGGGATGGGGACCTCTTGGGGACAGGCTTGGAGGAAGCACGTTGGCAGGGTCTGGTGAGGACACGAGACAGTGCCACGTGACAGGCATGACCCAAGGCTGGTTTTCCATGGGGTGAGAAGCAAATGTTTTACAAGTTCTGAGGTTGTCCGTAAGTCATGTCGGAGCAGACGGGCTTTTCTGGCAGCTGAGCTGAGGCAGGCTCCAAGACGTTCAGTGGTGTGAGGTGGGATGAGCAGTGGCTCTGAAAAGCATGAGGCAGCAAGGATTTCTGTCGATGCTGAAGGACAGCATTTCCAACAAGACCCTGCAGCATCTCAGTGAAGCATCACTTTTTTTGCTTCAGGGTAGCCACCAGAACTGCCAAGCCTGCCTAAAAACCAGCAGAGCTACGGAAAGACCAAGCTGCAGGGTGGGAGGACCAAGGCCAGGCCAGGCCTCACCCTCCATTCACCCTCTGAGCAAACACCTCCCAGCTCCAAGAGAGGACAAGTTACCTCATGCTGCAAAGTTCCTCCAGAGATGGGAGTTACCCCAAAGACATATAGCACAAGGGTTGGCAAAGGAATTAATTACCAGCAGGATAACAGAATTATCTGCAGTAATAAAAATTCCTTATCTGTTACATGGCGTGTTTCTAGAGTGCACCTACCAGAGGTGGCAAGGTACCACACCAAGCCTGCTCCCAAAAGGACAGGACACACAGATGGAATGTGTTGGATGAAGGGGGGGAAAACCACCTATAAACCCCTCCAAAGCGTTCCCAGGGGCACAGAGCAGAGCTGCCAGGGACTGCACCTACTTGAGGTGCCCCTACAAAAAGCGAGGGGTAGCCATGCTAGCTCGCTCACAGCAGCCAGCTCCAGTTTCTATTGCAATGCAACAGAAAAAACAAAACCAAACCCAAATTTCTTCCCAAAGCACCATCCGTCCATTTTAGCTCCCCTGCTTTTTCACCGTTGACATTTTCCTTGTACTTTAGAGAGAATAAGGAGGATGTCCTTCTGTAAATTGCTTTCATTTGTCCTACTTACCTTCTCTGAAAAGTTTTCTGTTTTCTCTGAAATTAAGCCACCCTACTTACTTGCTCTGCACACAGGAAATATTATGCAGGCTCTGGCTGTCTGCATTTGCAATGAAAGTGTTCAATACAGCTTTCCCTACAAAGAAATTCTTCTGTAAGCTTAATGCCATTACAAAATATTGCACTAGAAAGAACATTGGCCATTCTCAATTGAAAAAAAAAAAAACCAAAGCATTTATATTATCTCGGTTTTCAAAAAATACAGTGCCTAATACAGCTATAGCCAGGTCTTTGTTCTTATCATTTCAAACCAGGCAAGATACTGGTTGCTAAAATCATGCTCCCAATGAATTTTACATTGAAAATACATAATTGCACCTGAGGGCTTGCTACCTACCAGCTTCCAACAGAACGCTGCCGCTGCTCCCATTGCCATGCCAATACGGCATAAGGGACGGCAGCAGTTCACAGAGGAAGGATTTGAGGATCTCCTACACAGACAGGAGAGGGGAAGGAAAGGGCAGTGGTCTTCTCCTCTGGTAGCCTGGAATTTTTGCACCATCATCTAACCTGTAACTTGCAAGCCAGTAAATTGCTAATTTACATCTTTTCTCTCTTCAAATGTCTGTCTCCTGCAGCGCCAGCCCGCGGCCCCCAGGCCCAGAGCCGCAGCCACGGCAAGTACAGGGCTGGGTAGCACTCTTGCTGTACCCCAGCGTGTAGCCCTGGGAGAGCCAGAACCTGATCCCAGCCTCTCCCTCTGGAATTCCATCCCAGTGAGTCTCCTGCCTTCTCCCAGGACACACCCAGTCTCTTGGCAGAAGGAACCAGAGGATCAATACCTCCCTGTTTTGCCACAATGCCAGGAAGTTAGAAATACCAATTTCTACTCTTTTCTACGTACTCCAAAATGAGCTCTTCAAATCCTCATGTGCTCCTGCACAACATTCAATAAATCTTTTTGCCTTTTACCTTCCGCATTAAGCCCTTTCTAATAGTTTTCAAGTGGGAAGGTTATTAATTTCTTGCATCCCTTTATCAAGGTCAGCATCTGTCTAAAAATAGCTCAGATTTTTCCTTTGCTGAGACACATGTACATATTTTCAAGATAAGACTGTTCTTCTCCAGTAAATTCTGCTATCATTTTCTCTTCCTCCGAAATAACTCAGTGCAACATAAACTCAAGCAGCAGAGGGGAAAAAACCATATCTGATACCGAGATTTAAAAGTCCTCAATATAATTAGACTTTAATGAATAGCATATGCAGAACAAATTAGAACTATTAAAATAATTTCTACTGTAAATACAGTTTGAAGAGTATTTCACATAAAGGTACAGTATTCTGTATCGCTACAGGCAGTTATTAAACTCATTCAGCGTTTTACAATGCCAGCACAGTCAGTTTACGTTACTGCACATCATGTTAAGATCAACAGAAATATAGTCAGCATATTCCCCTTTTGATAAAATGTTGACTGTTTATGACTACTTTGGACAAAAGTGAAACCTGTCAGTTCACATCTGGCTAAAACCAAATATTCTTAATTGGAGACAGAAGAGCACTAGTTTCTAGATTTATTTTAACTCTTTGCTCTACTACTTTGCATTTTAGCAACACATTTCTGCAGAAGTCCATCTTAACTGAGAATTCAAACCAAAATGCAAAAATGAGTCAAATTTTTCTCTCCCTTTCCTTTAATAAATTAATTTTTCACTTAGTACTATTGCTAGTAAAAAACCCTCACAAGTTCAGCGTATTCAAGTACTGTATAATCACCACATATGAACTGATTATAGAAATGTAGCCTACTCAGGTTCTTTTGTGAGAGGTTGAGTGCTTGTTGGCTACTTGACCTCCTGGGCTAGACTGATAATCTGAGAGGAATTTGTTCTTCTCCACTTGTTTGGACTGAAAATAAACCAGACTTCCCACATGTCAAAAGAAGCTTTTGGCAAAACTGATTCCCTCCCAAGGCAAATATTTGCTGTGTCCAACACCACATACGCTATACGCAACGTGAAAGTTACCAAGCAGAAGGCACGTCAGGGCACCAGCTCCAGCATTACAGCTGTTCCTCATGCCAAAGGCTGCAGTTAACGACAATGCACTGAACTCAGTTCAGACCTTCACAACAGGCTCATCGCTCCGTTAACATCATCTTTCCTGAATAAAGTGTCTGCGTGTACTATTCATCAAACTGAAGCCTTCCAAGTCCAAGAGGAAGGAAATTTGAAGCTTTAGCTGGGGCAGGGGGGGGGGGGGGGGGGGCGGGGATGACGACAGGGGACGCAGGGGATGACACAACACCGACAAGGATTAAGACTCTTTTTGTAGCAGAAAGTAAGGGGTGCGGATGTTTAAGGTCCCCCATACTCATTTCAGAAGCAACAAACTTTAGGCAGAGAAAGCCTGCGAGAAGCTACACGCCACCCCAGACCAGCTTCCAAGTCAACTCAGGAAGGAATCCATAGTGCTTAAGATGACTGGGAATTACCTGGGCTCTTAATCTTGTGGTTTTAACTCTTCTCAGGACCAAGCTGTGTTGTTTATGGGAGGCCATAAATACACTTTTGACACCCGGCCTGCATTTCAAAGGCTACTTCATTAGTTAAGACCTCTGTCCGTGTACAAAGATTTGGATTTACAGAGTGAAGGAGTTAAAACCAGTACAGATAAAGTAGAATTTCTACTGTTACATCTGCAATTTCAGGTGTAAAAAAAACCCCAAAGCTAAAACCCCCATAGGGCTGCTGGTGTGGTAGCTTGCACGACCCTCGTTGGGCTCATTTTGCAGCTCAGTCATGTAACCTCAGTGTTGCAGAGATGCAAGTTATTTGCACTGGAAGCTTCTGGAAGAAGCCCAGTGACTCTGAATGAGCATTGACACGTCTAAAGCTGCCCACGCACACGGCAGAGGCAGACAGCGAGAAATGCCCCCAGGCAAGTTTCCATGTGGCGGATTTCATAGCCCCAGTCAGGCCTTGGTTTATAAAGGTCCCCAAAAGCTCTTCTCTGTCCCCAAAAGTTCTTCTCTTCCCCCACCGGCACCCCAGCTAGCAGTTCTGCAGACACAATTATAGCTTTAAAGTAAGTTTCCAATTCTCTTGATTAAAAGAAACGTTCAGGAATTAGGGCAAACATGGCCTCTTCTAAACAAACATGGTTTTAATTCACTGCTGAGCAATACTGCAAGAAGTAACAGAGGCAGAAAACAGAGTGGGACAGAACGAGCATTCTTAACACAGCAGCATCCAGCCTTTGTGGGACAAAGTAATCAGACCTCTGGTAGCAATTACAATTTTTTACTGCCCTAAGCTTTATTTTTATTATGACCACGCTGTTGCTAAGATTGTGTTCTCAAATTACCTTACATACATACTGTATTAAAGAACAGGTTTGCCCAGTTTACAGGGCCAGATGGTTCTCCAAAGTTTAATATATTGGATTTATATTTTTAAGAAAAAGCATTCACATTGCTCAACCAACCCAGTAATAATTTCTCTTATGTCATGGTAGGTGATATAAGAAGTTTATTTCCTTTCCCGTATGCAACTGATGCCTCTGATGTCTGGGCAAATCTGTTCTTTGGAGTTGGAGGGGGACTGCTGGGTCCCGCCTGTGCCCAAAGTCAGCATCAAGGAAACACGCTGGGCCAAAGACCTTTCCCCACCACCGACTCAACTCATCTGTCAGCGAGGGAAGGTAGAGTAAAAAGAGCAGCAGGATTATAAGAACAAATCGGGAGCGAAGCTGGCTTGGTAAAACAGGAAAATACCCTGTGTACACCGCCAGCGTGTTTCAACAGAGGCGGGAAGGCAAAGCGTTTCAGTCTGGGTACTGACGCTGCTCAGAGTCCTACCAGATCACCTCTAGTGAGAAGATCCTGGCACCACTATTATTGAAATGTTGAGCTGGTTAAGAATGAACCTGAAGGAATTTGCAAAAGACATTACAGACACCATCGTTTTTCAATCAACATTTAAGATTATCAGTATTTAAATCACAGATATATAGTTACTATGTCTCTAACAATTTAAAATAATCACCTTATTTCAGCAGCAGCGAGATGACAACCTTGCACAGCTTACGTCAGCCTAAGACTCCTGTTTTGGAAGTTAATCTCTCGGGCAGGGAGACCTCTGACCTGCAGGAGCTCGAGGGCCTTTAAACCAGCCGACGGATCTGGTGCTTCTGGGGCCCTTTCAAACCTCACGCAGCAGTAGTTCTTAAGAGGGCAATCAAAGTTAAATTCATGCTTGGTTACAGAAAGTCACTATTTTGGACACATGGAATAGTTACCAAGGATGTATTTTCAGAATTCCAGGATAGCTAAACATCTTTAAATCTTTCAGAGTGTTAGTATAAGCTTAAAACAAAGTTCAGAATGAATTTCTGAATAAAGTTTTAAAGATCCAGACATTAAAACCATTAATAGGAAATAGTACTTGTCTGAATTATTGTCACTTACTCATGAGTATGAGCGATCATTCATGAGTTTCACAACGTTTTGGACAAATGCATTAAACACTCTAAAAATGCTTCAAAAACTTCGGTGTTACAATGAACTGTCTATTTAAAAAAATAACTAGCATTAGGATTTTTCTTTAACACTAGTTTTACATTATTGTTCTAGAGATTTTCCTACTTTACAAGTTTGTCATTAGTTTCCTGATTAATCAACTCGGAAGTATTTACACTGTAAATTTTTGAACATTAATTCCAGTATTAGTACAACTTCTTTGTCCAAATTTTGTGCTTTCCATAATAACCTGCACAGACCATTTCATAAAGACAAAGTAGTTAAAATTCGTTTTTCTTGAGAACTTGGACTCAAGAGACAAATTCTTCACTGCAACATTGAATACATCCTTCAGCTTTTTAATAGCACAGCTTTGTTCCGTAACCATTTTGATATTTAAAAGCATTTAAGATATTCAGAAACTGAGAACGACCTGGTTAGCGGGTGAGCACAAGCTAGCTGGGCATTTTCACTTGTTCCAGTTTCTAATGCCACCGAGTTAAAAGTAATATACTACACCCCATCACAGCATTACTACAACAGTATTCAAAACACTATTTTAAATGTTTTTCTAAGGTTCTATTTTTGTGTATTGATAGTTTACGACTGCTCAGAACTTACTTGAAAGCATTTCCTTGAAAAACTGAAGGCAGCTCAAGTGATCAAAATTGTCTCTTCTTGAGCATGTTTACTGCTGATTGGTGAGGGGGCCACACAAAGACATTTTTAAATAAACACTGCAAGGAGAAAATGCTGATAAACATACAATGGAATTGTACCTAAATGCCTATACTAATTCCAGTTTTGACATTGGGGGTATACTCTATTGCAAAAACAATCTGAGATAACAGACACATCTAACTTTTTAATGCACATTCTTAAGCATTCAATCTTCAAAGCATGTTTTTACTCAGACCAGAATGCAGCCACCTGTGAGAAGTAGCATCAGTAACAAGTTCAGCAATTCAATTCAGAAAGTTAGAGTAAGATAACTGAATTAGTACCTTCACCGCACAATGAAAGCCCTCAAAAAAGGCAGCTTCACAAGAAGTGGAAGAAAGCAGTTAGCTTCCACCCCTAACTGAAACAGCTGACGCTGTATCTGCTTCAATAAAATGCTTAGAGCAAGTAAACACTTCCCAACCCTCACTGGCACTACCACGTAGCTCTTAATTCCACATGATACTAGTAAGAAACCATGCAGGCTCACCCCATCTCCTCTCCAGTTTCATAAACTGCATCTGTTTTGTCATTAAAAGGCAAAACCTGTATCAGAGCAGTTCCGCAGCTGCGATCAATACAGAACAGATGCTTGTTTGCCTTTCAGGAGTCAAGGTGAGAAATGCAGTGTGGACTCTGCGTACACTGCAACATTTAGGTACAGAAAAGCAGCCTGGCTCAGACAGAGAAGCACTACTAAGAGTAACTAGACTAGTCTAGTTACTTATGCTCACCTCACTGGGAATAGCTGCTACACCTCACCACAGTACCACACTGTGCAACCTGGGTATAAGCAGAATTAAGAAAAATGTCAAGCTGATTTCAACATAGTTGATTTTATTATTACGTCCTAATAATACATATCGACACAGCTGATATCAGAGTAAACCCTTATGGAACAAGTAAGTGCCATAATGCAAATTATGGAACAGAAGATCAGTGTAAAGCGGGGAGCAGCACAGCATCTGATAGAAAAAAAAATGCTGTGAAAACCTGTAGTATTAGACTTCACTTTAAAAAAGAGAATCTTAGGAAAGGCCTAAAGTTCACAAACTTCCCAAAACACAGGAAAAGCCATGTGCATCACCCTCCAGTGAATCCATCAGGACTTCAGTCCATAAAGACTTTTCACAAATTCAGTGTTTAAATCTTCTACGTATTTCATATTATTCTTTACTGTAAGAGAGCACAGTAAGCTGACCTATTCTACACACATACCGTTTCACTCCTTTGGGGCAAGTTACGATCACAATTTCCTCTAGCTTTAAACAGCTATTCCAACCAATATATATACATACATGTGTAAACAAAATGCCTAAGTAAGGGCTTAAAGCAATTTCATAGAAGTATCCCAGTTCAGCTAGTTGTGCTCTTTACTTCAAAAACCAAAGTGCCAAATACAAGCAGCAAAAGCTTCCACTACTGCAGTCTGAAATAATTATCCCACTTACTTCTGTGCATTCATAGAAATCATTTAAAGCCACAATTCCAATTAATTCAAAAGGGCTGAGAACAGGAATAATACATTTACAGTAACTGCACAGCTTGCATGGCCAGAAAAGTCTCAAAATTAATTTTATACTGTTATTAATAAGTAAAGGAATGTACACATGTTGACAATTTAACCTATAACTCAAAAATAGACAACTACTGCACTGATTCAAATTTGTTAATGCATAATCATATTTGAAAATATACAAAATCTGAAGTTATTACATCAAAATAAGACCTGGTTTTAAAAAGTGCACAGTAAAAACCGAAGGTAATTACTATATAAATTATCCACAGAGTGTGTAATTCCTGGTTTAGAGCCAACATTAAGTTCTGTTTTATTTGTTTCAAGTTCTAAGTATTTTAAAGCCATTTACAGCACCAAATCAGTTTTTACTAGACCCAATACGACCCTCTGCTTCCTGGAATAAACAGGAATTGGACAATGAAAAGTCACTATCCACATCCTGTGCAGCAGCAGCTTCCGAAGACAGTTGATTAGCTGTGAGCTATCGATTTTTGCTCTTCTTAGAATTTCCCTGCAACAAGAAACAAGTGAACAGAACATTTAATTCAGACAGGAAAGTCTAGACAGATACACATAAACGTGACATCTGATAATTTATGCCTACAGCAACCAAAGTACAGTCAAACTGAGAATGAATAGTCTGTAGGTTTTTAATAACAGAAGCTTGGAACTGGATTGCTCTGAAAACCCCTCTATCTTTACAAGCATCACAAAGTACCCGATATTTCAAATGGGCCCGACAGAACCTCACTCCAATTGAAACCTGTGGAAAAGACATTTGAGTTATGTCCCAAGGCACTCCAATGTATTAACACTGCTAATAGTGTAAGGGCAGTGAAAGCACTTCAAATCATAATTCACCCTGAAGCGATGTTTCAAATTTAAGTATTACAGGATAACTGCCTCAAATTAAAATCAATCCCTCTGCCCTACCATTTTGTTCCAAACCAAATGCAACTTTAACTTGGTCTATACAAAATACTCCTAGTTTAGAAAAGAATTGGTTCTACATCTAATCAACTCAAATTTGACTGGTAACAATTCCAAAAAGCAATCATGTAGCTTAAGATAAACTTTTGTGCAACAATTACTTGTTAGCAACAGTCTGTCCTTTAAGGTAACATTTGTTTTTAAGCTACCCAACAACTCTCTCCAAGTGATAATGGCTTTAACTGTATCATTTTGATTTCAACCAAGTCGCCTTCTACATTTGGTAACATTCAAAAATCCGCATCTACTGTTGTGAGATTCTGAACTACCTCCTTACAGACAGAGCACTACTTCAAGTCTTAAAAAGTACAAGTGAAGAATTCCAGAAAACATTTTATAAAAACATGAAGTGCCATGATAAGTATGCAGCCAAGAGCTTCCCTCTAAAAACACAAGAGCTTGTACGCCAAAAAGTAATCTTAAAGATTACAATGTCAAGTCTAAACACTCAGATACCTGAGGAAAAACAGTTTTATGTACATGGGGGCAAGAAGTTACTCTAAAAAATAAAAATTACCATCATGGAATCTTTCATCAAAACATGGATTTATCATATTTTTTAACCCTTCGGTGCAATCTGCTTCCGTGCATTCCGCAATTAAGGAGAATAATGGAAGTCTGATAGTTTCACAGCCAAACAAGGAAGGGCAAAGTCCTTCACAACATCTGTTCCTCCCTAGAATTGTCAGAATAAGGTACACCATGGTTTAATCACTAACTTGTTTCTGATAAATGGGTAGACTCCTTGCTTGGAAAAAAACGTAAGTGTGCATTTTAAATTCACAGAGGAATGTAAGTGGCAACTTTTTCATTCCTACATATGAGACAGGCAAACTAGAATATGGAAATAAAACAGAAACATAGCTGCTAAGAACAGAATATGCCACAACTGAGAGGGGTGCAGAAAGGACATTCCTACTATTAAGTTAATCATAAACATCTGGTATCACTAGCTGGATTTGATAATAATTCTATTTTCACCACATATAAATAAACAAAAGGTGCTGGTCTTCCACCAGAGGGTAGCTTTGAAAGCCTACTTTGAAGGAGCACCATAAAGAGTTTGTTCTTTCCCACGTGTATGTTTTGAAATAATTTTTTCTTCACTGAAACGTGCAGGACCAGGTTTGCAGTTTTCTTTCCAACTAGCTGACAATAAAAACTACAGCTTGTAAACTGGTTTGTAAAAGGGTAGGGCTGCAGGAATGCCAAATGCAACCCACAGACCTCCAAACTGCAGCCAGTGCCTAATGTCCACGACTGGCAGCTTACCTTATTCGTCATCTTTAGCGTATCGATTTCTTCCCTTTGCTTAGTTAAGGTTTCGTTCATACTGCAGAGATGGTCACTCATCATACTTAACTGATCCTCATAACTTCTCTTTGTCGTCATCAATTCATCCTAAGGGGAAAAACAAAAAAAAGAAAAAACAGAAGCCTTTGCTGAATATTAGTGACAACTGGCAAAGCAGCCAACGTCTATCTCGACTTAGTACACCACACTTCTGATGCTGAATGTGTGCATTTAAGTTAAACGGTTGGAGAAAAAAAAAAAATCACTTCATGAAAGTCAGTAGCTACTTTTCTTTTACCTGAGGTTTCATGCATGGTCTGTTCTCCTTATTTTTGCTGTTTCCTTCATAATTTCCCCCACACACTTTTTATAGCTTCCATAAAAGACTAACAGCTAAGTTTTCCAACACTGCTCCCAGCCGAGAAACAAGTTTATAGGGTTAGAACATGGCCTGCACATGAACATACGTGGCATACAAAGCTGAAGGGATCAGCAATCCACATGCAGTTGCAGAGCTATGATCTCTCCAGGATGAGACACACATGGTGGGATAGTGCACACCACCAGAACGCAGTAGTGAAGGGACACAGACACTTTAGGAAGGACAGAAGGGGAGAAATCATGCTTGACGTGAAGGAGTGATTTGAAGACAATTCAGATCTCATAGGTAGGGATCAGAGGAGTACAACAGGGGTGGTATGGAGGCATCTGCTACAAGCATATAAAATCTCTCAGCCTCAGACCCTGATCCTCTTTAGGAATTTTAACTACTCTGACATCTCCTGGAAGGGCAACAAGGTGGAAGGCAAGCAATTCAGGAGTTCTCTTGAGTGTGGTAAAGAACCTCTCAATGCCAGTGATCAGGAGGCCTAAGAGATGCTCCCTGCTGGACCTGTTACTCACAAATAAGGAAAAGCTGGTCAGGGATGTGAAAGCCAATGGTAGCCTTGGCTGCAGCAACCGCGAGTTAGTGGAATTTAAGATCCTGAGGGAAGCAAGCAAGATGAACAGGAGAATTACAGCAACCCTAGATTTAAAAGGAGTAGATTTTGGCTTTTTCAAGGTCTGCTTGGCAAGATACCAGGTAAAACTGCCCAGGAAGTTAAAGGGGCCCAGAAAAGCTGAATGATCAAGGACAGAGCAAAGAACAGCCCAGTGCTTCGGAAGTGAAGCAATGACGGCAGGAGGCCGGCACGGCTGTGCCGGAAACACCCGACTCGACAGCTTGATCTGAACTCCCGCCGCTCCGACCAAAGGAAGGGACCAGGTTGCCTTCAGAGGACCCTTCAACCTGAACAATTCCAGGACTCAATATTACACAGACCACGAAACACACAAACGGTGCGCCTGCTAGCTTTTCTTAGGAAGTTTAATATGTAATTGGAGATGAACGTCTCATGCAGAGCTAGATATCGATTCTGGAATTTGTTTAAGGAGCAAATCAAAAGAGCCCTTTGTGTTTATGAACAATTCTTTCAAGCGTGTATAATTATATTCACGCTTATCTTATATGTACGGAGCATTTTAGGCACTCACTATCTCAGATGGGTGAGCAATAAAGATACAAACTAAATATAAACAAAACACAAAGGCATTCATGAACTGCCCATTTATATATACTTTATTTTGCTATTGGCTCCTTTCACAACTGTGTGGGGAGGGAAAGGACAAAGGGACAGGACATTCACACAACATCTGGCATCTTTATTATCTATTGTTAACAACGGCTTCTTGAAGTAACCCCAAAGTTACTTTTGCCTAATATTAAGCCATCTTTCAAAAAAAACACCCCGGCATTTTTAAGATTTTCAGTCCCAGGTGCCAGAAAGGATTAAGAATTCAGTGTATTATCTGGAATCAGTCACACAGCCACACCATTTGACATTAAGAAAACCCCCGTTTTTATAATAAGTCTTAACATCAGATGCGCTAAAACACGGGTTTGGCTACTATAGCCTTTTACTTGCAAGCATGTTCCACTTACACTTCAGATCCCAGGTATAAAGTTGATTATTTAAGTCTCTTTTCTACATATCATTAGAGTTTTCACATCACATAACTAAGGACCTGGTAAAGGCTAGGCCCTGTTCGACAGTTGTAATTTTTCTCCTCCAGCTTCCCCTTATACACAGTTACATCTATTACGTTGTGTAACATCTTACTTGCCTGTAATCTACTGATGTTTTGACTAGCTAGTTTCAACTCCTCCGTGAGCGATTCCTTGGACTTCTCCGCTAAAGACAGCCTTTTGGCAAGTGCTCGACACTGTCAACCAGAACAGGACAGGGAAGGCAGAAGGGAGGAAAGTTAGTTCCAGAGTATTGCCTTGCGCCATCTTTAACTGATTATTTTGGATGTTTCCATCTTTCTGCATTCTTTAGATTTCAAGAAACTTAGAGCTTGTGCACGTTTTCAAATGCAAGTTAATGTAATAGTTAACACCAAGGTTTTTTTTCATTTCATAGATTTTTTCGATACATACAGAGTTGTATTACCAATGCTCTAAATATCTTATTTTTCACATAATTACTAGGAAATATTTTATAAGGGCAACACAAACAACTAACTTCATACATTGCTCAAATCTCAGAGAAAGACGGCTCCCCCATACTATGTCAATTATCATTAAAAAATATTTAAGAGGATTTCCTCTGTTAACCTGGAGCTTTGGTATATTTCACATCAGAATTACACAAATCAAAACAGCCACTATTTTTAACAAAAATTACCTCATTTGAAATGAAAACAGGAAACCATATATACAATGAATCATTTTGTTAATTCTTGAAGTATAACTTACGCCTAAGAACCAATTTCTCAGAGGAGAGCCGTTTTCATCACTTCACAATACACTCAGATATTTCTGAATGACATCAGTATGACTTTAACATTAAGTCAAGACCAGCCTGGTAACTAAAGCCAGCTGCTTCAGCTTATACAAACAAACCTATACATGATACACATACTACTTAATGCACCCAAGACAAGGCTACCAAAGGACTTTATTTTTTAAAAAAAGGAGTATTTCTACAGTATCTATTTTTATGCATACTAGACCACAGGCAAAAAACATACTCCAGGAACAGTCTATTACGAAACATTATGTTCCACATATTTAAACTCACTGTTGTAGTAACACTTGCCTGTGGAAAGTTCAAAAATGGATTTACTGTTTTCAGCACAGACACTGCCTGCATGCTCACCTCAGCATGGAAGTGTACCGATTTGCTGTCAGCAAGCTGCAGATGAGATGTAAGTTCTGCTATCCTTGCCATATAGTGGGTTTTTATCAGATCTTCACGAGACTCTGTATCTGGAGCCTGGCAAAGCAAAAATCAAAGCAGACAGGCATTTATGTTTAATAGACTGAATACTTGCATCACAACATTGTCCTCCATACTGACTTCTTTTCTCTTCCCTCCTAAGGCCTGGCTGCTCTACCCAAAAGCATCAAATTCCCCAAACACAACAGACAAATTACAGCAGGTGACTCTGCAATTTGTCACTCTCGATGGTAACTTTTAATGTCAGATTTCCTTAAAGGATAAAGAGCTGACTGAAGAAGTAAGAAGTGATCTTGATTTAACATATCAAGTCTCTGATGAAAATCCACTGCAGAAGCAGACTGCTTTCGCCTACATAAAAGTTTACTGGCTTTTCCCAAACAAGGAAGAATTCCTTTGCACAACTAAATTTCAGAAGCTCACAGTCAGAACTATTTCTAATGTTGCATGTTCCAGAAGCTTCTTTAGACATTTGAACTTAAAAAAAAACCCAAAAACCAAAGCCAAACCCAAAACTAACCACAACTCTCCAGTTTACTTTTTTATGTTACAGAGCAACCCACTAGCAGCAGCTTTCACATGACTTGTTGTTACCTTCCAGTTCAGCGCTACGCAGTAGTTTTTAAGAACTTGTATCAGTTATTACTGGCCCCACCCCTTTTTTAATAATATCTTCAGAAGAAAAGGAGGAGTAAACTAAAACACACATCAGTTCCTTCCAGTATCAGAAAAGGGAAAGCACTGAACCTGACTCTGCTAAGCTCTTGCCCCAGCAAGTGCTAAATAAAGAGTTAACATTTAGTCTGACAGCTGGTTCAAAGTTTCTTTCAGTGTGATCTCTGGTTTGGAATAGCCTGTACTTAAGTGTTAAATACCAGGCACTACAGTCAGTGGCTTTTTTGCAGCTTAAGCCTTTCCACAAGGGTTAAGAGTTGAGGCTTGGAATGCAGTTAGGGTTACTGTAGTACAGACAGACCAATGCTTTCCTCAAATTACAGAGGACAGGCCTGGACCACAGCTCACACTGCTCCGAACTGCTTAACAGTTCGCTAAACAGCAAAAGAAAATTAAGAAATATATGGATTTCAGAAACTTGAACATATAGTATATACGGACTACACAGGTGACTCATGCCATTATACGACAATACTCTTGGTAATTAGACCTCTGGCATAAGTTTAACAGAATCAGAATTGAAGTATTTACCAGATGTACTTTGATAATGTTTAAAACAGATTACCTTTTCATTATCGGTAGTTATAGTCAACATTCCAATCTAGAACAAGGAAGAAAATACACTTAAATAAGAACTGCAAAAATAGATACCAAAGCTGCAAGTCATTTCACCTACAGTCATAGAAGGACTTTACATCAAAAAAATCTTGCAACGATTACAACTAAAACTAAGTTTACATTTAATTGTACCTGTAACAAACAAGGGTAATAATATATAGCTGAATGCCTTTAACAGAATTAAAGCTGACACCCACTCTCCAAACTTATCCTTTGACTTACAATGTACACAGGGAAAAAGTAATAAAAGCAACAAGATGTTAAGCTACCGTGTATGATTATGCAACTGCTTGATCACTTGAAGTTAATTCAGAGGTACATCAGTACACTGAAACACAAATTTTTATGTCTGAAAGCGAGGAAAGCTAGCTTGGATTTCTTGAGTACCCTCTGGATTCTTTTCTTTCCACTCTGACTAGTAAATTACATTGACAGCTCAGCGTGAAGCACTGACAGAGCTCTAGCAGAGGGGTGTATGCCACTAACTAGTTTCATGGAAGAATATCTTCATAGAGAACCAGAGGCCTTTTCTGATCTCAAAACGACTAGAAACGTAAATTTATGAGAAATATATACATTACTCTGTATTCTCTTCTGTATAAATGTATACAATATGTTGGTCTGTGAGTTACATTAAACACGGTAGCTAGAAAGCCATTCCCCTCCAACAATTCTTTCAAAATCAATTGTTGAACCCCAGTTGTATGCAGCTATGAAGATCATGTAGAAATCAGTGCTCTAGAGAACTCTGAAAGCTTGAATAGCTTCAAGTTAAAAAATTCAGCTAAAGTGACCTGTAATAAGTCTTATAACCCATTTAAAAATACTTATTACCTACTTCCATTTGCTGTAACATACCTAGAGATGAAAAAAAGTATCAGAAACTCAGAGCTGACCTGAGATATATACCTGCAAGAGCTCCTAACTACAGATTCAGAAAAATCTAGAAGTTAAGCACCTATCATTTCCCCCCTCAGTCATACAAGTACAGAACTACAAAAATATCTCCATGATACTGAAGACAGTGAAATCTCAAAATCCAAGAAGTTCCAAACTCTGCAGAAAGTATTAGCGAGCAGCTTGCAAATACAAGGAGCCCAAGTATCAATGCATTTTAATACAGTCAAAAAGCTTTCCTTATTCGTGTTCCACTGATCAAACAGTACTATTACTAAAGAAAGTGGATTTTTCTCTGTTGAAGGAAAAAGGTCACTTACCAGACTAGTACTCTTAATAGGTTCCTTCAGACTCTTTTCTGTGGCTTCCTTCTTTTGTTCAGCTACATTTGGCAAAACAGAATGCTCTTGTATAGTTTCAGTTAAATGTCCACTAAGAGAGTTCTTCAGTTTTTGGTTTTCTTTCTCTAGCTTTATTTTAGCTAGCTGGGCCTCCAGCATCCAGTGTTCTTTTTCTTGCTCAAGTTTTGCAATTTTCTCCAAACTCTGCTGGACCTTTAGGAGGGAAAGTTTACAGTCCAGGTTATTGAACCCAAGGGAAAAGCATTGTGTTAAACTATTACATAAGGGAGCTAACGAATAATGCATTTGGTAAACTACTGATTCGAGCTGTACACATAACTGTGGTTATGTGTCAAAAATGACCACGTTGTTTAATTAGTCTGAAGCATGCATCACAAACTTACAGCTCATAGAACTGGCAACATCACATTAGGTGGAAAAAAACCATGGAAACAGGGAAGAACTTTATGAAAACTTGAAAAATGTGTGCCTGGCACTAGCGTTGCCTTGTTCTGTGCTAGAAAGACTATCGCTTTCCTCCCAGCTGCCCCACCTGACACAGACAGAAGAACCCACTTCTCCAGCTAAGAAATCAGCTACGGAATAGCACACATCATATCACTCCACACATTCCTGTTGAAATGAATCTCTTCTCTACTAATACCCTTTGAATATTGGCCACTAAAAAAAAAAAAAAGCAGCGAACTGAAGTGGTTTTCTTCTGCAAAAGTTCAGTGACAGTTAAAGCACAGGCTGAGCATTCAGGCTAATAAAGAAGTTTTAGTATTCATCAGTGAGTCTCACTAATAGGAGATGGATAAACTGCGTAAGCCCTTTAAATACTATTTAACCTTCCTCTGCCTCACCTTCTAGAAAAAAAATGTATGTACACTACAAGAATGATAAAATGTGATCTACTAATTGAACAGAAAAATCATGGTTCTTAACCAGTGCTAATAAATGCTGCACAGTCCAAAAAAGCACTCAAAACACTACATTACATTAATAATTTAAATAAATGCAAAATACAGACAAGAATAAGGCATACTGAAGTATTTCTTTCTAAAGATTGCCTGACTTCTTGAATTTATAAATTGAGACATCGATGGCCTAATCCTGTCTCTTACAACTACATGTACCTTCTGCAGGTACAGGAGAACAAGTATTGGATAACCCAGCCTGACAAGAATAAGTTTCACTTTCAAAACTCTACAGGAATCTACAGTCTAATTTTACGTTTCAGTATATGCATGTATATGTACAAACAATGACACATGTAAATATGTGGAGACTATTTAATACTACTTTACCTTTACAAAATACACTATTGTATATGTCAGTAAAATTTATACTAGAATACCTGTTGTGCAAGACCTTCTCTGCTTTCTGTGGAACTGAGAAGAACCCTGCGATTGGCTAAAGCCTCTTCATAAGGCACTGAATCTGCACAAGGCTGTGGAAGGATAAAAGAAACCTCAAAACACGTCGCACAGTAGATCAGAATACGTATTCAATATTTATTTTCTTATTGCCCTCCTTACTTCAGTGAAGAAAAGGATCTTTCAAGCGTTTACCAGCCAGTAGAAACAAAATGGCTTGAGCTCACAAAAAATACCACCCCAAAATGCACACCTGATTAAAAAGTGCTCTGAAATACCCAGGCGTTAATTAATGATCAAACTCATCTTCGGGTCCACTTTACAGACATTACAGTACAGTGATTTAGTAAGAACTGTTAAGCACACCATCATTTGTTACCAGAGACAACAGGGAGACCTGGCAGCGTTCAGTCCTTTAGCTTAGCACATTTTCTCCAGCATACCTCCTTTATTTTTTTTTCCCCTGTTGCTTCCCACTGTCTTCCAGTGAATGCAAGTATAAAAACATGATGTCATTCACTCCATATTCCCAGTGAATACGGGAGGAAATCTAAAACAAGCAGCTACCCTCTTCCCCTCGGAGCTTTGGCACAGAAATGATTAGTGGTAATGGGTAACGGCAGAACTTGCACCTACCCTCAAGCTATGTAAGCGACTATGCCCTCTAAATTTTTCAATAGCATTATTGCTCTAAGGGTTTCATTTCCCCAGCCAAGATTCTCATTCAGAGAATCTCATCCATTCCAAATACTGAAAATGCTTAGTTTGTATTCTCTTCGGCATAACCAACTACCAACAGAACTGTGCTTTCCCTGTGCAAGCATGCTAGCTGAACAAACCTTCTTCAGAGACTTCATGTAAGCAACCGCCTTTTTTTTGTACTGCAGCATACACTCCGCTGACAGAGGGCTGATGAACTCTGTTCCTCCTTTGGGGCCATAGCTCAACGAAGTAGTGAAGTGATCCAAGTTGTTGCTAAAGAATGAGGCAATCTAGACACATCAAAAGTCACTTTTTAAATTAAGTTGACCAGAAAGATTCATCACAGCAATTAACTATTTCAAGAGAATGACAAGCATTTAGTGAAACTGGACTGCACAACAAGAACTTCAAAAAAGCTACAGGCTCTTCCACATAACTTAGACTTTACTAATGTAAAGCATCCCCTTCACAGTATCTACTGTTACCACCCACTCAGTAGTGTTTAACATGTAGCCTGAAAATACCTTAGAACAAACCTGGTACTCACGTTATTAAGGAGATGCACATGTAGATTTTCCAAACCATTCAACTAAGGTGTTTTTCTTTTTTAAAAACTTGCACAAGTTAGGACATTATACTGAAACAAAAATATCCATTACCTTGCCCACTGCATTTGTTAAAGCCACAAGAGAGGATAAAATACAGTCATTTGTAGTTATGAGTTTCTGTGTGGCCGTTGGAACATCTTGTTCTAAAGTAGCTTTCTGACTGTAGTCCTTGGAAATATCTAGAAAAAGAAAACACACCTATGTCAAATAACAATTTTTGTCTATTTCAGCAACCACTTTAAAGTTCAGCTTATGACCTCAGGCTTCAAATGCTTCTCCCCTCTAAGCTGTATAAAGCTTTTATGTCCAGATATTCTTAGTTCCTCAGTACACTGCCTTATGACAACTGTTTGTGATCATTAGGAACCAACATTATGCCTGTCACACAAGGCAGAATAAAGGTGTATAAGTGTATTCTGTATCCCAAAAAGTGTAGCTATACAGGGGATCCAAGCTGACATTATACTAGCACTTCATTTCACAAGTACATTTTCTGTTTCCATAGGCTCACATCAGGACATTCAAAAGTAGAATTTTCAGTCATGTTCAGTATCCGAGTGTTAAGCTTACATGACTTACAAGGGAAAAGTATTTTTAATTCTGTCAGAGCAAATCTAAAAGACTAGCAGAAGTTTAGAATGCTGCTTCCTATATTCTAAAATTCTTTCAGGCAAAATTAACAGTCTTCGGGGGTGGTGGGGGATGGTGGTAGTGGAACCACAAAAAACCCACATGCACCAAAAAAAA
The DNA here is from genome assembly GCF_023634155.1 of Falco peregrinus. Classification (NCBI taxonomy): domain Eukaryota; kingdom Metazoa; phylum Chordata; class Aves; order Falconiformes; family Falconidae; genus Falco; species Falco peregrinus. Next base: position 30,040,665 of record NC_073731.1, on the reverse strand, counting down.
CCCCACACAAAACTTTTTGCAGGTCATTCTAGGATATACAGAAAGACCAGTGTATTAAAATACACCAAGTTTTAACCAAACATCACTTCACTGAAAATGTAACATATCCATGTTCCTCTGATAAAAGGAAGGTAAAGGAGGAAGTTTCAGAAAGAACACAGACTTCTTCCTAAGCTTTGGTTATATATTAGTGTTAAAAGTAGTAATCAACCTAAAAAACCTAAGGAAAAATGCCACTTTGAAGACAGGTACTAGGTCAACAGTAGAGTAAGCAGGGGAGAATACGTACATTTCATGGTGTTTCACTCTGTACTCTATTACCACTAAGGCAATGAAATTCAGAAAGTAAAGTGATGCTGCTTGGGAAGATCTAGAGTGCCACAATGAAATATTCCAGCAACTCAGAAGAACAAAGCTAACAGAACAAAGCGAGAAACACACATGCATGCCCAAAAGTAGCAGCTAGTAGGTTTAGTTTCTTTTCTTAGTTTGTAAAGGCAAAGCAAACCAGATTATCATGTTATTACACACTCAATGATGTTACAGAGAGAGTACGTGTGCTATGTTAAACAGAAAGAAGCAGAACTGAAACATAACAATATTCCTGCACTCTCACCTTTTAAAAGGTCATGAAATCCATGAAGACTTGCAGCAATGTTTGTAAACACTGAGTTGTAATTTGTCCTAAGAAGTCCTTCTGGTTTTGTACCTAAGAGTACCACAAAGAAAGGAAAAACAAACACCACTAAGATTTGACCATGAATGAAAAGAGCTGGCTTTGAAAATAATCCAATTTCCGCCTACTAGAAACATATGCATGGAGTATGAGAATCATAATAGATTCATTTACTTACATTTCCCCTTAAATATCAAATGTATATATACCAAGTTTTGACAGAGTACGCAGGTAAAAGACTTCCAAGTTTCGTAAATTTAATTCAGATTTTACAAGTATCAACTGTTGTAGTCTCAAAACCCAATTACGCGTGCAGAAGGAGTTACATACTTACTGCTCCAGGAGGGACCATCTGGGTCCTTCTAAAGAGTGAAGGCTGAAGTAACTGGAAGCTATACAGTAACAGTTTCCTCCTCTTATTTACAGTATGCATTTGGAGATAGTTTCCACACACATACACACAAAGGTTTTACCTGATTTTTGTTTAGTCATTACCATAAGAACTGCAGTTTAATAATCTTAAAAACTGGAGGAGCTAGAAGTGATAATTAGTAATGAGATGTAGTCTGTTAACAATTTCATGATTAAGAGATGACAAAGACATACTGCCAATCATACCATAAAAACCTACAGTCACTTCTTCTCCTCTTCAATTAACTATGACTATCTAAAATGTGGTACACGTCAATGCCTGGTCATTCCAGACCCACCCCATGCCCATGTCCATCCCGAAGGAGCAGTCTGCAGCATTAACCAAATACTCTCCAGCACGCTCAGTCTCCCAGCCTGGATAAAAGAGGGTTCAGTACGCCAGAGCATATTGCAGAACTCACTCGCCCCATAGTTAGACCGTACCTAAAGAGTAGCATTAATCTTATTTTCCTCTATCATAGAAGTAGCATTTTATGTGTCTATGGTTAAAAACCCCCCACAGCGACAACAAAAAAAAAAGAAAAAAAAAAATCCCAGCGCTGGTCCAAAAGTAAAACTAGTACCTTCCACTCGCAATTTAACTGAGCCAAAACTGGCACTTACTTGGTAATGCAAGAAGACTAACGTATGTATGTAGCTTCTCAAAGACTGCAGTCAACCTTTTCATGTCTCTGTGCAGCTCCATATTTCTAGCTCTTAAAGCAGCTGTGCAAAGAGAAGACTCACACTCTTCTTCCAAACTAGGAATATATGAATTATTTTTTTTAAGAAAGTGAGCAATTATCTTAAACAAATTCCTGAGTTCTGGAGTAGATAACTAGTGTTCTCTACATCCTCAGTCCAAAGCAACAGTAGACTAGGAATTTAGTCTAGAAAGGTTAACATATCAGAGTAACTTAGCAATGCATAAAAATTACTGTGTGTATGTACTATCCCCACTCTTAGGGGCTTCAGTCACAAGCCAGGAATGGTTTACACTCACGGCAAGGAAATGATTGCATCAGTTTAAAGACTTTTGTCTCCTAAGGAGCAGAACAGGTAAAAAGAAGGCATAAAACAAGCTTTTATTTCTGCCTTAATCCAAAACCTCTTTTTAAACAGTCCTTTACACTAATAATTCATCTCCCTTCAAGCCATTCAGGAACAAAGATTTTTGCAGCAGAAAGGATATGCATTTGGCCAACTTTTACTACAGTGCTATATTTACTGCATGGTAAATAAATTTCTTGAGCCTGTCTGAAGATAACAGTTTCAGTATATCAAATTAGTATCAATGCTTTTGAATAACATCAAGAAACACTAAAAATCTGTGCAGCTTTCGTTAGTCCCATCTGGAGGGGGGCTGTTAAAAGTCAGAGGTTCTGCCTTTTAAGCCACAGTGCTTTCAGGGCTGACAATATCTGAGTTGCAGATGTTGACAATGCTGCATGCCTGACACTTAGTGCCCCTTTAATTTGATCTATCAGATCTAAAGTACCTTTTTAACTGATACGGAAGAATCTTTCTTAAAAAGCATAAGTAGGAAGCTAAATGTTCTGAGAAGGCCTTCAATTTCACAGCCGTTTCCTGGAAGGAAAAAACACCACAAGTATTTTTGCTCTGTAAAAATCTTTTTCAGTACTAAAAATAAGAATAAGAAATCTTACCAGGACTGTCACAGTGTCTTCTGTAATACTCTCGAACAAGTGGAGCATTCCTTCCTCCAGAGGGCGAACATAGGAAGCATTTTCATGAAGATACTGTGAGAACTGAGTACAGCGAGATTTTAAAATGGTGCTTGCAGAAGGCTCTTGCAAACTGTTTCAAGTTAACAATTGAACAGTCCACTTTAGCAAAGCACCTATGATCTTAAATGACCCCCAGGACGTCAATAATAAGATCTAACAGTCAAGTGATTTACAGCAACCTCTTCTACAGGACACACAAACACACACCTTGAAGGAAAGTGAGAAACAGTGAAGACTACGACAAAGTCCTGGCAAAACCCCACCCTGGGCTTTGCCACAGCACCCTATCTCATTTTAACTGCCATGCACAGCACACAAAATCCTTGCTTTTACGATTAAGCATTCTTGCATTTGTTGCTCAACTCCATCAAATTGACGCTAGATCCATGCACCATTAAGACACCAGAATAACCTATCCTACCTTCCTCCCAGCTGTTGCTTGCCTCTCACCCCTTGACCTGTGCATCAGCACAAACATTTGCACAGCTATGCTGTGCAAAGTACTGAAGCATTAAACAGAGTTTAAACTGGACAAGAGATACTTTTTAATCTTTATCTGTATCCAGCACAGTTTTCAACATGGGTCTAAGCATGCTTACCCCAATGCAAAGGATGGAGCAGTAACTAATCAAAGGGAGAATTCTTACGCCCAAGAACTACAAGAGATTTGGGTGATTATGAAGCTTTTGCCTCACAGAGCTGCCTGACTTTGTAAGTATATTCTATGGCTAATTTTACCTTCAAAAAAGCATACCTGAGAAGAAAGGTGTTTACTTTTACACAAACAAAACATAAAAGTACTGTAGGCTTTTAATTCTGATACCACAGTATTACGAAAAAGCTTTTTTCAGATTGACATAGGTAGTCAAAAGTGATCATGTTTTTTATTTTACCCCATAGAAAGATACCTTCACCTTTGATTACTTATACCACAAGAGTAGCTAAAGATCCCAGGCACACAGGATATGAGAAGTTTTAATTATTTCATGTATTATTACAGTGCGGCAACACAGTGTTAACAAGAAAAGAGATTTGCCAAGCTCTCATTCATGCATGCACAAATCCAGATGGAATTAGGGAAAATTCCTAAATCTAAGGAGGAAGAAATAACACATGCAGAATGCTCCTGGCTTGTGTTGCAAGAAAGAGGACTGGAGTTATCTGGCACAATGCTGAAGACCCAGCAGAACCCAGCAATCCAATACTTAAAGAGAAAAGGAATACTTGAACCTGGAAGGGAATTGTCCACATCTACTTTGAGTGTTTGGTGGGGAAAATAGCTCAAAAGCGCCAGACAAGACCTGGAGTTGGGGAAAAATAAATCAGTGCAAGTGTGCTAAGCCTGACACTTGTCTCATTTTCTCTACCACATTAAAGGGAGATTTCTGAACTACTCAGTGGAGGAGCTGAGATCACACTGAGAACACCTGCCAAGCAAATAGATAAATTAATCAAAAATACAGGAGCAACAGCAGCTTCAGTGAGTGATAAAAGATGCTTAACCGCTGGAAAGTCATGGCAAAAGCCCTGAGAGGTAATTGCACAGAGGAATTAGGTCATGAATACACAATGGGGCAGACTACAAGAGACATAATTATGAAAACAAACAAAGCCTGAACTACTGATTCAGAGTCAATTATCAGAAAAGGAGAATCAAATTACAGTTCTGATTAAGGTGCATGTTTCAGCTGTGTGAAAGCACTTCTCCACTGAAAAGCAACAAAGAAGTGTTAACTAGGACATTAAGAAAAAAAATGCATGAGAAGTGATACCCAAGAAACCTGCTTTTATCCCCTTAAACTGCAGTAGCCTCTCTAGAATCCAATCACCACACTAGGCCACATAAAAAGGAGACACAGTTCCTGCCCCAAAGAATTTGGATGACAAAGCTACACAGTTTTCACCAGAAGGATACGCCGTTTTGAGTATGTTTGGTGGCAGAAGCAAGAAAATGTTCTCAAACTAAGATCTATGCTGAATCTCTGTAAAAGTGTATTCTTGATTCAAATAGTTGAAACAACTGAGAAGGTAAATAGAGGGGGATTTTTCTAGTCGATAAACACCTTCACAAGCATATTTGTTGCCTGCAAAGAGATTAAAGGAGGTCTTCCCAAGCACCAGAGTTTTGTGATAGTTAACATTGCCACTACCTGCGCTGCAGCCATTTGATCAATGCAAACCACGTCCACCTCAGTAGCTTAAGTCTGAGCCCTACAAACTTCTAAATTGAAATTAGTCTGAATCAGAAGATACTGTCATCCAGCAACTTAAATGCACATAGGTCCGCTTGCATTATGAAGTCAACAACTCTGATGTTAAAGCAGTTTTATTCCCAAGCATACATATATGCATCCCCACACAAATCCTTGTGCACAATGGTTTTTTCCATGCTTCATGGCATAGAAAGTCAAAAGATGCAGCTTAACAGCTCCAAACAGTGCTCTCAGAAAAGCCTTCCCATGGAGTTGCAAAGGAAGAGACAGCTCAGGTTTCTCATAATAATTTCAACATGCTTTGCAGACTTGAAGCTTCAGATGACTTACAGGAAAGGTCTTCACACAAATAGCCCCAAATCAGATTACAAAGTTTGTTTTTGACAACGGAACAGAGCCTAAGTTCTCTCCTTCATAAGCCTACCTTACATTCAGTTTATTTCATATTAAACACAGGACCTTCTGTCTCAACATCTCCCATGCCTCAGTACATTAACTAAGACAAGCATCTGTTTAGCAGTGCAATATTTGTGTCTCATTTTAAAAGTCAGTCAGCCAAACTTTTAACAAATGCACTTTATCACTTATAAAGCAGAGCCCTAATTTTACTGTCATATTGCTCTGTAGCAGAGGCACAGCGGAAAAGGATTCTCTGCAGCTACACCTTTGCCTGCATTCAGAGAATTCACCCTATAGAAAAGGCTTCTCATGCAGGAGAAGCTGCCTCTCAGGAACACACTCACAGCACTCCAGTAAAGGTGGCAGAAGGCAGCAAAGAAGGACTAAGATTATTCACTCATGAAAGTCTACCGAACTGAACATACTCACTATTGAAATCTGTAAGCTTTACCTTCTGATTTAGCGGTGATATACTGTCTGTTGCAGAATCAATGGGAAAGATCTGTACCTTCTGCTCAGTGTATGTATGGAAGTTCAAAAGAGCTGTTACAAGTTCTTGAACAAAAGCCAGTGCCTGGCCAGCAAGGTCTCGCAACTTCAGCTGTAAAGAAGTTATAAAATTACTACATTTGACAAGTACCTATTTAAATATGAAAAAAATTCTATAGTTGGACACAAAAAATTGCTATCAATTATTTCTTTCTTGTCACTAGGTCATCCTAAAATACATAGCAGCAGTTTTCTTTAACTTTTAAAGTTTATTCATATACTACAATACCACACAGAAGGGCATGTTTTTCTATGACGACAAAGGAAGTTTTTATTTCATTCAACAGGTGGTGCTTTGCCTCTGCTGCATTTCTCAAACAACAGGCCACATGAACACTTAGAGGTTAGTACAATCACAGAAACCATCTTTGAAATCAAAATTTCTGAAGACCAATAGACTAATCACTGACAACAGCTCAGTTCTTTCAGTGCGGAGGTAGTGAGAAAATCGTAACACCTGGTTGTAAGGAAATGTAACTTTAATTAGCAAAAACCAATGCAGTTTTCTCCCAGAATAAAAGGTGTCAGCTTCTCTAACCAGTAACACTCAATTCTTGTTCTCCCACCTGGACAGAACTGAGCTGCTGCTCATGAATAAGGCTGTTCTGTGGCTTTAGTGTAGTAGAAAGGTATCCAAGAAACAAATCCAAAATGGAACATTCTGAAAAAGCAAAGGCAACAGAGAAGAAAAGTACACTGCTGTGATTTATGGAGGAGGGAATAAGGTTAAAGTGACATTTCAAGCCAAGAATGATTTCTCCTTCAGAGATGTATTCCTAATGCTTCAATGAAGTGTTAAATCAAAGTGAATCTTGACTGTGGATCAGGGATAGTGGCGTGTAATTAATGCAGTCATTACACTCAGTCTGTGTATGTTAATTAGCTATGCAAGGAAGGAAAACAGACAATATTACTGTTTTGCTGTCCTTTCCACTGCAGCCTGTGCTAATACACTAGCATTTTGCCTCCACTGACACAGCCAGTCATAAAAATCTGTCCTGGAACATTTTCAAGACTGCAGATCTCAAAGCATGAGGCTGGCTGACAGTAGTGCTGCTAGCAGGAAATAATAAAGGGATAAACTCTCTGTGCAGTTATTCCGATTTTTCTTAGGACCCAGCACAGGTTGATTTAGGTCTGCTTCCATCAAAACTGGACAACGGGTCACCTGTTCTCATAGCCAGACGTATTAGGAACAAGGTCTCTTTATAGGCACTTCTGAAAAAAGCAGAAAGCAGTTACCTGAATTTTTTTCTACAGTGGCATCTGAATGCACTAACTTGAAGGTTCAAGAAAAAAACCCAACACTAAGGGCTGTGGAGCCCATCCTCTGTGGTAGTGAAGCAGGAAAATTTTGACTGTATCAAGGTACCCAATCTACTACTGTTAAAAGACTTAATAGATTTAGCTATTCACTGGAAATTAATGCTCATTTTTGAATATGGAGTAAACCACATTCCCAAGGAAACTGATGAAGTTACATTAATGAACCGAAAAGGTTAGGGTTTTTTTAATAATATTTAAATTAATAAGGGTGATTTGGCAAGAAGTATCCCATAAAATGTAAATGAACCATGCAGAGTTCTCAAAGATACAGGATTTGTTCCTTAAGAGGATTACAACTAATGGCAAGTAATATTAACTAAATATTAAAATTTAAAAAAACTGCTAAATATTACAATTAAATAAATATTCTTTTGCTATGCCAGCCTGCAGTAAGTTAGAATAGTTCATATAACTTTAATAAGAGACAAGTATTAAACCTTTTTGCTATTCCTTTTCAAAAGGCATGCCTGAGTTAATACCCCCAGTAATCATCAGCCAGCAGTCAATGGATTAGCTCTAGTGATGGGAGGGGAGCGGATGACTCCTCGACATAAGAAGAGCACAGACTACCTTTTGAAAAGCGCAGAGGCTCTGTGGACAGAAATTCCCTTGGAATATCATGACAGTAAGTAAGACAGGCTATCTTCTGCCACTTTAGGTCACTAAAATGACTTTTTATTCAGTATCTGTGTAGAAAGTTGCATCTTTACACAGGAAGTCACAAAATGTGCTTACCTGGTATCTTCTGTTATGTAATGGTACATTCAGAGCATTGTATCGATTAGATCCTAGGAGACAAAAATTGAGTTATATGCACTTATTGAATTGTGGGGGTTTTAAGAGACACTTATTGGTAAATAGTGATTTTTTTTAATATAAAATTACATTGCAGTAGTATTACAGTTCACATAAGTAATATTAACTAAAGCTATACAAACAACTGGCTTCAATAAAGTAGACCTAAACATCCTCACTTAAGAACTGTTACTGCGACTAGTTAGAGAAAAAGTACTTCCATACCCGTCTCACACTGCAAGTCAGATTTAACCATCTGCACACCTTGTATTTGATCGGTAAGAGCAGAACCCTCTTGCCCAAAAGAACAGTATCCATCACTAACAAGAGTGAAAAATCTTTAAAAAAAAAATAAATAATGGAAAGAATTCAAGATGATTTTCAAGTTTCAATTGCCTTCCAGGGACTGTCAAACAAGATGAATGTACTTTTTAAAATGGTTTGCACTTCAAAAAAAATGCTCCTGTATACACTTGATTTGTTGATAATTTAGAATAGGAAGTACTTTCCACATATTTCAGCGTTCTGTTCCAGTTACAGAGCAACTAGAATGATTACTCAATTACAAGCAGGCACAATGTTTAAAGAGGTAGAGGGATATTTGTACCTAGAAAGCTTAGAGTCTTACGGATTTAAAAGGGATCACATTCATCCTCAATTAAATGGACTAACAACCACTGTAGTTTAAAATCTATACACAAAGGAAACTTAGTTTCTCATTCCTTTTGTATCATTCACATTTGGCAATTAACAAATGGGAAAAGGTAGTTGTAATCAGAACAAAATACTCTGTCCAAAATTACTGAACCCTACTTGTAAGTAAATGCTTCAAAAAACTTTTTTGTTATCTTTCTACTCTCAAAATCATGCTTAACAGTCAACAAGGCATTTGATTGTTACTGAAACTGAAGCCAGTTGCTAGTTACCCTTAAAACCACTACAGAGCCTACGGCAAGGCAGTTGGATTTCACAGCAGACAAACATTTCCTGACTTTCATTATTCTATCACTAAAGATCTGTCCACTATTTTTTCAGTCTTTTCTACACAAGCAAAAACATAATGCTATAGCAGCTGAGTGAGCAGAAAAATTATTTTCCAAGTTCTCGCTACAATGGTAACCACCTGTAACAAAAGAAAAAAATCAGCTAAAGAAGTCAGAGAAGTAATAGGCAGCAGACATCAGGCAAAGTGATCTCTGTGAGAGGACAGAGTTAAAAGGGTACCAATTCAAGGCACCAACACCCAAGTACAACATGCTGTATGAGAGTCAACATTTCCTAGAGAAGATGATCTGGTGTTTCTAAGCCAAGACTCACTGGATTGCCAGCCCAGTGAACTGGAAGGCTCACCCCTGCAGCACCCGCCAGATCAGCTTTTAGAGAACCTCAGGCTATTCAAAACATTGTCATCAAATTTTAAACTAAATGAAAAATGCACAAACTACCAATAAAACCTACCACAAATACAACAGCCTGTTTTCACTCCTCTGCTCCTGCTTCACTACTTTCAGCTTTCTCACTATTCCAGGTCCTCCTAGTATCACTGCAGAACAGTACAGACTGCTGCCTGCAGTACAACCTCGCATTCAAGCTATTTACAGAAGCACCCAGTACACACATACTGGCACATACCAACCGATTCTTGTACCAACAAAATGCGAAGGCTGAGCACTCCTAAATTCACAGTAAACTCCACACTTCAGTTTATCTAGTAGCAGTCGGAAAGGAAGCAGAAAAAAAAAAAGGTTGCTTCAAGTAAAAGTCCCCAAATTCAAAGCTTGGCTTTTTTTCCCTGAAAAGATGAATGAGTCCAAAACAAACCATGGAGAAGAAATAGGCTGGAGTGTTCTCTGATCAGATATGAGACATGCTGACAGACTTCCCACTAAGTATGGATCATTATTAATGCAATGCCTCATCAAATCAACATCTCTGCAGCCACTAGTTTATCCCCATCTTAACTTCCTGTAACTCTTGAATATACCTTGCCAAAAATAATACGCTTTGAGAGGAGTAAATAAAGAAATCTTTGTGGAGAAATCACTAAATTGACTGTGTTCCTTCACCTTTTACGATATTCTGACAACACTAAGCAAGACAAGTGGCAAATTACTCAAAAGCCTTCAAAAGTTTTTATTTATATCTGTAATTTTTTATTTATATCTATATATAAAGTTTTTATTTATATCTATAATGAAAATTAAAAGTATCAAGTTTTTAAGATAACTAAACAAGATTATGACAAGTATTATGAATACTTACTACAATTACCTCCAAGCATCTGTTCAGATGTCCAATATTTCTTACAGCTAATACATTTTAATTGCTAAGGAGTACTTCCTCCAGATGGATACCCAAAATTAAACAAGATACCAAGACCAAGGCAATACGTACTTGTGTCATTAAAAGGTACTTTTTCATTGATTATGCACAGAGATTCTTCCAGTCTACTGCCCAAAGCTGCTTGAAGATTCTTTAACTGTTGCTGGCTAAGTAACAAAAAGACAAACGAAAAACCACACACACACATATTGTAAACCTTTAAAATTTAATCTGTATCACCAACACCACAGCTCACCATAAGCACCCCCTGAATGTACAGGTAATTGTCTTCTAGAAGTCAGATAGAAGACGGCAGGAATAATTTTTCCTCCTTTAGGTCATATACAATATATGACATTGTATTTTAATCCCTAACAAGTGCAGTGGAAGAAGCAACAAGTTGTCGTAAATCCCAAGTTCCATTCTTGAGAAGCTCAACTTCAGAGTTAATCTTTACATTATTTTCCAATTCTGCAACTACTGTATAAGCTACATGAAGGTATTCTTTTCTACTGGAACTTGAATGGGAATGCAAAAGGGCCTTTAAATTAGTCACTATATATCCGATGCAGTATTCTAATATGCAAGTAGTGACTTGTCGATAATTCAGTTAACTGTCACACCACTATCAGAAATACCTTACGAGCTTTTCAAAGCCCCACATTGAAATACTGCTACGATACAGCCCATTCCCACAAGACTTGGCAATAATGTTCCTGATGCATTTTCAAGTGGTTTTTCTTTAGATCTGCTTCACTTGGATTTGATTGTGAATATAGGTGTGGAACTAAGTTACTAAAATTACTCATATCATTAGCATACATTCTAATGATGAATAGTAATATATTCCAATATTATATACATAAACAAAGATTACTGCATATTGATTCAGACTAAATTCCACACCTTACCCAACCCAGGCCCCCAAATTCTTCACTGTTTTGCCTCCCATTTGACATCTAGAACTCCTGCACATATAGTGGAGGGTGGGGGGAAGCATCAAAGCGACAGTTTTTTCCTTTTTAAAAAAAACCATTTGATATATGGAAAGTTAGAGACTAACAAGGAAAAAGAATCCAAAATAGACAAGCAAGATATGAAGAAACTGGCCAATGAGCAGCTCATGCACATTAACAAACTTATTTCTTGAAGAGCAGCTCCAAAACCACATAGAAACTGTACAGCACAAACCGCAGTAGCATTGGGCATGACAGAAAATAAACTCAAACTGCGGGAGTGTGGATATTTCCTTTTTGTACTACAAAGGAACAGCAAACAAGCAGTTTGGTATGTTTTGGTTTACATTCTGCCCTTTAATTTTCAAGGCATGCAGGCTGTCAAGTCTCATATGCCCTGGCTTTCCCAAATGAAGTGTGGGTGTCAGAGGCAAACAGATCCTTCCCCTTGAAAGAGCGGGGAAAACAGAAGAGCAGTACTCAGACATCTTCTGTCATGTGTTCATTAGGTACTGATTTCACTGTTTATTTTTTGAAAACAAAAAAAAAGTGCCACGCTTTGTATTTAAAAACCCTCCCTTCTTAAATGGTAGGGACAATTTCTTACAATGACATTAATTATCCAGTCATCACAGAACAGGACAGACTAGCTCTAATCTGCTACTATTCAGTTCAGACTACACTGTTTTCCAAACACCAGAAAAAAGGCAAAAAGTGGCAAAACATAGCTTTCATCTTCCTTTGCAAGTCATTTTCTGAAACCCTGACCTGTATTAGAGGAGTTACGGGAATTCAAGTACCTTTGCATTTAACAAAATAATTAAAATATATGCTTCAAGGTTATCATTTGAAAGAAGGAACTCTTCATCTATCATTCACTATGTATTTTATCCATTACATTAAAGATCTATACTGCACGTGTATCTTTTAAAAATGCACCTTGACAATGAACTTCAGAGAAGTGCACCCTAATTTGACTTGGCCCGCAGTCCTCAACTTCTTTGCATTTTCTACAATTTGTCTTCAAGACAATGAAGATATTCCAAAACTAACACCACAATGTTTCCAACAACCTCCACGTATTTTAGGTGAGCGTGTTATACCCGAAGCAAAAGCACTGCTCAAGAAGCTTTTGGAGTGGAGGGGGATTTTTGAAAGTCTTCAATCACTTGTCTCAGCATACCTTACCCAAGCTTCGTTTTGAGAAGCAGTTTGTAAAAACTCATGAATCTTTTGTTTCTTTACTTTTTAAGCATTTCATTACAAATAAATTCTTCAAGCTTTCAACAGCTTCACAGCTACTTAAAATAGCCTGGCAACAAAACTGCTCTTACTGAAAGTTGAACCTGTGGAACCTATTGTCTAGTTACGTACCCAGTAGAAGGAAAAGGGGTCTGACCTGCACAGTCTTGATGATAATCAGCTGTTGCCCAGTGTTTTGGGTTTTATCAAAGCCTTTGGTGGCTTAGGGGTTTTTTGTTGTGGTTTTTTTTTTCTTCAAGATATTATTCTCTAGAAACAATAAAGTTAATCTTTCACAGCAGTTATTTCTTTAAATCAATCTTTTATTTATTAAATAAAAACACTTACCATTCTTCGGTTCGAAGCCTACAGTCCTTAGCTTCTCTTTCTAGTGTCTGAGACTTGATCTTTATGCAAGAAGATAATCTCACAATGTAAGTGCTGACACAGCAAGACATTTCATTTCAAAACTTTTCAAACTTGCAAGTAAAGGAAAAACTCCTTACTTCTAATTTGGCTTTATCATTCTGCAGCTTTTCTATGGTATCTGTGTATTTCCTTGTTAAACTGTCCACCACAGCTTGGTGCTGGGCAGCATCAGTTTCCAAAACGTCCAGTCTACTTCTCAGCTCTGCTTCTAAACGTTTGTGCTGCTCATCTGCTTCAAAGAACTAAAAGAAAAGCAGAACACATAAAAAGTTAATTTTAGTATGGAATCTAGTCCCATGAGTTAGATCACTTACATCAGCCAGCCCAGGTTAACAACAAGTACTAGTCCTCAGACAAACTGAAATTTTACAATGATATTTACAGAGAAAAGATTCGGGAACAAAGTACTTTATGTTTATTGGTTTTGTAGTACCAAGTATTCCTTAAATACATTGCCAGTTTACAGCAGACACATGAAAAATTAAACTTGAGTCATAAGGTTTTTCTTCAGTTTTCTAAGCCAAAGTGAAATGCATTCCATTTCGGTAAAGTAATTCCTGACTTAATTATGGCAACTTGCAGAAAATATTTTAAGCTTTAAGGCAATTCTGAAACAGTGAAGTAAAAAGAAGTTTCCACCCAGTATCAACTACATGGTTGTTTTCAGTACAGTAGCGAAGCGTCACCAAAAGTTAAAAATCTAAATGACAAAACATGTATTACGTGAGTTATTCCACATACTGTCTTAAGAAACCGAAGTCAAAATATTTTATCATTTGCCCAGCGAACACCTTTATACACAAGCTATCTGATCTAATCTACTGTTCTGCATACAACTAAGCATGTAAACCCACTAGTTTTCAGATGGCATTTTATTTTTTCTCTCTTTGTTCATGTGACCAGTTTTCTGAACTAAAAAGAAAAGCTAAAAGTTTCACTCACGAGTATATGTAGTCGTTCATTCTCCTCTATCTTCTTCTGAAGATCTTCATTGAAGACACTTTTCTGCTCTTGACTCAACTGAGACGAGGATTCTGTACTTTTCTAAAAGAAAGAAAATGCATTTGTTACCTCCAAGTCCCTGGGTGTATCCCAAAGCCCATCCCCAAGTATATGAAAATACTTCCCATCACCAGTTCCCAACAGAGGCACATGAGTATCTCTCTTGCTTACATTGATTAATACATCGAAACACATGCATATTGCACACAGCACAGGCCTACTTTTAGCACATTTTCCTTCACACTGTTGTTACTGCACAGTGGTAGAATGCTAACTCAGTAAAGGACTCAGAAGAGCCTCTATTCAGACACCACACACGAAATCGCTCCTGTGGGCAGACGCCCACCTGACATTAGAATCTTGCATGATTTCATGCAGTCAGTAACGTGGAACCCTATGCACTCAGGCTTATTTGGTTTGGTAGCTGCGTGTAAGGCACATCTACCCCCAGCGAGTGTCCACAAAGGTAATCCCATCACCAAACAAACAGGAGACTGTTCATGCTTAACACCAAACGCTTGGGACGGCTAGCATAGCTAAGCCACCTCTGCACTTGAGGGCAGCCTATGAACTACAACACCTGAGATACTGGCATATGTTCTCCTTCTAGAAGAACTGCAGCCTGACACAGATCAAGTATGAAAATCTTTATTTAAATTGGTTTAGATACCATTTATATGGCCTTCCAATGGCAAGTCTCTGAATTAAGAGATATAGAATTTAGTAGGTACATTGTACTGAACGTATCTCCACTCAATGATGCTCTATAGGTAAAACTAAAAGGGAACATATTTAAAAGGTAGCACAAACGCTTCTTAAAAAAAAACCCAAAAACCAGAACTGTGCATTCTGACAGCTGGACAGGAAACACAGTCAGTGACAATGGTTTGCAAAGCTACTCAAGCCAAGCTGAGGTCCTTCAAAATTTGGAAACATCTACCAAAGCAGTAAGTTACATAATGCAAAATAAAAGAAGGGTCAAAGTGCATTTTGAAGAACAATCTACTACAGTGTATGAATAATCTAAGTCAGAGGCACTACTGCTTGTCAAGGAACTGGATAGCAAAAAATTGCACAAGAGTTTAGAGAGAAAGTAAGATGATCCTACTACTCATCAGTAGAATGATTTCTTTAGTGTCAGTCTTTACAGATACAGCATTTTGGGAACAAACTGAAAACAAAAGATGACAGTAAGTGGGGTTTCCTCTTAAGAGGAAGGTAGTAAAAGGATGTTTGAGAGTCATTCAGGTCCAGACACATCACCCCTGGAATTCTGATGTTACCTACGGAAGATACGGCTGATCTTAAGACAGAACATGGTATAGCCAGGTTTAATCAGCAAGCATTTTGGCAGAGAAAGATCATGGTACTGGAATTACTTTGTCATTTTGAAATAACATACAGAATATCAGCTAAAAATCTAGATTTCAAAGCATTTGACAAGATTCATGTAAGAGCTGACTAGGAAAAGCTACTATCATAGGCTGAAGAGTGAACCGTTGACATCAAAATTACAAAGCAAGGAGGTGAGGATAGAAAATGAAGGGTGATCAGTTTTCTTCGTAGCAGTAGATTAAACACAAAGCTCCAAGATCTTTCCCAGCTGTTTGAATACTTAAATATCTGAAAAGGGAGATAGCAATTCAGTATCAGTTAGCTGATACACTAGGAAGAGTACAGAACTACTTAGCATATATTATATGTATCAATACCTGTTTTGTGGGTATTTTCACTAACATCAGTTAATAACACAGGTTCTGACAAAAACATTTAGCTCAACCCTTGACAAAAAGTAACTACTGATAGAAATCAGAGTAAGACATTGACAGGTGAGGCGCTTTTTTTGCCTTTAGCACATACCTTGTTTTTCTTGCCCCTAGCTTCACTTAATGCAAGCTCATCTTGAAGTAACTCCACCCGCTTGGCAAGCTGCTGATTTCGGAAGGTCAGGCTGTCCATTTCTTGTTGCAGTTTTCTCAGTGATTGATCCTTCATCTTCAGTTGCTCCTGAATGGCCAAAAAGTTTAATACTTTCACACTGCTTTTAATAAGAAGTATCGCATTAAAAAAAAAAAACCACATTAAAAAATTGTTTTCTTCACTATATGAATAGTGAAAAGACAAAAAGTATTGTTTTTAAACTAAAAAACAAATTTCAATTCCTTGAGCTGCCCACAGGTCACACTCAAGTACATATTTCATTCTTTAAGGTAATCATCAAGGAGCAACCTTCCACTTTTACAAAGTCAGCACCTCCAGAAAACAATGAAGACTAGTTGCAGAACAGAAATTATTTTACTAGATCAAGTTCCTTCTTTATTCTTTTAATCACAATGCTTTGAGTAAAAGTATTCCCCGTTTACCCTTCCCATTTACCTATTTTGTCACAGCTTAATACATCTGACGTGAGCAGTTTGTAGAGATTACCTTCAGAGAAGCAGAGTTTGCTTGCTCATCTACAACCCCTTTTTTCAGCACTTGGTTCTGGGCTCGAAGCTGAAAAATAAGAGATGCTGGTAACTATTCAAGACAAAGGAATAAATAAAAGCCATTCATTAGAATGTGCATACAGCATCATGTTCTCTCATGAGAGCACCAGTTGTGCATGCTTTTTAAAGTATTCTGTTCAGGTGGATTGTAGTGGTATCAGGCTGAAAATAGTATCCAATTCATATCCTGAATTGTCACAAAATAAGAAGTTACTTTACCATCTGAATATTTTGGTCAAATACAGCATAACTCTTAATAAGTATCTTGGAAGATTAGTTACGTAGATACAGTTAACGTTTGAAGAACAAATATGGAAAAGTTGCAACTTCTTCCTTGACTAATCAAGTTCTTGCTCATAGTCAGTGCTATTTCTGTCTCTCCCCTCTTTTCCCCAAAACTGCTCACAACTGGTTCTGGAACATAAGCGGGGCTCAAAATAAATCAAAATCTGTATCAATTCAAGAAGAGCTTAACTATAATCTAATGCAAAAATTGCCAGTAGCAGCAGATGATCCAGAGAAAACAGCTTGACATACACTTCAGGAAAATGCATAAAAAGCATAGAAGAAAAATCCCTCTAAGACTGACTTATGTAGTTCACAAATCTAAGCTAAAATCACTGCAGTGCAAAGTGATACTCAAACCTATTTCCCAGTCACTTCATAGACTACCTCTACCCTGCAGCAATGAGGATACCAACAGTTCCATCTTCCCATTCCTTGATAATTGCTTGAATCCTGGTTTCTTCTATAGCAGTTTGTATTCATTTGACATGTTTTGAGTCCAGCTGTTGCAGATATAAATGAAAAGGGTTTCTATAGTGTTTGGGAATACCTTTGGCAGAAGCATAAAAGGCAAGACTCAGTGTAAAACAGCAGTGGCTAACATCTTCCATCCGAGGACTGAATATATGTGAAAAGTCAAAAGTCAGTTGACATTGCTAAGCACAGGCTTTTGCCCTGGCAGTATTCCCACTGTGCTGCTCAGGTATTACAAAGGCAAGAGAAGGAACTCGTAAGAGCACCACAGAAAAACTTCCAAGCACAGGGTTTCCCTAGCAAGAAAAAGCAGTGCAGTAGTTTTCTACATCTTTCCTTCTGCCACAGGTACTAATGCAGGAACACATCAGGTGCAATGAATGAACTAGCTCGACTGTGCTGCACTGAGATAACCAAGCTGAAGTGTGATCCACCAAAGGCTGTCACAAGTTGAAAGAGCCTTTTGACTAATACTTCTATCAGGGTTGTGCAAGAGAGCCAGAAGCTGCAACTCGAGGGGAAGAAAGGACTCAACACACACATCCTTCTTCATGACTGCTCTGTGAACAGAGAGCGAAAGCAATCCTTTGGCAAGTACTTCCCTTGGCACTCCTTGAGTCTATCAAACTCTTGTCTACCTCTCTCCTCAGCTTCCACAACACAACTAAGCGAACAGACAAACAGCTTCCCAGGGCTACTCTCTGTTTTCACCTGCACACAATAAACAGCCAATTGAACAGCTGATCACTTGCACAAAAAGTGTTATCTGCAAAGGGGATCCCACAATGCCCTGGAGTTGTTTCACAAGGGGGATGAGACCAAAAAATAGTTCCCAGAAAGAACCAATGAAACATCACAGGCTGAAAGTTGCAAGATGAAGTTCAAAAAAGTTTTTGGACACCATGATACCAAAAGAAAGAGGATGCAGCAGCTGGAACTTTTAGAAGCTATAGTCATAAGTCCACATTTCAAAGTTTCATTTGGGAATCAAGCAGCAAAGTCCCTCAACTACCTTATTCTGAGCCACTTTCAATCTCCAAGGTACAGCGAGCCACTGTAGAAAGCAACAAGAAATATGAACTCTTTGATCTACGAAGCCCCAAAGTGAATTTAGTTTTCTTAAAATTATTTTGTGAAATTATTAAAAAAAAACACATCTGTGAACAGTTTAGATTCTGTATCGGGTTTTTTCTAACATTTCCAAGGAGAATAGTATTTAAAGACACATTCTTCTGTGATCTAGGGAGAGGTCTCAAATATAGTCAAGTGCCTTGTGCCAAGCACTCTGATGCTGGGCTACACAACAACAAAGTGCTGGCTTTCTTTCCCAAAGCTGTTGAATAACTGTGCTATTCAAGACCAACAGTCTCCTTTTCAGTGAGGAAACAGGAATGAAAAATTCTGTATTAAGCGATGCTCCACCATTTAAGAAATCATCTGGAGCACCTTGGAAAGGAAAGGCATTCTCCAGTACGGGCCAGAAGTCTTTGCAAATACTCTGTTAAGCACCAGAAACGGGATGCAGTCACCTAAGGCAGCTGCAGAAGAACAGGAACAGACAAGAGGTAAGTGTGGAATCAAGCGTCCTTGCTTCCAAGACACTGCAGCCCATAACACTGCCGAACCCTCACCCACCGGTCACAGCAAACTCACGAGTCTGTGGGTAAGATACAAGACTAAGACCTCAACGACTGTTCACACCCAGAAAGCTCACTGAGCCTCATGCCCGAAGTGGAGAAGCAAGGGGAAGGGCTGCTGGGTTCACTTCCCTGGTGTAGCCGAACCCGTTACTTGCCCTACTGGATGCTTTGCAGACAAGGCCACTTTGCCGCTCACACCGGCTGGCCCAGCCAGCGCTGGCAACGCCGTGGTCCTCCGGCACCTGCAGCCTGGCACCTGCCCTGCCTGCCCAAGCCTGCCTCCACCTCACCCTCAAGAAACGGGGCAGCCTCTGGGCGCCAAACGCTTCACCCTGCCACAGAAACCAGCGCCTCAGCCCCGACCAGCCCCCGGCTCCGGCCGGAGCGCAGCGCTGAGGGCAGCCGGGCTGGGCGGGGGCGCCCGGGGCCCCAGGGCGGCAGCGGGGCAGGCCCACCGACAGCAGGGGCAGCCCGGTGGGTCGGCCAGGGAAGGCCTCGTGCTCTCAGAGCGGCGGCCGTTAGGCGCGTAACGGCCGGCAGCCCGCGCGCAGGCAGCAGCTGGCGGGGGGCGGCACCGGCCAGGCGGCATCGGGGCCGGGCTACGGCGCCTGATACCTTGGAGTACTCCTGAGCCAGCTTCTGGTACTTCCCCTGCAGCTCCGCCGCGGCCGCCATCTCCCCGCCACCGGCTGGGCTGGGCTCGGCTTGCCTCGGCACTCCCGCGGAGAGAGGACGCACTTCCGGGTTCAGGAGGCGACAGCGCGGTTGCGTCACCACGCACGCCGCAGGGGGCGGAGCCTACAGCTGCCGCGCCACCATCTTGACGCAACTTCCAAGATGGCGGCACGGAGGAAGGCGGGGCCAAAAGGGGTCACGTCCCAGCAGCGAGGCGCGCGCCACCGCCCTCCTCTGTTGCTATAGCAACAGCCGCCGCGGCCTGCGCGGCCTCGACGCTACGGGGCCCCACCCCGGCCAAAAAGCACTGCGGGGGCAGCCCCCTCCCCCCCCACCTCCTCCCGGGGGGGCGCGGTGGGCGGTGGGGATATGTCGGGGGATCGCGATCGCGGGCGGGGCCTCGGCGCCGTCCCTGAGTGCCGGGGCCGGTCCCTCAGCCCCCGCGGCCGCCGCAGGGCTGACGCTAGGGGGAGCGCCGGGCCTGGGCCTGCGGCGGCGGCGGGCGAGCACCCCGGGGCGCAGCCGCCCGGCCGGCCCCGTTGGCCGGGGGGACCCCGCGCCTCAGGCGGGGGCGGGCTGCTGCAGTGCGGGGCGTCCCCGGGATGCGCTGGGGCAAATACATTTGTTGCAGATTCGGAGGTGAAAAAGTGCAACCAAAGGCGGTTAAGTAATTTCTGGTGGTTCACAGCGAGTGGCAGGGATGGGCTGCGTTGGTGCTGGCGCTTGGTTTTCCGCCACTACGGCTGTGCTCCACGTTTAGTGCCGCTGTATCCTAACGAAGGCGAACACGAGTAAATCCTGTCACTGCAGCGCTGGCAGTTTGCTCTCCAGCCGCAGAAACACGAATTCCACAGTCGGGGGGGGGTCGTTTTGAGTAGCTGCACCCTGTGGTTCCCTGGGGAGGGGCGGGGGGGGGCTTCCCTGCTGCCTCCTGCCTGTAGGGCCCTTTGTTTCAAAGCCGCCTTTCAGCTTCCCCCGTGTTCAGCCAGCCTCCTTTAGAGATCGCTTAGACTGTGCTGATTATCTCTTATTTTCTTCTTTATCCTCCGATTTTCCAAACATTAAAATGTGTCTATACTATCAGCACTCTTTAAGCAGAATCTGAAGACATCATAATAGGTGTATTTGCTCCTGCCAGATATCCGGCCAATGCAGGATTTTGTTGCTGAAAATGCCTGGGAACAGATGTGTAAGGAAAAGAATAATGAGGCAAAAATGTGATGATACTTCACCAGTATATGCTGAGCAGCTGGTGATTTGCAGGTTAAGGGCTTCCTGCTCTAGGATAGAGATGTAAGAGCAAATTATTATTTTTGTTCAGTTTCCATGGTATCATTTTTTTCCACTTGATTTCAGCATGGTGTCTTCATAGCCTTTCCTCAGTAGTGGGTAGTGCTAGAGAGGCTAAATCACCATTTTCTTAGCTCCTTTTCCCTTTGTTTCTCTTAAGTAGGAGTAGACAGTAGGTGCCAGTAATGGGGGCTAATCCTTTTCCTTAGTCTTGAGGGTTTGACGGTGTGTGCTATTCTTTTGCTTATCACAGTAGTGGAATTGGCAAGCACTAAATGTGATGTGGTGGCCAGATTAGTAAATATGTTTGTATCTCCACAGGAAGTCTTAATGTTGGAGGACATGTCGCTGATCCATATTGCAAGAACAGAGACTGCAGATTTTTAGGAAGCTAAAAGGGGAAAAAAAGCAAAACACATATTGTCACTATTCATCCAAATGATCTTGCTGCCGTTCTGTGTGACCAGAAGAGCTGAAATAGCAATAGTGGAATAAGAAATAAGGAAGCTCTGGTTTTTAACATTACAGCCACAACAGGCTACTCTTCCCACTCCATTTTGTATTCCCTACGGAAGTTCTTGATGAAGTAAATGGAGTTTGCAGTTGACATTCAGCACACCAGGTTAACAGCAGCACACCTTGCATGGTGTGCACACATCCTCACACATCAGTGCAGTAAATTTTATACTAGAAAATTATTAAAAACCTTTACAATTGATTCTAAGCCTGTATTTTAGGTTTGCATTTTCTAGGATATGTCTTTCATGAAATGTTAGCTTGAAATGCTTTGAACATGCTTTGCAAAATACAGTGCTCCTGGTTTGTACTGTGTTCAAAGATGCTTTTGTGATAAAAATTTCTCCTTGTATCTGGTGCAGTGAATGCTGGCAGAGAGGTTTCACAGCTGAAAGCTGGGAAAGGGAGCCGAGGGAATTACAGTGCCTGGTTGTAGCAGAATGTATTGCTTTCCCACTGACAACAACGGTGTTTCTGACTGGGCAGCTAGCATTCAGGGTGGAGGAACACAGAGTGGTGTGATCCAAATGTACATTATATAGGGCATTTATCATAGGAGGTAACGCCAGTTTCTTAAAATGCAAGTGGATCAAGAGTGAATCAAGAGATACGGGTGCTTTTACTGCTTAAAGGCTGTTAGACTGACCGCTGACTGCAGGATTTTTAGGCTTATCAGAACAGCTCTGTTTCAATGTATTTTAAGCATCAGGCCAGCCTCTTGTATTTTACAGCGCTCCTGTCTTACCCAGTTTGTCAGGGATCCTGGAATCCCGATGCTGTTAGGAACATACCATGTTGTAATTTATCACCATTCAATGGTGGTGCTTAGTAAACAGCCTGAGTCAATTTCCCAAACAATACAGCTAACAGAAGTTATGTGGCTTGTTTTGGGTTTTTTTCTTAACTTCCTCATAGGAAATTCTCGGATTCAGCCTTTTGATTTGTCACTGCAGCTGTAGTGCTGCTTCCCCTACTTTCAGCTGTGAAAAAATGTCTTTATTGTGCTGTTTCCTTGCGAGCGCTTTCTTAATACTCATCTCTCCCTAGAGAGCAAGGTTGTCCGAGCACTGCACCAAAGAGACACACAATGTGTGTTGCTGCAGCATGGTGTCGTAATGCTTCCTTGTCAGTGACTCAGTATGTAATTGCAAAGGACTGATCCTGCCATCAGAAGTTCAGAGTGAGAGAGGTCAAGCGAGTAGAATGCCAGGCAGTGCGGAGTGGTTGCCACAGGACCCCTAAAATACTACCCTCTCCAAATCCACCCACGGGAATACGTGTAGACGTTAAGGCAGCAGAACTTAATGCAAGCTAGAACATGATGGTTGAGCAAAGAAATCCCTTACGAGGGTCACAGTGGTTTTGCTTGGCTTGGCTCTCACGGGGGAGGATGGAGAGCAGAGGGTATACAGTGGAACAGCGGCTGTCCTTATGTCTGTGCTCAGCAGCTAGTATGATGGGTGTTGAATTTTAGATGCGGTCTCAAGACAAATAATTTATTTAAGAGTTACAGTGATTGTTTTGCTGTGCTCTATTTTCAAGCTTGTCTGTCCTCCCTTCCCTGCTCAAACAGTGCCTTCCCTCTGTCTGATTAGTCAGAACTTGTACTCACATACCCTGTGAACAGGAGCAGGTAGAGAAATAAAGAAGGTATTTTGAACTATCCACAGAATGTTTTCTGTGCTTTGGGAAAATAAACTTCATTGTCATTACATACATGCTTACAAGTATTCACAACAAAAAGGTTTCTAAGATCTGGAAAAAAATTAAAAAATTATTGAAAGGGAGCCATCTTCAGCCAGCAGGCTATCACGAGCAATGCATAAACCACATCCTCAGAAGCTGCAAACACCCTAAACTGGTGTTTTGTTTCTGTTATCGTAGCAACGGCAAGTACGAACAGCAGGATATGTGCTCATGATATGTGCTCGTTATTTCTCATGGTGACTCTGTAGCAAGCTGTTTGTTATATATAACCTTTCACCTCTTTCAAAATCTGATTGTTCTGATGAAACAAAAAAAAGCCAAGTACTCAAAAAAAAAGTAGATGCGTGTACAGATACGCACTTCACAGAACAGTTTCTTTTAATTATTTGCAGTCTTCATTATCATAATTTCAGTGTTTCCATAGCATTTAAAAATAGAAATTAAAACAAGTCTCCCTTGTCTCTTGCGTCCCTTCCCAGCCCATAGGATAAATAGCCTGAGTCATCTATAGGGTGTGTGCATGGCTGGGGGAGTGGCGCCTTTGTGAGAAAAGAAATTGCTGAGAACAAGAAGATGGAAAAACTGAGCAGGCAGCTGCCTGCGATAATTCAGAGTTGACTTTGCAGCTCACGTTCCTCTCAGGTACAACACGTACCAGCCCTTGGTGCAACAGCAGCAACTTCTGCATCTTCACAGCAAATCCTTACTGATATTCGCTCCATAAAACAGCAGAACGTAGTAACAGCTGAAAAGGTTTACGTTTCTTCCCCCTTTTAAAAAAAAATTAAAAATAAATGCAGAATTCCCCCTCTTCTAGGAAAAGGAACCCTTTTCCCTAGCTCTGCCATCTTTTGTTGAAGGTCTACACATCTTCTGCAGCCTCATTTCCTGCTTTGCTTCTCTTCGTGCTTGCAGGGGCTGTAGCTGAGACACATTGGCCCAGCTAAGGCTGCCTGCGCTCCGATTCTACAGCCTTGCATGTTTGCTGGAGGAAGAAAAATAGAAGCAATGTACATTAAATCCTGGGAGACAAACTGTCCGATCTCATAGAGAAGGATAGAAGGCTGAATGGAGAGGGAGCATTAGGAAGCTCGCACAGTGCAAAGTGGATGCTTTTTCACATACACCATTGTGGACACAGACCTGCAAGCCTTTGAAAGAAGTCCTGACTCGCCCATGCAAGTAACATCAATGGAGCAGGAGCTGTTACCTGCAGCAAAGATGGCATAGGTTTGTCTTAATCTTCTCAAATCTCTGGAGACAGACACATGAGCAGAGAAGGGAGAGAGAGCTGGAAGATTTACCAGTAGTTTAGGAAACATTTTAATCAGAACTATTCTGATTCATGAACATTTTTATTTTTCATTTTAAAAGGATTCTGGCACCTCCAGAAATAACTTGGATTTTTGGAACGAGCTGGAGCCAGGTCTTTGGTGTGTAAAGACTGCTGTGGAAAAAGAAGAGGGGTGGAGGAGACACAGGGCAGGGTTCCTCACCGGCAGAGCACAGGGAGAAGGCACAAGACACCATGTGGAAGGAGAAAGCGATAGACAGTTATTGGTACATCACAAGCCTGGCGATGGGAAACGTGAACTTAAAGCAGTGGAAGGGGGGGGCGCCTCAGGAGGATCAAAAGGCAGCAAGGGAGTATTATGATCATATTGGCTGCTGAAAAAGTGCCTTGGCAGAGACGCGTTTGTCTTTGCGGATTAGTAGGAACTGGAAAGGAGAAACAGCATGAGGAGCAACGTGGTGCCGGTTCTGAATCCTAACAATGGGGGGAGGAGGAGGAATCTTAGGGGGGATTACAAGGCTGAGATGATCTATATTAGCGTTTTTAAAAATGTGAATCTTCCAATTTCTTTTTCTTTGTATTTTGCTGCATTTAATGGGGGGAGTTGTGCACTCCTCAGTGGTTTGTTTTTTTTTCCTTTTTTTTTTTTTTTTGTTTATGATGCTGATTAGTAAGAGCAGCATTATTTCAGCTGAGTGAAATATCATGTACCTTTAAGAAGCAGTGAACTTGAGTGCACTTACAGGGACATGTGTAGTAATTAATCAAGGAATGACACAGTTGGTCAGATTTTTTTTTTTTTTTTTTTTTAAATATGGGAGTACGCTTCCAGGTCTCTACACTTTAGAAAGAAGTAATATGTAGAAAACGTATTTAATAATAAAAAAAATAATTATCTGTGAAGCTTTTCTGTGAAACTTCATCATGATCTGTAAATATTCTATGTAATGATTTAGAAGAGTTAAAGTTTTCCGGTATTAAAACACCCCTAAATTTCAAAATGATAGCAGGTTTTTTGGAATGGTTTTAGATAAGAAGAGAGGCTTCTTAACCTAGATGAAAATCTGCCAAACGTAAAAGGACACATAGTATTACTAAAAATTGAAGCTTAATTGTTATTGCCAGCTACCCGTCCATAAGCATTCATGTGGCTGAAAACCAGCATTCCTTAGAAAGAAAGTAGGTGCAAGCCACTTGCAGGAGCCAGCAAAACCAGGAAGATCCACAGAATGACAATGCACTATTTTCCACCTCTAATTGCATCACATATTTCTGTGCATAGATCAGCAGTAAAATGAAATTTGGTATCAAGGTCTGCCCAGGGTGCTTACACTTCTCGTTACGAGCCCCAGTATGTGATAAAACAAAGCTACCAGCGGCAAGGTATTTGTGAAGTTGGACACCAACAAGTAGGGATTAACAACCACATCGGAAATAATGAACCTTGACAGATCTAGGGTTAAATACTTTAAAATTAGATCCTGCTGAAAGCTGAATCTTGTCGCTTAGCAACAGCTGCATGGGATGCTGCTGTCACTCAGTGGATGCTACTCCGGGGAGTTAACGTTATTATGCTCACAGAAAATGGGTTATGATTGGGTCAAGGTGACATCATGCAGCATGGCAGCATCCATTTTTTAAGGTAGCATCCAACACGATCGCACTCCAGTTAATACCCAGATTTAAGGAAAAATCTTTTCTTTTGAAATGGCTCAGCTCTGCCTACACCTTACCTGCCCTGTGGATGGGCTCACGGAGTCTGCGCGGAACAGCAGGTCATTTCAGCCAGCACCCCGTCATCAAGCTCAACAGGTGGATTTTTAATCTTTTCCAATTACTCGGAGCCAAAAGAAAAGCAAAATGCTTGTAATTTGTGGTGGTCTGACTGTGTATTCAGAGCATGGAAACCTCCGCCGGCAGTTCGGAAAACATGCACAAAGCTTGTGAGAGAGAATAAAATGTACCTTTATGAAAATTTAGTTTGCTGAGCTAATTTTAGCATTTAAAACAACTGGGAACATGCTGGATCTTAGCAAGAAACCAAGATACCTACTTAATTAAATAAATAAAAAAAAAGCCTTTGAGGCACAAAATCTATTCTTAAAAGTGATGCTGTGTCAAGGTTGATGTAGGCACCTACAGAGATTTTTTCGAACACCTGCCTGCCACCTGCAAAGCCCATAAGCACATCAGCACTTCTGAGGCTGGCCTGATAGGGGTCAACCTGCATTTCCAGGCATGAAAATACCTCGAGTGCTTAACTGCTGCCACCAGCGCCTTTGAAATGGATACAGAAATTAGATACTCAGCCCAATCTCATATGCTGCCTCAAGTCAAGATGCTATGGAAACAAGAGATTATAGCAACCAGCATAAAAGCCACACTCGGATAGGCGTACCTGGTTTTGAGAGCTGGATGTCCTTCTCTCAACACTGAAAGAGCACAGGCAAGTACTTGGTTGAAGGCAGTCATTCCCATGACTCAAATGAAGCGTGACAGTGGCAAATGTAGCATCTCTTATTAAGGCATGAGGCAAAGACACCTTTGGTCTATCCCCACTGTTTTAAGACAACAACAAAAATCCCCAACCCTGTAGATAACTGCAAAATGAGCTGAACAGCTGATAAATCTTGTTCTTCTTCCTTTATTTGGACAGGCTGTGCCAAAAAGGAGTTCCTGGTGAGCAGGAAGGTTACCAGGAGAGATCACAAAGAGTCGGGATCAGGACAGATCTCATTAAATCAAGTTCCAGCTCACGAACTACCAACTTTTTCCACCAACTGGGGCCTCACTGCTTGGCAGTGATGGAGGACAACAAAGGCAGGGACACATCAGCTGACAGCGGGATTAGCCGACTGTATGTGACCGGGTGAAGGTCATGACAAGCCTAGGACATGCCAGGCAAGAGTGGTGCTGCAAAGTCAGGGAAATATTAAGGCCAGGTTACAAAAGGCACCAGCACCCTAGAAGAGTGTCTATAGCTCTTTTCTCATGAATTCAAAAGTGGAGAGAAGTGGTTAAGAGGAATGAAGATCATGTCCTCCCAACAGAAACTAAATAATCTTGGTTTGTTTAACAAGTCAAGAGCCTAAGGAGGGAAGTGATTGCTTTTGTACTGATGCAATAGGAAAATAAACACTCTGATGTTTAACGAAGAGCTGTTTAAACTAACACTGGCAGAGGGTAGTTAATAATCTTATGTTAGCTGTAAGAAGTTTATAACTGTAAGAGCAGGTAGCTTTCAGGAGAGCCTTCCGGAAGAAAAGGGAGCACAAGAAACCCTATTACAGCACTCTCCAGACTATCAAGCT
Organism: Falco peregrinus; assembly: GCF_023634155.1. NCBI lineage: Eukaryota > Metazoa > Chordata > Aves > Falconiformes > Falconidae > Falco > Falco peregrinus. The sequence continues at coordinate 30,012,916 of NC_073731.1, read as the reverse complement.
GAAACAAGGTCTTCTGCCATCTCATACCAGCACACTCTTCATACAGTCCAAACTAACAATGCTTACAGGTAACTGGAAACTCAAGAGCTGTGAAAGTATAACCACATTCTGTGATAAATTTAGACAGCCATTTTTTCCAAATACATCTAATCTATTAGGTATTTCCTCAACAAATGTCCTTAAAATACAGCTGGTATAAGTGGGTAATTGCTTCAGTTAATGCTTTATTTCTAGAGTTGTGGCTCCGTACAGAGGGTAATTTCCAGCAAAGTCGTAACAGAGGAAAACACTCTTGGGAAATTTAACAATGAACTTAAGGCTCTCTTAGCATAATATAGTGAATAACAATTAGAAAGATATCATTAACATATGATACATAGCTGTGATTTTGTCCAAACTAATTAGAGCAGTTGTTCTCTTATCAGTATATTAAGACGAACACTAAATCAAAGATGTTAATAGCGCACATATATTCTGTAATTTGTGATTTAAATTTTATTTCACACGGTGACGGAGACAAGTCTTTGTTAAAAGTCTTCCACATCACTTCACTGCAAAAGGAAATTGCATTTCCATCGGATCCTACAGAGGAAGCTTCACTCAGTGATACTAGTAGGTTAAAAAAAAAAAAATCAAAATAGAATGTCTGCTTTTAAGAGAGATAAGCATCATGTCACATCTTGTTTCCTCCTCTAGTACTTCTGCCTCTTAGGCATCGGGAGTGCGCATGTGTGTGCGTGCACGGGAGGGGAAAGCTGGCCTGGGAGCCACAAGCCAAGGCAAGTGGAAAGTGGGATGGGGACTGTTTCATTCCTGCTAGTGAAGTTCCCACCTGTGTGCTTTCCGTAAGGCCCAACAGACACCATAAATCATATCTGAAGAAAGTAAACACTGAAACAACCACCAAACAAGACCCGTGCAGCTTTATCCAGGGACACATTTTTGTAAATTACCTGTCCCGTATCACGCCGTTGATCTTCGAGTATCATACAAGCAACTTGGCCGCCACAATATGGATACAGAACTGTAAATAATTACAGTTAATGAAATAATTTCATCAGAAAAAGATTAATTTCTGTTTAAACAAATGCTTTTGCACAGGAGGGCAAAAGGTACACAGTAGTACTTCAGCAATTTCCAAGATGTCAAAACATTCCCTGAGTTCCAGGTTAAAGGGTGAAATCTTGCCTTTGTTAGATGCCCTTCCAACATTATGGGCCAGCTATGGGTGAACCTGACTGCAAGCAAATCCTGCTGTGGGTTGGCAGGGTATTTTACACGACCTCCACATGCATGCAGCCACCTTACCCAGCCTACGGTGAATTACACATTTGGCTTTTTACCCTAGTCCAGTCTCATGGGAGAGCTTTAAATGGGAAGGTGGAGCACTCAGAGCATCACCTGAGACCAGAACCAGGGTCTGTAGATAAAGAGAGAACACAGCGCTTTCTGTTTGCAATGCTGTTTATTTTAGAAAAGCCCCTTTGATCATCTGAATGAAAAATGTGGGCAGAAAAGTCACAAATGTTATAAAACAAAGTTTATTCTGCAATATTTTGTCATAATGAATTGCATCTCTTTGGTAAAAATAAAATTTATAAACATTTTAATTAACAGAGATTAGCATACAAAAAACTAAACTTCTGTAAATAGTCTTTAAAACAGGTAAAGGACTAAACCGGAGGAAAACGGGTTAGAATTGGTCACCTACTGGCAAAATTATTCTAAACAAACCCAAGGACATTGCTTATGCTACATTAGAAACAAGCTAATGGGAACGGTTTTAAAACAACTCTGGTTCATTTGATCAGAAAGCATTCTTACAATTCATTTTTAAATAAATAATAGTTACAATGAATTGGCAATTATAAAATGTTTTATATCACTATATGGCAGTAACATAATACTTTTAATTATGCACTTTTTAGTTTGAAGAAATGTACACTTATAAAACAGACTTGATAATGGCACTGGCAGTTAGGTGTGAAGAATGTGCTTTAAGATATAATGGCAGGTGCAACATTTAAAATAGTCTACCTTTTCTTTTCAATAAATATTTTGACTACACCATTATTAACATGTACGAGTGTACTTTGCTTTAACCAAAGCTTGTACTTACTTTTCAGGCTGATGAAAATTTGCAAACCGTATAACTTCCACTTTACAGTCGGATTTTAAAACGTTTGATGTGACTTTCACAAAAGCAGTAATTTAGTATTGGAATCTGAAAGGCCAATACAGGTTTGTAGAGTGTTCACACCAGATTTATCCTGAACAGAGCAGCCTCCCTTATACACGACTCTCATACACTTCTTCACTGTATTTAAAGACTTGAATGTGGTTCATTAATACTTTTCTTGCCAAAATATATCCGAGTCAATCATTGGCATGAACATTTTACATATGTCACTAAAAAAACAAAACAAAACAAAAAAAAAACCCAACCAAACCAAAAAAACCCCAAACCCAACAATCAAAATAACTTTTAATTATACTCCATTTATACTATATACACCAGGGTCTCTAACTGAGGTGGCAAACCCAAACCCGATGCTAGATATGTAAGCGAAAGGAAGGGCAGCTCTTCTCCCACTACCAAGAGGGGTGCTCTGCAACTGAGATGAAGCCTTTGCCTGCCCAAACGTACGGGCAGAGGCATGGGACGACGTGCTAGAACAGGTCCAGGAGCACTGCTCGTCTGCCTTCTCCTTTGGAAGGAGAGAGAGAAGACGGCAAAGCATGAAGGTGCTCTGCGTCCTGGGGAAAGGCTGCCATTACTTCCCCCCTTCCACAATTCCAGTTCTCCCAGGCTAAAAGCTGTAAGGATGGATGCAGCTTTCACCACTAACTTCAGATTAGTATGGTTTTATTGCTTGTTGCATATGGTAATTAAATGCAGTGTTAGCATCCCAACCCCATCCCTTCCGAAATTCTGAAGTAGTCATCACCAACTTCAGGGTTAACAGCAGCACAGCCACACTCCTAGTAAGTATTAACCTTCTCAAATGTCATCTGAGGCAAAAAAATAATTCAGAACCAAACCAAACCAAACCATGGAGCACTTTCCAGACTACTTGGACCTCGATCCAGCTTTCACTGGAAGCTACAGAGAAGCTGCAGCCACCTTCAGCGGGAGCCCAATAGCACCCCTCTTCAACAGCATGCAAATGAAATCATGGCACCAAGCAAAATCCCAGGCTGCTAACACTATTTCTGTGTAGCCGAATCCTCGTTTTCACATTGACACAAACTCCACTCTTGGCAGTTTTCCATCAAGGTACAAAAGCAAACCCGTGAGCAAAAAGCAGTTCCACCAAGCATTCGTACCTCCACACTCCAAAATCCTAAGAACCACTGCGCTGGTACTTCATTTTCTTTGAAATCGCGAGTTTTACCCCTGCTATCCATCAGTAACACATCCGATAACAGTTTTAATTGGCTAATGCACCACTTGTGACATCCAGAAGACATACACGTCTGCACACATGCTGCCCTGTTATGGGTGTAGGCTAATGGGTGCTCACACAAAGCAGGGATGCAGCAGAGTATTCTTCTTCCCTTTCAAGAAATAAATAATTTTTTAAACTGAAGTAACTGGGGGAAAAAACCAACAACCAAGCAAAAAACCCCAACACAACACTTTTTCTCCTAGTGTTTGTGCTTTAAAAAAACCCCATAAGGTTGGCTTTAAATTCCCAAACACAAACCACCTCAAAATATTTCAGGCTTGATCCAACAGCCATCGAGCCAGCGGGAGCACCACCGTTGTCTTCAAGAGGCACTGGAAGAGGCCCTCAGAGCAACAGACCTTCGGCAGCACGGCTGTGTTGGTATTTGAAACAGACAGTTTATGGAAGTATTCATGAAGAGACTGACAAAGAAGAAAAAAAAACCAAGGAAAAAAAAAACCACAAGAAAAAAAAAACCCAACTCAAACCCCCACATTGATCTAAGAAAGGCCTCCACATAGCCAGAAAAATACCCTGTTAGGGAAAGGTGAACTTTTGGCTGGATCCAGCACTGTTTTCAATAACCAAAACAGTGGACATTGGTTTCCTAGGTGGCTCTGCTCCTAATTTTCGACCAGCTTGCCCGACGCCTGCTGGAAGCAATAGCTTCACGTGGTAGTGAGAACATTTATGGCACATCATGCTGCCTTTCAGAAACAGGAAAGATGACCTTTGATAGTTGTATCAATTCTGCAACATACTTAAGGCATCCTTATAACATACAGTACTGTTAAAACCCACTCCAACAGAACTGCTTACCCATTTTTGAACAGAAACTAAAAAAAGTGGCATCATCTACAGGAACATGTAAGCAATAACCACTGATTTTAAAAGGAAAAAAAAAATGGAGGAAAAAAGTTTCACCATACCACTAAAACATTTTTGGCTGAAGGATGTCTGGGAACTATAAAGAGGTTCTTTTATTGCAAAAATGAATTGTGAAGGAGTTTCTTCCCCGAACAGAGAGGTCCTCCCGAGCTACGCTGTACACTCAAAGGCTACGCGAGGTACCCCGCAGGCGGCAGGAGGCTGGCAGGGGTCACACGCACAAGGCACAGTCATCTGGGAAACAAAAGGTGTGGACAGCCCATGTGACAAAACCAGTGAGCACTGGGGGGAAGGGGCAAAAACCCCCAAAGCAATTCAGGGTTCACCGATCCAAAAGGAAGCTATTCTATTTGGGGATTCGGGGTAAGATGTGCCCTTTTCAGCAGCTTTTCACCACCTGAAGCCTCCACCTCCTCCAGGTGGTCACCACCATCAACTGTTGGGTTCTTTTTCCCCCTCCCCGCATCGGGATAGGGGGGCAGAAGGGTGGATGTGGCAGGATTACGCATTTAACAGTGGTGGTAACGTGAGGACAACATCAAACTTGGTGAGTGGCAGCTTTCACTGCCAGCTACACCCAAGGCATGCGTATGCATGCGGGCACCTGCACGGGAAGGACACACACATGCGCTCCCCCAAGAAAAAAGCCCCCAGAGAAGGATAAAAAAAACCCCACCTGTTTTCCTTCAGGAATCTGACCACACAACAGATTTGGGGGAAGGAGCAAAAAAAAAGAAACCTGCAGATGGTACCCACCTGAGCCACCCTTTGTCCCCACTCTTCCAGGGGGCACTGAGCATCTGGCTGGAAGCAGCTCCTGAGGCGCTACAGGTTTTCAGCTGCTGTGTCACACGGGCTGAAAACTGCAGCCACCTGGAGTTGCTTCACAAGCGTTTCCACTGGGACCTGTCTCAGAAGAGCCAACAGAGGACAAGCAGGAGAAGCCAACTGAGGCCAGGGCCTTTTTTTCCCCCTTTCTTTCTTTTTTCTCCTCCTTTTCAGTCTTTTACATGGAAGTCAGAGCCCTTAGACAGGGCAAGGTTCACCTCTACAGATGGAGCCAGCAGAGATGTAAATATGATCCACAATGTGCATCTGAACAGACATATCTCTGGGAGGAAAAAATAAAATTGACTATTAAAAAGAAAAAAAAATTAAAAGTGATCATTAAGAAGTATGCTTTCAGGTTTTCACAAGTCATGCATCTCTTCTAATTTGAGAAGATTAAATATTTTTTTTTCTTTTTAGGCAGTGATTTAAAAATAAATGGCTAAATTATAGTTAGCGCCAAAAATAAAAAAGCAATGAGTCCTCTTATGGCTTTGATCTCCCTTGTGAAGGGTAAAAGTAGAAGAGTATTGCCACAATTAAAAAAAATATATGTATATATTCAACACTGACAAACACACTATTTTTTCCTTTGCTTGTGACAGTGGGACTTTGCAGTACTTATTAAGGAACTCAAGCATGTTTGGATGCCAGCAAGGTGGAGCAGAGACCCTGCCGCTTCCTTCAGCTCCTCATCGATCTCTTGACATAACTCCTTGAGTGCTTTGTTGTTAGGCTGACTTTCCTCAGAGGTATCTCCGCAAGGTTGCGAGGCATAGCCACTGTCTCCAAGAGGATCATCTTCGTAGTCAACGTCTGTATCCACTTCGCTGTGAAACCCTTCGCTGCCATCGCTGCCGTCATGGCTGCTCTTGGAGATGAAGTCGTACACCTCGTCAAGGGAGGACAAGGAAGACACGCTGGACCGGGACGCACAGCGCTGGGAGCCCATGCTGCTGGCACTGTAGTTGTGATCCTCCTTCGGATCGATATTGGTGGCCGCGGAATCGTTTTCCTGCAGGTTCATGGAACTGGGAGGATTGAACGCACTGCCGTAACTCCTCTTCTTCGGTGTCTTCAGAGGCTGAGGTTTCTCACCTATTAAAAACAAGGATCGTCAGCAAATATTCCGAGAAGGTCCCCTGCAGAACGAGCGCACGGTGGCTGGCTGGCTGCAAATTTGGGAGCTGCAATACCGTGTGCACATTTACTGTCACCCACAGTGACAACGGTCTTCAGCTAATCAAAACTAGAGCTGGAGAAACAGAGAAGCAGCTAGGAAACTCTTCTTCCCATCCAGCACAAAGAGGGCAGGAGAAGAACTTTGCAGAAAAAACATAAACTTGGGGGGGCGGGGTGTGGGCGCACAGGGAGAAGGTGGTTCTGTCAAACTCTGTAATGTTTGCAGAAAGAATAATCGAATCAGAATCGCTTCTTGACTGCTCTTCTTGACTAGACCATACCCGTTTCTCGAAACTTTATAGGGAAAACATTTAGCTACTGGGCAGAGAAGAAAAAAAAAAAAAAGGCTCATGCTTACAGTCCAGCATCCCTTGTTGAATGGAAGTATTTAACAGCATCATTGCAGTAGCAGCATCAATATCGCATTCTGTGAAGCAGAAAGAGCAAAATGTTAGATCTCAGGTAAGCCTGAACAAAATGAGGTCCTAAGCACATATGAAGAACATATATCTGCATATACTGGCCTACAAAAAGAACAGGGTGGGGAAAAAAATAGCACGAATTCAGACAGAGTGTGACTCTGACACAGCGCGGTTATAGGGCAGTCTCATGACTTAACTATGACACTCAGATGCTGAATACTCACGCTGCACTTACCAAAGCTGAAGCCAAGAATCAGCGACATTAATTAGACATTCATACAATGATGCTGTTGCTACACTTATCAACAAGTGGCTTTGTTTGTACTGGTTGGGAGAGAAGGATTACGCATACGGCACGGCAAAGCATCTCAGCGGCTTTGTGCCCCGCTTATGCGAATGTGCAAGGCTGAGAGCGACCGTGCCCGTTCACACAGCACTGATTCAGCACACCTCTCTCCTCCAGCAATATTATTCATACTAACAGCAAGTCAAAAGGAAAAAATCGAGGAGATGAGGGGGGAAAGGGCACTGAACTGCTCGATCTAGAAAGCACAGGGATCTAAATAATAAATAGGCACTTAAGAAGATTTAGCTGAACCCAGGCGCTTCCAGCTACGGTGACAAGCGCTGCTATAGAACGGCATCTTCTGCCGCCCGGAGTGGTTTGCTTGCATCTCAGAAAGGGCACCCCGAGGATATCATGGCAGAGAGTGGCATTTGTAACCAGAATGAGGGGAAAAGCAAAAAAATACTAGCACACCCTTCCCACTCATTTCTGGACACGCACATGCATTTTAAAACAAGAGGAAATCCAAGGTCTTCCTTCGCTCACTTCAGAGATGGATGATGAATACTCCGTATACAGGACAGAAATATGTAAGAAAATATGTAAGAAAAATATAACGAGGCAAAAGAGGTGCAAAGAGAAGGTGAGCTCACACAAGAGCTTTGGTGCCTCAGAGCAAAAGCCCACACCCACAGCGTCCATATGTATGTCCGTATGTACATATGAGCAGTGAGTGGAGAAGCAGGGCTGGACAACAACGTACTGGTGGGTACCAGCACCGAGCTGAATGGGCCCCCGTCCTGTGGAACTGGTGCCGGCTGGGAACTGCTGATGTGAGACATCAGCAACATCATTTTTGATGGCGTTTGTTTCCTCCCCCCTCCCCCCCCCGCCGTTATATGCATTAACTGTATTACTGAATCTGAGAGGAGGGTTAGTTTTGGCAAGGGATCTGCCAAATTGTCAGTTTGGCTTCTTTACCTTACATGACTGTCCCTAACTCCTGGCCAAGGAGGAATTTGAAGAGTGTGACAACTTGGGAATGTTGTACCAACGTGAAAAGGGGACTGAGCTGCTGTTCCCAATGCAGGTCTATCCCATTGCACTCATGGATTATTTTTTTAATTCTGTTTCGTCTTTCTTTGGCAGCAATAGAGCCCCTGAATTTGCAAGTCACATGTATCCAGCTGACAAAAATAAATTAAAAATAAGCATGAAGAGTTCCTTTCCTCCACCACTGTAATCAGAAAGTGAAATATTCCCACTCTTGACTTACTATGACAGACATTTTATTTTAATATCTGATGTTGTATATGAGCACCACCTTGTAACAATGACAAGCAATTGGAGGCATTAATGCAACATAGAATTACTATCTGCAAGGAACATTTCTGTGTCTTAGTACCCCCAAAGCAAAAGGAGAGACGCTTCTGCAGTGACATCTTATCAGTACTCTGCATCACCACTGATGTGCTTTGGCTTCGTTTGTGATTGCTCTCCACGCTAGAGCAGCATTTCCCAAATTTGTGCTTCCCCAGCAGAATGGCTGAGGAAGCACATTATTACAAGGAATTCTTGCATCTGCACAACAGCCGCCCTGTGCGACCCCGGGAACATTCATGGCTTGCCTCTGATGCCAGGGAGATGCTGAACAGGTTCACTGAGATGCAGAAATTAAACGGCAGCAGACATATGTCATTATTTCGGCACCTCCGGTGTAGCAAACTGGAATAGCTACCATTGGACTGGCAATCTCCAAACCTGTCATAGGACACACCAGCGAAATCACTAAGAGGAGGGGGATTTCTTGTATTCTCTACCAAGCCCTGAGAATCCCAGATCTATCCAGCCAAGGATGCTTCCTTGCCACCTGGGTACCACCACAAAACCTCCACCTGGATGCGTGGTGATTATCACCTGTGGACCAGGCAGCTGTCTGGTCTCTAAAATACCTTGGCTGCCTAATCGATGTTTCTGCCTTATGGCTGAAAACTAAAAGCAACTTTCCCACCCCAAAGCCTACTGCGCCAGCAAAACCAGAGCACCGCGCTGCTCACCTCCTGCTTCGCTGGTGGCCCTTTTGAAAGAGTTTTAACACTCCTCTGCAACAAATCAACACATACTCACTTTTTCATGGAATTAGCCCTTTAAAAGTTGAGCACCATTTTTACCACTTAAAAAAAAAAAATTACTACTATTTTGTGACAAGGACAAGCCTTCAACGTATTAAGCTTTAGCAGTGAGGTGGAAGATGTGCTCAACAGGCTTCTGCAAAGGAAACGCTGTGACACCCAGCATGCTGCTTCACGCCCTCCTGGTGCCAAGGCCCACTAAAATGTTTTAAAATGAAGAAAACTTTTTAAAGAGTACATATGGGCAAATCAAGTAACCATCTTCTGTTCAACAGCTGTTGCTACTTCTATTTGCATTTGGACTGTCAACGAAAACCAGATTTCCATCTTAATTTTTTTTTTTTTTTTTTTAAATCTGAATCTGGCTGGGTTGTTTTCCTCATGGAAAGCAAAAGTAGAAATCCCTAGGACAGAACTGTGGCTAAGTCCTTGTTACTCTAACACTCATTAAAACCTGTAAGAGTAGGTAGATCCCAGCGGGCTAAGGAAGGGGACACCAGAAAGACAAGCAATGCTGCCCTTCAGCCGGGATTCCCAGAAAATAAAACAGCAAAAAACCAGCCCCCCAACCGAGTTCTTTCTCAGCAGCAGTACCGCCTCGGGTTTGCCTGTGCCACAAAAGCACCGGCGTAGCTATGCTGACGTCCCAGCTCTGTCCGCATGCTGCTGCCGGTGCCCAGCCCCCGCCCCGGGCAGGTGCCCTAACGCTGGTGCCAGCCACCGCAGGGACCACGGGAGGGACAGGCACCTTCTGAAACGTCACCAACGGGCAGCTGTTTCGCTTGCTCGACAGGGAAACGTGTCGTGCCGCTGAGCGCCTGCCATGGCAAGAAGAGTTCGGTCATCCACAGCAATACCCTGCGGCGTGACCCGGTCCCAGCCAACCTTTCTCCACCAAGTGTTGGTGACTATGGTTAAAATAACATTTATACAACATAAAAGCTTTTGGTTGCGGACAGGACTTGTTTTCTCCTGCACCTACTTCATTACTGGTGCAGGAAACACGGACATAAATTCGGTTGAGGAGCAGCACTGCAGCCTACAGCATCAAGACCTGTACTCAGAGTCCATATGTTAAACCCATCCTCTTCCCCTCTCCCAAGAGCTGCAATATTTAAGGTGATGCCTTAAACTAAACAGACATCATAAGGCTATTCTGTTAAGTGGGTTAATAGGCAGGAAAACCTCAGTTCTGGGTAACTACAGCGGCAGTAACACCAGCTTGTGCCCAACTTTTTGGCAAGCGAGTGAAAAGCACCACGCAGCCGCGAGGTACTCACTGAAGGATATTTGTTGTTCCATCTTGCTCCGCTGCAAATCCACCCACCTGTATCAAACAACCATCTTTAAGGGGCTTCTGTGGCCACATCCCTCAGGTTTTACCCATTAGAATTTGCTACCTTTTCTTCTCAGTTCTTGCTAACCAATAAAACTCGCGCAGACATACATAGCTTCCAGATTTGTTTTCCACTGAACTATTCATTCTTTAAGTAGGTCATATTTGGGAGTGATGTGTCTGCTAAATACTTTGCTGGCAGAACAAGACGGCCCCATTACATATTGAAATTCATCTTAAGAGATTTAAACTTAGTACGCAAGTGGCTAATATAATAAGCATGCGTTCTACTACATCAGGTTTTTTCATCATCTAGCAGAGCATTCACAGCAGGTCCATACCCATCATCAGCTGGGCTTCAGTAGGTGCTTGCGACTAAAACTAGGGGAGCAGCGCAAAAGAAAATTATTTAATTTAAAAAAATATTAAACTTAAAAGCTTACCTTTGAGAGATCGGCCGTGGTTCTGCTGAAGGACTGAAGTTAGGTAGTGAGGGGACGCTGACCTACTGAAAAGAAATTCAACAGGTCAAAGCCATGCCCTAATTAGCCAAATGATTTCTACAAAGCATAGTAGGCACAATGCTACGATCACAGAAAGGTGAAAACAAACACAACCCCATCACCACAGTTCAATGCACGAGCAATTTCTATTGTGATCAGTAGAAGGCTTGACCCAATGGTCGACGGTTTGTGTAAGCCATCATCAGCACTTGCAAAACACCTCCAAACATGCACACACTAAGCAAAAGTCTTGCTGGCAAGAGATACCGGCTTCTATAGATTTTATGTACCTGCCTAAAGGCTGGATTTTAAACAGAGATGTGTATTTTCTAGTAAGCCAAACCTACAAGTGAACAAAACATTAGCTTCTACAGGGATGCTTGAAGCCCATGAGCAAGAGAATGGGTAAGGACCAGTTGTGTCCCTCTGCTCTTTGAAATGGTGGTGGGAGATCAATAAAAACAAAAGGCAGTGTCGTGCAAAAAACTGGGGAAGAGCCAAAAACTAAAGCAAACCAAAATATCTGCTGATTTAAAAGTTATCTGAAGCTGGGCTGTCATGGTGATGCCGTCTGTTTATTTGCACCCAGCAAAGTCTTGCTTAATACCTTACAGTATAAAGGGCACGTTGAAGCTTTTATATGATTTTCTGCTACACACCCAGTCCTAATTATTCATTTCATTATAAATATACCAGCAAACAGTTGGGAATAGATAAAACAGAAATAGTACACAACTATTAAAATTGCATGAAACATGGCAATGTGCATCTTTTACAGTATCACTGGAAGAATTCACAGAGTGATGAGCAGAATTTTCAAGCCCAACCTGTAACAGCAACCTCATGGGATTAATGGGGTGATTTCTACGATTAAGGCATGTTTAATATTTATCACATCTAGGCAGCACTATTTTGCAAAATAAGGCACAGCCACAAATCCCTCCAAAATCACAAAGCTGCTAAGTGCTTAACTTTTTTCTTTTTTAATTACTTGTCTAGATCATTAATTAAAACCCAAACAATGACTCTGATTTTTAAAATACCTTCTTTAAACTAACATCTTCATTATGTTCAGTTTTGAAGAAAATGTTTTTCACTGCTCCCTGGCCAGTGCTGTGGCTGCACATATCCCAACAACCCTGAGTTCAGCTACTCTGCGCAGCTGTTAATGAGGGATGCTCGGTTCATACTCTTGCTGCTCCGACTTGCCATCATATTATCCAAACCCAGTTGGCCACTGGTAACAGCTCCAAAGGTTGGTATAGTGCAGGAGGGAAAAAATCAAAGCAAGGTGGCTTGAAATACATCATCGAGCTCTGTAAGGAGCTCTGGCAGCACTGCAGCCTGCCCGGCGCCGGTAGCCAAAGCTACTGAAAAGGGGAGTAATATTTAAGCATCTCCCAATGTGGTAACCAAAGGGAAAAAGATCCAGCGCAGCCGAGCACAAAAAGCTCACTGCCTGGTATGTTTTCTTGTAGGGGTGATGGAGTGCAAAGGGAGCAGATCCAAAAACAGGGGGGAGGGAAATTAAAAAAAAAAAAAAAAAAAAGAAAAAAAAAATTTATAAAAGTCCCAAGGGAAGCAATGGACCCATCCCAACGTGGCTGGCTCTGCAGATAAACCAGACACAGAGTTGCTGAACAACTTCATCCTTTTGCCTGAGCTCAGATCCTTCAAGAATCACACCCACATAGAGCTTTCCTAGAACCAATTAAGGCTTAGTATTGATTAAGACCAGCTATGCATCTGCATAATACACTTGCAAGATGAGGACCCTGGCCATCCCCAGAGCCCAGGGATCTAATACACGTAGTACCGGAAAGAGAAGGCAGCCGAGGGCCTCGCACTGCCTTGTTGAACAAGCTGTGCAGAAATAAAACGCACCGGTGACGCCAATCATCTGCGATAAAACAAATTTCAGTGTAACTAGACACAGATTACAGTTTGGAAAGCTTCTGCTCAACGTAACACCTTAAATTTCATTTTTAAATCCTGCTGAATGATAGGTATATTCCCCGCAAACAGGCTGTAACCCTCCCACAGACAAATTCAGAGGCTCTCACAGCACAATTCCAGCATCACCCTGGAGATGGATCTGGGCAGCCCTTCCAGCCTCTCTCCAGCTGCACCTCCGGGCACACACGGCAGCCCCTTGGGGGCCCTTCCCCAAAATTCAGCCAGAATTTCAATCTAATCCAAGATTTTTTAAACGTGAAAGGGAAAAAAAAAATTAAGTCTGTTTTTCAGCATATGACTGAAAGCCGTACAAACGGTTTTTTATTATTAAAGGAAAATAAACCGGCTTTCATTAGGGAGAATTTCAGCAGTGCTTTTATTTTGTTGTCCTTACAAATACCAGCACTGCACAACCCTTCACATATTGAAGTCAGTGGGAATTTTGCCATGTGGCTTCATTAGGATCAGGATTTCCTTCTAATTGTGATTGTTGGCAAGTGTGACTAGTTCTTCAGTGAAGGAAAAAAAGAGTTACCAAACCAAACAGCTTCAAATTAAAGCCCTGATCTTGCAAGTACTTCAGCGTTCAGATAAAACCTCTCATTCCCAACACCTAATTTCAGTACGTTGTATTTATACAACCTGGGCAAATCACACCTCAGTGCTTGTATCGTTGGACTAATCTTGAAGACCTTGGAGATATTAAAAGCTTAACTGGTCAAGGCTCTGAAGGACCTGCCCTAGGCTGAGGCTGTCGTGATCCTCTGCCCCTCTGGCTGGGTAGACAACATCTAGAGGTTTCTTCCCATCTGTATTACTCACTAAATTTTGAAGTTTGACAGTCATTAACACAGCTTTCAAGGACCAAACCTTCACTCAAGTTGTACCAGATAACAGAAGTCCATGCCCTTACGTAGAAACATTGAAGCCTGTAAAAGCACCAGCATCTACAGTCCCATGACAGTAGTTTTAATCATCTTTGACCCTGTAAAAGCCACTCATACGTTCCAATTTGACTATTTCTTAATACTTAAATGCTTCAGGGTTATTTCAGTAGTGCTCCCGTTCCAGAAGAGAGCTGGAAAACAGAACACTTCTGCCTAACTCATTGAAACCTAAGATGACCCTTCACAGCTCAAGACGTCTGGAAGGTCAGAGACCAGTTAGTTACACCTTCTGGGTTACTGGAAGGTCAGAGACCACTGTTGCATCTTGTGGGTTACAAGCCCAACTGGAAAAACTCATGCCACTCAAATCTTCACCACTGCCAGACGGCCGAGGCTTGCACGGGGGTGCCAGCTCCCAGGGTCAACGTCCCGTTGGACCCTTAGAAACATCTGCTCAACGTTATCAGTTCTACATCCTGCTCCGGTCATCCCAGTTCCTCCTGTTTATTAAGGAAACTCCTCGCAGTAAGGTTAAGGCACAGGGCAATGTGCAGACCGTAATTATCTCTTATCTCACCCAGCTTCTTTGCTGAACTAGACAAACCGGCCGCTGCCTACCTAAGAACTGAGCTCACCAACAGCAACGCGTTCCTCTCTGCTGTCTGTCCTCCTCCTCCTCCCCGTCCTGCCCCTGCAGGCTGACCCAGCTGCTGTTCCTCTACTGAGAGCACATGACGTTGACTTCAAATTCTCCAAAATCTGTTGCCTAATCTTAAAATGTGTCAGATGAGGAAGCCCTGATTTCAGAAGCCTTGCACGCTCCACCTCAGAGTGTGTTTATGGTAAAGGCTGTTCTTCCCATCGCTGCTGCAAAATGCTTTTTGAGAAAACACCTTTCTCTCAGACCAGCCTCTCTAAGCACTTCAGGTTGTAGAAAACTTGTTTTTGACAACCGCATAGAATATATACATTTTATATCCAGACAAGTGACTTACAGGAGAAGACACACACCTCCTCCCACGCTAGCAGCACTGGGCAACCTAGACCAGTCCCGGTGAACCGTGCTTGAAGCAGAATTTTGCTCCAGCTCCTGGGACCACCTGCCTTCCCCTCCAGAGAAATGGAGCTCACCAGTAAACACCCAGCACAGCCCTGACCACCTTCTTTTAAACACTCCCCCAGTTACAAAGATGACTCGGACATGAAGCCCAGATCTGCTGCCCGAGCCCATCGCATCTCCCCGCCTTGCCTAAGCCCCACTCTGGTTCCTCTCGCGGGTGGCAGCTGGTAACAACACATCAGTATCTGCGTGGACATCTCTGCTAGGTGAGCAATGAACCACACACCCTGCTCGGACGAGAACATTCACCTACCTTGGTGGTGACGCTGGTGGAGTATAAAATGCAAGCGCTGAGGGAAAAGGCTGCTTTTTCAGGGCTTGCACGAGGTTAGGCTTATATTCTGGGTCAACGCACCATAACGAACCCTTTCCATTCACCTGCAAGAAAGAAGGACTACAAATTAGAAAGCCCAGGGGCCAGGCTGTAAAGTCGTTTCTAATTTAATATTCCCAAGACGCAGCACAGTGCAATGATGTAGGCATCCCCCACTGTACAGCTGGTGTACATCAGCCTCGGGCAGCTCCATCACCTGTGGATGCTCCCGACCCGAGCGTACGGTCCCAACACCATGGTTACACGGTATGGAAGCACCCCTCTTGCAGCTTGGGATAGCATCTCCAAAGCTCCTCTTCTAAAACCTCTGTTTCCATTCATGTTTGTCCACTGAAAGCTGTAAAACTTATTTTAACGTGTGGTAAACACGGCTGTGAGTTTAAGGATCCATCCAGGCGACAGGGAACTGACAGGCAGCCTTTTCATTAACAGGCTTCTCAGCAAGAAAGCACCTTTCCCGTCACGTAGATGTGGCCACACGTGCGTTTAACTCGACATTGTCCTGCAAAAACATCTTGCCAGATGCCCAGCTACAAAATGGAATATTCCCACTTTTTCAAAATCTGAAAACCTAATTAATGTATTTTTGATGCACCTAACAATGCAAGCACCACCTTGCTAGTCATTCTTGATACTAAATTTTATAAGCCGAAAGTGAAGCTCCTCTCAAGGGTTTCTTCACGTATTTACTACATAAAGAAATCACCTGCTTTTTGAGCCTGCTAGCTCTTGCAACATAAGGAGGAAAATTAAATAGGAAAAGTTAAAACAATCCTATAATCACTGACCTAACAGATCAGCTAACAATCCTACAGGCAGTGGCACCAGGGTTTTTTGGGGGAAAACAGGTGTTACAGGAGTGGTCGTGGTCACAGCAGAAGGATGGGGCAGCTCTGCACCTGAACAGGAAGATCTTTCTAGGGGGTTTTAGGGGGAAAAGTCTCAGAGCAGAAACCCAAGCTTTGTGGATGTAGTGGGTTTGTGTGGCAAGGTTTTGGTAGTGGGGGGGGGGTGCAGGGGTGGCTTCTGTGAGAAGCTGCCAGAAGCTTCCCTGATGCCCGATGGAGCCAATGCCAGCGGGCTCCAAGATGGACCCGCCGCTGGCCAAGGTCGAGCCCATCGGTGATGGTGGCAGCACCTCTGGGATAACGTATTTCAGAAGCAGGGGGGCAGGGAACACTGTGTGACAGTTTGCAGTGGAAGAGAGGAGTGAGACTGTGAGAGCAGCAGCCCTGCAGCCCCCCAGCTGGGGCAGGAGGAGGCTGGGGGGCTCCAGGCACCGGAGCAGAGTCCCCGGCAGCCTGTGGGGAGCCCCCGGCGGGGCAGGCTGTGCCCCCAGCCCACGGGAGAGCAGACCCCCACCTGCAGCCCATGGGGGACCCCACGGCCCAGGGCAGGGGGATGCCCGCAGGGGGCTGTGACCTGTGGGGACCCCACACTGGGGCAGGGGGGTGCCCGCAGGGGGCTGTGACCCATGGACAGCCCTCGCTGGAGCAGGGGCAGAGTGTGAGGAGCCCTGTCCCTGCGGAGGAAGGAGCAGAGACACGTGATGACCTGACTGCAGCCCCCATTCCCTGTCCCCCTGTGCCGCTGGAGGGGAGGAGGGCGAGAAATCGGGAGTGAAGTTCAGCCCGGGAGGAAGGGAGGGTTGGGGGGAAGGTGTTTTTATCTGTATTCAACGATAACAAATTAAACTCATTTGCCCAAGTCAAGTCTGGTTTGCCAGTGATGCTAACTGCTGAGTGATCTCTCCCTGTCTGTGTCTCAACCCACGAGCCTTTCGCTCTATTTCCCCTCCTCCGTCCAGTCTGAGGACAGTGACAGAGTGGCTTTGGTGGGCACCCGGCATCCAGCCAGCATGAGACCACCGTGCTGGAGCCCCTCCCGCGAGCCCACAAGGCCAGCCAGCCTCCTCCTGCCAGCACCAAGGGGGTATTAACACCATGTTACGGACGGATACTCCGTGACTGACTTAAGCCTGAATAAGGACCCGCAAAGTGTTGAAGTCTGCGGTCCTGTTTAAGTCCCGGGGCTTTCCCTGAGAAGAGGAAATACTTCGCTCTCAATAGTGAAAAATCCAATCAGGGAGAGCTCCAGCTGAGCAGCAGAGATGCTGCTCTGCAATTTTAGTTGAAGCCACCGCCTTTCATAAAGATCTCCGAGCTGCAGCATCTCTGAGTTTATTTTTTTTAACTTGAATCTTTCTTATACTCTTTCCGTGCTCAAACTGAGCACAGCCTGTAGGACGCCCATCACAAAGCTCACCTTTAATTAAACAGCCGTGGTGGCTGGCAGCTGATTTAGCCAGCTAGGTACTAACACGGAGTATCCTCCCCACTGGCTTTATTCACCATTTCAATGACAGACTAACACCGTGATCCCTTTCCTGCACTTCTCCCAGACCCTTTTCTCCAGCATCCCAAGTCTGGCTCACTTTATCATATCCCCCCCACCCCCCCTTCAGTAGCTTTGAGGCTGTCGCCCTCAGGGAGCAGCAGGAACTCCCCTGACCAGCAACCCACTGCTCTACACTGGTTTATCTGCTACTTTAGGTGACCACTTCCATTTGATACCTAATCCAGTTCAGCTGGGGCCGGCAGCCAGGATGGGCTTAGTTTCCCTCTTTCATCTTCCCAGCCATGCTCTCCCACGGCTTGTGCCCTGACAACACAACACAAGGGTTTGGGTGGATATTGCAACAGCGAGCTGAACCAGGGCGCACCCTGAAGCCATGCAGACACCAATGCAAGAGGCAATAAACAGGGTGACTTCTTCTTTGGGTAGTTAGCTTGGGTTAGATGTGAGACCACGTTTCCACCCACCATTACCTGTACTAAAAGCAGGCATTGAGCCAAAGAGATGATGCCCGCAGGGCTGCTGGTGTGCACCGTTTCACTCCCGTCTGCTGCTTAGCAAAGACACCCCGTGGAAATCCAGCACAGGTCTGAAGTTAAGCGTCATGCTTTAGGGGCAAAGCCATGCACAGCTGGAGCTGGAAATCCCATCGAACACAGACACATCCCGCCTTAAAACAAACCAGCGGTCTAACCACTGGCTTCACGTCTTCAGGGGCACCAGGGCCACAGCAGGTACACTGGGAGCCAAGCAGGCGTCCCAGGGACTGGCTCCCGCATCCTCCCCTTGCTGTGCATCAGCTCCAGCTCCCAGCCACCACTACCAGAGAACCACTGGAGATCTCGTCTGGATGCTGCAGACAGGAGCTCAACTGCAACTCTGATAAGAAAGGGCATTCCAGCTCGTAAAACCTATCACCTGGGGTAGACCTTGACAAACCACTTAGATACAGCAGCACCACAGTACGTGCGTGCAGAAAGGCTGATGTATATTTTAGCAGAGATGTGACGTACATACATCCTGTTTCCATGGCATGAGAAGTTCCTTCTCTCAGCTGCAGTGCTGGCTCATACCTCCGGGCAGCTACTTTCCCTTCAGCTCATTAAAAAAACCCAACCCACCCCCAAACGCAAGGCACACTATTTTTCTAGCCATCCAAGCAAAGCCAGCCTCCCCCCAGTCTCCGCTGAACACTGTCCTAGAGCCCCGAACACCCCCAGCCCGCTGCGCCAGGCGGGGGGACGGTGGTGGGGTGGCTGATGTGAATACACACGCAAAGAGAACGACCACCCGTGGCCACGGCTGCGACACGCTGGGGAGCAGGGGGGTGCCAACAGCTCTGCAGAGCGAGGAAGCTGGTGCTGCGGGGTCACCCGCACGTGCCTCGGACGTTTTGCCGGGATCTGCTCCAGCAGGGTCTGGCGGATTAACATCCAGGAGCAACCAGCACGCATGCACCTGCAGCATCTCCTCCAGCTTCACCAGCGCCGTGAATCCAGTTCATGTGTCCCCAGACCGCCCTGCAGCGCCAGCTCATGTGGGAAAAATCAGGGGATTCACTTAGGACTGCACTCCCAGTCCAAACCCAAACATCAGCTCTATGGCCAACGTGAGGACGGACTCTTCCTACTTTTTCTGCCAGACCTCCAAGGGATGATTTCATAGCAGCCAGCCGGCAGCAGCAGGCAGGAGGTGTCAGAAAGCAGCCTGCCCCGGGATGGGGGGGCGCAGACCCTCCCCTGCCGGCAGACGGCTGCACCCTCCCCAGACGGCAGCCCAGAATCGTTTGAAAGGCTTTAAAACCCTTTTTACCCCGATGTTACTAAATAAACCGCGCTCCTCTGACGCAACGTTCCACGGCCTCTCCGCTTCCACGGAGGCAGAAGCAAGCTGGCTGCGCGCTCCCTCCAGGACACAATTAAATGCCGTTAACAAGGAAAGGGAAGAAAACACAAAATGATCTTGCCCTCACAGCGAAGCACCCAGAGGCATGGCTGGCGCTTGGTCACAGGCAACGTGATCAGTCAAACGAGCTTGTACCGTTGCCTGCTCCAAGCCACGCACCACAGATGTATCTTGCCGGAAGAATTTGGAGCGGTACCCTCATGACATCCTTTTCTAAGCAGGGCAGAGGGTAAAAATTTACCTACCGTTTGTTGGAAATGGGGAAGCTTCAGCAAAGTTTCAGGAGGGGCTTTTGGGGGGTGTTTTTTTAAGGTAAATACTGTTTCTTTTCTTAAGAATTAGACAGCTGTGCAGGCTCTGGAGCCCTGGGAAAATGCTGCCAGAGCACATCAGCATCACCTTACTGGTAGTGGTGGTAGCTATTCTGCATTTTGGTTTTCCGTTGTAGGAAAACATGTAGCAGCAAGCCACCCTTTGAGCCCGCCAGTGCTGGTGGAGGACTGGGCAGTCCCAAGCTCCTGCCACCCAGATGCCAAGACATGAGGTTTGACCGGTAACTCCTAAACCACGCAGCTCTCCAGGCGCAAAACAACCGAGCTTTACAAGGCCGATCCACAGACTCGTACACCAATTCAGATTTCCCCTCCCTGCCCTAATTCTTCTGCAACTCGTGTCTCCCTTCCCGGACAGAGCCCCCCAGTTCTCTAAGGGCACCTTGGCCACCTGCGGCAGCACGCGGTCGCTGCTCACATCCACGTCCTTCCCAAAGGCACAGCTTCCAGCATCTCAGTCTCTCCAGCAGAGCACCTGGAGTCACATTAAAAGCCCGTCCTAACTATGGGGCAGTTACCGGACCTACCACACAGCAGCAAAAAGTCATGGTTGTTGTTTTTTTTTGTTTCAAGGCAAAGCTGCTGCTGGGAAAAACACCGCCCTAACGATTTCCTGTAAAAGCAGGGATACTGAGAAGCGGTGATGATCAGCCATACCGGTACAAGGCAGTCCTCCCCGATGCACACCCAGCTCCAGGACCCCTATCTACAGCAAGAGGCTGTCAAGCACGCCAGGCATTGCATGCATGTCTGATAACAAGCCTGTTACCACTTAGGCTGACCTCCCAGCATACAGGTCCGGGCTTTGTTTGTTGACTTTTGGTATGTGGTTTGTTGGTTTATTTAAGTCAGAGCTGGCTCTTTGAGGAATGGGATGGGAAACGAGAAAGGGAGGAAGGAAGTCACCAGTAAAATCAAACGAGCCAGAAGCAGAAAGAATTTGTACAGAAAAGAGCATCCTTGACTTTAAGAAGCGAAGCTTGTGTCTGTGCCATGCAGAGACACACACTGTTATGTCAGAGGTTACAGCAGTACAGTACAGTAAATGCAAGAATTAAGATGGTTGTTGGGAAGCTGGAGCTGTGCTGAGTGTAAAAGAAGATCGCAAGTCAAAGAGTCGGTTTAATATGCCAGACAGCTTTTAGGCTGCGCAACGCTCAGCCACGGACATACAGCGTGCCTGCAAGCAAGGGTGCCTTGCAGAAGATCAGATCTGCCCCCAAACAGGCAATACCCTGCTCGCCAAGTGGGGAAGCTGCTCGGCATCCCACGGTCTCTTCTGCTTCCCTGTGCAATCCTAGCTGTGGCTGTGCTGGAAGAGCAAGGGAGGAGGAACACATCCCGAAATTTCAGTATTGGAACATAGAGCTACCACCAGTTTAAGAAGCTTCAGCAAAAAAGGCATCCGAAGGCAGATGTCTGTAATTTCAGGCTGGGTATTGCAGACTAACAAAATTATAAGTAAATGGAAACGGGGTCCTTCGCAATAGCACGTTAGCCAGCTTTGGAAAGGACACACCACAGCTAGCTCTGCCCAGGTCAGCACCACCTAACAACCCCGAGGGACTTGCATCCTGCGATTCGTCAGAAGCGGCGTTCCCAAACCATCTCCAGCTGCAAATCAAGTGTTAGAGGACACGGAGGGGGAAAAAACCCCACCCAAAGAGTCTTTGAGAACAGTTTTCTCCATTCCCCCTGGATTTCAAACGTGATCCCCCTCCCTCCCTCCAGGTCTCACCTTGCCATGGCTTCTTTCCACCTTTCGGAAACACTTGTTCAAGGAGAGGTTGTGTCGGACTGAGTTCTTCCAGCCAGTGGGTGCCGTGGCAAAGTAGGGGAAGCGCTCCAGGATCCAGCTGTAGATTTCTTTGACTGGCAAGCTCTTGTTGGGGGAATGCTCGATGGCCATGTAAATGAGCAGGCTGAAAGAGTAAGGGGGTTTGGAAGTGGAGGATTTTTTTTCAGGGTTCTGGTAGCAGGACGGCGAGAAGGATGGCACGCTGTCGCCCTCAATGTCGTACAAGGGGCTAACGATCGGAAGACCTTCACTTCCGAGGCTGAAGTTTGTTAGAAGGTTAGTACTTTCATGCAGCCAGTTCAAATTTGTGAGCTCGTCGTCCGCCGAATCTCTGTCCACCACGGTGGCCTTTGGCTTGCCAGCATCCCCTGCATCGGGCAAGCTTCCCATCCCGTGGCACTGCCGTAGTCCCGCGGCTTTTTCTGCTCCTGGTGTTTCAGCTTTCTTATCCGGAGTCATTCCAGTGACTGGACCCATTTAGCTTTATTGGTCTGCAACAAAGGAGACAGTCAGAAAGCAATGCAAACCTGCAGAGCCACGTTCAGTGGGAGCCCACCAAACCCAAAGGCAGGGCTGTACTGTCCCTGCGCTGCGCAAGAACACTGCGGCCACTGGTGAGAGGCAGGGTCCAGCACCAGCCCCTCCATCATCTCATGTGTTAACTCCCCTCGGTTTATAACCAGAACTCAAGGTAAGCACTTGGAAACTGCCGTACCTATCTTGAAATGCCAGTGTGGACACAGAAATAATAGCTGTTTTGATGCCAACACCTGATATCTGAAAAAGACCTTAACAGGTAGGATCTAATCTGCTCAGCTCTCACATTAACTCCTTAGTTATACTCATTATATTGTAAATTGTATATTGTAAATGTAGAAGCGTTTGCCTTTGGTGCCCAAAGAGTCAAAAATAAGTTGTGAAACTTAAATCAGCGTAAAGTGAATTTGTGGTCTCAGCAGAGATGAAGTCTTTACAACCCCCTGCAAGTCGCAATCATTCCCAAGTACTGCCACCCGTTTCTACCAGGGAAATATCTGGCCAACATATCAGTCCATCAGCTGGGTCCCGTGGAGCTGCCCAGGTCCAAAAGACCTTCTTTTTCCCCTCCTGCAAGGGCTTGCTGCCCTAACCTGGGTTCCGCTTCCTTTCAACAAGAAGGGACCATCCGCTGGGGTGGCAGCTCAGACCACTGTTGCAGAAATAACGTCTGACCACTTGGGGGTTTTTTCCCTAGGTGAGAAAAAAACCAAATCAATCATAAAATGATTATCTATAAAAAACTGCCACCCAGAATGCAGAGTCTCACAGGCTACCCATGCTCTAGAGGCATTACGCTAGCAAAAACCATGCTGCTTGTAGAGCTTTACCTAGGCTCATGTAGCGAACTATCTTATGGCAACAGCTGTTTTTTCCTGCTGATGTGACCACGTTCGAGCCTCGCTGTGCCCGCAGCTTGGGCTAACACAGCTGTGCCAGAAGTACAGACCAACAAAACCACTCTGCAGATGCGGTGTGGGTACATATATATACACACAACCCTATATACCGGGGCTACAACAGCCCGCTATAAATGTTTAAGCATTGCAACCATGGATGCAGTTCACCAACAAAGCTGATGTTCATATATACTACTAAAAAAAAAAAAAAAAAAAAAGGGTGGGGGGTAAAAAAGAGAAAAAACCCAACCTAGTTCCCTGTCCCAGTACACGCTACCATTCTGGTTTCACGCTCCAGCTCCTACCGCAAGAGCTGAATTGCAAGACCAGGGCAGTTTCCCTATCCCACCTCACCCGACAGCTCTATGCAGGTACTGCATGTTCTCTTACAACAGTTTTTACTAAACGCACGGCTTTGTGCATGTGCATCTCCTCCTACGAAGCGAGGGCAAGGAGCCGGCACAGCCTGGCTGGCCACCTACAGAAGCACAGCACCGGCTGGCTCCGGCCCCACCGCCTCACCGTGCCCGTGCCGCTGCACTGCCCGACCTGCCGGGTGATGCTTTTGCACAGCCTCCTTATTTTGGAGGAGGGACGCAGCGTGTGCGACGGAGGTATGGCGTGGCAAGGCAGAAAAGCAATGGGATACACCCAGTTTACACTCCCCAACAGGATCCAGAGCCCTGCCAGCCCCTGCCTGGTGCTGTGCAGGCATGGGGTGCAGAATTTGTGCCTCCCTCAGGAAATGCACCAAGTTTCCCATCAGCAATTTCTTCTTTCTTCATCTGCTCAGGGGCTTTTGTACCAGCTATTGCAAAGCCAGTTTGACAGTAACACCTGCACCTATGCTTACCAGTACTGGTGCTGGAAACCATCCCCAAATTTTCTATTTAAGTGCAGGGATGGGTGTGAGTAACTACCAGCTCAGTCATTAAAAAAAAAAAAAAATCAATTAAAGCAAAGCAGACTGCTCAAATAGCTGGTCAAAAATAGCTTTGCTCTCCCTACAATTTACTTCTCCCCCAAAGCATCAGAGCAGATTTATATTGGCAGTCAGTGATGGCTGGCTTTAAACACAGCAATATATACATATGCTTATGTCACTTTTGCAATCCTTTAAATTCAAAAACAAACAAAGAGCTAGGGATAAGATCCACACCGTGAGGCAAACCCCAATCCTACTGCAATGTGAGTTGCACCGCTTCCCTTGTAACGATTAGCTCTACCTCCTCGTTCAGCGCCTCTTTCGCCAGCTACGTACTAGCTTACACCTCTCAGCTGTGTACTAATAATTTTAGCACTCGGTTCATGTTGCACGACATAGCCCTTTGCAAACCTTCAGGCCGCACAGTAGATCAAGAACACACACACACACATGCAAGTTTCAGGTCACTATATTTATTCCTTTGAGTGAAATGGGGCAATAAAGTCTGTTTTACAACACAAATCTGGCCTGGGCACGCTCACAGTCTTCTCAAACACGTGGAGGGAAGAAAAACACATTTAACGCATTAAACTGGCACTTCAAATCAGGTAGGCTTTGTGGTGTCAATGCACTATTTGTTCGCACGCTATTATGTGTTAGCAGAGAATCATTAGAATAATAAATACCCTACTTCAAAAAAGAAATTATTTGCAAGCAATATACTTAGAGTAAGTAACATTGGCTAGTGCCACATTTCTCTTTGCAGATGCATCACAAAACCCCACGTCTGACATTACCTCCTTAGTGCCTAGTTCACCACCTGGCACATCTTCTACACGAACACATCAGCAGAAATTAAAATATTTTTTCTAGAAAGCTATAAAGGCCATTATTAGATTGTTCTCATCTAATAAATAAGGAAAAAAAATTAAAACCACAGCTCCATAGCTATTGCAGTTTTCAAAGGGTGTTCTCCAGTGGTCTCAACGGAATGGTGCATCAAGGATAACTCAAATGTAGAAACAGCAGAGTATGCAACAGCGAGAGTTATTTCCATGACGCAATACTTAACTGCATTGCGATGGCAGTGACGAGATCGGTAACGTCGAGGACCACCAACAGGTCATTCTGGCAGTGCCTTTCTGGAGACAGCCAGTGGTCCCCGACAGCATCACCTCGGCCCCAGCCATGGAATGTGCTTTACGCCACGCTAGCCTGCCCTCGCTTTGCTTGGTCTCAGGATCTTGTAACCTCTACGTCCAGTTTGCTCTGGAGTTAGTCTGAAGAAGAAACCAACATTGGCAGCACTCCTACCGCAAAGCCATCAGAGCTTACCCTGCCCCTGGACAAAGCTCAACCACCACAACTCCAAGGGGTACCCCCCAGCTGAGCTCATTAACAGGCAGATTAATGTTTGTCTCACCCCTCAAGCACCCAAGGGCCATGAGGACCACAGGACCTCCTCACCTCTCAAGGACCCACGGGCCACGTGGACCACCGGGACTCCGCACCTCTCAAGCACCCAAGGGCCATGTGGAGCACAGGACCTCCTCACCCCTCAAGCACCCGAGGACCCCGTGGAGCACAGGACCATCTAACAATTCAGCTGAGTGAGCACTGCTTTCTGCCTGTCGCAGCCTGGTAGCGAGCAGTGCCACTGGAGCGTGTCTGAAGGCACACCAATGGTCAGCTCACGTCATTCACACAGACCCTTAATGACATCCAAAATTCACAACTTGTTTTTCTCCATGTGTGCTCTGCTTGGCCATAAGCAGACCGGACCGTGAGCACACAGGCTCCGAGCTGTCGTTGTCAGGATTACCAGATCCAATATTTGAGGTTTAATATTTTATATAAGGGGTCAGGCGACTCACCAAAGCTGTCGTTGCTGTAAGCTCAGCAGGGTTTTGTGGGCAGGGATGACCCAGTGTGAAAGCCACAGTAAGAGCAAGGAGAGCAGGGTGAGAAGAGCACAGCAGCAGCTCTGCAGTGCAGATGTCGTGATAAAACTTTATACACTTGGACCCTCAATATTTTTTCCTGACGTTTCTCACTATTATGGGCTGGGGGGGCTGATGCAACAAGGCTAGAGGACCTGCTCTCCACGGTGCTCCCAGGCAAGCCATGTTAGCAGCACCGTTGTGAAACAGGGAGGGCGGGGAAAGGGAAACCTGCCGGGATGGCCGGGCAGAGAGCGCACGTGAGCGTTGCAAAGCCGCTTGACGACTTTGGACAGAGAGCGCTGAAGCTCACGTAGACAGTGTAGTCCTTGATCCCCAAAGACTTGCCAAAGTTCTGGCTCCCAGATCCCAGTGAATTGTAGGGACCTTTTCACCTGCACATTTTAAAAGTTTCCTAGAGGAAACATGTCTATCTCAAGGGCTTGAAACTCCATTACAATAAAATACATTACAAGAAAATAAAATAAAATTTATTTTCCACTCCTTTATTCCCTTACCACCAACTTCCCCACCACTTCAGCCCCTCCAAGGGCAGCAAAAGCCTTGGAAGTGGGTTTCTTGCAAAGGACAGCTGCTGAGACATGCTCCCCATCCCTGTCCTACGGCTCTCGCCAAGCCACATCGCACCAAGGAGGGTGGCAGACGCATTAACCCACCTCGCTAACCGCCCGGCACGCTGTAAGCCCGGAGACACGCTGCCGTTCCCACCGGGACAGCCCCAGCCCACCAGGATGGCAGGCCACCTCCAGCCAGGCAAAGGCAGGAATGAGGGGCTTTAAGCACACCTCTGAAAAATGTGCAACGGTTTACGCTCCGTCCCATGTGCTTTGCCGTACCAGTAAGTACACATAACGCAGCAGGCTGCTGTTAATTAGGATTAACGCTTGCCATGGCAAGTGGAGCGTCACGCACGCGAACCCTAAAGGGACCGGGGTATCCATCACCTGTAAGCGCCTTCAAAAGAAACGCCAACCAAAACACCTACTCCTCAAACGCAAAGTATCGCCGTGGAGGTGCATGCTATTTTGCATGTTAATTACAGAGAGAGGACCATGATTCTAGGGTAAGAAGATTAAAAGGCTGCGAAGTCAACCCAAGCTGCTCAAATAAAAAAGTTTGGGTGCATCAGGAAAGAGGTGAGAGAGACAACCTGCTTCCCAGCAGCCCTGTCATTTTTGGCATCAGCCAAGAGCATGCAGAAAACCAGGAGAGGACCTCCCCGCTACTGAACGCCAGTCCTGCACCCAGCGCCCCCCGAAGTCCTGCTGCCCTGGCCACTGGTGACCCACACGGCACAGCCCCGGCTCCGCGGGGCTGCATGAGGCTGCAGCTGTGTTCCCGCAGGATTCTCTGGAGGAGAATCAGCGGCACAAGACGATATTTTTTGCAATCTTCTTTCAAATTCAGTGAAGAGCTCGGTTCGGGCAAGGTTACGGGGACTGGAAGGTCCTCAGCCTAGCAGGGCACACCTGGGGTTAGACGCCCCGTATACATCCGCGGCTCTGACTTCATTCTGGTGGACAGCCCCGGGCACCGCCATGCTCTGCCACAGCGGCGAAGGCTTTGATGCGAGAGCATTTTTGGAAGACAAAGCTGCTTTAACATAGGCCAATCGTTCAACAAATCCGGAAGCCCGCTCGGGCACCCCGCAGGGAAGCACGCTTTTTTGGTGGCAGCCCTTCTCCAAGCAGCCTCAGCCCCAGCAGAGTCCAGGCGCACGGGGCAGAGCCGCAGCAGATCACTCTGTCCCACCACAGGTGACCTTCTCCAGACGCAGCAGCGGGGCAGGTAAAAGCACACAGATGCTGGTTTAGTACAAAGGCCACCCCACCTGGCCTCAGCACCCCAGCAAGAAAGAATTTAGCCTTTTTGTTAAAAGATGCCACAGCCTCGTCCATGCCAAGCTAGCGTGCGAGCGGAGCTGCTGTTGGACCCTTCGTTACTCTCCGGTGCCGTCGGATGAAAGGTGCCATGCGGCACCTGCACAGCGTTAGTTCCCTAGGTTAGGACAACCTTCTCCACCACTAAACGTGCCTGCTTATTTCTGTAGGACCAGCCGAGCAACTAGGTCACCTCTGCTAGCAGTGGGAAGACCCAGAACGTGCTAACAGCGCAGTAAAATTTCCCTCCAGCTTTAAAAAAAATATTTTTTTAAAAAAAAGTAAATAAAAGAAATTACATTAAAAATACCTTACCATGCATTGTCTAAGCCTGAGGAGCGAGAATAAATTTTAATCCCAGAGAAGAGGTTTTTAGCCATATCATGCTTACGTCAACGACAGCAGCCCTGCAGCCACCCTCTGCAGCAAGCTCAGGGTGCGCAGCCCTGGGTGCAGAGCCGGGGCATCCGCTGCTCCATACACAGCTCCTGTGCTAACACAAACAGGCTCTGGGAGAGTATTTAAAAAGACGAGTACGTGCTTTTGCATGCAAGCAGCTATACCAATAGTCAACTCTTCCATGGATTTTTTCATATTCTCTTGCATTTACGGGAAGCTATTGACACCGAGGCTTGTCCTGACTTAAATACACCAATGTATGCATTCTGCTCTTGAAACAACCCAAGAAATAAGACAAATACATGACTGTCACTGCTCACCTGCACAAGTTTGGGATAAACTTCGAAGCCAGCCAGCACACAGCACAGGACCAGCTACAAGTTTTTGCATGTTAGAGGGGAGAGCAATAAAAAATAGTATTTGGCACAACTTGTGTAAAACGCATCAATAAAAAGCACTGCATCTGCTCGACCGGGAGCATTAAGAGCACGACACCAGACCATTTTCCCCTGCAATAATTTAACCGTCTCCCCCAGCACTCCTCTCCTTTGTCTGGGGCTGCCCTGCTCCATCCCCTGCCCACCTCGCAGGAGCGCTCGGCGGGCAGGAGGTCAGCTGAAATCCCCACCCCCGGCCCTGCCAAAGGCCTATATTTGATTACAACACTATATGATGTCACGTATCCAAGACAACTAAAGGCATTACGGTCTCCCGAGGACAAAACCGCCTCTCGGCCATAGATTTCGGCAAGCCGGGACCTGTTGTCTGCAGAGGAGACACCGGCAGCTGCACCCCCACGACAAAAGGCACCCAGAGATGCTCCTGGAGGCACCACCCACGGCAGGAAGGGCACTTCCAGCTCCTCATGCCTTGCAAAGGGGGGGAAATTGTTTAAAAACCCATTAAAAAGGCGGTTATCAGCTTCTCAAAGCCAGCCTGAAAAAAAAATCTAATTTAAACAAATGAAAGAACCAAAGAAGAGGACACGCCATAAGCTCAGGGGTTTCGTCTTAACCTTGGCACGGGTGGGCTCAAAGGAGAAGAGGCTCTCCAGGTATCTGCTGAAACACTTCCAAGCCGCTCTCACTTTAATGCCCCTTTATTCTCCTGCATCCTGTGACACAATTAAAGGAGGGGGTGGGGGGGAGGGGGGGGGGAAACAACAAACAGTTAACAAAAATCAGTGAAAAGTTCCAATATTAGGAAAATTAAGAAAGGCTGCAAAATTTAAAAAGGGATGGGGTTAAACCCTCGCCATAGCCCAGGGAAGGGCAGGGAGTAAAAGAAAGAGATTTCACCTAACTTACATGAAAAAAAAAAATTCATTCTTTTAAGTACACATCTACACACAAGTGGGTTTGTGACTGAAATAAATATCTGCAATGAAAATGATATGTAAACCCAGCCATGCCCTGACCCCGCGCACAGCCCTGAGCCTCTGGGCCATTTATCCCAGCGCTGCCTGCAGGGACTTTGCGATGGTGAAGCCTTTCCAAAGGCTGCAGTCACTGCTGGACACGGTTCCCTGTGCCTCAGATTTAAAACATGCACATGAAAACAGTCTAACAGAGAAACTGGGAAGCAGGGGGGGGAAAAAAAAGAAAACAAATAAACAAGAAACAAACAGCAGTGAAATCTAAACTATTAAGAAAAGCCCTTGGTGTCCCAGAAAGGGGGGCGGGGGGAGAAGGGCTTCTACGAAAAATACTTTACTGCCAATAATAGCTTTTCAAAAGATGCCTTCGGGTCACGTTCCTTAAATTCAGTACACTGCCTATTAAATGGACTAAAATGCAAAAAAATGTAAGCCATTGATATATTCACAAGTGAGCCGTTTGAGCAAATGCCTTGCAAAATAATTCTGATGTGAATTCCCTTCCCAGGGTAACCCTTCCACGTGTCCTTCTACCATCCCCTCGAAACAGAGGTGAACAGAGATACCTTTCAGCTGGTGTCAGTACCAATTTACCAACACCAGAAAACATAATGCTATCTTTTCCATCCAGCTTTTCTGCCTTCTTCAGCCTCACAGTACCAGAACTCCCCATTTTCAGCTGAAAACCAACAATTTGAAGCTTCGCCCCAAGTCACCCACCACAAGCTGCCACCCACTGCTGTCTCCCAGCTCCCGAAGCACAAGTTCTCCTCCAGAGCCTCAGGCACGGCACAGCGATGCTCTTCACCGCGCTGACCGCCCTGGGCAACTTACTCTTAGTTTTACTCCACAACTGTTGAACTTGGCTTTCTGTTTCACAATCAGTTGGTATTAGAATTATCCCTCTGCTCGTAATGGTTGTGGCATCAGATTATCTTCTCTCCTCTATGGTGAGCCCATACTGGAGCAACTGGCCCAAGCAGGGCTCTTGTACAGAAAAACGGCCCCGTGGAGTCCCACAGGGCTGGATGCTGAGGTACACCTCCAGGTACCAGTGTCTCTAGATACAAGGCAGGCACCCACGCTGGCAAAACCAGACCGTCAGAGGAGACAACGCCATCCGATTCTTCTCACATGGCACGGTCAAAAGCCCAAAACCACACTAACTCCTACCTTTGACTACTCAGCATCCCTAAACCAAACCAACCTGGCTGATAACCGCTCTGGTGACGGTCCTCACAGACCGGCGGATGAGGGACGAGGGATGGCTGGTGCCCGGCAGCAAGCCTCCCAGCTCCCACTCACTCCGCTCTACTTTGTGTAAGTTTTCCAGCCACTGAGCTCTCTCCACACCCAGTAATTCGCTTTTAGGCAACCACATACTTGCCCCAAATCTAAGCACGATGCAATCCAGTGAGAGTGTTACAAAGGAAACGAGCAGGGGACCGCACGTGAACTGGGAAACTAAAAGCAGCTACAAACTGCAAGATAGGAAGGCGCTGAAACTAAACTGAGAGAAGAAACAAAGCCTGAGCACAGTATCAAGCCATCAGAAGGACTTTGGGAACACATCCAGTCACACATCGCGACATCCACAGTCACAACGCGATGGCAGTTTGTACGATGCGCACTGGTGGGACGCCCGGATGCGAAAGCAAAATAACACGAGAATCCAGCAGCGTCACCCAGGTACCGCCAGCGCTTCACAGGCTGAAAACACGGTCCCGCCGATGCAGTGCGAGGTACCCGCCGATGCCGGTCCAAGGCACATGGAGGCGTGTGGGGCTGAGGAGGTGTCGCAGAGAGCAGGTTTGTCGCTGGCCGGAGGGGACAGCCAACACCCGTCCCTACGTGCCATGGCTGGAGGATCTCAGCCCAGTGCTGCGTTTGAAGGAAATCCTGTAAGGATTTTCTGCCGGCAGGAACTGGGTGAAAACATTCCCAGTTTGTAATCTAATCCTTACAGAGGGTGCAGGAGAGCAGGGCTGGGGGTGGATTTCTGCAGCAGCCAGTTTAATGGAGCCCCTAAGATACCCTAGCCCTTGAGGGGAAAAGTAGGGAGCTCCGAGTCTCATTTGAACAGAACAGAAAAAACACTGGAACACGTTAGGGGAAAAAGAAAAAAAGTCAAAATCCACATTGTTGACTTTTGGTATGAGTCTTCTTATTTGCACAGATCCCAGGCTTCTCTGAAGATGGCCCTGGCACGCGAGGAGCCATGCGGTGACGGGGTATTCCCACCCCGGGCACGGCAGCTGGGTTGCCGGTTGCCCCCCAGGCAGACCTGCAGGCACTCGGCACTGAGGAGCCCTCAGCCGCGCTCTCCGAAGGCGAGTGCGACCAACCCTCATGCTGCCACAGCCGTAACGTTCTACAGGGAGGAGGCCGAGTACCTGGGGTCACAAAGACGCTGGCTGGCGTCAGGCAGGACTCCTTCCGTACGACACGATCTATTCCCGGAGCACGGGCGAGCTGTCTCCCGCCTGCTGACTTTGACTGTATTGTGCCAGTACCCCAGAGCATCACCGTGTGCTTTTACCCAGCATGGCGAGGATGGGATGGAGAGCTCATCGTCACGCAGCGTGCACGAAGTCAGAAGCCACATGGAACGTGACAGGGAAAGAATAAATACCAATCATACAAAGGTCCAGCCAGAAAAAAAGCAAAGCGGCATTTCAGGGTTTTCTTGTTTTACGTGTGTCTCCTCTGGGAGCCAAGGAAGCTGCTGGAGCCGGGAAGAGACACGCCATGTGCGCCCTCACCGACCCTCTCGGTGGCTGCGCCGGGATGCGGACAGGGCTCGCAGCCTGCAAGCGTGCACTTGCTGAGAGACGAAGCCGCGTGCTGATGTGAGTCACCGAACGCCGCTGACAGCAGCGCCGCGGTGCAGGAAGTTGCCCAACACCATTTCAGCTGCCGAGCGGCCAGGCACACGCGCCGGGATGAGCCGCTCGCCACCTCCATCTACTTCCCTCCAGAAAGTTACAATCAACGCAGTGGCACCGATATCTGAGCTTACACACCACACACCTCATTAACAGGAGGGGAGGGAACAGCAACAGCCACAACAAGAAAACTCGCGGAGCAAAAATGGAACAAACCAGACAGAATTTCCACCTGGGCTAAAAGGTATGCACCCGTACCGCTGACAGCCTCCACCTAACGAGGACTAAAAGCTGCTTGTTACCGATTTACAGCCAGCAGAGGAAAGCTGCGTTCCCCCCAGCTCATTCGGCACCGCAGTGGTGCCTTAAGGCCACCCCGTTGAAGGAAACATCGTAAGGGGTGCACAGCAGCAGTGGCTGCGGACACGCCACCCCCCCCTCCCAGCTCCCCTATGCTGTCACCCCGCCGGCTACAATCCTGCTGCCCGGTTTGTTCCGATGTGGTAACATGAACCTGCATTTGGAAAAAGTCTTCTGAGTGCCTGGGGTATTTCATAAATAGCAGCTGCTTTCAAGCACAGTGACGAGAAGCCAAGGAGCAATGATGGGGGAGGCAGGTGGGATTATAACCCCGGTGAAACCAGCATAAAAACATCCACTGTTCTTATGGGAACCAACATTTCCACCCAAGAGCTGCACCGCTTCCTCACCAGTTTCAACTCAATCCGTACACAGCATCCTCAGGCACCAAACCACCTCGTTCACCGAAAGAGCGTGCCTTTGCTCAACATGTCACCTTTTCACATCTACTGCACCGAGTGTGCAGCACCTGTGGTTAACAAAGACGGTAAAAATCAGCTTGGTGTGCCCCTAAGCCTCAGTCTTCTCTCCCAGGCACTACACTCGCTCGTCAGACAGGCCTTCTCCTCGTCCAACGGGACCATCACACATCCCTGCGTCTGCTCCGTTACTTACTGGACTGGCACGTCCCGACACTGAGATAGCTGCTGGCCATGCTGGTGCCTTCCATCCCGAGCTCCGCAGAGGACACGGGAAAGCTCCTCAAGCAGAAAACCTGTGGCGGTCGGAGCCGCTGAGGTGGCACGGTCCTTGCTTGGTGTCCCTTTTGGATAAAAAAAAATAATCTTACTTCTGGGCTGAGCAATCCCTGTGGAGCTCCTTCAGCACAGCCTCGACAGCAGCACCCAAAGTGGGTCACAACTCCATCCTCTGGTCACCACGCTGCCGACAAAGACATCCGCTGGGTTTTATTCCAGCTGGGAACGCACACCTGAAGCAATGACACGGGGTCGGTGCCTCCAGCTCCCCCGGGGCAGCGCAGCACCCCCAGCACGCTCAGCAAGCCGGAGCACCCTGCATGGTGGCACCGCTCGGTTTATGGGCACATTTAAAAATACATAAAAAAAGATTAAGCACAGAGAAATGCTCTACACATATTTTAGGCAACTCATACAAAGTGAGGATTACCTTCTCTTCCCTGTCTCTACAAAACCCAAGTTTTCTGCAGCTGGAGACGAGCCCCCCCCCCCAGATGCCGAACCACTGCAGCGGCACGCGGCTGAGCTCGGGAATAACATAGTCTGGCGCTAAGTTCATTAGCCCAATCTCTGTGCCGTGCTAATTGCCACTATATAGTTTTCAGTTCAGAGCTGATGTGTCCAACTACCTTCTGCAGAGCTTGGGAAACATGAGTTGGCACCTGCTAAGATAAAAAAAACACAAAAAAACCCAACAGAAAAAAAAACCCACGCAAACAACTGCAAACTAGTCCAAGTTTTCTGACATAAGGCAACACCGGCTTCACCGGCTTCATTTTTCTTGCACAGATGTAGCACGACACCAGCTTCTCGGAGCGGAAAAAAGACCCCAAACCAAGAAACAGAGGAGAAGTTAAACGATTCACACGGCAACATACTGCAACGCAACCGTTTCCAAAGCCCATCTAAACGCAAGTCCACCACTACCAACATTTGGAGAGTGTGCGCGTGTCTATATGTAGTATGTTACATACGAAATTGTCTTGATTTCACGGTTAGCCACACAGCTAACCTAGTTACCTCCGCAGCGTTCCAGTCCAGCCCAGTCCAGCAGTTCCCGCGTTACACCGTGCCCGCGGCCGGCGCCCAGGCGGGAAGGTGAGTCCCCTGGCCCCGCTCAAGGTTACTCCTCATGTTCTGCTTTTACTCTTTGTCCTCGCTCCTCTTTGTGCGGGCCTTGTCCCAATCCCAAATCTTGACGAACAAAAGCCAGTTGCCGCTCCCAGTGAAACTGGGAGAGCCAGGGTGGTTGCGTGCGGGCGCGGAAGCGGGGCGGCGGGGCAGGGGGCTGCTGCTGCCCCACCAGCCCCCCGCTCCCCTGCCCCACTCCACCAAAAAAAACCCGTAAAAGCCAAAAACCACACACAGGGCCACACGCAGACCCCCTCACCCCCCCCACCCCTGCTCGGGGGTGCTACCAGTGGTTCCCCAGAACATACGGGACCCCCACCAGGCGTCTGCCGCTCCCCTCTCACCTCTGCAGACCCGCACACCCGTGGGGGCTTCCCCCGGCTGGGGGCACTGGGGGCCCCGGGAATAAGGCCCGGGGGTGGTTACTGACTTAAATAAAGGGTTGGGGGGTCCGGCCGTGCCGCGCTGGGGAGCGCAGGCCTGCGCTGCCGCGGGAGGTCACCCGCGCAAATCCCGCGGAGCCGTCGGGGGAGGAGCTGGGGGGGGCACAGCTGCCGCGTGGGGGGGTCCCCCCGCACCCTGCGCGCCCACCGCCCCACGAGGGTCAGGAGGAAGCGCCGCGTTGTCCCCCGGAGAGGGGGGGGGGTCGCTTTTCTACCTCCACACGTGGGGGCAGCACCCCCGACGGGGGGGAACCCCCCCAGCCCCCTCCCAACACCAGCGGGACGCGCCGCCCCGCTCGCCGCGCTTTCCCCTTCCCTTCTCCAACCCTCCCGGCGCCTTAAAAACAAAAAGCCCCCACCCTCAAAGCGGCCGAAAAGGGCGAAAAGTAAAGGAAATAAAAAGGGGGGAGCAGTAAAAACAAGCGTGGGGATAAAAGGGGGGGCGGGGGGGGGGGGGAAGCGGCGGCTCCACTCACCGCGGTCATGAAGCCGTGCGGCCGGCAGCGCGGACACAATATGGCAGCGGGGGGATGTGTCAGGGAGCAGCTGCTCCCTGCGCAGCGGCGGCAGCACCGCCCTCCCCGCCTCCCCATGGCAACCGGGAACATCCCCATCCCCCCGCATCCCCACCCCCCCCCACGCTGCTACCGCCTTCCCGTACCGCCCCGGTGGCCCCGGGGGGGCGGCGGGGCCACCGGGGCGGTACGGGAAGGCGAGGGGCTTCCCACCCCCGCATCCCTCCCCGAGCATCCCCGCTGGCTAAAAAAAGTTTCCACCCCCCCCCTTTCATTTCAAGCATCACCCCTCCTTTTACTTTCGCTTCCCTTTCCCCCCTCCACACCCCCCCCCCCCCCGGCCTCTGCTTTTTTACCTCTTTACCCCCTTTTTGCCATTTGCCCCCAGTCATTAAACCTTTGATTATTTCCCCTCCGCCCCCCCCCTTAAAACTGAAGCCGCCGCCGTGTTTGCTCTGCCTGGTAGCACGTTGTGTTCCACTCGTGCCTTGAGCGTTCGGCTTTTCAAGGGCGAGAACTTCGCTGTTTGCTCAGCAGGGTTTTACACTTGGAGTTTTATAGCGTAATAAAGAAGTGGCTGGCAAAGAGAAATTTGGGGTCGAGGCCCATCTGGTGAAAAAAAAGTTTTTTTCCCCCTTCCGAGGGTTCCTCCGAAACAGCTTTTGCCTGCCTCCTGATGCATTGCAGCGATTGATCAGGGAGGATGGGACCGTCTTTCGAGGAAATTGCCCCGCTCCACATCAGCAGGAGCCAGTTATCAGGATATTTTTTTATTCGACATAATTTCAGAGAACGACCTCTTGGGTTTTTGTTAGTGTTTTGGGTTTTTTTCCCCCCAAGTGAGGATGCCCAGCGTCACAGTGAGCAGAACGTTCTCCCAAGATCAGAGGATTGAATCCTGCCGCAGCGGCCAGGCTCAGCTGCGCACGCAGGGGCTCCTGCCGGAGTGCACGACCCACTTCAGAAACAGGGTCTGACTGCAATTTTCACCAGAATACATTGCTCCCGACAACTTTCATTTTGCTCCTACCTAATTCCTGCTGATGGGATACGCTACGATTCGTTCAACCTTTGCTTTTTACAGCCTCATAAGTTAGCCAGGGCCTTCCCACCCTCCCAGTTGACAAGAAAAGCACGCTCGGATTAATTATGCATTACTAAAGCCATCTAATGCTGAAAGCACCCTCCATTCCTAAATCACTAAAAATAGACCTGCCTCTGCTGGGACCAGCGGCGCTTTGCCTGTAAGAGACTCTTTTCCCTAAATTCCCACCCCTCCGCCTCCCAGACAGCGTGCACTGCAGCTTGCCCGCCTGGCTACCACAGCTCGGCCGCCTGGGGGGAGCTGGGGGTGCCTGTGGGAATCGGGGGGAGTTGCTTTGCCTTTTGCCCGGCTGGGCAGTGACCTGGGAGAGAGATGTTTGAATCCAGGATCCCTTCGGCTTCAGCGTGTCGCATGAAAGGCTTGGTGCGGGCCACCGAGGGCAGTATCTATTCCCATCCCTTATTGCATTTACACCCTGGCCTTGGAAGTGGAGCTGCTCACAGGTTGTTTCTGCCTACCCCCCCCAAGCTCAGCCTGAGCTCAGGAGGAACCTACACCCTTTCAGTGGAAGAAAAACAAAGACACCCCCCCAAAAAAAAGCACTAAAAAGATAAAGCCTGAAAGTGCCCTGAAGTTGCCACCCCATCACGGAAATAAAAAACAATAATAAAACTTGGCCTTTGAACTGGCATTTTATTTAAACCAGGGTGTAGCGCAACACTTCAAATGAAATAAAATGTTTCTACACCTCCTGAAAAATGTTGTCGCGCCTCTATCTTCCTCTGTCCTCTCTACTCCTCAGCATGCCCACATTAGGATTTTTTTGGCTTTAAACCATACTACATTGTTTAAATCTAGCAACCCTGTATCAATAAAGGCAGTAACCAGGATCTGAGGTTTTCTGGAGCACCTTCTGCATCACTCCCTTTCTCCAGCGCCAGCCTCCATCACCTTCACTCGCGCTGCCTGAGAAGTCGCCGGTGGCTGCAGCAGTGCGTTTGGGGACAGGGGACTAAAGAAAGCCCAGCACAACCCCTAGAAAGGCTTCAGCTTTCCGCCTCATGCCATGCTTGTCTCGCTAACGCGCCACAGGCAGAGCTACATCTTCCAGGTGTGCGTGTACAGTCACAGCTCCGCAGCAGCTCCTCCGCGCAGTGTTGGAGGACCCAGAGCTGGCCCGGCTCGGTTGGGGTGCAGAGAATTTTAGATGGGCATCGCCAGGTCGGTACCAGGTACAGGGCAGGCATATGCCACAGGTACATGATTCAGCATCCTGAGCGTTACAGAGATGCTGGGGGCTTCGCTCTTCAAGGGTGGTCGCTTTCGCGCCAGCCCCCAGCAGCCCCACAAAAACCAGTGCCAATTTTCTTTGTAGGAGCTGGTGCAGCCCCGTGTTTTGGGTTTGGTGGGACGACAACGTCGACAGCACACCGATGGGTTTGGTTGTGGCAGGGTGATGGTTATGCCAAGCCAAGGACCTTTCGGTATCTCTGGCCCTGCCAGCGAGAGGGCTGGGGAGGGCACAAGTAGGGAGGGGACACGGCCAGGACAGCTGACCCGGACTGGCCACAGGTATATCCCATACCATACGGCATCATGCTCAGTATATAAGCTGGGGGAAGAAGGAAGGGGGGGATGTTTGGAGCGATGGCGTTTGCCTTCCCCAGCCCCATTAGGCGTGCTGGAGCCTGGCTGCCCTGGGGGTGGCTGAGCACTGCCGTGGGACCTGGTGAGCAAATCCCTTGTTTTGCTTTGCTCGTGTGCGCAGCTTTTGCTTTATCTATTAAACTGTCTTTACCTCGACCCACGAGTTTTCTCACTTTTACCCTTCCAATCCTCTCCACTGGGGAGGGAGCAAGCAAGTGGCCACGTGGGGCTCGGTTGCTGGCTGGGGTTAAACCACGACAGCATCCTTTGTGGACAGGCAGGGACAGCCCTCCACCGCAGGCCTTTTTAATCATAGACTCATAAAATCATTTAGGGTTTTTGGGTCATCATGGGAGCACTCACACCCCTCCTGATGTTTGCCTGCCGTGCCTGTCCCTGCCTGTGCTGACTCCTGACTAGGACCTCAGACAGCATCAGGATGCCTTCACTTAGCGCTCAGGCAGCTGCCAGATGATCGAGGAACCTGTGTTTGCCTCTGGTGGCCGCACCAAGTTTGATCCCTGCTTCCCTACCATGACCCACTTTGCTTGTTAAATCTTGCGAGCGCTCTGTGAGAGCAAGAGGGAGCAGGTGGTGGAGGCCTGGGAGCAATGGTGTCAGAGCCGAGGCCACTGGCGTCATCCTGCCGCACGTCTGCTCACCCCTGAGAAGCTGAAGAGCCACGGCGTGGAGGGTGCCCTGCCAGGCTGCTTTGTTCAAAACCCCTGAAAGCTGCTTGCTCCCAAATTCGGGATTGAAGGCATGAAACCATTCTTTCCTGCAATTTAACCTGTCCCACACTGGAGGCCTTGGTCTCCCTCTTGCTCCATCTCAGCTTCCTACCACACGCAGGACAAGCACCAGAGCTACTGAAGGAAACCCACAGCAAAGCGGCCACCGAGCGAAGCAGGCCTCATCTGATAACCGTGACAAGGACATGGAGCGATTTCCCAACACAGACCTTTACAATAGGTGGGGCAGACGTTAGTCACGGCGCTGCACTGCGGGTGTCCACACAGCACCCCAGGGTGTGCGCAGCACCTCCTGCAGCCCCCTAAGGCAGGGGGCGGGGGGAAGGTGGGCTACAGAGGTGCAGGCAGGTGCTGAGGAGGTGCATCCTCCACCCTGCCCTTGTCACCTGCTGCTTAGAACCAAGACAGACTCAGCAGAGGCCGCTGGTGCCTGCTGGCCCAGCTCCAGGGCTGTCCTTCCAGGGACTGCCCACTCAGGGACACGCCGTGCCCGCTCTGCCCGGGCAGCTCTCGGCACCGCAGCCCTCCGTCCCGGCTCCCGCACGGTTCCTGCTGCGGGCTGGCTGTCCCCTTCCCTGCGGGGCACGGCCACGGCTCCAGGAGGTTTGTGCTCGCCCCAGGTGGTGCAATGCAAGCAAATAAAGCGAAAGAGGAAGCGGTGTTGGTTTTTCTTTTCTACTCTGGACAGAAATTAGGCCTTTCTACCTCTCCCGTGTCAGGGTCAACATCCTTAGACCTCCTCTCTTACTTCAAAGCGCAGTGTTGATGGTGGGTGGCATCTATATGTGCATCCTGGGATAGGGCTTTCCCTGGGTGAGGATCATCTCGATGTGGCAGGGAGAGCTCATGTAGGGGTTGATCCTGAGCATTTTGGGAGCCTTGTTGACCTGGATGTGCTCAATGACAGGGGACAGTCACCCAAACCTGTTTGGAGGAGGGCAGACCCCCTGGGCAGGTGAAGCCTGCCTGCCAGCAGCTGCCATCTGCCCCTCCCGAGAGGCACAGTGGGGACGCTCCCAGGGCTGTACTGGCCAGACCAACCCGTGCCACCCAGCGCCTTGGCAGCACCTCTGCACCCAAGCTGTCATCTAAAGCACAAGGCACCATCAGTGCTCACAGGTGCAACCAAAGAGCGTGGAGAGCGGGTAAGGGCAAGAAGGGGCTGCTAAAAAGCAGAGGGGCAAGTGCCGGAGGTGTGGTGGCGCAGACGTGTGGTATGAGAGCCACGAGCCCCAGTTACTGCGGCAGGATTTCGGTGTGAAGGGTCAGCCAGGCCTCCTAGCGCCTCAGCGCTCTGCATCGTGAAACCACAGGCCCTTTGATCCTGTGACCTACAGCTGGTGTATCACCCTGCAGAAAGCCGGCATAAGAAGCGTTGGTCAGGTTAATCCACCCAGGCACAGTGCTGTCTCCTCCAGAAGAGCAAAACACGGTGCCGTTCACGGGCTCTGGCTAACCTCTGTTTCTGCTCAGGGATGCCACGAG
Source organism: Falco peregrinus (assembly GCF_023634155.1). Classification (NCBI taxonomy): domain Eukaryota; kingdom Metazoa; phylum Chordata; class Aves; order Falconiformes; family Falconidae; genus Falco; species Falco peregrinus. The sequence goes on along the minus strand of NC_073731.1, from coordinate 29,972,266 downwards.
AGAAGTGCTGGTCCAGCACTGGTTGGACACCTGCTCCTTCTAGGACTCCTTGTTGCAAGCGGCATCTCTGATTTGCATTGGCAGCTCATTTGAAGAATTAACTTCAAAGGGACTTCCTATTTCTCCAGGTTGGTGTGCCTGCCTACTCAGCTCCCACACCGTGGCTTTCTGCTTGTGGGTTTTGCCTGGGAGAGTCTCCCACTTTGCTCTCTCCTACCACCAGCCTACTCTGGCATTTGATCTCTTCCCTCGCCCCAGGCAAAGCCACGAGGGTTACCGTGCGCTGCGTGATTTGTAGCATTTCTTCTCCCACCATCCTGCCACCCGCCACGTTTGCTCTCTCTTTCATCTCTTGCTACATCCTAAATGGGATTCGGTGCTGAGGTTCTTGTTCTCCTCACAGCTGTGTACAGACAGGTCCAAAGCACCTTGGTTTAAGGGCTGAACACACTCCCTGCTGTTTTCTTTCCCTCTTCACAGCTCCTCCTAAGACTCCTGTCTCCTGAGACCCACTCTTCTGCACTGAATATCTCTGCAGTATAGATCCAGAGCTCAGACAAGCAGGTAACCACCAAGGAAGTCTTAGAGGCAATATCAGCTGGCAAATTAATAATTAGGTGCTTTCCCAACCATGCAACCACTGATTGGGAAGGTGTTTGGTGCTGATTGCAGCGTGCCTCCCACACCACGTATTGCATGTCTAAGAACTGAAACACATGTGTTGAATCAGCATCGAAACATTAAGACTCTACAATGGTGGATATCCAAAACGATTTGCAAAGCTAAGAAGTTCTCTTTATCAGAAAGAGTTTCAGATTATTCCTACTGTGGGAAACTCTTTGGGTGGGAATACTAATCATACTCGCCTCTGGTTGTGCGGTATAGCCGATGCTAGCTCGGTAAATGATGTAAGACCAAACCCGCCTGAGATGGTTCTGCCAAAACAAAATAGCGAATGCATTGCCAGTTCAGCTATGTCACTTGAGGGTGACTTTTTTTTCAGACTTCTCAATGATACAGCTGGAAAATACAAAAAGACCAGGCCGATGCAGCCTGGTTTGTAAGCTTATGCAGAAGTACCTACCCAAGAGCAGATGGATCAGCCATGGAGTAAAGCAAACATGGTCTTCCTTAGCCATGTGTCTGGATTATATATTTAGCGCCGTCATCTATTTACTCTTAAGCAGGAGGAAGTTTATCTGTAGCCTTGCTACCCTCAAGAATGGATGAGGAATAAACCCAGCATTTTTACTATTGGAAAGAATCTTGCGTTTTTAAGAGGTAACTTGCCTCCCTCCCTTCACGGGTAATGCAAATACGTTACAGAAAATAGTAGCAATTTCCTAAATAAGACCAAGTCAATTCTTTCTGTTGTGCACAAACAAAAAGATTCATGCCTTTTAGTAGATAGCCCACTATGTAATCTGCCAGGCTGAATTACCCAGAGATACTTTGTTTTGAAAGGAGTGCAGAAATCCTGCAGTTTTAATTGCCAATAAATCAGCATGACCTCCACTCCCTGACACTTTTTTTTTTACAATGATCTTTTCAAGCAGAAAATGAAGAGACTGATTTTTACAGTGTGTGCATACTGCCTTTGGAGAGATAAGAGCAATGACACACAGGCAGGTTCCTCCATTAAAAGCTATCCTAGATAATGAAGGACTCAATCAATGGTGTGTTCTGTTTGCTTTCTGCTTATTTTCACCTTGTGTTATGGTGCTCTCTTTTTGTTATGATTAGGAGACTACTTGCTTGTTTAACAATTGCCTTTTAACTTGTTGTGTCTCTGCGTTCCGCAGCACTTAAAATGATTTTACTTGTAGTTTATTTTCATACCGATGCTCAGAATTTCAAGGTAAATGGCAATAGTTCAAGTTCTGATCTGAGGTTAAATAGCTGACTTAGGACTTGGCAGTTGAAAGAGCGCTTGAGCATGTTTTAAAGAAACTGTTTTGATTTCAATGTAAAAACGGTGCTTCTCAATAACAAAGGTTTTGTGGCTTTGCACTGTTATTCCAAAGCAAAGGTATGATTTAAAGCCTAAGGAAAAACCTGAAAGCTACCCCCTCATCTTACTGCACATTATAAGCTTTACTTCTCATATCAGCTTTTACTTAGCCTACCTTTAATCCAGATATCTTCAAGCATTTATGAGTGTTCAGCTTCAAAACACTGGCTGAGGTGGCTGGTTATTATAATCTCCTCTAATAGATAGGTGGGATGATCCAGGGAGGGGCTGGGAGGGGAACAGCATCTCATCACTGCAGAGGTGGGCTGGGGTTCACCGTCTCAGAAATGATCCCCAGAGAGATTCGCTTCCGTCCTGCCATCATTGCTTTGGCTGAATTAGGAACAGCACAGAAGAGCTCCGGCTCTGCCGTTGGATGCCCTGGGACGCACCTTACAGGGGCCGGTGAGCCTGAGGCGATGCCACCCTGCTGGGCAGCCCGACAGCGAGAGGCACGCACGAGCTTCCCGAGGCTGTTGCTGGCAGGACAGCTTAACGGGATGCTCAGGAACATCCCCTTTTGCACAGGAGGTTTACAAATCCAAGCGCACCTAGGACAAGGATGGCACTGCTCAGCCCACCAGCTCCTCTAGCCTACCTGTGTGCTGCAAAGGCAAGCGAACAGACACTGCCCACCCCTGGGGGAAGAAAGGACCACAACACGCAGCTTACCTCTCGCAGCTTTTGGCACTGGATGAGTTGGTTTTTGGACCAGAGGCAACAGGAATGGCAGTGACAAGGGCTCTGATGGCAGCGAGGGCATAGCTCAGGCGTGCGTGCATAGCTCGCTGGCTCTCCTGCCTCTCCACCATTGCCCCTAACCCGTAATCCAAGGGATTCCGGACAGGACAGAAAATATTGTACATGGAACTGGCGCTTCATTCTTACTGAGTTCAAAGTGTTTGCAAAAATATATAAAGGAGAAAGAAAAGAAATCAAGGCAAGAAGTGGGTCTATGGAGAGGACAGGCAGAAGTCCTGATTTCTTATAGCTAGTTCTTATATATATTATACACGAGGCTCTTTGTGCAACGCTTGCATTTCAAGAGATTGCCATAGAGTTCTGCCATCACCGGTATCGAAGCGTTGACTCAGGCAGTTCAAGCTATCAGTTCCAGAGACTTCAGGATATGATAAGAGCCTGTCGGGAGAGCAGTGCCGAGCTCCCGATCCTCACTGTGTAGGGCCCATGTGGTTTGAGACTCCAGGTGCATTGATAACCATGGGTCTGCAGCCTGGTCCTGCAGGGTTCTGTGTCTGAGTCACTCTCCAACCCTGCATGAAGTTGCTCGGTAAGAGAAACCCAAGATAGGTGTTTTTTGTACGAGGCAAATAGCAACGGCTGCTTTTGTACCTGCGAACCGATTCGCAATGAACTTTTCAAGGAAGCTAAGAAATGTCGCTCTCACATGGATGATATCCCAGCACCAAGCTGGAAAACTCCCAGCCTGTTCCAGTCAAGGATTTCAGGCAGGCTCCCTGGCTGGAAATATTAGAAAGATAATGGTCAAAGACCTTGTGGCTGGTTTCTGTGCTGCCTCTGACCGCCAAGACCACGTTTTTGCTGAACTTTCTGTTTGAGCTAATGAACACTGAAATCCTTATCACCATGCATCTGGGGGCTGGCGTGGCTCCTGCCAGTTGTTTCAGAGTGGCTGATGTGTAGAAATGAAACGAAGGCATACCAAGCAGATAAAAGTATCAACCTGTCACCTTGCTATCGCTCAGTACAAAAGGCATGGGAGAGAAGGGTGATTGAAATGGTCTTTATTCTGCAGAGAAATAATACTCTTTCACCCTGTCATTGCCTGGGCAGGATGAGCTGGTCTGAAGGATCAACTGTGTTGAAACTCCCAGCTATGGCATAGAATGTTTCTCTGCAGTGCATTGACACTGAGTATAACCTCCTGGGTCAGAGCAGGAGATGGATGAGGCCTTGGAAAATACGCTGGACTCAGATGTCCTGTTGATTACGGTGTTATTTGGAGAGAAGAAAGCCTTTTCAACACCAGCTGGTGCATTTCTCTTTGGCATTCAGGAAGGTGCCTTCCAGCTGATTAAGACCGGCATAATGATCACGCAGCATTTTGTTTCGTTGATATATTCATGTAGTCATTGCGGCCAGCAAACCGTATGCCACTAATGGTCCTGGTTGAGTACAGGAAACCTTTTCTCTCGACGCCAGTCTTTTTAGGCACATTCACAATACCTATCGCTCATGGATTGTCAAGGTTTTAATCCACTTCACTATCAAAGCACCAACAGCTGGCTTGCCAACAGTAAACCTGTTGATCATGGATCTGCTGGGTATCTGAGGTAGTCGAGCTAATAATGACGTCCTTTGGGACTGGTGGTGTAGCCCTCTACACAGGCGAATATACCCTGCTGGGGAACACCCCTTGTGATGCTTGAGTGGCATCTCCAGCTCTTCAGCTGGGTAGTTGTGGCACCTGATGCAGCTCGGGCAGGGCTGGCGGGTCCCAGTGCAGCACAGCAGTGTGCAGCGTAGCACCTCTTAGACACATATCACCATGGCATCCAAGTGTGAGCGGCAGATGGAAGCTCCCCAGGGATGTTTCCAAATGTGAATGGGAATTTACAAACTGTAAAAAAGCAGCTAAAATAGTGGATGGGCTGAACGTGGAAAGGACACAAAGCAATTCTGTGCCGGGCCACGTGTGTCTGTGCACGTATGTCTAGAAAATGTCCTGATCCCCATCTAAGGCTGGTTCTAGTCAGAGACCAAAGAACAGGAGCAAAATAAAGTTACCGAACTTCACTCTGCACCTTTATTTCAACTGGAAACCCTGATAAAAGAAAGAGGCTTCAAAGTTCGACCACAGCAAAGTGACACTTGGAAAGAGAGGTTCTTTGGACCCCTGAATGTCAAAGCCAGGGTTGGCTTTGGCTCCAGCTGTGCCGTGCATGCTGCTGTTGTGCATCTCACTCCTCATCCCCCCTCCTGATGGTCCATCCTCCTCCATCTGCCCCTGCTGCTTCTGCATCTCCGATCTTTCATCCTCATCCATCTTCCCTCCTGCAGCTGCTTCTTCAGTCTTATTCCCCGTGCAGCCACACAGGGACAATTTCAGCCCATCTCACATAGTCCTCCTCCCTCTCCTTCCCCAGGTTATTATTGTTGGCTGCCTTTTGGGGCAGACAAAATGTTGGTGAGCAGTCAAAGACAGCCCTGAAACCCCTTGTTTTGTTTACTGAGCCCAGCCTGTGTTGAACATGCAATGGAGAGAATCAGCAGAAAAAGTTGTTAAGAGTTTCAGTTGTGAGCCTGGCGTTGCCCTAAGCTTCGGCTGGAGCTGTTCAGTGCAGGGATGAGACCACAGAGTTCATTAAAACATCAGGAATTAGCAATGTATATTCCTCGCATTCTGTTACTGACTTGTCATTTGTACTTTTGAAAAATGAAGTGTTTTGTCCTTGTATGAATCTGGCAGGGTGGGGAGGAGTGAATTAGAGCTCATTACTGCAAATACATCTGGTAACTGGGATATGGCCGGTGAGGGGCCTCCAAGCCCACATCCATTGTGAGAGAGGGGACAGGGTAGGAGGAGACGTGGACTCTCCTCCAGTGCATAGGCTGTAGGCAAAGCCAGTTTTTAAGAGGCTGGTTCGCACAGAGTTGGTGCTGAGGAGGAAGACCCCGCACCATGTCTCGCTGAGCTTGCTGTGCAGATCTGCCCCTTGCCAGAAGGCATTTCCTCCCGTCTGATCGTCAGTGTCTTCAGAAAAAATAGTTTCACGACAAATGTTGTATCTACAACCTTGGGAAAAAGCTGGGGGTTATGACCAGGATTTCATTTGCTTTATCTAGCGTAAGGCTAGAGTTCAGCCAGTGAAGCTGCCTGCCAGCTTGTGCAGAGCTGGTGGTGGGTCCTCCACGCCTGGGTCTGCCGGAGGGGTGTTTCTGCACTCTGGCTTTCACGGGCTCCAATAGCCTTGATGTCCTGATCTTTCTTTCACCCGTAAAAACCCAAATAATTCAGAATTGTCTAAAACATAAAGCTATGCAGGAAAGGAAGATTTTCTCTACCTCCCACTAGACCCAAGGTGTGAGATGATCCAAGGTGGAATTAACATTCCTTCAATCTCACTGCTGCCAAGTAGCAGACTTCCCTGAAATGACTGTAATCAAAACACTTGTCACCGAACATTACACTTAGCAAGCTATTTCCACATTTGCATGTAGCATTGGTTATCACTCAGTAGCAGTTTACAACTCCTTAATCACTGTGAGAAGTTTTCTCTATATGCCACCCAAAATATCAAAGCTGATGTCCCTGAGCTGGACTGTCCTACATATTCAGGGCTATCCTCACATAAGGCTTTCAGAAACACTACGAGTGACTGACTGCATTCCACCTCTAAACTTTTTTCGTTTTTTTGAAGTTTAGATTATTGTACGTGTGTATATATATATTTATTTATATACATGTACACACATGTATTTTATATGTGAATATATGTGCATATATTTGTACATATATACAATTTAACTGTAGGATTATGTCTAAATATTGAATATAAATCTACTTTGTTATAGGTGTGCATGGAGCCCAGCAAAAGAGGGGGCTGCATTCAGGTTAGAGCATCTGGAGGTACAACAAGGTAAAGAAGAGTAGTAAGAAATGGCTGTGCTCAATCCCAGTAATCCTCATTTGAGTAAATGTTCCAGGATTTCGCTGGGCATCTGCTTGGTTTAGGATGACGGAATTTGCCCCAGAGTAATTTCTTTCCTTTCTGGAGCCTGTGAGAATGTCTGCAGTTGGGTGCACAAAGTCAAAAGCGCCTTCTGTATACCTGCTCCCCATGTGTGACAGGGACTGCCTCTGCCAGCGCGACCGGGGGGCTTCTCTGCCCCTTTCAAGGAGGCAGAAGGGACCAGAGGGAAGTTCAAACTCCAGCACCTTTTCTCCCCATCAGCCTGAGCCTCAGCTCCCAGCATGGTTACTGGAGAACCTTTTAGAGGTCTTTTTCCCCTGTCACAGGAGCAGTTACTACAAAACCCATCATAACTCATCTGCAGAGAAGTGACCACCATCCCGCTCCCGCTCCGCAGAGCACCTGCACTAGCACCAGCAATCCTGATGGCAAACCTGCGGGCTCCGACTGTTCCGTGTGTTGCTTCCCATGTCCTTTCTCCTTCAGTCTTTTCAAAGTCATTCCAGATTTACAGCAGCGTAACTTAGATCAAGATCAGGCTCTGAGGCATGCACCTATTCACTTCCATAGATCACTACACTTTATCACCAGGACTCTTTTAGATTCATATTATTTGGAGAGTTAGCTAGAAATCAGTAGTTTGGTACTGCAGGCCACTGGAGGGGCTGTGCCCTGGGCAAGGAGAGGAGGACTTTCTCTGATGGTGCTTGTTGAGTTTCCCAAAAGATAAATGCTTCTGACAGGCACATCTGTGCAACAGCTGGCAGGGATCGCTGCCTGGACCTGATTCCAGCTGTCCAGGGGACTCATACTTTCTGGCATCTGCATGGGGATAGCCTCTGCCATAGCTGAGGATCCATCTTTCTCTATTTAATACATACATAAAGGATGTTGCATTAATAAAACTGTGTTGTTGGCCTTCCTCCAGGAAAGCCCGAGGCCTCCAGCCATCTCAGCTGCCTTGGCCAAAACCTGGGGGTGGAGGAAAACTTCCAGCCCACACGGAGAGCACACGCTCCTCCCGAGAGAGTCAGTGGGGAGACGGGAACCTGATGAGAAACAAAATAAAATGCAAATCATCGTTAATGTCTCACGTTACATTGATATACTTGACATCAGTTCTGGCTCTGACCACCTCGGTGCACAAGAGAGAGAAACCTCAGACAAACTCAGCTGACTGGCAGAAATGCAAGTTTTAATTGATTAATTATCATGATGAACAAAACCTGCATTTAATTCTCTCTGAACTGATGTCTTCCTCAGATCAGATTTGATCTGGAAGCGCAGAACAGGATCATCAAGCAGACCAAACGAAGGTTGTTCCGCCGGCACCGCTGAGGCGGGGTGACACCATGCTGTTGTTCTCCCTCTCTTTACCACAACTTGGGCTTGGGCGTTCCAATGGATCGGGATGAAGCATAGAAACTGCTACCCCTTACTTAAGGGTTCATTTGATTATTCTAGGAACCCATGAAAGGTAAGTTAGACAAACCAAGTTTATTTTGTGTAACTTCTAGCATAAAGAAACATTGCACATGAATAAAATGATAATGAAATGTAGGGTTAGGCGTTTCTGTAGATCTTTATTGTTAAGATCTATAAGTACCCCCACCACCAATAAGTAATTTTGCTCTGTTAACTTTGAAAGATCACTAAATAATTAAGATGACAAATTTACTTAGTGTTTAAGCAAAAAGTCAGTCAGATAAAGTTAAAAATTATTTTTGTTATTATTCACTTTTCCTATGCCCAAAGGTTTGAGCCACCAGTAAGGCAATCCATCCAAATCAGTCACCAGCAAACCACTTCATGTTGCCCAGGATCCACACGAGAAGGCGGAAGCACTGTTGGCCCAAACGCTGCTGTTTTGAAGACTCAATCATTACGCGCGGAAACGCATTAACTTGTCCTCTGCAGAGGCAGGACTTCAGCCAGGGGTAAGCTCTGCCTGTGAACCACCATTCAGAGGCTACGTCTTGCTCCTGAAAGCCACCGATGAGGTGCCAAGGTGGCCACACTCACTCCAACCAAGGATCGTTCTGTACCCAGGGCAGAGCAGGAGCAGCACAAGTGTGCATGGCCCTTCTGCCCCCTAATGTTCTCCCAGCCTCTGCTTAGGTTCAGCTCAGGGGCTTCCTGAGCCTGGTGCACTTTGTCTTGCGGTAATCAAAGGGTCTCTCCTCCAAGCACTTTCCCATCTTCCCTTTGAACCCATAAAAACATCTTACATCCAAACACCATCCTTTAAGAAAGACTTCCTAGGGTCCATCACTTTAACAGAGCACCACCTCCTTTTGTCCTGAACTTGGTTACTTTTCTACCTGTGTGTAATTCCGTAGCATTTGAGTAAAGGTCACCCTGTCCATTGTACGAAATTCCAGCATCATTTTTTTTAAAGATCATATCTATGTGACAAACGCTAGCCAGTTCCCCAGTTACACTGAAAACAAAGTACTCTGAATGATCTGAACCAAACTTTAGCTTTTTAACAAAGGGAAGCGAGGATGAATTGCCCAAGAGAAGGCGGCAGGTGGCCATGCCAGGAAGCAGCTTGGTGATGGGAGATGTGACCCCCCACTGTGGGTCCACGAGTAGATGGGGACATTCAACCAGCAAGTGAGGAGCAGCCAGGGACAGGAATGGGGCACACGGGGCCCCCGGGAACAAGGCAACGGGTGCACTCAGGGCCCTGGCAGCCAACAGCAAAGACCAGACACGCTGCTTAGGGGGTTTTGGCTCGTTTTCCAGTTCCAGGAGGAAGGAGGTTGTGGCAGGAAAGTAGGAATTAATCTTCTGGCTCGATCTCAAAGTCCAGTCTGTTCAGCAGTTCTGATGCAGACTAGTATTGGATGCTTCCCAGGGTGTAGAAAAATCTGCATTTCTCATCCCAACACCAGGAGTTAAACACTGGCTTCCAGGAGGCCATTCAAGAGCTTTTTCAACTTTATTCTCATTTGGTTTAGCAATAACAATAGTAACGCTGGATATTCTTGATCGCGCCTGCTCCCTTTTGAAAACCAGAGGCAATAGGAGAGCGGAACTGGAAATGATTCATGTGGCTAAAATCTGCAGAACAGAGGTAAACTGTTGGCTGAGCCAACACAGGCTTGTACAGATAACTTCAGAGTTTTTTGGGTAGGAAAACCTCTTCATCTGAGAAAGAGAAAGACCCTCCAAAAGGCATTGCCAACCCCTTTTTAACTTCCTGATCACATAGCTGTGTTTACACCACCCATGTTATTTATTGGCCGTGTGCTTGACAAGCGGTTACCATGAGGAATACTAATTCAAGGTGGCAGAAAATTTCAGGAAGAGAAGCATTACATTTTTCAATTAATACTATTTGCAGCCTTACCTGGACACAGTGGGTTGCTTCTATGGAGATCTGTACAGTAAACAATTTACTTTGCCTACACATCTGTTTAATTGTTTCAAAAACGCAAAAGAAATACTTCTGTTTCGTTTTCTACTAAATCCAAACAGTATTTTCGTAAGCTAATCAATAGCATCGCCCCTTTGTACACTTGTTTACTTTCTGATTTCTGTGTCAGCTTTATATGAGGTGGAAGGGGAATAATATCGCTTGCTCTGACCCCGCAGGCAGTTTCCAAAGAAATGTATAGATACCGCTCGGTGAGAATAAAGCCAATTAGCTATTAAGCTGGCCTCTACTGTTCTGCCAGGAACATTTTTATTACCATACCAAATATTTCTGATTCTCAAGTCAGTTGTAGCTGTATTCATTGATTTTCACAGCTTCCCAAAAGCGAGTGCCACAGCAGTCAGGGCTGAAAGCTGCTGGGAGCCAGTGGCTGCTTAAGGATGGCTCCAATTTGGGGAAGCAGGAGATAAATTTGCTGGTCAAATGGCCAGTGTTACAGAGATTTCGGAAGCTTGGATCAAAGCCCTGTCCACCCTGCATCACCCCCTCAAACTGGGATCATCACAGAATAGATTGATAAGGACACAGAAAAATTGATCCACAGTACGCCATAAAAACCTGTTGGCACGTGCGAGGACACGTGTGATGTGGTATTTCACAAAATTGCAGCTATGCACGACAGCAGACTCCTCTGCCTTATGTAATCATTGTATTGGCATTTGCTGCAACCTACTTGCAAGAGTGTATTTTGAATTTTCAAAGCATGGCTAAGTTAGCAGGCATTGTATGAGTCAACACTGAGCTGCCAAATTGCACGTGAGTGATGTTCTATCATACATGAATATTGGCACTACGCAACAACGTGAAAAAAATTTTCAAGGTTTAAATTAAATGCATTTTAATTAAAATTAATTATGGCAATGATCTCAAACTGGATGCAATTGCAGCTGATGTCTTTGTTTAAACAATTAGATGAAAGTTCAGAGAACAGCCCTGAGTTTTTAACCATTGGAGTTGCGCCTTTGACTGTTTTTACAATCAGATTTTCAGGTTCTCATGAAGTCCCTAATGTTATGTTGTTGCTGATTGTACAGAAATACTTATTTGTCTGTTTTTTTATTTATTTATTACTCCCTATAATAAAAAAGCAAAGCATCTGCTAAGAAGCGGGCAGATGAGCTGTAAGCATTTACACCTACCCAGGCTCTTGCTGGCCAGTTCCACGCCAGGTCTGTGCACACTAGCGTTGTAGCGCCTGGCTTTGGGACACATCACCTCCCAGCGTCACAAGCGCGCACCCCTGCCGTACGCAAGGGGACTGGGTCAGCGCCTCGCACTCTGCCACACCGAGCCACCCAGATGCCCAGGAAGAAACCCCGCAGCCAGCAAGGTGGCTGATGAGCATCGTTCCTCCTTGGCACTCAAGCTACCATCGGCTGGGCAGCTGAGCCCCCAGCCCTTCCCTGGGGCTAAGCACCTCCACTGTCCCTTTCTGAAAACACAGAAACTGTGTTTCTGGGAGCGAACAACAGCGCTCCGGCTGGGTACGGGTGAGCCAGCCTGCAGGTCTCAATTTCTGACTGGGCAAGAAAGGGAAATTTTTTCTGCTGATGTAACTAGTTCAGCTCCGCTGAGCTCATCAGGACTTGTGTTTGCACCAGCCACACATCTGTCTCCCAGCTTCCTTTGCTTACTCCTTCCACGGATGATAGAATTAAACAAAGAGTCCAGAATGTCACTCCAAGAGACTGTTTTGATGCGAGGATGGGCAGGGCAGAATCACTTGCATGTGACAAATCAGGCATAATGTCAACACCCTTGACGCGTACCAGGCCTGCTCCCAGCCCCCAGCGTGGTGGTGGATGACAGCATCGCTGTGCCAGCGCAGCCCCACCGACAGCAGCACTGCTGTAAGTGCGGTGGTGAAAGGACGGGCTGGTAAGCAAAGGAAAACAAGGTTGACCTTGCTGTGAGTTAGCTGGGCCCCCCATCCTCAGGGAATATCGCGCACGCAAATCCAGGGTGCTGAATTGGATGGCAAATGAAAACTTTGTGGCTGGACTCAGCAGAAACACAATTTAGTCATCGGTATAAATTAGCTTCATTTTGTTTATCCAGAAAACACCAGGCTGATGCAAGTCCCATGGTTTTGCCATGTGGATCTGCTTTCTGGTTACCATGGGGGGCACATCCTCCGTCACATTTCTTCTGAATTTTCCTGCTCTTTTCCTGTGTCTGGTACAACATCGTGCCAGCTGCCAGTGTTTAATGAGTTACAAGAAACCGAAAAGGGTAAGCTTTTCCCATGAGAATTAAACCAAAACAAAGCAGAGGATCATTTAGGAACTTTATGAAGTACAAGGGAGGCCAGCAGGACTCCTGAAACACCTCTGTAGCAGTGTTTCATTAAGTTTTATAACGAAAACAAGGCTTAATGTTTAATCGCATTTAAAGTAATGCTGCAGACTTCAGGCAGCCAAATTTTCCTGCCAGTTATGGGACCGTACAGCAGCTCCACCTAGCCATCTTCAGGCTGCGCAGGTGAAGGCTTCCAGCCATGCCCAAAGGCACACTTTGAAGCCACCTTCAGTGGAGCACGTGCACTGGACACCAGGGCTTGGTGGGAGCCTGCTTGGAGCAGCATCCCCCTGTTTTGAAGTTTCTTGGGATGACTAACGCAGCGAAGAGTTCAATGGGAACCTCAGCCTAATTAAAGGCTGAGAGCAAATCCTTGTCTTTGATCTGGAGCAGGTCCCAGGCAGATGTGAGCATGCAGCTGCCGTGAAACATGGGGGCTAGATGAGCACAGAGGCAGAAGGGCAGCGGGACCGCCTGCCTTGGTGGCAGACCGTGCCAGATTAAAGTGTGGGTGACACTGCAGACCGAGAGCTTGTCTTTCTCATTACTAGGCAGAACTTCAGGCTGAAAGGCTAAAACCTGCCCCAGCGATCACATTGAGAACAGATACCCCACGGTGTAACATGCCACTCAGTGCTCTCACCACGAGCACTTTGCTGTTTGCCCCAGAGCCTCTGCCCACTCCAAGCCACCCCCCGCTCAGGGTGACGGAGCAGATGCAGTGCCCGGCTCCTGCAATGAGCTACAAGTACAGGAAAATGCTCTCCCACTGGCGGAGCAGTGCTGGCAAAACAGCCTCTGACACATGCACAGCTCACCACAGCGGCAGAGTCTTTTTACTCTTTTAATTACATTGATTGGGGGATTTTAGCTCTCTAGGAAGAAGATTAGTCTTATCATTATAGGGCCTCTCTCTCTTGTGGTCTTCGTTGACAAAATCCCACCAACAAAAAATTCTATGCAGTAGCCTTTAGTCACTCCTGGGTCCCTGTCTTAAGATGTGGATGCAAATGTACTGTTTGTATTAACTGAAGGAAGTTGATCTTTCTGCTCCCGGCAGTATTAAACAGCTCCTCACACATCCTCTTACTCATATTAACTTCTCCCCAGCTTTAAATATGTTTTCCCAGTTGCTAATCCAAACCTTACTCTCATTTATGATAATACAGATGTAAAATCTGTATCAATCAACAGAAGCCAATTCAGATATTAATCTTGAAAGCAGGATTTAAGCCATGACCACAGAAGCAAGTGCACTTGTTTATCACCACTGTGGTTACTCGTAACATTGCGGTAGCTTGAAAAATACAGGATTCTTTTAAGTAAATTCTTTTGGCATTTGCAAAGATGTGTGTTAATGTAGATAGCACGTTTTCAACAAATACAACCATGCATTCTCAGTAATGACTGTAATAGTGAAACTGTTTTTCATGTTTTTACTGACGTGATAATTGGTTTGAACATTGCAAAGTATGGGACATGAGAAATTGCTGTTGTTATATTCTAAAAAAGCTCTTCCTTCTGTTTCCATAACACAAGGGAAAGTCATAATTAATGTAATTTGCAAAGATGTTATTACATTAGTTGTGCCTCACAAATCAAACAAGGCAAACAACTGGTTGAAAGTGTTCTTGATATCCATCACACATTTTGTGCAATGAAAGCAATACTTCTGTAGCTGCCAGTTAAAAAAGCCTTAATCACCTCCCGTAGCGGCACTTGGTAATAAAGCTGGAGGAAGGAGTTGGATTGGATTCCCTGTGAGAAAGGCGAGCAAGGAGAATGATGACAAAATTGATTTTTTTAAAAAAAATTAACAGCCACTTGGAGGGGATAGATTTGGAATAAGGATATCCCAACATCTAATTTGACATGGGGTTTTATAACGATCTTGACGGCAAGGTGAAAATGTTAAACAAAGGAGCCAACTTCGCCCATGCTGTGCCTCCGGAGGTGCAACGCCCGATGCCTTTATTTTCCAAGAGTCACATCTTGCAGACTTTGAGCTAGATGGATCTGTCCTTGCATTTTGAGCAGATTCAGCCCGCACAGACAAGGCAGAGCTGCCAACTTCCACCCGGTCAGCTTGGCTGTCTCGCAACCAGCTCACCCAGGTTCAGCACACACTTCCAGGTGCTATCCTCATTCCTGTTTTGGTTTTGAGGATTTTTCCTTCCAGTAGTAATTTGCTCCCCTTAATACTAAAGTCAGAGCTCACACGTTTCTCCAGCAGTCAGTGGCTGCAGACTGGAGTGCAGATCCTAGCCGGTGAGGGGTGGCAAGCCTTCAGCACAGACAGTACTGCCAGGCTGGCTTGCTGCTGGTTTCTTACATTTTTTTTCCTGAAACCTTCAAATGACAAGGCTAGGACTAACCAAAACCCACGTCTCTTGTAGTGGTGGGATGGAAGAGTGAGTCACTTCAACTTGACAACGGTGGGGAGGAAGGCCGGAGCACAAGCTGCATCCTCATCCTGCACCCAGGTGAGTCGTCAGAGTTTCCCCAAGCCATGTGCAAACAACGCTGTCCCTGCAACTGGCATTTCCCATGGCTGTGGGGAAGGAGCCGATATGGGAACCCCACCTGGCCAGCAGCTCTTGGCTGCTACCAGCACTGATGAAACACACAGTAGCCGAGGGGAGGAAAGTGGTTTAACATTTAGTAATCAGGGAGGCACCAAATGTACCAGACAGAAAGAAAGAAAATACCTTATTTGTGAAAAAATTCTGGGTAGGGGCTGCTTCAGGGGTCTTTTTTTCACCACCCCTTTCCTACAGAGGTAAGGCGCAGACACGGGACTGGGATGAAGACAGACAATTCCTGCACTTTACCCACCTGCACAACAGCAAAACTACTGATGTGTTTTCTCCTCTAGATGAGACCAAGTTTCTAAGAAGAGATTACATCTTTTATTAAAGCAACCACCCATGTGGGAAGAAAATTATCCATCGCTTTCGGTACACAAGCCCTTCTTCTAGTTACGAGGAGGACTTTACAGTAAGATACTTGAAGCACACCCATGAACGCAAACCAGCTGCGCTTGGCAACAGGGCAGTCATGCCCAGCCCCAGGTGTCTGCATGAGGGACTTGCCTGCCTGCCCCTTGCCGTCGCTCCAGCTCACAAACCTCACAAACCCAGTACTCAAGCGCCCGGTTTTTAATAACACACCACTCCCAGAGGCAACCTGAGTGCACATTATCAGCTACTGCTGCAGCGGTAACGGGATCTCCAAGGCTTTAGGGATTCAGGAAAGCTTTGTGGCAGTTTCTCAATTAACTGCCCTAAAAGAAGAAACAGAATGTGCTAATTATATACTCAAACTTGAATGCCAGACCTAGGAATTTTCCATGCAGGTACCTTGGTTGCATCCTCAAAAGACAGCAACTGGCCCACTTCATGAGCGCAAGCAGTACGTGTTGGGAAAGGAGGCCAGAGGCATCATCAGTGCTCTGTTTTAGACACGCAGAGAAATATTATTATCAATATGTCTCTCAAATATCCAAAAATGCACTGTGCCTTGTTACTGAGACACTAAACCCAAACTTTAAATGGTTCTGATGTTCTGCTTGTTCAAATATTTCAGAAATGGGGGGCCGCATGTCCTTGATACTGCACATAAACTATTCGCAACAATCTGACTAAAGCCACATTGCTGACAGAAACTCTTTAGCTGTTTCTTTGAACTTGTAAAGCTGCAGGAATGTTTTATGAGTGCAAGAGGAGCATGGCTGGAGAGGCAGGGCAGAGGATGCAGCCTCTGTGATATTTCCTTGGTCACCATTTATCTGTGTGATGCTGGATGCTGATATATTGGTCAAAGATAACCTCAGCCGAGTGATTTTCATGGAAAATGTTTTGAATGTTTGAATATTTTACCTGCTTCTGTGGCACTTACTTCAAACAGGGCAATTTATGCATTGAGTCAACCCTATGCTTTTAGTCTAACATCCAGCACCAACAGAGTTTCATAGCAGAAGGGCTGGTGGCACATACTCAAAGCCTGAAAACGGGCAAGGAGGGAACGTCCTGTCCAAAAGAAGCTTTCTTCTAAATCCGGACTAATGGCAATTGCCTCACGTCTAATTTACAGCTCATCTGATGTAATGGGGGATATTCTCATTGTTCCCGTAAGCAATCTAACATCTGCTCAGCTCCTGCGAGCACCAAGTCTTGTTGCGGCGAGTGCTGCGGCCCTTGGTGCAGAAACACCTCCTTCACTGCCTTACATCCACAGCTTTCAGTGCTTCGTGGGATCCCAGTTAGGGAGGTGGGTAAATGAATGAAGACAGAGAGCGCTTTCGGTCCAGGTATTTTTCCGGGCAGGGTGTGCACCTGTACGCAGTTATCATGGGCTGCAGTCTACCGAAAAGCCCATGTGGCTCTCGGCATCTCCCATCGGTACAGGGCCACGGCAGGAGCAGGCACTGCAGAGTTGCACTAAGGGACACAAAGGAGCAAAGGAACTTGACCTGCCTCTTACATCTGCGATGCAAATGTTCTTTGCTTGACGTGTAATGGAAAGGGGAGCCTGTTTCTCTTGCTGCTGCTGTGAGCGGTGTGAGCAAACGCCGTTAGAGCACAGAGCAAAATATCTGGAAGGCAGTAGGGGCTATAGATAATCACCTCTTGCATGTGAAAGCAAACTGCCAGTCCACACTGCCTGCAAGGACGGGGCTGCTGAGGCATCTAGGAAAGCATTATCTACTCCACAGCAATAATCAGCATTTTGTTTCACTTTATTTTTAGCTTGGGTCCTCCTCTTCCTCCCCACATACGAGCCCTTCAGCTCAAGGCAAAGGTCCAAGAACAATAGCGTTTTGAGCCAAGGACTAAGCTCACAATCGAAAATCCAGAGCCTAGATATGACAGGCTGCTCTATTTACTAACATAGAGCACATCAAACCAAACCAAACCAAAATAACCTACTTCAATATTTTTGCTTCATACAGCAAGGAAAGCAAGTCTCCCTTGCACTCAGCTCTGATCTGCTGCCACCAGGAATACCCTGAGAAGTCAGATGAAATTTATATAAAACACTGAAACCCTTGTGTTTATGTTCTCGCTATAAATTTGAACCTCAAATGGGAATGTGATTTGAATTTAAACACTTAAAGCTGTGGCCTTAACAGTAGGCACTTTTGTATATTCATGCTCCTGCCACTGTCCTCAGTCTCCCATGGTCTTGAATGACGTGTTGTTTTTAGACAATTTGCTTCTTGTCTGCAGAAGAGCAGTTTGGCCCTATCCCTTCCATTGTCTTTTATGTCCAGCGAGGAAAAGGGGGAGGAGAGAAAAAAAAGAGAGAGACAGATTTCAATCAAAAGCACTACACTGATAAGGGATTAATAACAGCCTGCCTTGTGATCAGCTGAAACCTAACAATCAGCCTGAACACCTTATATTTGATTAGCAAAAATGATCACTTCCAAGCACTGCACGTAGAGCTGACTACCCGCGTCGCCTCCAGCAGCAGCAGCTCCCAGCAGCGCTGGTTGCCGGTGCATTGGCACTCTGGCAGACCCTGCTTCGGCCAACTCATTTTAAGGACAAGAATCTGATGAGCTAATTGAGTAACATAAGAATGGTGTTTAACGGCCACAGTTAATGCCGAAGACACAAACAGCTCTTTCCTAAGCGCATGCAAGAGAACTGCTGATGGAGAACTAAACAGGCAAAAGCGGGCAGCCTGGTGAGCACCGAGGGCTGGTGCTGTATTTCAGCCGTTCCAGCAGGTTTTGAATGCTCGAAGTTTTCAGGGCCAGACATCCCACTGCTGTGAAGGAGCCAAGGGACACCAGACGGAGCAGCGAGCAGCAGATATGGGGCAGGCAGGTGCTGCAGGGGGGTGGTTTGGGGGCAGGCTTGAGGGTGTACAAGGCAGGTGGGAGGCAAAGCCCCTGGTATGCTTTGCTGTTTCTCGGGGTACCCAAACCATCCCTCGCTGGAGAAGCACCACTGTCACACGCAGGGAAGCCGCTGTCGCTATGAGTGTGAGGCTCAGAGACTCTGAAGAGAATAAATTGTCGTGGAAGCTCATGTCATCCATCAGGATGGATCCACCTGTGTCTCTGGGGATGTGTGATTCACTCCATGAATTAACTCCATAGCAATCCCATTCCCACGGCTGCAGATGACTGGTGCTGTACCCAAAACAGCCAGCCATTCTTTATCCTAGTCTTCACAGAGGTGATTCAGCATTCCAGTTACTTACTGTCACCACGTGCTGTTACATTACTTCTCATTCATATTTTTACAACCATGTGTAGATCTGATCTGGGACAGTGCCAGGAAGCCACTGAAGAAAAGAAATACCTTTTGTGTGGCTGAAAGAGGCTTGACACTTCAGGAGCTGTAGGTTAGGTGCAAATGAACACACAAACCAGGTCATGCAACTGGAAAACAAATGCAAGCTCGGAGAGCGCTAGCAGGAGTACAAACATCCCAGATCCAAGGCTGTGCTGCCCCTGGTAATTCACGGGGTCTAGGGATGTTGAGCAGGGTGGCCACTAGCACAGGGCTTGTTTTCTCTCACCTGGCTTAGTCCCCCCAGCAACGTGAGACCTCTGTACTGATGAAAACTTCCCACCGGTTTCAGCCTTCCCTCAAAATCCATCTAAACACTCCTCTTGCCAATTCTGTTGCTGTAAGTTTCCATCGCCTCTCCCAGCCCCTTCCTTTCAGAGCAGAGGAGGTCCCATCCCCTGCCTAAATCAGCCCTGCCACTGCTTATTCTTGTGAGCCGTGACACCGCCAGGACCCGCCTGACTGTGCACAGAAATGCCCGTGGGTAGGTATGGGCGACACAGTGGGTGACACAGCCATTTTCATAGCACTGGGTCATACCCTGGGGCAGGAGTCCTACAGCCAGATTCCCCAACTCATCCTAGAGTGACTCCTCTTTTCTGTTGAAAGATTTTCACCTCCTGCCTCTGGGAAATGAAGTAGAAGAACTAACGCATTTGATTCTTCAATCAGGCTGAATTTGTTAAATACAACGCAATGGATTGAAGAGGTTCCCGAGAATGACTGAACTCCTGACACGTGTGAGTTTGTCAGGCTCTCGTTTGCAGTTGTCTCGCAGTCAGTGAGTAATCCGCACACACAGCTTCTTGCCCAAGTGCCTCCAAAGGACCCCCCCGACTGCTGCGCTTTAACGTTGCATTTTTTGCTGGATAATTTGGCCACATACAATGCCGAAGTGCATGCTGTGTTACAGAAGATGATAGTCTATATTTTGCCCATGTTATTTGTTAAGCTCAGGACGTCACAAAGCAGTGCCGACCATTCTTAAGCGGAGCACGGTCACGTTTTCCACCCCACACCAGGCTCAGGCTGCCCTTAGCGGCAGCTCACCTTTTGAACGAGGAGAAACGGCGATATCCTGATGCCACGGCTCAAGCCCATGAAGAGCCCAACGGGACTTTTTAAAAATGACATCACAGATGTTTTACCAAGCTCCTGTTCACCATCTGCTCCAAGCGACACCACCAGTTTTCCTTTTGAAAGGTCAAACCCGGCGTCAGCGGGAAGATGGATGCTGCTTTCACGTGCTTAGCTACAGCTGCGCCGGGCTTGGTTACGCCGGAATATGCACACAGCGGCCACAACGGGCTGGCTTCTCCTTATGGAAATCAGCCATCTGCCAGAAGGCAGCCCGGCAGAGCCGGCAGCCAGAGCAAGCGCAGCCGAGCCAAGGCAGCCTTGTGAAACAGCGGGAAATAAAGGTACGAGCTCTTGTCCGGCAGGAGGGGGCACAGCTTCGTGCCATGCTCTCAGTGCTAGCCTTGTCTCTTTGAAGGTATTTCGTCTGCCGGGCTCGTACAAATATACCTGTCAGGGTGATCATTCCATATGGGAAAGAAAGACGCAGTCTTCTAAGTATGTGTTAATCACACTTTATGTTACGGGAGGCAGTGAACACTTTGTGCTATATTTAATCAGGTATTGCAAAACAAGACATACTCACACCTTCAGACTGTATTGTAGTATTTGTTCTGACACTAACTCCCCTTCTCACATGAGGTGTTTTAACTGTATCTGTATAAATATACCCATTTCATAGCATGACAGTGTATACTGGCAGCATGTCCTATTATTAAGGCTACATTCCAACCTCATCTATAACCACTCACTTCACTGGTTCCTAAGCATTGACAAAATAGTTCCACTCAGAGAGCAATTTTTTATATTTAACCTCTTCTTAGCAGCAGGATGGTGGCTTTTTTTTTTTTAAGTTCATAGTAGAAGTTTTTAAAAAGCCTTAAAAGCCTTAAAAAAGGCTGAAGAAACATTGCTATAGAGAGAGAGAATAAGTGTGTTCCAAGCAATAGCTTCTGCTCACTGTAGGATATGTAATATGGTTAAGTCGTGATATCATGATTTATTATACTTTTATATAGTTCATATATTTCAAACAAAAGGGACAGAAATATAAAAGCAGCCTGGAGTGAATATTTAGGTATGAACTCCATAAGACTCAGTACAAGGGAGTTTTGGCTAACAGAGCTCCTGGGGATGGGGCACAGAGGGAGTATCAGGCAAGCAGTGCCTGGGGTAACAGCAGCAGGATGCTCCTGCGAGAGCCAGCATCGTCCAGCCCTTGGTGTCCCACTAATTATGACGTGCCCCAGCTGCCCAGCAGCCTCAGCACCGCTGGCGTTACACTCGAGAAGGCAGACTGCCCACAGATGTCACAGCGCCTTTCACTCATAACTGTTATGAAGTTTTCCAAGACCCTTTGCAGTTCAGCTGAGAAGTGAAGGGGGATGCCTCGAGGAAGCTCAGACACCTCGGTGCAGCTATTCATCTGCCACTGCGGACGCATGTCCATCAGAGCACGCAGCTCCTTTCCAAACCAAGCCAGCCAGCAACTCCCAACATGACGCATTTTCTTCTGCTCTTCAAAATCATTTTGCTTGTCAATAAATTCTGAAATAATCTGTATATCTTAAAGCAGAAATATCTGTGGGCTTCAGGGGAAATGGCAGTGAGGACGACTGGAAGAAGCCTGAGGAAATTCTAAAGAGGCCAGTGTGAGGATCCTCACTTACTTCGATGGGAAGAAAATTAAAGCCTTCCAAACTGAGGAAGATAAGACACTTTGCACATACCTATGTCTTTAGTCAGGACCTTGGGTGGAAGCAGCATAGAATGTGGTCTCTGTTATTCTCACAACATTCACTGTCATACAGCGCTCGGTTGTGCTCAGGTTATTTCTCATGGGCTGAGGCTGCTGTGGAGCTTTTCACACAAAAAGAAGACTGCAAGATCTCAAGCCCAAGGACACCTCCCCAAATGTTTCAAGATGTTCCTTGACTTCTGCGTTTGAGGATAATGACTGCCACTGTCATATTTTCTGGGACTCTGATAATTTTTAAGATATTGCAATTGTGTAGCTTTATATTCTCATTTTATTTTTCAGTGTATAAGGAGCAGAGAGATCCAATTCATGTCCATGAGCAGGGGGTTCTGGCATATAACTCCCTTCAAGACCGAGTGGAGAATCAAGGCTACTATAAGCTAAGAGTTAATATAAGTACCATAAGCTAAGGCAGATCTGTCTAAACAAACCTCAAGAAACAAAGCAAGCCCAACAGAAAACAATGCCCAATAATGTAGTCGGTAATGGCTTTGTCTGTACATTTTCCCAGCTCTGGAACAGGCTGGGGATTTACTACCTCACTTTGGGAGATGGACTACACAGCTCAAATGAAGCAGTAATGGAGCATTAACAGAATTAGTGCACTGAAAGTGCTTTGTAGGCTGGAGTTAGACATTTTCATCCGGGATGATGGGATCACTTTCCTACAGTAATTAGTGGAGCAGCTGACATTAACTCCGTAAGTGACCTGTTTGTTGCCACCACTGTGAATCAAAATCAGATTAGCAGCCCCCCTACAGGTGTGGCGTGCAGTATGGAGGTTAAAAGCACACAAAATACTTTGCTGATTCAAAATGAACCAAACTGCATCAAAAGGATTACATAGTATTTGGATCAGCCACACGCAGCGAGGATTTAGGAGAGATCATATAGCCCTGGGGAAGGGAGGTGAAGTGTCGATACAACAAACAGTTCTTGCTAAGTATGGAAATACTTATTCCCAATTCCTCAGGAAATTTACAGTCATCATGGGTTGCACATATGTGCTGTGTTCAAAAGCAACAGATGAAAATAAATAAAAAAAGATTGGCTTGAATAAATAAAAAAACCAGAAAACTCCAATGCAGGGGGAGGGTCGCTATAAAAATGCACTTTGGGACACCACCAGAAGAACTGCCATCTCTCACAATTATATTATGTGTCTTGCAGCATTTGGTAGTTTGAAGAGATGACTCAAAAACTCCAGTTTTGTTCTGACAGATAAGTTTTTAGCCATTATGGTTGCAGCACAAAGCTTGAAAACATGACCCAAATGCATCCAAAAGACTTCTAAAAATCCAGACAAAATAAAAAGAGCTGTAATCCGTTAAAACCAGTCTCATGATTTCTGAGCTACTCTCAAGATGCTGTGGAGGCCTAGCAAAATTTATAATACTTTTTCTAACTCTGTTGTCAGGCATAAGACCTGGCAGGGGAAACAAAACAAAACACACAGATTAAGAAGCCAACATCTTCAACATTAAGTAACATCTTCTAGAGCTGTATGCTTTCACTTTGTTCATGACTCCATCACAACTGAGTCAACTGAAAACAAGGAAAAATGAACCCAAGAAAACACCACACAATTTTTAAGACAGGTTGGTGCCCCAGGCCAGCTGAGGGCATGAGCACGGGAACAGCTCAGGAGAGAAGACCTGGTACCATCCTGGAGCAAGGAACATTGGTGTGGGCTGCCAGCACTGGCAAGAGCAGCAAGACCTGAAGGCGGTGCTGCTGCTGAGCACAGGGCAGAACCAAAGCACAGCTTCAGTGTGAGGCTTGCAGGACAAAGCTTCCTGAAACTGGGAAAGGAATAAAAAAGATGGGTATACTGGGAAGCAAGCCAACATGAAAAGGAACAGAAAAGGGAAAACAGGAGACCAGTTGGGAGAAAATAAATGGAAAATGTAATAGTGGCAAGGTAAAAAATAATAATAATAATAATAAAATATATATATATATATAAAAAGCATCTCTGACTGAACCAGACAGGGAATTTTTACAAAACACAGGCTCTTGATCTTATAATTAGAAGAACACATATTGCCCATAACAGATTTTCTGTAAGTTCTAAGTGTCTCTACAGAAGCCATAGGGCTTCAAGCACACAGATCTCAGGTTGTGTTTCTCTGAGTGCAGATTTCTCAGGTGATTTCTGGATAACTTAGGACAAGTAAAAGATGCATTGCCATAGAGAAGAATTCACTGAGATTTTCTAGTATCAGAAAAACCTGAACAACAGGCCTGTTGTAGGCTGAATTAAGCCATGTTAAATTGTGTCCAGCAAATCAATCTGTTCAAAATGCACATATAAATTAACACGGTTATTAGAAATAAAGCTCTTCCCCACCACCACTTTTTATCACAGGATGTCGTAAAGAACAATTTGTAAACGTTCATGTGACCCCATCCCACCTTACAAAATCACACTGCTGTCAAAAGAAAAACTGTGACTCTTCCTTTTGTCCCAAGACTGGTCTTGACTGCTAAAATACAACTGTCACACCTTCTGCGTCTTCAACTTTTCACCCGACGTGTGGATGAAGTGTCAGCACATACAGAGTAGGGTGCACGTAGCAGCACTGTCACTGATGCGCGGCAGAGACAGCCACACTGTGCCTGCGTGCCACTCCTCTGGCTGGCCTGAAGGAGCTCCTGAAGCAGTGGAGCTTGCAAGAAATGCTAGCAGATTCCCGCATCAAGCAAAACCGCCCACGTGCAACATGCCAAAAGACCATCAGCATATCACAGACCTCACTGATGGCTGGTGGAAATGCTCAGGCTGGGGGATGGCCACAGCCCCACACACCGCGGGGCAGCGGCAGGAGTCCAGGGAAGATGAGCACAATGACAACCGGCAGTGGTGCAAGTGCTGCATGGGAGACACTTACTGATCGGTGTTAACCAGGGGGAGCCCATCCCTGTAACTTTGTAAAGCACGAGGTATGTTGGACCGGTGGAGTACCACCTATGAGGGTATATTCTAAGAGAGAGCTCGTTTAGTCTTTACTTTCTGAACAGCAATGTAGCAGCGCCGCAGTGAAGAGTGTGCTTGAGTTACCAAGGCCATCCCTCCTTCCCCAGACCAGACCTATACATGGCACTGTTTAAAATAGCCATGATCACTACTGTTACCAATCTACCTTTAAGATGAAGAAGCGCAGCAAACACCTTAAGTCTTTCAGAAAAAGTCCTGGTAAAGGCTTTGCGGCTGACCTGCAGCCAGTGCATCCTTTCAATTACTCAAAATTCTGTTTAAGCTTCATGCTAAGCAGAGGGGCAACTGTTAGCCAAACCTGCTTGCTGGACAACAGGCAATATCCTGACTTTCTTAAGGAAAACAGGTGCAGAACAGCCAGGATTGTTCACAGCAATAGGTACAATATATGGAGATACTGTCTCACCCCACAGCAGTAAGATACGGGTATGTGCGTACTGAAAGAATATATGCTTTTTTTGTGTTCATTAAGAGTTAACACTGCCGAAAACAACAAAAAAGTAAATAGCATTCGGTTGAGTGGCTGTCGGCCACTGTGCAGATTTTGTCACAGGAGCAAGTCAGTGACAGTCTGCTGCCACTGATTCAGATCAGGGAAGGGGACCTTTAGGTCTCATCTTTCAGTATGTGTTTTATTGCAAGGAAGGGCAAGCAAGACACACTAGGCAGTGCTGATTTTAAAATATAGTAGCTATCAGTGTCTTGCAGTGCCCAGGTTTGCTTGAGTGGAGGTTTTGGGGGCCCCTCGTAGGTTGCAGACCAGTTGATGGCACTACTAGTGGGCTGGAAATGCTAACCAAGCTGGGTGCCTTCCAATTCTCTCTCTCTCTCTCTCTCTCTCTTTTTAAATACATGCAAAACTTTGACCCTTAAGCCTTTAGCCAGTGAGCAGTGGAAGGAAGAGACCGACTTAGTTTCTAGGTAACAGTGCTATTGAAATCAACCCCAGCGCTGGGGTTGACCCATTTGGGAACTCCAGTGAGAGGAGCAGTAATAAACAGAGCCAAGAAGCTGCTGGTACACAGTGCTGTCACCAGCTCCACCGCTGCTCTTCACACCCCCTCGACTGGGCGCATGTCCTGCCCCTGGTTCCACTGTAATAAAATTCTGGAAGTTTTTCTCATAGTACAAGAAAAATGATGATGCTGGAAGTGTGATGCTCAGCAACAGGGCGCTGACCTGTTCTCCTCAAGCTAAGAAGTATCTCAATTTGCTTGCAGATTATAAGAATGTTGCCTTGTGTACAGAGGCTAAAGAAGGTCAAAACACAGGCAGGGGCTGCTTTAGGAGGCTCGAGGAACAGGGTTATTCACCAGAGGCCAGATGCTAGGCTTGGTATGAGTTACAGTTATTCTAGCTATGCCTTTTTCCCTGGATTCTGCATCGCGTTGTTTCCCCTGCTCTGTGCTCTGAAGGATGAAAGACAGCACCACCCCCAGAAAAAGGAAAAGAATAAATGAAGCCATAGTTCACTCAGCACAGCTTTTGACATTCTCCAGACCCTTTAAGTGTAAACGTTTGTAAAAATTAAAAAAGACTGCCATACAGTCTCCAGGCAAAACCACTGCAAAGTACCACAGATCCAAAATTCTTGAACTCTGTGGTGGCTCATAATCCTCAAGAACCATCGTCTGGTAATGGTTCTTTCCATATTTACAGCACCAGAAATTACACGCTTCCCTAGCATACTTTGTGAAAAGTAAGCCATGGCTGTAATTGCTACATATATGAGATGTGACTGTAAATAAGCAAGAATGAAACTCTAAGGAGACTGTAAATCGTACTGATTAGAGAGTCTCCACCACACATGAAGAATGAGCCATCAAAGCGTGGGAAAGCAGGAGATTTGGGGTTACTTCTAACCACTGAAGAGAAGTTGTCCACTTATATCTTGAGAAGCAAGATCAGACACTTGTTGATCCAGTGGCTGCACTATCAGTCACTCATCAGCAACATCTTCCTCTAATACCAGACGCACACAAAATTAGGGCAATGTTAAGACCATTTGTTCTAAGTGCTGAAGTAATCAACTTCGCCCAGACTGCAGACTGCTTATATCTGAAAAACAGCTGCTGAACCCCCCCAGTACTGTACCTCAGGAAACAAAAAGTCGTTAGAACTAATACTTTTAAAAATAGTGAGTGTGATTATCATCCATATCCTGACACTGCTGTATGATATTGGCGTGTTCAGGTAAACCCACGGCTTGTATTGAGTTAAGCCACCTCAGTCTGGTAATTTTGAGGTCAGCTGTTTCTGCAGATGAAAAGTTGGCTGGGAACAGGTTTTCCATCTGCATTATTTTGACAACCAAACCACTGAGAGGTAATTTAAGTTGTGTTAATAGCATAGGGTGTTGCAGGTGACCTGTCCACAAAGCCCCTAATGCACAATTTACTGCTGTGTTTAAACTTAAAATTTTGTCGGGTTTTTAATGTAATTTCCTTTAAGAAAACTACATGAGAAGGCAGACCGTAAGCTGATATCACTGTATATAGCTGTATTGGAGGAAATGAGGAAAAGTCAGAACATAGCAGCTGTAAATCTGATTCTGCAATCTTAAAAGTACAAAACTGTTTCATGTTAATTTAAAATAGTGATACATAAAATGTGAACTGGAGGAGAAAACCATTATCATGAAGATGAACTAGAATATCCTGGGGGGGAAGGAAAAATAAAAGCTTTTATCTATAAAATGCTTTTTAGAATGAGCCTCTATGATGTCAGAAATCCTTGTGTTAACTGTCATTCAACCGAATGCATTGGTTTTTTGCTTTGCCTTTCATGATTTCCATCTAGTATTTACTGAAACAGATGGAGAAGACTGGAGGTGATCTATAAAGACTCTCAGCCCAATGCCTCCTGTAGACATGAGTTTGCAGGAGAGCAGGAAAAACTTCCTAGCCATCCAAGATGCATTAAGTATCTTCATTCAAACCAGCAACATTCTTGGTGAGGGTGGGAAGGTGATGGCAGATTTTGGAGGCTGTGATCCTTTACGCACATGGGTTGGTTTGTTGTTTTTCTTTCTAGTACATGCAGAAGGAAATATCTGTTCTGAAACACAACTGTTCACATTATAAAGCCCTCTCTGCCTTTGCTTATTCAAGCATAGACATTTTCTGGCACATTTTCTTTCTCAGTAGCTGCCCAGTACCTGCTTTAGAAGTAACCAAATCCCCTCTCACATTTCTGAGTAGGGAAAATAATTCCCCTCTCACATTTTTAAGTAGGGAAAATAATCACAAGGAGACACGGAAATGGTTTGCTATGTTTCTTTAGCTCCAGCCCTTGAAATCCATAGGTCTCCATACACACCAAGCTGCACAGAAGGGTCAGTCAGCTGACAGAAATCTGCTCAGCTGCACTGGAGAAGAGAGATTTTAAGCCAATGTGCAGAAGCTGATGCTCTGGCAGAGCAGGGTGGGTGATAGTAGTAGGGGAAAGGAGGTGACATTCTGTGTCTTCTGTGAGATTTGGGGCTTGGTTTCATGTGTGATGCCACTTTGGACCATTAATATTTGCTTCATAAGGCAAAACAAGAGAGGGGAAGAGTAAAAGTAGGGTACAGGTTAATTCATAGTTTCCCAAATGCCTGGTGCAAGGCCATGTTTGAGAAGCTGGAAATTAGCTTCACATCGATTCTTGCAGTTTTCAAAAACCCTTAAGCATGTCTCAATACAATATTCCTGCAGCACTCACATTTGTTAATTTTTCCATAATTCAGAGTAGGCAACTAGAATAAATGGCAATAAATTCACCTTAAGTAAAATTCTTCAGTATAAAATTTTTTATTGTGTCTTGAAATTACAAGAAGTCTAGGAATTTCAGCTTTGTGGACTTAAAGCTGCTGATACTTCTTGATCCATTAGCCAAGATCTCTCAGCAGTCCCCAGATCTGTCCAATAAAGATAGAAAAAAGGCATTTTAGAACAGTCCATCATCTTCACCAGGATCTGATCTGCTGGTGTGGAATAAAAGGAAAGAAATGTTAACGCTGCTATGGAGCACAGGAGCATTACAGAAATTGAAGATAAAGTTTAGGATTGCATACAGAATAAAGCAAGAGTTCCTAATGTGTGCACGCGTCTTCCTCACAGCTCAAAAGCCTTTGGATGAGGTGCACAGACACGCTTTTGAATTTCTAAATCCATATAATCATTTAGGCTATTTTCCTGCTATGAAAGGATGGGTAGGAGTGTCTAGACACTAAGAGGCCAAGCCTATTGATGCTGGCGGGATCTATCCCCATGGAGCCGTCAGCTCTATAGAGCCCTGCAGCTGCATGCTCCGGCTCTCCAGCTGTGCTGTGCAGTAGCAGGCTGCCAGTGCTCCTACCCAAAACAAAGCAGAGCTATTATATCGTTATGAAAACTAAACTGGGGGGGGGGGAATCACCTCTTCAGGTTCCCAGCATAATGCAGCGGACCTTCTCCAAAAACATTCCAGAGAACATATTCAGAAAATTATGGATAAAAAAACCCCAACATTAAATAACCTTTAGCCATGTCCCAGTTTCCATGTATGTGTAGGCACATACAAAGCAGGGGAGATTCTGCTTCTGAGCATTGTGGGGGGAAAAACCAACATGCACCTCAAGCACCATTTCACTGAGAAGAGCTGGGGCTGAAGCACCTCTCTTTCCTCTCTCCCAGTCTGAATTAATGTGGTGGGGAAGTGCCACAGGCAGGTACACCTGGCATCCTTTTCTCTGCACCTTGCTAAGAAAGACTGAAGAATCAGAAGGCACTGGCCAGGAGCAGGAAAAGCGGAGTACCCAGTGATGGCCTTCTCACATGGATGCTAGGTATGGAGGATGAAGGATTCCAGACCAGGGCACTTGCAGGCAAATTCCTGCTCCCTCGGCTTCCTCTCACCTTCCTCTGCAGAAGAGAAATGGTCAGCAATAAAGAAAGGAACCAAATCTGATACCTCACCTGAGCACAAAGGGCATCTTTGCAAACTATTGCTCTTGCGGAAGAGTGAAACAGTGTCACCTGGAGATGAGTCTACATTTGCAGGACCACCAAAAGGCAAACACTAAGGCAACTCTATGATAACCCTGGAGACTGCTTTCAGAGAAAGCCATTTAACGACGAGTTCATTACAGTTGCAAGCTGAAGATGACAAACATTTTATACTCAGCGAGAATGTTGTATCGAGTGAATTCATCTTGCCTGAGATGACAATGCCATGCATAAGACACCTCCAAGAGTGGTGTTGGGAGAATATGAGAAAGTTGCTTGCGTTTTCCTGAGCTCTAGAAGGGAGCCATGACATTGAGGGCTTTACTTGGTTCCTCATTGCTGTCTCTAGTATAAGGGAATAATGTCAGGTTTCTTAGGAACTGGTTTTTCTTAAAGGTTTCAAGACCCACAGCAATTTAGAAAAAATATTTATGGCTTATTTTTGCTAAAAACAACATCCAGCTGTAACGTCTAGCCAGTATTTATAGGTGGTGCAACTTCTATAATGAGAAGGAAAATGGGTGTTGCAGCTCTCATAACCAAGGGAAATCATGGATCTGTTGGGTTGCCATTAATTCCAGATGTGCGGACCTTATTCATTATCATTGTATTATTCAGCTGTTACTGAAGACATCTCCAGTCCAATGAGAATTTTTGGAAAATCTGTAAACATCTTTAAATTCAGAACAATACACCATTGCCTGTTGGAAACTTTTCTGTCAAAATGGAAGTCTATTTCAACAGTATTTTGATAGCTGAGCAAGTGCCAGCCTACAGTGATTTTTCATGTCATTGAAAGAAAAGGATGAAATTAGGAATCAGAAGGAAGAGGGCTTAGTTTAGCCAGGCTACACTGAGTGACTGTTTAATTTGGCTTCCTTAGGTGATTCTGATCAGGTAATGTTTCTTCAGTTAATTCAAACCAAAGTGCAATGCCAAAGAAAATTTGCATTTGATTTACAGCTGAGAGAAAAGTGAAAACGTTCGAGAAGAATGCGAAAAGTCACCAGAGAAAAAATATAGGCAAAGCGATCAAACTCCTGCACTTGAGCAAATACTTGAAGATCATAGAATATTTGTAAGTAGAATTCAGTTAGCATCTCTCAGATTTCAGGTCCCAAGAGCATTTGCTGCTTTTCAAGGGCCTTATACTTGTGACTCAGAAAGTCCTCCAATACAGATCTCCAGCTCCAGCTGTTAGAGTTTATTGACTTCAAGTGAGTTTAGAGACAAAGGTTTGAATGAAGTACGGCTGGTTTCTGTTAAAGGCTGCTAATTATGAGCTATTCAGTTCTACCATTACCATTGTTGAATCTCTCCTTACAGAAAAAGCAGAAAATTCTTTCCACCGTGAATATATCCTAATTAAGAAGCCTAAATTCTGATCACCATTGACAAATGCCCACTTTCACCCAAACTCTTGCACTGTGACCTGCATAAGCCCTATTGACACATCCACTGAGTAATGATGGTGTATTGTAACTCTGCACATGTAGGCATGGTGCATCCGTTTAACATAAAAGTGCTGGATTGCAGGTGACATGCTTCAGCAGCTGTTGGCCAAATGTCCTACACTTTAAATGACAGAACATGACTAAAATTTGAGGAATCAGGGTTTTAAAGATTTTTTTCCTGTAATCTTGACTGATGGAATGGAGGAGCCTATGCAACACTCATCTGTCACCAAGTGAAGTCAGTGCTGCTGCCTACAGCAGGAGTAAGGTTGCGTCAGCTCTCAGCAGTACAGCAATGAGCTGTGATACATCAATATTACAAAGGAAACAAAGATTAGCTATTTCAACCCATTCCTCCAATTTTACATATAGTAAGATACTATTTGCTATGTAGAGGGTAATTCCCCTTAAGGACACCACGATTAAGTGGCAAATTAATTTGCTGCTTACATTCACTAGCTCTTCCAGCTGGCTTAATTCTCATCAGCCACCATAATTTATTAACAGTGAGGTGAGAAAAGACATGAATCAGCTTAACGTGCTATAAGTAGGGCATTGTCATGGCAACAAGATGCGGACTGTTTTCTACTATTTATGTGTGGTTTGTTTTGTACTCAACCTTGAGATACCGCTTGAAACAACTAGAATTAGAAACATTTTTTTTTCCAACTTTTTTCCCACTTCAGTATTTTTTAAAAAAATTATCAAAATAAGCATGTGAAAGGCTCTCAAGCATCTCTAGCATCTCTCCAGGAAAAGAGCTAGCTATGTGCTCTTCATTGAATCTTCCTAGAAACAGAAGCCTTAACTCTGATCTCCCAACCATATTCTCACATTGTCACACAACCAATTCCATGGATTAACTCCCAGTTTATACCAGTCTGAGCTCAAAATCAGACCTCCCCTGTTCTGTGCTCTACATATGACTGTTAATTGTGGGAGGGAGGGGGGAATTAAACAGTATTAATGAAAAAAAGAAAAAGCTTTTTTTTTTTTTTTTTCCCTAAATGCAATACATTGTTCTTAACACAGGACATGGAAAAACAATTAAGAACGTTGCATTTCTACAGACTCATGATGAGGAAGCGTACAGTTAAAAATTAAAAATTAATTGTAAAGGATTTTTATTGCCTTTGCGGCTAAGCCTAAATCCCATGCACCTTTTGCATCAGCAATTAATGGTTTTCATAAAACCAGATCTTCATTCAAAGTTCATTTTATTTACTTCCCTGCTGCATAAAGGGAATTGTTGGAATGCTAACACAGCCCTTCGAAAAAATTTACCAATATTACTGGTTTGATTTCTTTTTCTTTTCCACCACCTCAGGAATCTGATATTAGATAGTGAAAATCAAAACATCCCTTAAGACACGTCAGGAAGAACACACGGAAAAATTAAATCCCTTTCATGAAAAATTTTGTGAGCTTAAAACATTGCTTTGTTCTAAGTGAGCACACACACCAAAAAAAAAAAAAAAAAAAAAAGAAAAATTCAAAGCACTATTCCCCTTTTCTCCATCCAGTAGTCATTAATTTTTTTTAAATATGTCTGGGTTTACATTACCCTAGGTATTTGTTTGCATAATATGTAGGGCAACAGGCAACCGGGCTGTACCATTACATAAAATTGTTCTTATTTAGCAACTTGAGAAAAAAAACCCCAATAAACAGCACAATTTTGAATTCAAAACTTCTGTCAAGCTACAATTGCAAATGTTCAATTGAGCACTAAATGGTACCTACTGAGGTCAACCACAAAAGTTAATTAAGAAATTAAAGATGTGGACAGCCTTACCTAAAGGTTCAATGGATTCGTTCAGTCAGTGTTGCTAATGGCCCCAAATACACAAGAGTTGATAGCTGTTAATTAAAAATGCTTACAGAGGCCAAGTCGGGGGAATGTCAGTCTTGTTTTCAACAATTCTTTACCTCATGTCAAGTTTGGTGAGAAGTGGGTCTGGACTGCAAAGTTTGGCTGGGGGCCTGGGTCTAATATGACACATAACAAGCAGGTATGCCAAAACATTTGGTGGGCAGCGTGAACAGAGGCGTGCGCCATGTTCAGCAAGCTGGCAGCGTGCTTTAACTGGAGGTGGCCGTATGACTGATTACATTGCTCCAGCACTCAGGGGCCTTGCTACATACCAGCTCCCTGGTGCAAGCGATATGGTTAGAAATACAAGGCAAAAGGCAAAGTCAAGCTGCAAACCCTACGGTTAAACAGAGGAAAGCGTACTGGATCGCTGCTGCGCTTGCACGTCCAGTGGCACTCCGTGTGGTGCAAGGTGTACCTCCCGGGATCGCCGCATGAAGCCACCTGGATCCCCTCCTTTGGCTGAAGGCACTGTTCAGCATAAGATGGTGGAAAAAACAGAATAATGGGAAAATAATGGTGAATACTGGGGAAAAACAGAATAATCATCAGGCCATGCCTGCCCTTGGCTAACACATCATTTGGTGCCATTGACGGCAGATTTTGCCTCCCAGACATCTATCCAGTGGGAAGTACTTTGCAACTGGAACACTTCACAAATGCTATGAAATCACTGAGGAACATCGGTGACTTTCCCTGACTGCTGGTCCGGGCAGCATAGCCAGCCCCATGAGCCACTCTGTCCCTCACAACTAGCACCTTTCAGCGGTAATGAATGAGCTGTCAGACATCCAGCTACTTATTCAACGTGGTCCGGTCCTTCCCTGGATACTTTTTTATTGCTTGAGCTATGCTCTTGAAGGCTGCAGTTTCTAATGAACAGATTACATTTCAGCTGTCTTCTCCTTGCACAGAAGGTGATTATAGTTAACCTGGAAAGGAAAGGATGTTTTCAAAACTACTTGTGATCTTTTTCTGTGTAAGAAGATGGTCTGAAATGTTTCTCCCTCCCTGATGTTTTTGACCGCTCAGAGGGCATGTCCCTTGTGTAGGTCAGATCCTGACTGAGTGGGTGGGAATGCTCACCCCTTACATGACACTTCCCTCACTCACACACTGAATGCCTTTTTGATGTTAGAGAAGCGTTAACAACACCCCAAAAGGTAGGTTTTTTCCCTCCCCAGTGTTATAGTGTATGGGCATTGTGTCCCAGGTTGCTACAGGGCCTGGGTTACTGCACATAGCTGGTATGAGTCCTTTGTGCTCATCCCAACTACAGGTAAGTGCATTGAATGAAACTATTACAATGAAACACACCAAATCCCAGCCCTTGTGCATTACCTGACGCTTTCCTCACACTGAAAACAAAGGATATACAGCCTCACCCTTCCCAAAGCCAGTCCTCCTCTGTTAAAAATGAATACATGCTTTGATATCAAATCTTCCTTCACCATTTTCAGCTTACACCTGTAGGAAGTAGTAAGTAATAATGTATCTTATTTGTTGTTTGACTCTAAATTGATATTTTCACCTCGCTGTGATACTTGTTACTGAAAGGTACTGATGCAAGAGTCCACCAGGGAAACAAGACTTTGGAAAATGCTTCATTATTTGCCTTAGCTTTGTGTTATTTAAAACTGAACTTCCACCTTCATGAGAAGTATCACTGCAATCTCACATCTCCACCCAGTCCTGACAAAATAGCAGAAGAAAGAGAAGACCCAGGATGAAGCTATGGTTTCCAAGATGAGGGAAGGGAGAAGGAGGTATCTGGGCTTAGTTTGTCTCTATTATTGGTGATCTGACATTTAAATCAAACCCTGGGAAACATGAGTCTGGGCAGTCATTTGCAGAAAAAGCTAGAGGAACCACGTATTCCAATCCCACAGAAGCAAATAGGAGGCAGGGGCCACCTTCTGAATGGGCTGTACCAGCCCACGCCTCAGGGGAAGGGCTTCACCAAGAGGTCTGGAGGCAGAAGTCTTTCATTCAGCTCAACGGTATTTTGAACCCCTCATCTTCCTAAAACACCTGAATTCTAGCCAGGAAATATTGTTGCTTTTGTTGGTAAAGAACCTGGTGGTTGTTTCAGGAGATTAGTTTGAAATGAGGTGATTAACCCTGTTGTGTGGAGCCAGGGGAGATCCTTGCCCACTTTGGGGAGTTTGGAATTCAAAATGGAGAGACTCTGAAGACCATGGTGAATAACGAGCTTTTCATCAGCTGGAAGGAACGTCTCTAATTTTGCTTTCAGCTACTAACACCGGATGTAGGACCAGACAACCGGAAAAAAAGCTAAAATACAGAAGATGAAGAAGACATCTCACATGGCATTCATGTCATGGAATTTAAAAGACAACAAATCAGTAAAAGCAAGCACTATTTTGCATAACACTTTGCAAAATTCTGCAAGAGGTTTCCCATGTAGAGGACAACTGCTGGGTATTGAATGGCTTAGTAAGTAAGATTTCTAAAAGATCTAAAAGGACTGCCACAAATGGCAGATGCAAAGAAAGCCCTATGAGGGTTTGCAGAAGTTGCCGTGTTAACCTCCATGTTTTGCCACAGAAACATTATCTGCTGTGGTGAAATGTTCTTCCTGGTAGCACTACATAGAATAGTAAATCATATTTGTGGAGGAAATGTGATTTATCCCAATGAAACATCTTGCAGCCGCCATGTTAGAAATGGTGTTGCTCATTAAGGTCAGCTCTTGGTCTAAGACCTGTGGTATGACAAACATGACTTAACAGTTTATTTCTATACAGGGGAGCATAATTTTCAGACTTGGGGTTGAGTTTCCCTGTATCCACAGAGATATCCCTTCACACTGAGATAAACTAACTGATTAAAATAAGCCATCATGCACGGCTGATGGGGAAGATGAATGATTTTGTTAGGATCGATTTAGGCAATACTATTAGAGTTTCCTAAAATGTATGTACAACTTTATGTGCCTTACATATCTTTCACAATACAGCAAGGACCGGCAAGACCAGAGGTTGCTTGTGATGCTGGCACCACTCTGATCTGCAGTTTGTGCCCATTTCGTCAGGGATTGATAAAGATCTGGAGAAGACCACGTTTAGTAGAGTCGCTTTCTTAGCTTACCTCTTAATGCCTTCTGAGATAACCATCAGGGACAGAAGAGCAGAAAAGACTTTTTCCCACCCTATACAATGTCCCGAGCCTTGAAAAGCTTCTCTGTTCTCTAGCGCACCCAACCCCAGCCCCTCGCCGAGAGGGGGAGAAAATCCAGGGCTGGAGGAGAAAGGGTGGTGGTTCTTCGGTGAGTGCCTGGCTGCCGGTGAGCCCAGACAGTGGAGCCCCATCCCCATCTGTTCCTCACCTGAGCCTGGCTCTACAGCCACACGGGTGTCTGTCCCCTATGTCCTTGCTCAGGGCATCACCTGGAGCCTCCACACGGAGAAAAACTGCAGCAGAGCTCCTGGGTTCCCTGCCTTGCGGAAAGTGGCACCTGGTGAAGCATCTCATGGCTGTTTTGTGTGCACAAGGGGAACCTTCAGTTTGGATGGTGGTTGGTGGAAGAGAAGCAGTGGGACAGCTGGAATGGCAGACTGAGAGGCATGTGGTGGGGCCATGGGCCTGAGCTGGAGCCCCTGGGCCCAGGCCTGAGCCCCTGGGGCCTGGGCCTGAGCCTGAGCCCCTGGGCCTTAGTCTGAGCCCCTGAGCTGGGCCTGAGCCCCTGAGCCTGAGCCCCTGGAACTGAGCCTGAGCCTGAGCCACTGGGTCTGAGCCTCTGGGATTGAGCCTGAGACACTGAGCCTGAGCCCTTGGGCTTGAGCTGGAGTCCCTGGGTCTGAGCCTGAGCTGGAGCCCCTGGGCCAGAGCCCCTGGGCCTGAGTCTGAGCCCCTGAGCCTGAGCCCCTGGGCCTGAGGCCCTGAGCCTGAGCCCCCAGGCTTGGCAGGACATAGCTGGGCCCTCCAGAATCTAAAAATTTAAGTTTGCCATCTAGCGGTAGGCTTTTGGGTGCAACCACCCAAACCCTCAGTTTTTAGGTGATCTGTTTTTGATTTCTGAAACATATATTCTTCTTTTTTTTTGTTTGTTTTTGTTTTTTGTTAGTGCTGTCTGAGCCTTCCTGCTATTACGTCTGGGGAAGTGACAACGGGAGGACATGTAACCTTGGTACGTTGCCTGCTGCACGGTTACAGCTCTGGGTTGGCTCCCTCGGTTATCACATGGTAAAGTGGAGATGGTTCTGTGTAGTATTAAATCCTGGATGGTTTAAAAAAAACCAACAACCAAAGTGCACAAGAAAAACCTTCAAAAACTTCATTATAATTAAAAAGTGAGGCAAGGAAATGCAATCATTTCCCTCCACATTCTTCTCTTGCCTGGGACAGCAGTAATTCTCAGGGGACTGTCTCCTTTCTTTCTTTTAAATATTTATTTCCCCTCTGAACTGAGCTGTGTTTGCAAGTGACACGCTTGCACTGGGTTTGAGTGATACTCCTTTGCTCCAGACCAGAGCTGCCAGGAGGCAGCACATCTGTGGAAGCAGCATGTGTCCTCCTTGCCAGAGTCCCTGCGAGCTTCCTCTGAGCAGTGCATGTGCCTATAGGGGATCGTATGTGCCCACAGGATCCATATGGATACTTCCCTTGGCATCACCAGTCATTTATTTCCATAAGAGGAAATGACATGAAGCAGCAGGAGTATGGGCAGTGTTTTCCAAAGGGAAGAAGAAGTCAAGGATTCTTCACGGAGGAACCCAGCAAAGCATGGCTGTGGCTGAGGAAAGGGTCTGGAGGGGGGGAAAAGGGAGGTGATGGGCAACATGATCTACTTGGGTGCCCAGATTGTAATTAAGGAGCTGCAGGTGTCCAGCCTGATGCGTGTACAATCCCTCCTCTTCCACACATACTGCTTCTATTAACGGAACTCCAGGTGGGATTAGCAATTTTTGCAGCATAATCATATTGTTGAGTCATATTTAATTTATGAACCACTATACACACAAGATCATTTTCTCATATTGACGCTGAGCTGATTATTTCCCATTTTGTATTTATGTATTTGATATCTCCCTCTGCAGTGTAGCGCTTCATACTTGTCATTAGTGAACTTCATCTTGTTGATCTGAGACCATCTCTTCAATTTATCATTTTGCATTCTGATCCTGCCTGCCAGACTGAGCAAATTTTATAAGTGTACTCTGTATTTATCCTCCAAATCACTAATAAAAATATTGACTAAAATCAGTCCTGAAGATCTTCACACATCTGCTTGGAATAATCTCTTGAAATTTACTTCCAGTTTGACATTGAGTCATTGGCAATAATACTTCGAGAGTTTTTTAATCTATTTGTATACACACTGATAATCATAATTTTGCATAAACTGCATTTTGCTAGCTTATATGTAAGAATTCAGGTTACCAGTGCCAAAAGTCTTCTTAAATGTATTGTCTATTGTTTCTTCCTGTCATCACTATTTAGAATACAGATATTTATGTCCTGCTACAAAACTGTATCAATGCAGCTGTCAGAAACAAGCAATTTTTACCCTTCTTTCAAAAGTATTATCATTAAATGAGAATTAAGTCTCCTTCTTTAATGAAGGAACTGATGAGGAATAAGCCACTCAATTTATGTTGAGAGTCCAGTGGGAGAAAAAAAAAAGAAAAGCTCTGTACCTTTGCATTTGACTTTGTATGCAGTATCAGCACAACAAATACATTTGCTGATGATGTAGATGCTCCTTAATGTAGCACATGGGACAGAAATGATGCAACCGCCTAGTAATCCTAAGATAGAACCCTGATAAAAAGTGGAAGAAAGAAAAGGACTTAATAACCATAACTGTGTCAGTTTTACTGCTAGCACGTAATTAGATCAGAAGAAGATAATTTCAAAAGGTCCAGAGCATAACTGCTTCCTGCTATTTAGGTGATCTGTTTCTGGATTCAGGAGCTGCAGTTCATCGTATATTTTAAAGTGTAAGAACCTCTTCAGGGCCTTCATCCCCAGAGTAGCAGGAGGATGCTCCTTCCCAGCCTCTGGATTTTGTAGTTTGCAGACGAGAAGTATCCTAAACAAAAAACAAATAACAAATAACAAAAAACAAACAAACAAACAAACAAAAAACCACAAAACAAAAAACCCAAACAAACAAAAAACCCCAAAACAAACAAACAAAAACCCCATGCCTATAAAAGGGCTTGTTTTTTCCCTGCATGAGATCTCTCGCACGTAACATTTGTTTCTGGCATGGGCTGGAGGATTTTAGGGATACCATCAATCTGGAATGTTAGCGTCCACATGCCAGCCCTCTCAGACAGGTGCTTGGGAAGAGGCCAGGAAAAAAGTTGTCCATAGCCCCATGATGGAAACAAAGAAATTAGCCAACAACCTCTTCCCATAAAAACCTGTGTTAAGGGAATGCA
The DNA here is from genome assembly GCF_023634155.1 of Falco peregrinus. Classification (NCBI taxonomy): domain Eukaryota; kingdom Metazoa; phylum Chordata; class Aves; order Falconiformes; family Falconidae; genus Falco; species Falco peregrinus. The sequence goes on along the minus strand of NC_073731.1, from coordinate 29,932,996 downwards.
ATCAAGGAGTCAATCTGGGAAACAGCTTGAGGGACAGGGCCAGCAAAGCCCGGTTTCTGCTGTAAGCAGTGTGGAGGCAGGGGGATTTGGGTCCGGCTCGGATACCAGCCCAGCTGGTTTTGGGAGGGTGGATGGTCACAGTGCCTTCCTCTTCTTTTTAAGCCTCCTACTGCTTTTTCTGCCAAAGCCATCCCACTTAGAGCAGGAGTAAATGTCATTTTGTAGGTGTCTGCAATACAATAAAAGTGGCCCCACTGCAATATCCCATGAAACACGTAACTGCAGACAGAGATGAATCATGCCACCACCGAGTCAGCTCTCGCACATAGCCAGTGTAGGTGTTATTATGACTGTAACAGGCTTCAAAAGAATAAATTGCACAAAAGCCAGGCTGGCAGCATTTCCCATTAGCAGCAGTTTAGGTAAGGCTGCACAGATCACCTTCTCAAGTTACAATCACTGTTCCTTGAAGGAGGTTTGGCTGTAAACTCCTCCCAACTCCGTGTTAATTCCTAAGGATAACATGAGCGTCAATTAGGCAGTAGCATGACTCAGAAGATGAAATATTGCCCTTGGTGGGAAGTCAAGAGAGCGTGGTTTTCCCTGCCTTCACCAGCACACATTGTCCTACCCACTAGGTGTCCCTGCCAGCCAGGGAAACAGCACGCCGCAGCCAGGGCTGCATCTGCTTCGTGCCATTTGCCTTCAGCTAAAAACATCAAAAACAAACAAACCCAGGAAACATGTTTGAAATAACTTCTTTTTTAAAAAAACTTCCTTTCTGAAGCAGCTCCAAATTCATGCCCCATGCACAAAATGGAAAAGACGGCTCTCTGTTTTGCCATGTGGGGTAATCGGAAGGTTTTGGCCCAAAGGACAATGGTTCCCCCCGCCCTGGGTAGCGCTCCAGTGATGGGCTGCTCTGGCTCAAGCACTGCCAGCTCCATCCCTCCAACCTCACCTCTGAATTCTGTAGGAGCCAGACAAATTGTACCGTAATCCCTTACCTCGATTTGCTCGTCTTTAATATAGGTGCTATTCTAATTTGTTTCCTCCACCATGGAGCTGCGAGGTTAAACGAAGGGTGATGGTGTTCCTTTTGCTCCCCAGGTAAAAACAGGCAAAAATGAGATTACTATCAATGCATGGATTTTCAAGTCTCACTAAAAAATGCCTCATTTGTGGGTAAACAGGGCTAGGTAGATACAGGTGTTTATAACCTCAGCATGGATTAGGCAGAACACACATGTTCAGTGGTTGCCTCTGTAAAGAAGAGACCTTTTTTGCCTGGCTAAGATTTGCTCCAGTAATCCCTGGAGAGTTTCCAGAGGTCAACAGAGAATCACAGAGGAAAGTGAAGACATTAGAGGAAGCACGTACTTGCAAATGTGCCAGCTTCTGCCAGCCCAGGAAGAGGGAGGGGAAGCAGAAGGTAAAAACTTGAAGATAGGCTGGGAATTTTTTGTTTTTAAAAATGTTTTGTCTCTTTGTATTACTGAATTGGGTGAGAGGAAAAAAAAAAAAAAGCAGCCTGTTTGCTGGAGAAACTCATTCCACATTTTTGTACTTTTCTTTCCTGATCTGTTGAAGAAGGGCAACGGCATTTCCCTGTCTTGTGTTGATGCTTGCTTACAAACAGCCTGGGATCCTCAGAAAGGAGAAGGAAAAACATGCAGCAGAAGCGGGTTTTCTGAAGCCATCGCACAGGACCGTTTCTGAATCAGAAGTTTTGTCTGAAGGTTCTGTATTTGGGAGCCATCAACAGAGATCACAGCCTATTGTGTCGTGCACTGTACAAACACACAGCGAGACACCATCCCTGCCACAAAGGACTGACTCTCCAAATAGAGACGACAGAGGAAGAATAGGGGGAGGATTAGAAATGAGTTGACTAGCTCAGGGTTGCAGTTTGGTGATGACGCCAGAGGCAGAAGCCTGGTACTCCCATTTCTAGCCCAGCAATCTGCTCTTTCTCACGGGCAACCACCTTTTGCTATTTTAATGCTTACATGGGGTGTTAACAGCACTAAAGATAATTACATATGACTTGGTATTTTTAACTAGTGGGAGCTTTACATATAGTTGCACACACACACACCCCGCCGCTGAACTCAGTCGCCCTCAGGGGCGGCCCCCCCCTCCCAGCCCTTACACGGTTTGGAGGGTGCTCAGCCAGGGGCTGTACGGTGACCTTCACAGCACAAAGGCGATACAAGCAGAGGGAAAGGAGGAGGGCCCAGCTCTTGTGAAATCTGGCTGTTGAAACACCTTCACGTCTTGCAACACGAAGTCAAAAAACTCTTTGTCTTGAAGATTTAAAACTAGGCATGGGAAGAACAACTGTATTTATCTCATGTTAATCACCTAGGCAACTGGGAAAGCAGAAGTGAGTGTCACTTTCTAGTGGGTTTTATAACCTGCCAGTTCATTCAAACACCCTTTTCCGGCACATCAGAAATACATACGGTTCTGCTGCAAATCTGCATTTTTAAGGAGAAAAATTGAAGCAATAAACAATTAGTTTGGGCTTGTAGCTTTTCCATTCACCCAGGCATCGAGCGCCTGCGTGCCCAGGTAGTTATTTAATGGCCTAGGATCTGCGTTAGCAGTAGAGCCTCTCTCCTCATTTTCATTTCTCCTCCCTAGAATCCTGCCATTATGGCAGCAAGGATTTGATAGAGACCACAGCCAAGGAACGGGCTGGGAACTGCCCTTTTCCCTTCCCAGGCAGTAGGGAACAGCTAAAAGCCTCCCGCCCGAGACTGGAAGGTGTTGCAAAGGCTGTATGCTGAAAATGAAACACCACCACATACACAGACCTGAGGCTCGTGTTGTAACCCTGCAACAGAGCTGCAGTAAGCGCAAAGCAATCCAGCCTGCCATAGGGTGCTGCGGGATTCAGGTCCCAACCCGTACCTGCACCATGGGCTCGGGCAGGAGGAGCCAGGAGGGCTGTGTCTCTTAGCCAGGGAGAACAGCAAGGTTCTATTTTTCCAAGTGGTTCATTCCAACCCAGGGTTAGTTTTATAAATAAATGTTAGCATTAGCATCTGCTATTTTGCAGAAGCATGTGAAAAACCATAGGTTTAAAATTCTGTTGAAACCGTTCTTTTGTCAGAAAATCAGACCTTTAAAACACAAAATAATTCACAGACAGCTCCTATTATCCTAAAAAAAAAAAAAAAAAGGCTACTTTTCATTTGATTGTTCCTATGCTTATCCAGATTGCTTTGCTTCTGATAGACTATGATAGCTTTTCGCAGGCTTCTTTATTTCCTAAATGGAAAAAACCCTCCATCCTGGATGGTCCTTTCCTAGAAGAAAAACATGTTTTTGGTAATGTCTTTATTTACATTGTTTCAAACCCTATTTTCCTTGAAAGGAAATGTTTATGAGGTTTGGCTTTTCTCCCTACATTTCCTAGGCAGAGTTGCTGGTGCTTTGCTCTGCCTGCCCAAGCCCAACATGAACTCCAAATCATTAGTATTATTTTATTCAGCGCAACAGATTTTCTGGGTTTTCTAGCTCATTTACAGCTATGCAGAGGGAGTGCGAAACCCTGATATTCCATTTGGGCAACATTTATAAGAACTTCCCACCGACTTTGCAAAGTTATAAATAATTATACCAAAGTCGCGAAGCTTTGGAATAACAAGCCAAGTTTATGAGGCCCAGAAACTGAGGGAATTAGGAATTTTTCCATCCACTGGGATGAGTTTTGGTTTAAGCACTTGAAAGTCAGATTCCTCTGAACAAGCTGAAAGAACGAAAAAAACTGCAAAGCTATGGACAACACGATACACTTCATGGAGGCTCCTGAAGAAGGCAGAGAGAAGAAAAAGCGCATTATCAGATTCACTACCAACCTCTCTCACAAAAGAGCACCAAGCAAGAAGAAGAAGAAGGAGCTGAGCAACCTTGTAAACCCTTTTAAAGGGCATAAAGTCACGGTGAGGGCAGAGGGGAAGCGGTGGCTGTGGCCACAGCTCCCAAGGCAGAAGAGAGCAGCCAGCACAACCTGAAAAGCATTGTGCTGTGGGGCATGTGGGGTGTCAGAGCCTCGGTGTGCATGGACAAAACCGAAACCCTCATAGATCCAACATCCAGGCTGCAAGGGGTTGTTTATTTTTTCCCCCAAGGCCATGCAGCAGTAAAGGGGAAATGACTGAAGGCCTGGAAAAATTAGTGAAAGGAACCAGTTTTGATGTTTCTTAAAATTACAATTAATAGAAAGTAGAGATGATACACTGCTTATACACAAAGATGGAATTGAAACTGAAACATTAAAGGCTCACTCTTGGTTATTTTCAATAATTACAATAAATGAATGAAATTCCCAATCACGCTGCATCTGCATTTAAACTATAACAAGGATCATGACACTTACAGGATAAAACCATTCGATTCCCAACATGTGACTGCTCTAAGAAGTATTGGAATTATTTGCCTATGGAACCATTTGTTAACATTCTAAAACAGGTAAATAAGAATGCCATTTATTCATTAAAAACGATGAGCTCTCAGGAGCCTGGTATAAGCCTCAGGACCACCGACGTGAAAGGAAGTTGTGTCTGCAGAGCAACTATCGTCTCCAAACAGACTTGTTGAACCTGAGCCCAGAAATTATGAATAATTGGGCAGTCTTATGTGCAAAGAAAGACTGTGGCATTAGCAGACAGAAAGCGTCAAGGTGGCAGAATAAAGGAAAGGGACGCCAGAATAAAAGGGAATTTGGCAAGGAGAAAGGTTCTGTGGCATTGGGAGCTAGCTGCACGGGGGGTCTCTCGGGCTTTGGGGTGGGGGGGAAGCTAAATCTGCAGGTTACAAATGGATGTAACATGAGACAGAAGCCATATGTTGTTGCTTCCATTCCCCCTGCGAAAGACATCCTCCCTAAAGTCTTGATCGAGGAATAGGTTGTAAATCACAGAAGAGGCAGGATGTGAAATTCAGTAAATTCCATTAACTGACACTAGGCTAAAACCGTAATTGGTAAAAAAAAGTGGTTTGGGGCAGTCTATTAGCTTCTGTTTTGCTGTTCATCATTCTCACAAGTTCATAACAGAGTACAAGGCAGTAAGATACCCAGCTGCCTATTAATAATTGATTTAATGTAACGCATGAAGTGTGTGTAATCTGTTTCCTTGTTCTTCCATTTAATATAATCCATGAATCATGGTCACCAGTAAAGAGGCTGATTGACTACATGATGCTAACTTTTTTCCTAACTCCAGCTGCTGACTTGCTTTTAAGGAAGCTAAATGTCTGCTAAATACTTTGTGGTTGTAACAGGGATGCTGTGGAAAAGGGAGACAATTAGTCAGTGGAGTAAGACAATGTCCGCTTTTGGATAAGAGCTTATAACTCTGCCTTCTGCTGTTTCAGTAGTCCCAAATCTGCCCAGCATTGGATACTAAAGTAATTGCTGCTAAACACAGACCTCTCTCTTCTTGGCCCAGTGTCTGGTCTCTCCCACACCTAAGGAAACGTTTAACTTGCAAATAAAAGCTGCTTTTATTCTCAACATATTGCTATAGGGATCAGTACCATGATATCTACCCACAATCACAAAAAATTTCCTATTTTCAGTACCTTTTCAAGGTGAGGAACTGCTACCCTTCCTCTTTTACTAGGAGGGAAATAAGGCACAGAAAGCGTGTGGAGAACCTGGCTTGGCTAGGGCTTTTAATTGTACTATTTCAGGCACTTCTGCTTGTGAACATATGTTGTGTTTTTCACCAATGCCAAGATTTTCACTCAGTGAGTGTCACTTCCTTTGTTAGCTCCAAATGTGCAGAGGTTGAAAGGGCATCTTTACTAGTGAAAAATCTCTCAAGAACTTTTATAAATCATTCAAACTTCTGGTTGAAAATGTTTCCTTTTCACACACTTCTTAGTGCCAAATACAGGCCCATCTGGAATCATTATTAATTCTGTTGAACTGTTTAATTCCAAGTGTGTTGTTTTTTTTTTTTTTAAAGAAAGACTTGATTCAGTATTTTATAACCATAATTGGAATAGCGCATTAGGACTCAACAGCTCATTTTTTTATTCCAGGAAATGGCAAGCAACACATCTTGTACTCAATCAGTTACATTAGCAGAGCAATGCTGAAAAATCTCATACCATGTAGCTACCCCCAAGTTTAATTCTCATACATTTATTTTCCAGACATGCAGAAATTAAAATACCCTTTGGGGGCTTAAAGAAAGCCTTTTAAAGGGTTTGGAGGACTTTTTAATGCATGCTTCATTGAGCACATCAGCAAGAGACTTAGAATAGATGCTCTGCCACTGAAATGCCCAAGCAAAGTGCGAAGCATACTCCTCCATACGCAAACTCACATCAAAACGGTTGGTTCTGGTTCACCATCAGGAATGAGCTATTCAATTCAGTTTGCAAGCAAAGTCCAATTCATATTTCAAACATTAAAAAGAAAGCCATAAAAAACAATCAGCATTTTCATGTAAATCTGAATTTATTACTAAATTACCTAGTTTATTTTCGCACCAAACATCGCCCCTAGGATTTGTATGCACACGTTTAAGAGAAGGTATGCTGTCATTGCTGTCAGTGGCACAATTCCCACTGACTCAGACTCGGGTCAGCTTGGAACTTCTCTGCATGCAAGTGATGTGGAGGACACCTCGGCTGTACATTTGGCTCTTTGACTGGAGCACCGAAGAGCGGGCATATGTCTTCACCCATACATGGGGTCGCACAGCCTGCTCAGTGCAGCCAGGCAGGCTGCAACACAGAGCCGGTACGCGTGGCTGGCCGGTGAAGGGCAGAGGTTGCAGCCACCACAATTTGTAGATTAAAGCACCAGAAGGTTTTCATCCGGAGAAGCAGGTGATTAATATTCAGCTACAGAGATCCGTAGGTATGGAACCAGTCAGTTTTAGAGTGATACAATTATAAATTCCTAGCCAGACTGCCATGATACAAATTAGTTTCAGTACTCATTTCTTTGGCAAAACTCCCATTCTTTGGATGCCTTTCTGGTGGAATTTACTGTGACATGAAAGATATCCAAAATACAGACAGAAGGAGTACTTTTCCAAATGCAAATTCCCTACAAGTGTTCACTGTAAGCTCACCATAAAATAAGCTGGAAAGGAGCTTTCATGTCTCTGGTCCATACTCTTGCTCAAAATAGGGTCAGCTTTGAAGTGAGATGAGGTTACTCAGGGCCTTAGCCAGGTAGGTTTTGAATATATTCAAGCATGGGGAGTCTACAACCTCTCTGAGCACCTGTTCTAGTGCTTGATCATCTTCACCGTGAAGCTCTTCTCCTTATATCGAATCGGGATTTATCTTGCTGCAGCTAGTATTCACTGTCCCTTGCCCATTTGCTGTGCATCCCCACAAAAAGTCTGGCTTCATCTTCTCTATAACCGCTCATCAGGTAGTTACAGAGGGCAGTAAGGTGTCCCCTTAGCCATCTCTTCTCCAGGATGAACAAGCAGCTTCCTCCACCTCTCCTTGTACACCATATGCTCTTGCTCCCTGAGCATCCTCATGGCTGTTGCTGAACTTGCTCCAGTATAGAATCATAGAGCAGTTTGGGTTGGAAGGGACCTTAAAGACCATCCAGTTTCCAACCCCCCCACCATGGGCAGGGACTCCTGCCACCAGCGCAGGTTGCTCCAAGCCCTGTCCAACCTGGCCCTGAGCACTGCCAGGGATGGGGCACCCACAGCTGCTCTGGGCAGCCTGTGCTGGTGTCTCACCACCCTCACAGTGAAAATGTCCATGTCTTCCTTGTAGTAGGGAGCCTAAAACTGCCCACAGCCCTGCAGACACGGTCTTACCATGTCTGTGCTGAGTAGGTGGGAGTAATCACCCCCACTGAGCTGCTGGCTGCACTCCTGCCATTACAGCCTGTATGCCGCTGGCCTTCTGGGCCATAGGGCCACACTGCTGAGTCCTGTTCAACTTGTTGCCTACCAGGACCCCTGGGTCTTCCCTTCAAAGTTGCTTTCCATCCAGCTGGACCCCAGCCTGTGCCACTGCAGGGCGTTATTCCTTAGTAGGTGCACGACCTTCCACTTGCCTTTGTTGAACCTCATGAAGTTTCTGTCAACCCATTTCTGCATCCTGTTGAGTTCCCTCTTCAGTACCCTGCCCTTCAGTGTATTGACTGCTCCCTCAATTTTGGGTCATCAGTGAACTTGGTGGAGGTCCATCCTATGCCATTGTCCAGGTTTAATAAGACATTAAATAGTATCAGACCCAGCAGTGACCCCTGAGGAACACCACTAGTAACACTCACCAGTTCAACTTTGACCTACTGCATGCTATTCCTTGAGCCCTGTGGTCCAGCCAATTCTCCATTCATCTTGTCATTCTCCTGCTCAGTCCTCACGCCTCCAGCCCAGCACTCAGGATACTACTGGAGATGATCAAAACCGCTGATAAAGTTCAGGTAAAGGACCCCCACTGCTCCCCACTGCCCGCTGAGAGAGCCATTGCCCATTGGCACCGCTGCCCGTAGTGCTGTCCACAGCGTTTGTCACAGAGACCACGTGAAAGGGTCCTAATGAAATTGGTTTCCTGGTACAGCTAATATAGCTATGAGGACTTGATTGAATACCAATGCCAAAATAAATTTTGTTTGAAAATATTGCAGCAAAGTCATCATATCCATAGAGAAGGGCTTGATGTATTAGTAATCAACTTCCTCGGAATATTTGTATAATTGTTATGGTTCTTTAGGCATAAGGAAATAATTTTCTGGATTTGGATCACTATGTTAGTTAGTCTGACAAGCCCAAAATAAAGTAAATTTTCACACATCAATCATTAGCATATTTGCCTAAGAAACAGTGTGCAGAATTCATGCAAAATCAACAGCTTATTCAAGTAAATACATATTCATAATTATACTATGTGAAATATTGCTTTCTGAATTTATTCAGTGAATACTAACTACATTCCTAACAAATATACCAAAATAACAGTTCCCCTGTTACTATGGAGAGGGAGAGAAGAAAGTACTGCGCTTGAGGACTAATTGTAAAATCTTTGGAGTAAGAACAAGATAGCGTGATTCCCTCTTATACAGTAATAATTTAGCTGCCCAAGGTTTTACATTTAAGGTTTTGGAGAGAGAAATGGAAAATTGCTGATGAGTTGGTCTACAGACATACTGAAGGGCTGGTTTACGGGAGGGACATTTTCCATCATTCTGAGATACAAGAAGGGAAAGTGTAATTCTCAGCTGAGGTGAAATAAACACGGGAACAGATTTGGCATTAGCAAATATGCTATGTCTTAATTTGATTCTGGCTTGCTGGACACAAACAGCAATATCATAGCCAAACCCTTTCACATCTCCTGCAGCCCAGCTAGCGAAGCCAAGCGAGGATACGTACCCTTGAAGGAGTCAGCATGCACACGTGTGCACACACACACCTGCAGACACACGGCCATTTGGTTCCCCGACTCCATCACATGATTTGCTTGCAGCAAGCGGAATGCAATCGCTCCTCTCCACCCCTCTGATGCATCGGCAAGAACTAGCATTACATGTTTTATTGCCATGGGTGTAGAAAAACTTGACTGCGCGTCACATTGATCAGGGAGCCGGTAAGGCGAAGAACGCCTCCTGCGATATGGAGCCTGCAGAAGCACCGCCAAGTAGCGCCTGCAGCACTGCCAAGTGTCACTGCAGCCAGGCACAGAGAGACTCAGTGCTGCATTAAATAAAGGAGGGGGAATGCTGCATTTCCCAATGCAGCTAAAAATAATATTTTATACCTTATCACCTTTTTGCCAAAAATTGCTAAGCGCTTTGCACAAATTAATGACGCTCAGGCTCCAAGCACCAGTACGCGGCAGTTTTCCATACAGCAGAGGGTCTTTTTCATCCCTAACAGTGCACTGCACTCATTATTATGCAGTAGATTTTTTGTTTCTGTACACCAGGCCTGGGTTCTTACAAGGAAGTGATTATGCTTGCCTAAATGGAGATTCTGGTGACAAGATAATTTACAACGCTCTGTTGCATAATCATTGAACCAAGGTCAGGGAAACCATTGATGTAGCACAGTCAGGGCAGCTGTAAATAAAACACACATCACGAAAGGGTTCACTCTCAGTGAGAACAGACAGACAAGAAAGAACAGACAAGAAAGAACCGCCAGCACGCTCGCCATGGTAAAATCTTATTCCCCTCCCTTGCCTCCACAGATCCTGCGGTTGGCTAATTAAAGAAGGAGGTGTAACTACCAATCTAATCTCACTTGTTCTCAGATTTACCATAATTTCTACACTGAGAGGCTGGTGAAATGAAACAGCACTACTACAGTTTTCCATTCATCAGCAGGAAGCAGAACAACTCAGGGAATTGGGCTAAAAATAATTAAGAAGCAGGATCAGGTGCTGCGTGCATGCATCTGTGTCTGTACAGGGCGTGCAGGCACACAAGCATTTACTGGAGGTAGCAGCAGTAGCGTAGGGGGAGATGAGCACCACCAGTAATTTTATCTCAACATATGAATGCTTGCAGATGTGCTCACAGCATACTTATTAGAGAGGCAAACACGCACCAGAAAACGGCAATCAAATTATGCTATAAACAAAATCAGCTTTTTAAGCAAATACAGCCACCAGAATGATACCATCAGCAGCGCTGCAGATGCCGCTTGGGAGCTGCAGGGGCACCCACAGCACACAGGGTGCTCAGCATGTGGCCCCTGCCCCAGCGCGCTGCGGGTGCAAGGCAGGCAGGTCACCTTCGGGCAGGAAGTTTGACATTTTCTGGAAGCATCGGTGTTATTCCACGTGCACTGCCATTGCCTCGCACTTGTGCAGTAACACCAGAGCTTTTCAGAAAGTATTGCAGCAAGTTTCGTAGCTTTTCCATACAGGCGCAGTAGCGAGGCGCAGGGATGTTGCCAGGGGCTCTGCTTGGCACAGGATGGATGCAGCTGGTCCAGCACCTCCTTTGAAAGACAGGCTGGTCAGACACACAAATATCCTGGGTCACCAGAGCTGTTCTTCAAAATCCACTCAGATGAGACAGCTGGGAAGGAAGACGTACCTGAGGGGCAGGCGCAGGACAGAGGGTTGAAGTAAAAAAGCAGCTCTTCCCTGAGGAATCAGCTATCCAGCAGAACAACTTATGAGAAAGATTCCACAACACAACTACTAGCCAGCCTAAATACACAATTATTTGCCATCTTCTAGGAAAAGCCTTTCTCTAGTTTGCAGCTCCCCTGAAAAGGGTATAAAGAAGTGATAAATGGGCCAGATCCTCAAGCCAACGTACATCAATGCTACTTGCTTTCCTCTGCTAGAACACCCACTCTTTACTTCAGTTAAAGAGCTGACACACAGTATCTTAATATGCATTTATGTTAATATCTTCACTTTGCAGCGGTAGGTAGATTGCGTGGCTGGCACATGTCAGACTAAATGTCACTTCCAAAAGCTAAGGGACCTAACTGGAAGCTGCCATTCAGAGTGACTAGCTGATAACACGTGAAACCTCTCCGGAAAAGCCTTCCCACCTCAAGCACCTCCTTGTGATTAACCTTTCAGATAGACAATACACATTACTATTTTAAAAAAGCCAATTTTTTAAGGACAGAATACATTAACGAACAGAGGAAAATGGGAGCAAATTAGCAACTTCAGGCACTGCAAGACAGAGGGAAAGACTACACAGGGAGAGTAGCCAGGTCCCTTCAGAGACCACAGCTGTAGTCCTGCTCTGCCTCCTGGCACCAAGACAGGATTCAGCCCCAGAATCTAGACTCTGTGCCAATCGCTCCAGAGTATTAGAATTCCAATCAACAGTTCTTTCCCACACGTTGGTGTGGGATAGGTAGCAAAGGTGGACATGAAAAGCGAGTGAGCTGCCCAGTAATGATGGGGGTTTGGATCACGCAAGCTTAGAAAACAGTCTGGAATAAAAAATGTGTGCATTACTGCCTTTCACACTGTATCTGATCTTGCACTGCTACACAACCTAAACTATGAGTATCTGGCAGAATTCGAGATATTTCGCAAAGACTTGTCATCCTCCTTCACCAGATTGCTCTCTGGTGGAGATGATGGAGGGGGAGTTGGAATACATCATATTAGAATGAATATAAATGGTAATGATCATGCTCCTCCACAACACTTCCACTCTAAAGAATCAGTTAATTAACCCTGAATCAAGCTGGCTTGCTAGTCAGTAACATAGCAGTTGAATGGAAATCAGCTTCCTGACCCCTACTTCTCAAGGACAAGATTCGGTAACCCCTATTTATGTAAAACATTAGCTTACTCTGTGAGGAACCTCCAGAAATCAATAGGGATTGCGCTACACAAGGAAGACTGGCAGGATCTGATACCAATTACAAACTCAGATTGGCCCTCAGATGGGTATTTCTGTCAGCTTTTTAATTTTTTCTTTTCTTTCCATGTTCCTCCTCCCCCATGTCTGCACCCAAGAAAATGCAGACTCTTCCCTCTTATAGAAGGCATTTGAATTGTTCCTTTTTCTCTTTAATCCAAAAAGTATGAATATTTCTTGTTAAAGGAAGGTAATGTTTGACAAAACTTGGCAGATTTGAGTGTATTTCTAAAGCTGGAAGGATCCCAGCCTTTTCGACAAAATGGAAGCAACGATTTGCGGCTTTTGAATGTGAAGTGGTTTATTTCTTCTTCAAGAAGAAAGTGTAGCTGAACTCACTAGAGAAAGCATTAAGGGAAGCAATCTGCGCTTAAAGAAAAGGAGATATAAGATCTGCACATTATCTTTTTTTACCAGAGTGCGTGGGGGAAGAGGTGGATAGAAACAAGGCGACGTATTTTCCATTTGCAGTTCCTTTCCCCAAATTTTCCCAGAAGCAGAACAGACCATAGTTGAGTAGAGGAACCGAAAGCCCAAAGATACTGGTAGAGAGAAGAATAGCCATGTGATGTAAAAAGGAGGCAGGAAAGAAGAATCCTTCAGCCTTTTCTTTTGAGAAAGCTCAAAGTTAAATTACATCTCACTGCACGGGGACACCGTGACCCCCGAGAGCTGCAGCTTGGGTGTCGGTGTCTCCTTTCTGGTCTGGTCTCCTATACTGGACTCCTTCTCCTAAAATGTCACTGCCACGTTCTGCCTACAATGATCTCCTTGCCTCAGTCGAGGCAGAAAAGCACATTTTAGCAGGCGGGACGGGGAAGCTGGGGGGCAGGGGGGCAGCTCCCCCCAGCCTTGCAGGGAAGCAGCTCAACCTTCCACCTTTTGGGTTAGCCCAGCGCACTGAGGGACAGCACACTCTGGCTAAGCAACCCTAAAAGCAAGCCATTTTTTTTATGTCTCCTGATGAAAGAGTTGTTACAAGTTGTCCATGTGGCAGAAATGGCTTTTTTTTTTTTTTTAAATCAAAACCATTGTTTTAAGGGGAAATTTAGAAGCAGGCCTGTTCTTACAGGAAAGGAATAGTCCCCCCAAAACCCACTGGGATCTCAGGAACAAAATCACGCAGAAATCATCCTTCCAACACTGATGTGCCGGCACAACAGACACCAATGTTTTCTGTTACTGAATGACTCCTGTTCGCTCTGCCTTTCCCAAAGCTGAGTGACAGATTGTGCTGGAACAAGATGGGAGGCATCGCTCCCTTGAAGCCATGTAACTGTCTGTGACTTTGCAACAACTAGTTGTAAGTCTCTATTTCCCCTCAGTTTAGTAGGTACTCTTCTGTATGAATTAGATGCTTCCAGACTTTTTGAGCTTGTTTTTCACATCAGACACTGTCTGACTGCCTGAAACTATTGGATACTTAGCAAGCTAAAAAAAAACAAACCCAGAGCTGTGTCTGGCTCTGGTGGTGGTTTTTTGCTCATGTCCTAAAGCCATCTCAGGTTGAAATAAGGTACACAGCATCCCTCCCATCCTCCTTCAACAGTGTTCTGGTTTCCATGGAAAAGAAAACCTGGGGCATATGCCGAAAGGGAATTGCAGCGCGGTCACAGAGGTCCCTGCCACGGACGAGGGGGCAGCAGGTCTGCAGGCACCTGCCCAGCTGCAGGGATGGAGTCGGCGGCTCGGGGGTGTCTCACTCTTCCTGTAGATACAGACAAGAAGATTTATTGCTGAGCGTAGTATTGCCTCTGGGGCTGGAATTGGATTTCTCCCCAAACTGTTACTTCATTTCACGTTCCTTTCAAGCTCCTCTTCTGCGCAGAGAATTTTAGGAAAAAATGCCACTGGATTACACAGCTGCTGTCTGCCTGGGCTTTAAATGTGCCAATCTGCAGCAGTCTGCAGGCAGTGCTGAGAGCAGGCTGAAGTGTCTGCAGCTTGCCTGTGCTACTAGTAATATCTTACTTGCAAATCTGAAACAATCGAAGTGAAAAGGGGCAGTAGAACTAGAAAGAGCCAGCTCTGAGCTACTAAAAAAAATAAATCCCTCTTTTCTTCTGGGAAAAGCATGTGCAAAACGCAGCACTCTTGAGGGATGCCCTACAAGATGTCAGCATGAAGCTACAGTAATTGATGGAAGAAAAATGAGGTTCACAAAGTAAAAATGTCCCCGTTTGTGTAACTGATCAGGCTGGGAATGAAAATCGTTGAGAACAAGCCTGTCACTAAACACACTGAACACTTTTTAAAGATAAATAGAAACAGTATCACTGTACTATGAGAAAGCTGATTCCTATCCTTGTCTTGCAGTCACAAATAATTTGGGTATGAACCCAATTGCAGAAATTCTGGTCAAAAGTGAAGCTCTTCAGCTTTGCAGTTACCCTTTCTGTCAACAGATAAGCAGGCACATTGTTAGGGGAAGCATCACCGTGTAGCATAACTACAAAATCTTCTAATGTTACCTTTACAGTGGGCAAGCAGGTTTTCACGTCTCAGAGAGCCCTGCTATCTTGCTGTTTAGTCTCCGGGTTATGCAAGGACTTTGTACCTTGGCAGACTCAGAAGAAGAGGAGGCAATGTGAACAGCCTGAAAATTGGCTGTCTGCCTTCCCTCTTGTTAAATCAATTCTGCTGTTAAGAGCTGTCTCTTGGGAACCAGACAGAGATACTGGGCTAGGATTCCAACATGAAGGAACTGCCTTGCATGTTGTCTGCACATCCTCAATTTGGGACTGGCATATATGTGCGAATAAAGCGATTCAAATTTAGAATACCCTCAGACTTCTTTTACGCCCAGAAGGAAGGCATGAGCATCTGCTAGTGATGCACAGAGCACACAGATGTTAGAAGGCGAGTCAACAAAACTTCAATTTACTGTCACTTGCCCTCCTTTTGACAGACTTTTAAGGGGTAGAATACAGGGAAAACACTAGATGTGCTCAGTGCTTCCTTAGAGGAAGGTAATAAACACTTCAGGCACAAACACTGGCGAACCAAGTTAGTAAATTTTGTAACCACCATTCTAGAGGCGCCAACCTTTGCTGAACGTTAAGTAACGTTATTTCAAGACATTTCTAAATATTTATATCAACAATATCATGATTACAATATTGGCTACTCAGGAGTGCCTGACTTAAGGTTATGTGCTTCATTGCAGCTGGCACATTTGGGGAGCTCAGCGTTCAGCACCGCAATCTAAGCCTGAGGTGAAGCATTTAAAAAGCCCTTAACCAGTAAATTAACATCCCCGTTTTCAAACGGGTGTGTGAGAAGGAAAAAAAAAGGCAGACTCTCCAGCTAGCACTTAAAAACTTAGGTAAAGATCATACAGCATTATTGAGAGAAACTAACTTGGACAGCTGCTGCTCTGATTATCTTGTGGGATTCGTTAAGGCCCTGTTTGACATTCAAATAAGTTCTTGTTTCTGGTGGCAAGAAAGAGAGCGTGTACTTTAAAGAAATTACAGGATTTAGAAATGAAGATGAAAGATTCAGAACCCTCTGGTAGCTACTTTCTGCTCCCTCTGCCCTCTTATGAACTGGAAATATTTTGACAAGAGGTACAGTGTCCTCTGATGTACTGCATAGAAAGAAATGAGAAAGTTAATAGGGGAAGCACCAAATTAAGACACCTGAAAGAAGAGGATTAGAAGACGAATAAGAATATTATAGCACTTGTCAGCATGGCATTATAGAGCCCAGCTTCATTTTTTTTCAGGTTTTGTTAAGCAAATGACTGGATAGGGCCACTTCCCTCACAGACCTGTGCAGCCTATTAAAAGGGTGGGATACACTCACTCCGGTATTTGCATGCCAACAACACACAAGGCCTGAAAAATTCTTCCATGAACGATGGAAGTTCCTACGGATTTGTATTTTACATCTCTCCTCCTCATCCTAACCGCCCATCACTTTCCCAGGTAGCCTGATCTGTGAGTGGGTCTGAGCAGAGTCCCACCCCCGCTGCTGTGCATCCTCGTAGCTGCTTCACCGGCATCTCTGCAGCCAAGGCACAGATACTCCTTGTGCTTATTTTATTAAATACATAAGTGAATAGGGTTTGCATCACATAATCCGCCCTTCCTCCTCCCTGACCTTCCCCCCAGTCATCCCATGATAGCATGTAAGATCAGCTAGAAGTTTCCACTATAGCTTTAGGGGAACTGAAAACGTGTGTACGTTCTGCTCCTCATTTATCATTCAGCAGCATTCCGACACAAGGTGTGGACCTTACTGATGCAAGATCAGAACTCGAAGCATCTTAAGAAAATGCTTGCAAGTGCTAAAGATGTCATTAGCCATTCAGGCTTATTCCTCCTGGACTCCCGTTTGTTCCTGAATATCCATCAGCCATACGCAAGAGTATTTCTTTCCATACGTGGGGCTGTAGGAGGTAATGCTCAAATACTATGATGATGAAGATAATCTAAAAATATATAAAATCTGAGTGGATTAGACTAAAATAAACACAGACGAGGATGTGTTGGGAGATGATCCTTTTACTTGAAACTTTCACCTTAAGCATGGCAAGGATTGAGATTTTTTTGCTCTCTTGCTACATTATAAATCCTGCATTTTTCCTTCGGCAAAAAAATGTATTAAGAACAGTGTAAGTGGGTGAAAAATATAAGAACAGGCAGATTGAAGGGTCATGGAACGTGTTCTGCTTTTTATCAGCTTATTATGTGAATTTTGTATTTGGTTTTGTGCTGGTTGTATGCCTGGGAAAGATATATTTTATAAATTAAAAAAAAAAAAACAAAACAAAACCAGAAAAACCCAGCACAAACCAAAAAACCCCCAGCATATTGCAGCATGTCTTCACCTGTTATATGCAGGCAAATTCTTCTTAGGAATGGGTTTTCACTTTCTGAGTGGTTTTTAAGAAGTACATTTTGACCTTTAAAACCAACGTCAGTTGTATAGAGGTTTTGAAGCTACACACATTAAAGACTGAGACGCTCAGATATTATACTAACTGGACTGACTGGTATGAACAATATACAGCTATCAGAAACCAGTATGATTTTCCTTTTTCTTTTCAGTTCACACAGTTTGTATTACCTGGCACCTCGCTTTAAAATTTAGCTGGAAATAAAGCTCAGTCAAAATTCACTCTTATCAGAGTGAATTCCAAATGGTTTGGAAGATGGTTTTGTATCCGAGTGCCTCCATTCCCTCAAGCACTCCTTTCTAGAAATAAGAGGTTGAGTTTTAAGATAATTAACAACATTAGACAAGATTTCAGTTGGTCCAATTTTCTTTCACAAGACTTGATCTGTGTTTCACCATTTCTGGCACATCCCCTTACATAAGCTGTACATCACCCCCCTGTCACCATGCTGCATCTGCAGGACTGAGTAACTAAAGCTTTGCGGTTACAAAGGGATGTTCAGCCTGCGCCACTAATTTCTAGTTCCACCTATACGATCCTACTTGATTTACCAAAGGCTGCTCCCTTAGGTATCTGCTCAACCTGTCCAAATTGGCTCACGGGAAACATAGTTCTTGGCATACATACAAGGAAAAAAATGAAAGGAAGAAGCAGGAGTGGAAGGGAAATGATCAGAAAAAAAGGCAAAATAACTGTTCTGTACTAGTTAATCTCCAAGAGTTTTCTTTTATTTTGCATTTTGTCACTGTATACCTCTCAAATACTTAATTACTCCAAATTTGTTGTTATTTTCACAGGGGCTGTGGCAGATTGATCTGGAGGAGCTCTATTTTGGATGTCATTAAGTATTATCTGATCATTCTGACAGCTGATCTATGACACAAAGTCAGCTGTTAGCACTCCTCTGTCTTTCTCTCATATTCAGAGATAAACATTTCATTTGAAATATTCTCATCGCAAATTTCAGAATATCTTTTTACACCTGACATTATCTCACTCATTCTGGCCCTCTGAAAAAAAACCTAGGGTTGTTTTCAACATCTTTCATAAAGCCTACACTTCAATAAAGATGAAATGTTTATGTCTTCAACTTTTATGCCTGGAACACATCTATACGACATGAGAATGCATTTACAGAAGTGCTACAGCAAGGAGGTTAAATGCCCACAGACATGTCATGTCGTAAGAACTGATGTAGTTTGGTTAAGGCATCTGACACTTCCTTTTCATGTGGGGACATTCCTAAAGGAGTATCTTGTACTTTGGGAACACCCTTATCTGCTATGTGACCTGAATGAATCCTTTCTTATACCACATCCTCTAATTTGACTTTCCATACTTTCTTCTGTTGAAAGAGTTTCCTTGAGAATCACAGCAAGTCTTGTGTCTTTACTGCTTTTCATGGCCGTTGTCTCTCTTGGAATCAAAATACCATCGTGGAAATCTCCAACTCATTCTCTTTTAGATCCAAGACCTATGTAGGCATCAATTTCCAAAGATACAACCTCCTTTCCCCATCAAAGCATGTTTCTGGCAATGATGCTGGGAAATCATACGCTGCCCAGCTCAGCCTCCTGGCTTCTCTTCAGCTTTCAGTTACATTTTGCCATTACAGGGGCTCCAGAGCAGCCACACTTCCATGCAGTCACGCTCTTTCCCATCTCTAGCCCCATACAACAAGCCCACCCCATCAAGTCCTTGTTCACTTCCAGGTCACATCCCTCCCAGGACATTTTGAAACCTCCAGCTTCATCTTTGTCTATCAGGGAAGACTTTTGAAGCCGTGGTGGGGTCAGGGTTCAGACCCTTCTCTGGAAAAACAAAAGAAGGTTTTAACTGTAGCTTATGAGGAATGGTGCAAAGCAACTGATTGCATTTTTTCGAGGAGAATGTACTACACACAGGCTACCCAATAAACAAATCAGTTAAAACAATTTGCAAGCCGTATCGACCCCACGTTCTTTGAGGGGGTACCCTGAAGGATTTTAGAGAGACATTTATGGAGCAGTTGTACTTACCAGGAAACAAAGCACTGACCAGTACTCTAAAAGACTATCAAAGAAATCTAAGCAGCTGCATATTGGAGGGAAATTTCTTCCTTTTCTTGAAATGCAGAAATTTCAAACCACAAAGGGATTTCTAAAGCGCAAGGAAAGACAACAAAAGTAGGATAGCCTAAATCACTAGTGCAGGATTTCCAGACACAATCCATCATGGAAGTAGGTACTCTCATACAAAACAGCAGGAAAGAAATATGTTGCAGAAAAGGAACAGGAATGCATAAAACTAAATGCTAGTCATATACACTGGTCCATTAATGAGTTAGGATAATTATCCCCCAGCAACAACAGAGAGGATTATTAATCTATAACCAATCTTGAGAACATGAGGAGAGCCGACCAAGTTCCCAGACAACAATCAGGCCACACAAGTATCCCTTGCATCTGGATGAGAGAGAGTAAGAGGAGCATAAAAGATCCTGAAGGTTGCCAAGATGTTCGAAGGATGTTTGCTGCTTAGCAGAATGGAAAGCTGCATAGGCAAAGGACTGGCAATACAAACAGGACCTGAGACAGCTGGGAAAAAAGGCTGGTATGGGTAAGTTTCTCGATGATCCTTCTGATGTCGTGTGCTTACGAAAATAAGTAAAGACAACTTGAATTCCTTGGACAAAATCCCTTGACTTCATGCCAACTTGCTCTAATGACATTAAATCTTGTTTTGAAACCAATGAGGTTATACAGGGCAAGGGCAGGAACCGGATCCCTATTCAGGGAGATGCTTACAGCTCTCCAGAGGACGACAGGTAATAACACAAAGGCAGCTTTTACTCTTTAAACTTGACATTAATAATGCCAGGCTATTCCCCTTCCCACACTCTTATAACAACTAGTTGTTTTTGTTATTAATAGTAACAATTACTGGTGGTGCAGTAGCGCCCAGAGATCCCAGTCAAGACCAGCCCCACCGTGCTACGTGCTTTGCAAACCCGAGCGAGCCAGAGTTTGCCTCACCCTGCCCAGCACCTCACCTCTAACAAGACACAGCAACCGAACGGTAGGAGGAGATCCGAGCATGAGAGACAGGAAGGGATTCGGCTGGAGGACACATCCCAATATCAGAAGGAAAAGCAAAATGAGGTGCTGGGCTGGATGAGCACCAGCCCGTGCCAGCAGCAGCCTCTTGAGCCCCGGCTGATTGCACTGGTACCTTGGTGACGGGTTTCCAGAGACCTGACGCTGATGAGGATGGCTCTTTCAAAACAGAACTTGCACAAAATCCCCAGATTACTTGCCTACACTTTAATTTTGTGATGCAGGTGTTTGTCGGCCTGTAGTAGGTAGTGTAGGCTACTTAAACAACCCGACTCATTACATTTTTACACTGGTACCTGGTAAAACGAGCAATTTGAGCCCATGGTACGGTTAACCAGAATAACCTTGTCTCTTTTTTGATCCAGGCATCCTCGGCTCCCTTCTGTTATAGCTAGTTATTTGAGACAGGCAAACAACTGTTGGTCTCCCCAGCTCCAGCTGAAGGCAACGAATGTCCAGTGGAAAAGCCAAAAACGTGTTTGATGGAAGAACTACAGTCTGAACACCAGCCTCTCATCTGAAGGGATCACAAAGCAGTTTCCAAGACTGATTAAAAGCTGCCCCCAGCTGCAGGGGGCTGGGAGGTGGCAGCCAGGCTGGCAACTAGCGCATCCTCGCTGCAGGAAGATGGGGAGGTGGAAATTTCGATCAAGGATATGAACACAAATCCTTGTTGCTACCAAGAGCTATAAAATCTGTAACACTGAATCAGTGGAGACCAAACAGGTTTTGTGCTTTTTTTAATCCTTTCAGAGAACTTCAGCTGTTTCTTGCCTATAAAATAGATGGAACACCCTGGAACAAGTTAAAATACGTAGCATTTAGATTCTCTGAAATATATAATATTGTTAATCCTCAAACCCAGAAATATCAAGAAATTTTAAGAGGACTCAATTATTTTTCTTTGGGGGTTTTTTGGCACACCAAACTCATGTTTTCCAACTTCTTAACTGCAGATACCAGAACTTTTTTTTTTTCTAGAAATCAGTATTTTAACATTATTAAATTATTGTTGAAACGGGAAGCTTAGTAAAAACACCAACACAACGTTTAATAAAAACACCAACACTCAGACAAATGCCAATGCTGGTGATGCGAAAAACCATTAAGTCATTTCATCTGACTAAACAGCATAAGAAACAAAGGCCTTTGAATTGCCAACAAGTTAAATTGCAAATTGTAGGTTTTGCTATTAAATATAAATACCACAGGAAATTTTATCACAAACGATTAGAGCTGGCATTAATTTGCGCTCAGCTTCCACTGCACAAAGCCCAAGTGCACCCCTGAGAGGGGAAATCCTTGTGCCTGTGGAAAATCACTGTGAACTTTGCCCTGTGGTAAGTTTGCAAGAGGCTGACACAGGAAAAAAGAAGTGAGTGGAAAGGATCTGACTGGAAACACAATAGCAGACTTAAAAGGCTCTGATAAATGAAAAGTCATTCCAAGATTAGCGTCTCATTCAAAAAAATAACAAAGACTTTTTCTGGTATGTGGCTGAAAATAGATTCCATATGAAAACGCTTAGCAGAGCTTATCAATATTTTTCATTCTCAGCCCTCTTTGAATAAATGCAGCATTTTTAAAAACTGGCATTTTTAGAACTCCTGAAATTTAGATGCAGAAGCTACACAATTAATGTTTTCATTTTTCAAACCAATAACATAGTTTTAAAGGATTTTGATGTCGCAATTCCTTCATGCTTTTTTTCCCTTTCATCTGCCTGATCCTGTCCTCACTTTTCGCAAAAATACTACACATGAGGAAAAAGAAAACAACTTTCCTTGCCTTAAAACTGAACTGACTTCAGGTCAGTTAATTCAAATGTTCCAGAAGCTTCATGGAAAATTTAGAGAAAGCACCGAGAAATGTTTAGCATTTTCAGATCGTCTCTAGTATTCAATGAATCTTTAAATCTCTCTTATCAGGATGTATCTAGGATTCTAAACTCTGTAAAGGACTGTTGCAGACAGAATTAGTTTTCCTTTTCTATTAAAAAACCCACACTGATTGAATGAATCTGAAGTGCAATTTTAAAAAGACAAAGCAAATTAAAAAACCAAAAAACCTCTTAAGTTTTCTCAGGTTGCCTAACATCTGTTCATGGTACCACACACAAAAATTAATATAATAATTCAGTTATTTAACAGTAAAAGCACACCTGGGAAAAAAGGTTATTATTCTGTTGATACATTAGGTATCAAAGCCTTGCAGCACAGAGTTAAACTGCTTGTAAGTACAGGCTTAAAGCACTACTACGTTCCTTACACAGTACATTAACTTGGGAGTAGAGATGGTCATAAATGGCACACCGGCAACCTCCCATTTACAGGAATCTCTGCCAGAAAAACAAGACCCGGTCTCCCTAGAGTAAGCTTGCTCTGAACAACCCCTCCAGTCCAAAGGGGTGAGGGACGTTGCTGTCTAGCGCTCTAACTCCCATATTTTCCTTCCAAAATAAACTCCAGCTGGAAACTCCCAGCCCAGGCCACCACGGCTGGGGACAGGAACGCAGAAGACCATGTAGGAGAGCGCCACCTAGCGACTAATGCCTCAATCATACCAGTGCGAGAACCACAAGAGGAAGGGAAACGCAAAACTTCGACGAGCACTCGTGCTACGTCCAGTTTATTTCTATATTTTTTGCCTCTTTGTCCTTGGAGAGGTCTCACTGTGGCTAATTATTGTTGTAAGTCAAGAGGCAGTTTAGTTTAAGTTCAAAACACTGGGTTTTGGTAAAACATATCCTCTATGTTTTAAAACAGGCAGGTCTTCTATTAGAATTTGCACTTTAAAACACCGTAAATACGCAGTGTAGGAATCTGGGAATCCAAAACACCAAAAATTCAATTCTGCAACCATGACTCAAGTGAATAATCATGAGACATCTGTGGGACTACTTCCAGGAGTAGGAAAAGCAGCATATGTCTCTGAAAGTGCTTAGAGCAGTACGATTCTGCCAATTTTATCACGAATCTCCTATCTGCTGGTTGAAGCTGCAGCTTCTGGAGTCAAGTGCTTCCATGTGAATCTGAATCTAAAAAGAAAAATTAATTTCTGACTGAAGTTCAGAGAAAAAGCTTGGGGAAGTGTGAGACACATGAACCCCCAAAACCAGAAACCACCATGAGTAATAAAGTAGCATCACTTAAAAATCTGTTTGAATGCCACCGGGAGAGCGTGGGCATGGGCGTCTGGAGCTGACAAGACCGAGCAAACCCTGAACCTGGCTCTTGAGCACGGTGGCTCAGGCAATCGGCCTTCCAAGACAGCCCACCACAGCCAGGCTCCACAGGCTGGATCTGCTGCTGCTGCCGTCTGCTCTTCCCAAACAACCCCGCGCAGGAGGCTGGAAAACCGTTCTGCGTTGCTTTGGGGACGAAGGGGGAGGAGAAGGGATACTAACAAATCCTATTTATTTTCACAGATCAAATGTGGCAACTGCAGATAATTATAGTCATGTTAACTTGTACAACTTGTAACTACAACGCATCTTCCCCAGCAGAGAAGTAGCCTAAATGCATACAGCTGCAAGAGCACAATTACTCCTCTTTGTGCTTCTATTAAACAAATAAACTAACAAACAAATCTAATTATATGGCTTGTTTCTTCCCATTTCCACAATGATCCCAGGTTTTCTGGGATAGCAGAATGAACCAACCTGTAGTAGCAAACGTTTCCTCTTCATTTTCTGAACTCTGGCAGATCATGTGGTTGTAAGATACTACAGGAAACTTATTTTACTGTGTTTCTGTTGGTGTTTTTACCATTATGTGAATTTTTTGTTGCTTTTCACACCAGTTTGCATCCTTCAGCTGGAAGTCAGTGTAGCATCTAGACTTCTTCAAGCAAAGGCCTTGTGCAAGCTGATGCCCACAGTGGCTCGGTTTAGAGGTTTGCTCTTGTCAGGGAGTAGGGAGAACTTCCTCCTGGTTGCTTCTGAAAGCATCTTTCTTCACTGCATTTTCCATCTGCACTCTCTTTTGTTTACCACTGAGGTCAAGTCTGTGTGTTTCTCCCCACTCTGCCTGTTGCATTAGTGGCACTCTGAAAGTGAGACTTTCTCTGGATGGGAAATGTTTGGTGAATTTTTAAATACCATTATTGATTTCACATTAATTTTCTTTATGAACCAGGAAAAGCTCTTATGCGAGGCTGTAACAGCCAAGAAATATTTGACAAGTTGTTTAAAATCTACTGCCTGGAAGCAGTCTGATAAATTAGTTAATCTATTTTCCTTATTTTTAAGTATATTCTTTAAACATACCTTACCTTCGCTGACTAGTATTATCCAACCTGAAGTACACAGCACAAAAGTGATCGCCTATTACCTGCTGCAGAGATGACTACCTCTTGGACTTCAGCTACAAGAGGTAAGGATATTTTGCCCAGAAGTGGGTTTTTTCCCTTCCTTCAATGGCACATGATTAGAAAATTATTTTGCCTCTGCACCAGCCAACACCACTTCTGTGGCTTCTGTTTTAGGGCATCAAACCTGTAAAAGGGCAGGTTCTTTCGTATAAGCAAACTTCTTGCCTGTTAACATCAGTTACTTCACACCCCTTAAGTCTCCTTTTGGATACAGATTATTGACTGCTCTTTAGTGAATAACTTTTTAGTCATTCTTTGGCCTCAGAAAATTACCTTTGAAATGTTTTATGCAAGAGTATTCATTATGAACAATTAATGTACTGAAAATGTCAGCACCTCAGGAAGGCATTATATAAAAGATGAGTAAATTTATGTTCACACATCATCCAAACTTCCTGTACTTTTCATTCTTCTAAAATTTATGTCTTACATTGTAGTACAATAGCTTATATGAATTTGATGACCTGAATGGAATAATGTCAAAACTGCCTTACTGTGTATTTTAGAAAAGGAAAGCAATCAATTAAGAGTTTTCTTTGCTCTACCACTATTTTTAGTTAAGACATCTGGCAGCTTGATAGTAATTCAAATACTTACCCTGGAACATCTCTTTGCATGCATTTTAGTCAGGAGCCAAAAAAAGTGTTCAGAGGAAGCTACAGTCTACATAGGGACATTTATGTAAAGTGAGAAATGTCTTTTGTATCAATTGGGGGGTGAAAGGGTTACTTGCACCCACTTATCCTGATATTTACTAGGTTTTAAAGTGTAGAATGATCTGAATTCAAACCTCAAACTTTTCTCCTTGACACATGGAAGGATCTAAGATCACTTTGCATCATTTAGGAAGGTTTAAGCTTTAAAGATGATGCATGTTTCACACCACAGTCCAAATGCTCTACAAAGTATTTTAAAGACACTGCCAGCTAATTAAAGAAGTCCAGGAGCAGCAGATTTTAATCTAACTTACAGTAACGTGTGAAGTAACAGCATCAGTCACTTCAGTTGGTTTGCAGGGCTGGAAGGGGGTTAGAATACAAGCTACTCTACATGACCAGCTGCAGTCACGGGTAGCACGTACCTCTCACCATGTCACAGCACCACACCTACCTACGAGAAGACAGAGAAGTTCAATGGGTGGCTCCTCCTTGGAAAAAAAAACAACAAAGCCCCCCAAAACCCAGAAGACCCTTCAGCTCCTGAGTTCTCAAAGCCATTGATCAGCCTCCTCTGGTTTACAGCAGTTGCTCTTCCAGGCCACAATACAAGTGCCATCTTTTTATGATTTTAAGGGAAGAAGCACAAGAAGGCTTGTGTTCATGAGAGAAAGGTTTACTGATTGGGCTTTATTCATTTTTTGGCTGACAGAGATAAATGCTAAGTTAATACTAAATTAATAGTAGTATTAATTTTAGACAAAAGTCATTAGATTGCAGACAAATTAGGGATAAATACAATGCCAGTTGCATATCTCTCATACACCACAATAAGGGAAATACTGTTGGAATAAGGTCTGTATTTCAATTCAATTATATTTGGCAGGTCAATTAGAATTGCTCACTAACTGTAATACAAATATTTCCTCCTTGAGTGTCCTATAGTAATGGGTATTTTTCCTTTTGTCTCACGATATGAGTGATGAACAGGATGATTCTAATTAAAACCAACGCCAAACATTCCATTCCCCAATCTTCATCTTTTTATGTTCCTTCACTGACTTCCTTCCACACCTCCAAAAAATTTGACTCATAAATTGGACTGGTACCTTCTTTTTTCCCCACACCTCATAGGCCGAGTACAGAAATACTACCTATACATAGTCTAAGACAGTGTCTTGCAACAGAACACAGTTAGCTGTCAAGACACTCACGCAGGCTGTGGAAACTCTATGATTGTGACAGCTGGACCTCCCCTATCACCCAAACATGTTCAGAACTGTGCAAAATCCCAGCACTGCCCAGCATTGACTACTGCAACAACGTCACGTTGGAACAGAGTTTACATAAGGAAAATTTGATTTGACGCTTTTTCTTCTTTTCAGTTGTTTTCTGCATCACATACCACTGACAAAAATGAAGTAAACTGCCCAGCTCTGTTTTTTGTTGTGAACAAACATTATGCTAGTTCATACTGAAAGCGGTTCACAGAAGTAATGCTATTTACACAGATATAAATCTAAAAAACCCAACTTGCATCGAAATGTGCCTGGTTTTGCCAAGCAACATTACAAGACAAAGTCATCCATTTAATCACACACAATAATAAGATCACCAGTGTGATAAAAAAGGAAGACAAAGATCAGCTGTTAAGAAATGAAGATTACAAAACAAACAATAAAGGTTGAACACTTATAAACTTCTAGAGGGACAGCTAGTCTACCCATCTCAAACATGCACTTGCAGTGACTGCCAATAATCTGTGTACACAAAACAGCACAGACAAATCCCTTCCCTGAAACCCATTCCTAATAGGAAAATTCTTTAAAAATATTAGACTAGTCTTACTCAAGTTTTCCTTCTCATCTTAGCTAACTGAGACTTGAAAATACATGATAATCTTGATTTTCCATTTTCCTCTTCTGCTTTGCTATGAAGAAAACAATAAAACCTTAACCTGAGCAATGGGAAGACTTTCAGTGACTTAGTAAACCTGAGTTTGCAGTACTCCACAAAGCGAGGAAAACCAGACTTTGTTTAACATATTTACACCAATTGTTTCGTAAGCTGTCTTTACAGTGAGTATGCGTTTACCTATACTATATACATTTCTTCAAGGCCTAGATCACACTGATGCTCATCAGCAATCATTAGTGGAGAGGATTTTACACTGCTATTGATCTCATTTACATGCACATTCTTCTGAATGGATGATCTCTTCTCCATCTCTGCTTGTCAGCATAAAACTGATGAGATCCCAAGACATTAGTTATAGGCAACTGAAAGAGAGGAGAGCATTTTCCATATACAGCACAGTTATTCTTTATCAGTTAATTTGGGTGAATTCCTGTTTTTATGTCCTCTGCATAATGAAAAGGGCACATATCTTTTGGTATTTATGTTCACATGCTGGGTGACATATAGTTAAGACTAGAGAATACACACCTATAGGGCATATACTACACACTCTGCTAAGGAAGCAATGCAAGCACTCTGTTCCCTTCAACTGCAAAATCCTTGGGTCTTCCAGGGATGCAAGCTACCACTCCACCACCTTGGCAAGCATAAACATCCACCATCTCCAGATTAGCTACTTAGTGGCAAACAAACATTCAAGACTCATTACAAAGATTTTCAGCCTGAAACAAATCAATATTCCACACAAACCAGCCTTTATTCAAAGTCCTGGAGTCTCAAGATGGACAGAGATAAAAAGACTTTGCTTCAACCAGCAACGCCAGAGCAAAAGGCAGCGAGAATGGTGTCTGGAGAAGGCAAGCGCTGACCTACTGAAGACAAGAGTTCAGATCTCACCAGAGAGACAGGGTCACTGGGGAGACAAAAAGATCGTACCCAAGCCTTTGACTGATGTGATAAAGACGGGATAGGAAAACCTTCTAGATCTAGAATAACCTAGGATGACAGCCAAGCAAACATTCAAAAGGAGATACCTTCAGCGTGCTACCTCAAAAATCTCTTATACTTTGTCAGTTATCCTTCGCAAAATACTTTCTGTTGCTGATTAGCTCACCCTGCTGAGGTGTAAGAATATTTACGTGTAAAATGCAGTACAAATAGGTACAAAAATGTCCCCACCGTGTGGATAACTGGAAAAACCATGCAGCACCAGAGCAATTCATCCGTAGACATTGACCTGTAAGACATTCCTTGCCAACTTGTCTGCCACTTGCCCTCAGCAGTGGAAATCCAAAGCTCCTTGAAGGCAACAACCAACATCACCACCATGTGGCAATGAAAAGAAACGAACTGCTTAAAGTCATTATACAGCTTGAAGTCTATTCTCGTTGTGGGATCCCATGTTGGTCATCTCTTGTGGACATGCCACCACCTGCTTAAACGGATAGCTCAGTCAAGAAACACAATGTGGCGTTTCAGCAGCAGTCCAAACAGATCCTACAGCGAAGCATTCCAGTAAAACTTATCTAATTAAAGATGACTTTCACCCAAAGGGAAATGCTAAAGGCGTGCTCCCAAGAACATATTAAGCCAGTATCTGTGCAAGCTTCCTTCACCACACAGGGGCCATCCTTTCCCACCACTTCTCTGTGCTAACACTTGCCCATGTGCCTGAAAAATAGCTGTGCTTTCATCTGCATTAGTTTTCAGTCGGATTACCTCCTTGATCTGCCTAACTGTGCTGCTGCATAAATGCTAGTTGACAGAACAGGGGACAGCAGAGGGGAGTAAAAAGATGCCTGCAAAGAGCAGGATTGCTTCTTAATGGAAATGACAGTTTAAAACCTAACTGCAAAACGCTCTTCAGGATATTCAAAAACCCTTTCTGGGGAAATATCTTTCAATAACAAGGCTAACTAGACCTTTTTGCTCCCCTTGTCTCAGATAAGCCATGACTGAGAGATCCAACTGACACTGGAAGATGGAGGAAAAGACTTTCATTCCTCTCTTCTAGCTGCCCAACCTGGAGAAGGAGCAAAGTGGCAAGACATACATATACGATGTGCTACATCTTTTTCTTTTTTTTTTTTTTTTTTTTCCTTCCTGGGTGTGTTCATGAGAATTTATTTCACACCCTTTCTATATTTAAAGAACTCCTCTGTAGAAAAGGGTACAGGATAAAATGGCATTAGCCTACCAGGCAGCAAAGTGAAAAACTGTAATATCGCTCACATTCTTCCCTTTTAGCATGAAGAACTTGTTCCCACCAGTAAACAAAATCAGTTGTTGGTAGGGTACAATTGTCAGATAATACCAATAGCATCCACAGCCACCTGCTCTCAAGATCTGAAGTAAAGGCAAAAATGTACCAAATGTACTTCAGCTGAAAGTGAAGCAAAATGCATAACCACCACGTATTCACATGCTGATGGTGAGACTACAGACACTTTTGGTTTCTTGTCTCCAGGACTGAAAGTAGTATCTGGGACAGCGTGGCCAGCAGGACCAGGGCAGTGATTGTCCCCCTGTACTCTGCACTCACAAGGCCACACCTCGAACACTGTGTTCAGTTTTGGGCCCCTCAGACTTGAGAGGCACTACAAATACAAGGTATATCCCATGCTTCTTCATCTCTGTACACACATTTGAAAAGTAGTAGTGAGAAGTAAACCTTGAACAAATGACAACCATCAAATCAAAATATATCTCAGTATTCTATTGCATCTATACAGAATATTCAGGGAGAATCACGCTATTTTGCAGGTGACCCATAAAATTATATGATTTCTACCCAATATATTTCAATTAATTTTAGCAATGTTGCTTTGTATGAGTTCAGACTATCTGAAACATCCAAATTCAGTACAATCCAGGCAACCAAGCTTGGAGACTTCAGTGGAGGGCAGCAGGCGTCACTGGGAAAACAAGGCTGAAAAGATAAGATGGATGCTTGAGACCGTTCCACCTCTACATGCAACAGATGCCATCCACTCTACCTCAACATCAATTCCCGTCATCGACTGTAGGCTCATCTGCACAGTGACATCTCTGCCCTAATGCTACCTTAAAATTGTCATTCAGGCTTCATCTCTAGTATTAGCTGTTGCTCCTTTCACTCCGAACTCCAGACCTCTTACAATCCTGATTTATAGCGAGACTGAACATACAATTTTCTCAAAATTTCATTAACGTGAAAAGTAGCTATTGGTCCAGTTTCCTACATGCCCCCATACACAGATCAAGCTGCACAAGCGAGCATGGCACTGAGCCCCGCTGCAAGCCTGCTTCTGACTCTCAAGGGCCAATGCATTAGTCCCAGTGTGACAGCCCTGCCAGAGGCCAGCACTCACAGCTGTGACAGTGGCCCACAGGACCACCACCCCACCCCTCCCTCCTTGCTAGTGACCCAATAAATATATTAACTGGGTGCTTTTCCCCCATCAGCTGACATCCCTCACATAGAAAGAGCTTCATAGCCATTCCCCCTCCCCTGAAAATACTCCCCAAAAAAACAGAAGATGGGTGATGCATATATATATATATATCTATCTGCTAACAAAATTTCTACCAGGACAACCAGCCTGGTAGACAGTTTTAAAACTCAGACACCATCCCTCCAGAACTTTTTTCAGCAGTTACTTTTATTTAAAATATTAATGAGAACTGAAGTACCATTCAGGCTTCCAGAGAGCTTTTGTTAGGGCAGAATCAAATTAACATGTTAGATAAACATGTTGCAACAGTCACGTGAGCTTGCAGGAAACAACACACATTTCCCCACCCTAAGGTCTTTATTCTTTCTGCAGAAATCAGGTTGGTACAGCAAGAGAAAACATCCCAGCCACAGACATTCACCCAGAAGGCAACCCACTAAGGTCACCCAACATCAAGCTAGACTTCAGGAGACATGGGTCCAGGTAAATGGAGGGGACATTTAAAGAGTCTTTTCCTGTAAGAGTGGGAAGGTTTAGCTGCATTAGATGGGATATAAAACACAACCAAGATGAACAGAGTGTCAGAAAAATCGCAGCTAAACGGCATTAAAATTTCAGCAGCACAGCAAGCAGGTTCAACCAGTTCTAGGTATCACTATTTCTGAAAGGCTCATTTCTTCCAAGCTTATGAGAAACAACCCTCTAGGTTTAAAGAATTTAAAGTCAGTAGTCCACACTGGGTCAGGCCCAAATCATCAATGCAGTATTTTTAGTCCAGGGATATATTAGCAGCTTATGAGATGGTTAGAAATAATAGGTAAAAGTCTTGTGCTTCTGAAAGCAGCAATGTGACACTGCAGAGAAAGCCTGAGATAAGGACTCCTGTACCCTGCGTTCTATCCCTGGCCCCACTAATAGCCTGTAAATGCTCTTGGGCAAGTCATCTCAGCCCTTTTTGCTTCACTTTCATCTGTAAGGAGCAGGAGACATGGGGCTCCTTTGCAAAGCCACTTGAACAGATTAAAAAGCACGATCAAAACTGACTTATATTACTTGCTCAAATCCACGAGCTGTAGCTAAAGGCTCTGCAGCGAGCTTTGTGTAACAAACTGCAACAGTGCTCTCAAAATATTTCTTGTTCTCACAAATATTAGGAAGCAAAAGCCAGTGAGAATACTGTGTATTTTCCACTTAATCGCAAGCCAGCAATTCAGTGGTGGTTGGTGTTTTGTTTTGGTTTCTTTTTTTTTTTTCAATTTGCAGTTTCTGAACAATTTTTAAATGGAGCTTTAGGCCATCATATACAAGTTGAAGTCTGTTCTTATCTTTTGTGAACACCTCAGAAATA
Organism: Falco peregrinus; assembly: GCF_023634155.1. Classification (NCBI taxonomy): domain Eukaryota; kingdom Metazoa; phylum Chordata; class Aves; order Falconiformes; family Falconidae; genus Falco; species Falco peregrinus. The sequence goes on along the minus strand of NC_073731.1, from coordinate 29,900,923 downwards.
ATTCACAGATCACCATTCACTGAAACCCATTATCCTAGACTTGTTTTGATCAACTGTTAAAGCAATACTCACATCCTCAGGGCAAGTAATGATCCTAACTTACATGAATCTGTCCCACATTCAAAGCATTTCTAATGGTCTCTAAAGCAAGGCTTTTCAGTCTACTTTGCTACTAGATGTGTACTTTAAAGGGAATAAAATAGCAGTGATTCTTGCAGATCACCCTGGCCTGAATCAGCCTTGCTGACTTCACATTTCACACTGCCCCACACCCATTTCCCAATCCTGCTCATTCTGTGGCCACACCATCTCTAGTCTCTCATCTATTCTCTGCTGAGATTCCAGAAAAGGAGTACCTAGCTGTTCCATTACCTTGATCAGATCTTCAAGTTGTTTTAGCTGTCCTCTTCACTTTAGAGCAATTCAGCTGAATCAGTCGCTCTTCTGTCTCTGCATATCACCCTCACAAATAGGAAGCCCTGTATCAGTATTTCCTTCACTACAACTTGCACTACTTCTCTCTATGAAACTGCCTCATTAGCTTAGCTACAAAGGTTTAACTATTCTATGTTAGCACATAATTAACAAGTTACTGTTATTACCACTAAGCTCTCTGTGGCATCCCTTCCTCCATGCAGAAAGGCATCTCTTCAAAGCAGCAGCCAACTCTTCATGTACATTCAGAAAACCAAATATAATTAACATTTAAATACATCTTCATTTTGAAATTCAGCGTAGCTTAGAAGATAGTCTCTCATGATGAGCTAGCACTTGACAACTCTGCCCAAACTGCTTATCCTGTAAATGTTCCACATAAACTCTTCACCCAGGTCTTAGGCCTTTCTGTTCATGGGTCATCAAAAGGTGATTTGTGGTCAACACAACCAGCCCAGCAAGTATTTTTGTGGACAATTATGCAAAAACATCACATTATAGTCTAGTTCCACTTTCCATTCCCTGTCTTCCCAATTTAAATAAAAAGCTGTCCTGACAAAGCCAAAATTATCCTGCCAGTGTAAATCTCACCTGCATTCAGGAATGGTTTATTAGCACATCACACAGCATGGCTTAAAGAATCTCCACAGTGGTCAATACAATGAAGCCTGAATATTAGTTTGGACTTTCAGTGTCATTTTCATGATAGACTAGTGTTTTTCCTCTCAGAGGCTATACAGCAGCAATGGAGGCACAGGAGAGCCAAGGTTTTAAAGACCGTCTTAAAAAACCCTGAAGTTACAATGATCAAGTCCCAGTCATCCGAAATCAGATAGGACAGGTTTAATTTTGTTATGAGAAGAGATACAGAGTTCTAGTCAAAACTTTTGATGATTTTTTCAGGCTTTCTAATGTCTGGCCTTCTAAAGCACAGCCAAGAATATTAGACATCTGCACTGTAACTATTTCTCTAGTCCATGCCTTGTAAGCTACCAATGAATGCTATCACTTTTTTTTCCTCTAAAATCAGTAATTTATTTAGTAATTTCATCAAGTTTGTCTTACTCAACATATGAGTTTCTCACTGTATCCCCTCAGAGCATGTTTCACAAACTTCTGCATTACCTTGCAGAGATTGCCCTCAATGCATTTTGGCTAAAGTCAGTGAGCCTACATATTGGACCTGCTTATACATAGACTCACATTTTTCCCTATTTAGAGGGAAATTTGCCAGACTCCAACCATCATATCCCTAACACGAGTTACCACCTTAAAAAGCCAACTACAGAAAGTTTTTCTTAGGCCAAGAGATCATTTGGTTTCAAGCTAGTTCAAGACTTTAAAATCTAAAGCCCACTCTGATTCAAGTTTTCAATGAAGTTTTATTCTAATACCAGAAGCTTTAAATTCTTCCATGCTTTAAGTGAAAATTACTTTGTCATCCATCTTGACCCTTGAATAGGTTTTCAAAGATTTAGACAGAGTACTAAAAGCTCGGAGTACACTGATACTGAGCAGTTTCAGGTAACCTTGCGACACTAAGAATTCATTTGTTAGATCTCAGTGAAGAGAGCACAAGTAGAATGGTCGAACAGAAACGCAGTTAAACTATTAAAAGACCATGTTTCAGGGATTATAGTTTTTTAATTATGTGAATATCCTTAACCATGACACAGTAAGTTCACACAGTTCTTCAGTATGGTCATTCTTCCAATTCAAGAAGGAAAAATATTTTTGTAATACATACATGTAATTGTGCAGCTCTATGGAATGTTTACTACACTAGCCTGGCAATTGTTTATGACAGAAGCTGGCCCCAAATGGAGTGACATTTATTCTCTTTCCATATGAAGGTCTTTTCACAAATGCTTAACTTTATTAGTTCTTCCCCTACTATTAGAGAAGGTGGGAAGAATTACTTTTGTCAGGCATGGAAAACAATCCTCCGCTGTTTCTTCAGTCATTCCTCAAGGCAACAAAATGCCATGTACTGTAAAATTTCTCATATGTTTATTTCTGGTCTGGTAGGAACTTAAAAGCACCATTCACTGTCCCTTACTTTAAAAGCACAAGTAAAAATGTTTCTAAGGCTTTTTTTTTTTTAGAGCTGTCATTTCCTATAGTTACATTGTATCTTCATTTGTCAGCTTTGAACAAGCTCCTGCCTCATGTGTTTTTAATTACAATCATTTATTTAACTTAAGATAACACACTTTTGCTTTTCAGGCACACACACAGGCCCCAGTTCCACAGCCTCCAAGTGCTTAATTTAAGTAGGACTACACACAAACCCACCTTTGCAGCATAGGAGGCTCCTGAGCAACCCTGCAAAGAGCAGGTATCTTCCTTAGTGCTTGGATTTTGACATCCATTTTATTAAGTGATTTCTGAAAAGGAAAAAAGAGCACAACTAACTTCAATCATTTCCTCCCCCCCGCCCCGATCTCAGGCCACCAGCTGAGCACCAACATGACCAATACAGCCATGCAGAGGGAGCCTGGTACATTGGCTGAACTGCCAGCCCAAGACAAACGGCACCGTATTAGCAAAAGGTAACCAAACGCGAGTGACCAGGGCACACAGACATGCCCTCAGCCAAGAGTTGTTAACAACCAGCCAGGAGATCCGCAGCCAGCCCGTAGAGACCGAAACGCGAGGGCACCCCCAGCCCCGGCCGCACCACGGCCGAGCCCACACCCAAGGCAGGGTTACCAAGGCACGCAGTACACACAACAAGGCATTTTCGGCAGTCGCCACCAGCCTCCCTTCCCCCAGCGGAGGCCTGCGGGCGCTCGGGCCCTTCGCACTCCCTCTGCGGCGGCCCCGGCGGTACGGGCCGCTGACAGGCACCCGGGCTGCCCTCACAGAGCCCGCTCCCGCCGGCCCGGCCCGCCCCCCTCAAGCGGATCCGGTGGGACGGGACGGGGCGGCGCGGCCCTCCCTACCAGGCCCGGCTCCCGCGCCCTCGCCTGACGCTCGCCGCCGGGCCTGGGCCCCGCCATTGCCGCTCACGCCGCTGCCGGCCCCCGCGCAGCCGCCCCACTCCCCACACCCGCCGCCCCGGCTCTTATATAGTGCTCCGCCACCCCACCCCGCGCCGCGCCGCGCGCCCGCCCCTCCCCACCCCGCGCCCCATAGAAGCGGCTCGGGGATTGGCCAAGCCGCCGCCGGTCGTTTGTGTGGGAGGCGGTGATTGGCGGAGCGCGGCCGCCAGCAGTTGCCTCCTTGCGAATGTGTGTCTCTGGCAGTGTCAATGGCTCCTCCTGCCACGGAGCAGCGACGGGCTTGAGACGGGCAGGACCGCGGGGCTCCTTTAAGAGAGGGATTTTCGGGGGGGGCCGGGGAGGGGGGCCGCGGCGCGAACGTCCCCCACAGCCAGCGCTCGGGAGAGCCAGCGGCCGGCGGCTCCTCTGCCTCTCGAGCGAGCCGGCGAGGAGGCGGCAGCGGCGGCGGGACCCACGCCTGGAGACCCCCCCCCCCCCGCCTTCCCTGCTGCCCGCTGCTGCGAGGCGGCCGCCCCGGGGCTCCCTCCTTCCCTCCCCTCCCCGACGAGGCACCGGTTGCCGGAGGATTCCCCCCCTCCCCTCCCGCCACCCACACGAGTCGGCAAATGAACTCGGTCCGAGCCGCCAACAGGAGACCCAGGCGAGTGTCCAGGCCGCGCCCGGTGCAGCAGCAGCAGGAGAGGAACAACGCCGCCGCCGCCGCCGGGGATCGGGGTAAGCCAGGCGCCGCCGCGCCGAGCGGGGGCCTGCGCGGGGCTCAGCGGCGGCCCAGGGCCGCGCCGCGCCCGGCCGGGCACCGGCAGGAAAAGCCCAGGCTGCTTCACCCTTGGCTCCCGCTCAGGCCGCGCTTTGTTTGGCTTGGGCTCTGCCCCGACTCGGGGCCGCCGGGCCCTGCCGCCGAGCGGGGGAGAGGCGGGGGCTCGGCCCCTTCCCCGGCCGCGCTCCCGTGCCCGCTGGGGAGGGGGCAAGCGATCGCCGCCGGCCCCTCGGGACGAAGCGGGTTCGACGCCACCCCGAGCCCCCCGCCCCGTCCCCGGGGGCTGTGGGGAGACGAGCCGCCTTCGCCCGGGAGAGCCGGTCCCTCCCCGCGGGGAGCGGCGGGCTGGGCCCCCTGGGCCGGCGGAGGGAGAGGTGACGCGGGGGGAGAGCGGGGACTGCGGGGAGGCGGCGGCAGCGGGAGGGGGGTCGGTGCCGGCCAACTTGCGCCGACACCTTCCCCGCCACCGCTGAGCGAAATGGTGCTCGGGGGCGGCGGCCCGGGTCTGGCCGAGCCTCCGCGGCCCGCCGCGCCGCGCAGTGTTTGCTGCGCAGTTCGGCGCCCAGGCTTCGGTTACAGCGCCCGGCGGGGGGGCACGGGCCGCGGCCGATCGGCCATTTATTTACCTCAGCCACACCGCCCCCCTTCCCCCCCCCGCCCGCCCCCGCCGCGGCAGCCGGCGGTCCCGAGCCGGCCGGAACGGAACGGGGGCTCCGGCCCCCCGCGCCTCAGCCCTGCCCGGCGGGTCCGCCCGCGCCGGTGGGGCCGGGGCCTAGCGTAAAAATAGTGATAATTTGGAGCTAATGGGGGGAAGCACCATTGTCTGAGGGGATGAGGAAGCGGCGAGGTGGGATTCCTCCCCTAATGGAGCCCGGAGCGGGGTCGCTAGTGCTAGGGTAGGGGGGGAGGGGGGGGCTCAGCCCTGGCACTGTCGCCCCGGTGATGGCTCCTGGGGGTGCGAGTGTGCGTGTGCTCCCTGTGTGCAGTGCTGGGGGGGGTGGTGGTTTTTTTTTTTTTTTTGAAGGCGAGATGGGGGTGGGATTGGAGGAGACATTTTGCATGTCTTATCTGGTGGATTGGATTTTAATTTTTTATGCATTGGCTGTCACAACTCTGGCATGATAAAGGAGACTGATCTGTGGTGCAGTTTTAGATGTACAAATGTCTTTTTAAAATAAAAAAGCGCCTTCATTGTCATCTGAATGTCTTTTGTTTGAGTATCTAGGATATCGCGTCGAGAACAAGGTATTTTAACTACAGAGATGCATCGTGATAAATATTTCAGTGCGTTTTACGCAATCAAAACATTTTAAGCAAATGAAGTAAAGAAAATTTAATCTGAGGAAGTATTTTTAATTCTCCATTCCTCCCCCCTTCCCCTCCTCCCCTTCCTTCCCCCGCCCCCCCTCGCACACATTGGTCAGAGCAAAGAATGTTACCCAGACCAGATTGCTGTGTATATAACCAGAGGATGTGATGTCTTATGCCCAATTATGGGTCTTGTGTAAACCTTCCAAAATCTTCAGTAATTATATAATTAAAATGACTTCTCGGGTATACTGACATTTAAAAAAAACAACACAACCAAACACCTGAAAAACAACAAAAAGAACTTCCTCCTCTCAATGATATGCACTGAGGATTTTCATCATTGATGGTCCATATGCAGAATATAGAATTTTTTCTACCCCACAGTTTACTTTTTCGTTTAACAGATAAAAGTAGGATTTCTAAAAGGCATCCGGAAAGGTGTGCTTATGGATTAAATGCTGTGATTATCCAGTTTTGCACTAGACTGCCTGACTCGAACTGTTCATATGTTATTAATCTGCTAAAGATACAGGCAGAAACTTTTTCTGTTAAAATATGAGGCTGCAATTTATTTGTATTACTCTGATGTTTTGTGGAATTCTGCAGTCACCTAATTTTAATTTTTTTTACATTGTTACATTGTTCATTGCTGTTTGCCATTCAGTGGTGATAAAATTGTAACAAAATCAAGTTCCACAGTTTTCTGAAATTACTGTTCCATATCGATCACTGCTGGCTTTTTCTTTGCATTTTTGAAGGTCAGTTGCATTAGGTCTGGCTTGCCCAAAAACCTATCCACAGTATTAGGGTCTTCTGTTATTACTGTTATATCTACATTTGGGGTGTCTAGTGCAGCTCCTGTTCCTATCTCAGAACTTACAAAGTCTGATCCACTGTATCTGGAAGTTTTCCATTTATAATGGCAATTTTACCTGTGACTTTGATCATGTTGTACAGGGCTGTTACTGTAAAGGATGATGAATAATGCTGCTAAATTATAAGCCAATACAGTAGGGTTAGATTATACCACACAAGTCAGTGGTGACTTTTTTCACCTTTATTCCCAGGCAATGTAGGTCATCTTAAAAAAGGCTCTACAAAAGAATCAGTATAAGTTATTAGGAAAGGGTTTATATTAACCTCAGATTTAAATTTGTGGTTTTTTTTTTTTAAAATTATTAGATAATGTGAGTACAGCTGTGATTAAAATTATTCTTGATTATTAATTTCTTCTCATATTACAGCACAGCACTTTATAAGTACAAATATCATGGAGCAGAGTTGATAATGTAGCATGTAGTTAATCTTTGGAACTTCTTGTTTCATATCATTAGATTGCTTAGTAAAACATGTACCAGGTCTTGAGCTTTATTTATTATTTAATGCTGCATAAGTAGACAGTGTTTTGCAACTGTGTAACAGCTGTTACATTTTCACCACTGGGTAATAATCGAGTTATGACTCCTGTTGTTAATAAATAGATCACTAGGACAGAAATGGTTTTATGAAAGTCCTTCATCAAAAGTTCCTTGTAAGGGCTTAAAAATCATAAGAGCACTGTGTTTTATACTGTGAAGCAATTCTTATTTTTATGTTTTTTATATATGTAGTGTGAATAGATCTAATAAATGCTTAACCATGCTATCTATATTATACATTGATACACAGTGACTGTATACCTGTATTCTGACTGTTGGGGAAGGGAGATCATAAATGATCACAGATAAAAAATTTTTCTTCCCCAAACTCACTGTATTGTACAGCCAAGATAAGATGTCATCAGGATATACTTCCCAAGATGTTTTGCCTTATGTTCTGCTGTTCATGCCTGCCTCCATCTATATTAGCCACTCTGGCTACACTGTGCTACTGTTTCACCTCCCTCCTGATCTCTCCTCAGTCACCAGTGGGGTTGCCAGTGGTTTATTCTGTGGTTTTGGAATTCTGCACAGAAGATGCAGAAATAGAATGGTCTTTTCATTTTCTTTAGGACAATGGTCTACCCAAAAGGAAATCTGGACTGGGTGATGTCTGTGTTTAAATATTCCTGTGTTTGCTTATAGTGCCTGTTTGGTTTTTCTTTTTCCCTTGAGCGTATAGGTTTAGCTACAGTTTTAGGAAGAAGACAGTTAGACAGTTATTTACAACAACAAAAAAAATCTTGTCCGGAGTGCAGCTAAAACTGCCAATCTCAGAGCTATGACATGATTTTTGTTTTATTGTTTCTGTTCTTTTCAGAATAATAACTACATTAGTGCATATGTGCTCCTTTATAACATAGCACATTACTGGATATGGTACTAATGAGGTTCTGAGCTTTATGTCCAGTATTAGGTGCTTTTAGGATTGGATCCTGTATACTGTTAAGTACCAAATGTGTAGCACCGTGGCAGCTGCGTCTGCCACAATCCTGTGTGTTCCTTTTAGGTGGTAGCAGTGTCCATGTGACAAGGCAGTGAGCTGGCTCTGGAGCTGCCTGCGCCAAATGCTAACTGCTGCTTTTTTTTTGGCCTTTTTTGGGGGGTTTTTGGTTGTGTTTTTTTTTTATTATTCCCCAAGTTGATTTTTGGCACAAATGCTGGTACAAGGGAAGGGATAACACTGAAAGCCTGTGGGTGTGGCAGAGCTGTCGCAGCTCCGTTTTAGGTTGGGTTGAGCTGGGTCAATACTTCTGGAGTTGGGGCATATTTAATATATACAGCCTGTAAACCTACCTTTCAAGTTTGCTTCCCCTCCTTCCCCCCAATCTATTTTCCAAAGAAAACAAGACTTCTACACCCATACAGTCTGTCTGTCTCTCACTCCGCGACTTCTGAACTTGTTAGCTCATTTCAACCAGATTTGACAAAGGAGTGTGAAGTTCTTAAGTTTTGTGGAAATGATTGGCTGGGTAGAGAAAGAAGACAATGAGGGAAAGACATTTATAACTTACCCTCTCTACCCATGCCAAGAAGCAGCAACCAGCTGGCCTGTCGGCACACAAGGTAATTGAATTAGTCATTTGTCTGTATAGGGGACATGAGGGCTTGAGGTACTGGGAAAAAGAGTAGGTTAGGCTGTGTAAGATGCAAACATGTAGCAACTAAGCTCCAGAAGATAGCTTGCTCACAAAGCTTGAATTTTGTAATGCTGAGATAAATATCTCAGGAAAGTTAAGGAGTCTTTATTTGGCCCTGTTAGAAGTGTGTGTGTGTAAGCATATGCGTGACTATATTTTTGATATATTTTTTTTTAATATATGTACCAAAAGGCTTATGGTGGTGTGTGCTGGGCTGCGATTAAATGACTCTTATTCCGAAGCAAATGCCCAGACTTGCATCAAAATAACTAAATTGGTTTCAGTTTTTTGTAGGATCATCTCTTATGGCAAGAAGTCAAGAAGTCAGGCATCAGTCGCTCCAGGTGGAAAGAAATCTAATTCAGACTTTTCCATATTCCTTGAAAGAAAGTCCTAGACTGGGAAAAGATATATTTACGTATGGATATGTAATCCATGTTTCTGCAATGAAAAGTTACCAAAGTCTACCTTACAGATAAAAGTTTTGAATCTATAAACTTGGTACTTAAAGTACAACTTCTGTTTTCCAAAGCCAGATTCTGCATCATGAGTACAAAAGAGTGTCTGCATACCCCTGTTGTCCTTCAGGTAGGACAAGTACCTAAGTTTATGCTAAAGCTTTCTATGTGGAAAGATGAAAATCAAGTGGTTTTGTTCTTGCTACACACAGTAATGTTCATTGCCCATGATTTTTGTCATATTTTTGTCATTCATAAGACTATTACCAGAAATAGGAAATCTTTTTCAGTTTAGTTTCTGTGTTACAAAAACTCAGCCCAACAGTTTAAGAGGGAACATTTGATACCTTTCTGCTTTGGGGGAAGGTAATGCTCTGTGCCCCTCTCCTGCTCTGGTGCTTCCTGGGAGAATCACAGCTATGGAGTAGACCAAAGCTGTCCAATGTGTCAGGCCTTTACTGCAGGTGTGCTGGGCACTAAGCGCACTGGATATGGAGGATTTAATGTATATGCATACAATTGGAGCACTGTGAATGCTTTGTCAGCCCAGCAGCTGCCTGGGAACGTCAGGCTTGCAGCTTGCTTTACCGCGGCAGTTTCCTCACCAGCGTGGTAAATCTGGTGTGCCTAGCAAGTGCTGAATTTGCAGTGCTTGTGCAGAGTGGCTGCTGCCTACATGTGTTTATCTGGCACATTAGGCACACTTACTCTGCCCATGCACAGTGGTATCACAGGGGAGGCCAGGTGCTAACCAGAGGGAGGACTAGTGGTTTTGCCCACTCTCTGGTCGGGGTCACTTCTGTAAAGGGAGTGAGTATGCACCAGGTGTATGGTAATATGGGTCACCTGTGGCAGCACTTGAAAAGTTCCTGTTACAGCTTGTGGCTGTAAATTGTGTGGTCTGTTGAGAAGATGAGGTAGTGTGTTTCTCTAAGATTTCTAAACTGGGCTGATTACATCTGTATAGTCTTATGTATTGTAAGAGACAATGCAGAAAAAGTAAATCAGAACTGTGCAATGCATGGATGATAAAAGCAAAGGAGAGAGGAAAGCATAACTGAACTAACAGGAGTTGGGAAAATGGAAGGTTTTTTTCAGTTACTTTGTCATTAGCTAATCTTCTCATGTTTTCTGGTTGTTAAGTACTTCTGTTTCTTGTTTATGTGGTGTTTCTCTGTTCAGCACTTGAATAGGAGGGGAAGCATACTTGGTGATTTCTGTTGTTCATGGTACTAAACTGTAGTATCTGAATATAGCTGAGGATTTTAGCCCGAGTCCTTCAGTTCATGATTAAATGAGCAGGGAGTGGGGGGGAGGAACGCACTAAAACATGCAGTGAGTTACAGAATCTGCTTTTGTAATATATTGGTACTTTTAAAAAAGACTTAAATTCTTGTAAAAGAGGAGAGTGGGATCTAGGTGTAGATTCTAAAGTAGAGACAACACTCTAGAGGAATCCTCTATCATTTAAATTGTGCTTCCTATTAGAAAGTTTAGTGAACTTTTTTGAGCTGATTAAAATCTCTGAATCTGGAATACTTCTTAAAAGCTGACTTTCATAGCAGTTATTGTAGTTCTTGATAGCTGAGTTTTGCTGCTTACTGCCTGTTCTTAAAATGTTGTTGCTCATCCATACATAGAAGCTGGGAGGACACCGACAGGCAACAAATAAACAGTTGTAAAATGTACAGTTCTTTCAGCAGGTGTTTAGGGACTATCTCTTATGCTCTCCTCTGAGATACTTCATTTAGTTGCATTTTGACAAGATAACTAAGTAATTTCAGAGCCTGTTTGGCTAGAGGAAAGGGGGTTGTCCCATTATTCCTGCTTCTAGCCCTGTGTTCTGATCCTCTGCTTTGTGTCAGCACTTGCAGCTCCCTGAACCACATCACCCCAGAAATTATGCCTCCAAAACACCCTGAACAGTTATCCGCTGGTTTAGCACTTCAAACTATCTTAACTGCAGAATTTAGTGAGTGAGTAAAGAATAGTGGTCGTCATGTACGCGGTTGGGGGGGGGGGAGGGAAGCGGGACTGCCCCTCGTCCTCACAGCGAACCGTCAGCTCGGTTTATCCGTCATGGGAGACGGGAGCCTTGCATGGTGACTGGCAATGGTCCTGTCCCTTTGAGAGGAGCTGTCAAAATGCTGCTGTGGCTCTGTTCTATGATTCGTGCTGTGATACGTACAATGAAACCTACTGTTCGTTGTAACAGAAACCTGCAGTTTCCACTCCATTGCCAGGTTTGTCAGGTCCCTCCTGATGTCTTAAATGTGAGTTCAGGCACTGCTTTGTTCTGGGAGCTCAAACTGCGGCATAGTTGTTTTCTGCCTAGAAACATCGTTGCTGAGGCTCCTGGGTTTGTTTCTGTTAAGCAGCTATGTTTTATTGATTCTACTGTGTTTATTCTGCAAAACTGTATAGAGATACCATTCCAATACATACCGGACATTACTGGTATTCTGATATCAAAGCAATAGTAGTGTTTATCTTCTTGCGCAACTGGTTTTGTGTTCCAAAAAACTGATTCAGCTGTATAGCTCTACCATTTGAGTGCCAGTCTAATGTTGATAGAGTGTATAAAGTTTTTCTTCGGTTTTTCTCTCCTGCTTGACTTTATTGAGCTTGGTAGGTATTTGGGTTAAGGTGGGTTGGTTGGTTGATGATGACTTTTGCAACTATTAGTGAAAACTGAATTTGAAAATTATCTAAACCTCTTATCAGATAGTGCTCCTGGGCTGGGAAAATACTGGGGGTGAACAGTAAGAGTACATGTGGGTTATTCTAGCTGGAAGCCACTGGAAGGATTGTCCTCCTTACGTTCCAGAGAACTCTTTAGTTCCTAGCTCCCAGAGAAACAAGCATTCCTGGGAATGAGGTTGGGAAGCAAAAGGTTGGGTTTTGTTCTACTATGAATTGCCATTAAAAGACAAAATCAACAACCATACTTGGAATCATTACACTTGCTTTAAATAACCCCTGTTCAGACCGGCAGGAGAGCTGAATTTGCAGTCTCATGGTCATCATGCTATGTGCCTGCTTCTATACCAAAGGACTGGTTAGCATGACTAGGTCATGTTACTATTTCCTTTCGGTAATCCCAATTTGTAGTATTTGGAAACAGCCTGTTTACCTTAAGGGCTCCGATTCGTGGGTTGTCTTCTGTTGCTTGTTTTCAGCTTACACATCTAGAAGCAAAGGTTCAAGGGTTTAGCCTTTTGGTTTCTAAATAGAGGTGAGTTTTAGCTCTCCAGCCAGTCTGAATTTCAAGCTACCTTTGTATTTGGACAGGTTATTGTAGGATGACAGGTTACCATATGTCAGCTGATCTGTGGTATCTGATTCACAGTAATTGTTCATGTGTATGCTCTTAGCCTGTGGCAAATGGAAGGTAATTTGAGTTAGCTTGACCCTCTTTCATTACGCTTTTTCAAGGCACTCCCTTCTCCACATGGATTGTTAGACCTGCTGGAGTGCCTTGGCTAAAACAATAAGGCAGTTTCTGTCCCCGAGCTAGTTTGGGTGTATCTGTACAAGAGTAAGATGAGGACTTCACCACAGTTTCCTGTATTGTTGCTGTTTTGAGACCATACCTTGCTGAAGGAGTGAATACTATGAAGATGCTGCCCTGAAAAATCAGTCAGATGTTATAATTACCAGGTGCGTTATTCTTTAGCAAAACCTGTGAAAGCTTTATTAGTGCATTGTAAGACACCACAAATAAGTAATTTATTTCACAGTATCTTGGTATACTTCTTTCTTGTTTTTAAAGAAGTAGGTTTTACTTCGGGTTCTTTCAGAAGGTGCTTGGTAACTGAAATAATTCTAGCACTGCAATAATGCTTTTGGATGTTCTGATTCAAAGGCCACTGAAATCCTGGCTAGCTGAAAGATTCCCATTGACCACAAATGGCACTTAAATTTGATCTGAAGTGATGTGAAAGGTAAAACGGTTGTTTTCTTAGGGCTTAGTTCTTAATTGAAATTTTATTTTGCAACAGTAAATACATAGCTATCCTGTCTGGTTCATCATTGAAAATCTAAAATGTTACTTCAATGCATACAGGAAAGTACTTTTTGGTAGTCGGGTACTGCCATGCTGGCTTGCTGCCTTACTGAATTTCTAAGACTCCCAAAGAGAAACTCAAAACTGCGTTTTGACCCTACCTTGTTTCCACTTCTCCCACAGGTGACTGCACTACTGATCCTGTGTGTATATGACAAATAAATAAAAGCTTCTTGCCCGTGTTTCATTCTTATGTGGCCAATGAGAGGGTTTTTTTAGGAGGTATTGGGTGAAACTTACAGTTCCCAGGCTTCTTGTGCTTGGGAAAGTGAGTGGAAAAGTGTGACTTTTTTTTTTTTTTTAATTCAGTCTTCTGAAGACATAGGCCTTGGTGCAGACTTGCTGTAGTCCTCTGAGAAATAAATAGTTGTGAAAGTTTGTCAACATACATTTAGAGAAGACTTTTTGCTGCCAGAAGCATAGGGAAAAAATGTAAAATTTTAATAATTTTTCTAATAGCTGAGGTGAAAATGGATGCTTTTCAGCAAAATAAGCCTTTCCTGACTATTAGGAAAGCAAGAGACCAGAAAGATGACCCAAATGCTGTTTGGTCATCAACTTAAGTTGTGTATAGTAGCTGTTCAAATTGATGTTTGCTATTTCCTTAAGCTGTTGCTGTCTTGAAGGAGGAAGGGCAGCAACTTTGTTTAGATGGCTGTTACATTAGTCTTTGGTAAGATGTGACATGGCCTTTCTTTGAAGGAAGGTGGTAGGATCTGTGGCCATCTTTTTTGGCAGAAGGCTTCACCTTCTTCAACAGTCATTCGTGATCAGTTATTAAAAATAAACCAGAATTTACTCTGGAACTTCACTTGCTCTGTTTTGACTTGTATTGACTGCAGCTGCCCAAGTCAAGGTCGTGGATAGGGACAGGAGGTAGCTGAGCACCATCCGTTATGACCTTGGAAGTTGCAAGACTGAAGGTGTAGGGTGGCTGCAGCTTATGAAAATGAGTAGTGGGGGTTCTGTCACAGAACCATTTTATTCGTATCCATTTGGAGCTTCTGCAAAGCCCATATAGTAACTGAGCTTCTGAGGGATATGCTTGAGATTGTTGTCGAGAGAACCTCCTTCACCATGAGCTGTGCAGTCATTCGGCTAGCTAAGCACTAGCAGGAGGGCAGGAGATAAATGCTTTGGGCTGCTGTTGCTATCTGGATGATTAGAATAAGAATGGGTGTGATTGTGATAATAGGTAATATCTGAATGACTTCAGGTGGCCTTTGGTAATGAGTTCAGACCTTTCATATCTTGTCAAATTTCTTACCGGCAGCTGCTCATTGATCAGCAGTTTGTGATCAATAACCTGCTGACACACTTGACTGTATCAGTATGGATGCTTGCCTTTGTCAAGTTTTACCTTAATTTAAAAGGTTTAAGTAACTGAAAAAGGCATACCAGAGTAGGTTCAGTGGGTGTCTAATGAAGCTCTGTTCAGAAGTTGCCGTAGTATACGTCAATGTGCTGTTGGATTTCCCATTTTGTCCAAGTAACGTTTGAACATCTGAGCTTGTTAACATTGCGTTAACAGGGAATCATGTTTACTGCCAGCTCTGTCTCATCTAAACCTATTTTTTAAATGCCAGAGAAGAGTAAGAGGTGAAATTATTCTGATTTTCAGTTATAGACAAAATAGCTTTAATATGTAATTTTAAAGGGAAATAATACATTGGCCAGGCTAAAGATGAAATCTTTATCTTTTAGGGGCTTCTTGCTTTAGTATAGCTATGAGCTATAGTTTCTGTAAATGGGCTGAAAACACAAAGTGAGTATAAAGGAAGTGTTAATTTATTTGTAAAAATGTGGAGGGAAAATAATGGAAGATGAATTTTAAACAAAATTCTATTTGAAATTTTCAATATTGATACTATGTGATAGTCCAGTTTAAGATCAGTTTTCACTTTCGCACCATGATTTTTTTCAGCCTGTGTTTTCAAGAAACTGAAGATTTGAGAGTGCATTCTGCTGTGCGTTGCTCCTATGCTGATTAATACAGTGGAAGTTAAAAATAGGTAGCGTGTGGAAAAATCATGATTTTTAACTTCTGTATTTGAAAGGCCTGCCAAGCAATACCTGCCATCTACTGATGCTGTAAGAGTGGATTCATTACCATGTTCTTGGGTAAATCCCAACAGACTGACTGTGTAGTTTTTAATTTATTTCAGTCATCTTGATAACCAGAACCACAAAGAGCACTATGAGCTGTCAGCGTTGGGTTTTTTTGTGTGTGTGTAAGATTTAGAAATATTATACAATGATGCAAAATCAAGAACAGTAGCTGAAACACTGAGCATGCTGAAATCTGAGTTGAACACAGTGCCAGGCTGGATATACTTTGGGTGCCACCCCAGTGTTTCTTCCTGAGCAGCAAGGTTGGACGTCCAGCATTCCTCTGCCTGCCGCTGCTAACAGATAGCCTGCTGAAGCAGTACTGTAATGGCCGGAGATGGCAGAAATTTTCAACTGTTTCTGTCACTTGAGTGGTGGAAATAATTACCACTTCCATAATGAGCAAGTTATAAATAGTAAGAAAAGCTGAATAAGTGGTCTGTTTCAGTATCTTCGTGATGTTTTTATTTAGGTGTAGTCACTAAAATTGTTTATATACTGTGTTAAACATTCACCATGATATTTTTTTTTTAATGTTTGTAGGGTCCTGTTAGCAGGCAGGTTATGTGTTTTAGTAATATAAATGCTGTGTGTCTGTTAAGCAGTTCCTCCAGCTACCATGAGCCTGGGTGTTCTTTTGTAAGATTTCTGGAATAAATATTTTCTCTCTTCCCAACAAATTCTTCTAGTACTGCAGAAGTGGCCAAATATATTACAGAAAATGAATTTTAATTCCTCTAGTTTGTGAAATCAAAATATGGTTTGAGAAAGGGGCAAACAGGGATAGATAAGAATAGCAAGATTTGAGAGCTTGGTGTCCACAAATCCTGCTTGTGTTGGTTTTGTAGACTAGTTAAAAAAATAAAAATCAAATCGACCTGCTCCTTTTGTGTTAATACAGATAAGAAATATATTTCCTCCCAAGGCATTCCTCCTCTCCCTTGCCCCAATCAGATATTTTTCACATATGTGGAACAAAATTCTTAAGTATCCCTTTCTCCAAACCTAACTGGCAAAGTATCCCTACCTAGATAAAATTCCTGTTAGTGAAAGTCTCTGTAAAAGACTTAATGATCTTGGGGATTTAAATGAAATAAGAAATTACTTTTTCTAGTGACTTTTCTTTTAAGAATAGGCTCATATGTATGTGTGCATATGTAATTTTTTTTCTTTAAAGTGAGAGGACTAATTTGGTGGTTCTTTGTTTCCTCTTTCAGTAATTCTAATAACAGTAACGCAGTGGGTGGAGTGAGGCTAAGGAGCAGTTTCTAGTCCAGTAGGTTCCTGACTTGCTGATTTCTTTACAGAAATCCTTATTTTTGTATATGAAAGAGTTTACTTAGGGGAAAAAGCTGCTCAAGCATTCAGTGGTGTAAAAAGATACTAATCAGTGGCACTCAGTTTTAATCTTTCCCTTCTGCCTGAAGGTCTTATGTTGGGGGTTGCAGTAAATGTGGGGAAATGTCTTTTATCCCACCATTTCTTAACAGTGATTCTGGTGATGGCCTGGAGTACTTTCAGGTACTGGTGAAGGGTCCCCTTTGTTTTACTGATTTGGATGTTTGTCTTGCAGTACTCTTGTGTCTTGTAAGCTTTCACTCCTGCCTGTAGCTGTCCTCATTGCACACCTGGGATGTAGCAAAGTACCATCATTCTGACTTCAGCAGTGGGAAATGAAAGCGTAAAGAAATGACATAACTTGCCCAGAGTCACCAGGGAGGTCTGTAAGCACAGTTTCACCGTTGGTTTAAGCAGTGTAATTGCAGATGGACACCAGAAGGGATGTTCTTGGTGGGGCTTTGCTGCTTCCTCTGTAGGTTTTGGTGACAGTGCACCTGTATAATCACAGAATGTTGCGTGAGGGAGGTGGTGGGAAAAGGTCTGTGCTCTCCTTCCTGGTAGTGTTCTACTCCTAAATTGGTTTATCATGAAACCACATCTGCGGCAAGGCACAGAATTGAACATGATGCTCTTGGGTTCCGGGGGTTGGTAGTCTAGTTCTGAACCATACAGTCTCTCTTGATACAATACCTGTCTTCCTTCTGGACCTTATTTCAGTGCTCAGCTTCTCCCAGGGTAAAAACAGATACTTGAACTGGGAGTTGTTTCTCTCAGTTGTCATTTGTCCTGTGTTCCCAGCTGATCCCTCTTCAAGACAAAGATCACTGAACAGCTCAAAATAAGGTTGCGGTGGTGCTTTAATCTTTCAGGGCAGCAAATTAAGGTAAACGGGAATTGCAGTTGGCCAGCTTAATTATGCTAGGCTGAAAACTGGAACTGCTCTTGAATTGCCACGTGAGCTGTATGGCCATCTGTCATTGGGGCAACAACTTGTATTCTAAGGGGCAGCTGGCAGGGTTGAGGCTTGCTTCAGCTGGCAGATTTTTTTTAATTTGCCACTGCATGTCAGTCAGAGCTCTTATTTGTGGGTAAGGAAGAGAGTAGGGGTTGCCTTAATTGTTTGTGCAATTAACTTAAAAAATCCCAAGAGGAACAGTGGGCATTTCTGTGAGAATAAATTAAGTTTGTATAACCTGCATTCTGTGTTCCTATAGCCTTTTTCTTGCGGGTTGGAGATCCAATATGTGACAGTTGTGTAGCCATAGGTGTGCCTGTGGGTGTGTTGAACCATAGATAGGGCATAAGAAAATGGTACCTTCTTGCTAAAATGCAGTGTTACATTGTAAAAGCACAAATACTGAAGGAAATATATTTCAGAGACAGCCTACAGAAAGGATCCTGTGGAAGATTCAAACATTTATATTTTGTAGTAGCTCTTTAGAAACTGTATCTTAGAGGCTCCTGAGTAAGGATGCGGTAACTCTTAATGGTACTGATCATATGGACACATTGCTGTGAGCAGAGAGAGAGAAAAAACACTTATAACATCGTTTTATCTGAGGGAGACTATGTGGGTTTATGAAAGGTGACTGCTGAGAAAATAAGTAGTGGGAGAGTACACTGCAGTTGGCAGTCAAACAATATATAGCTTTTAATTTTAAATGCTGTGAATATTTTTATCAGAAACTGGGGTGCTGATCCCTTTGGTTTTGGCTGATTGGATTTTTTGCTCTTGTTTTTTCAAGACCCGGAAGAAGTTGATGGTTTACTGAATTTGGGAATTCTCTGGGAGCCCAGGATAGCATTTTACACTTGGCTCTTGCATAAGTCTAACTGTTACTACTTCTTCATCCCATGCAGCCACCTGATATGCTGGGGGTAGAGGGCAGGAAACAGCATAACTTTAATAATGGATTCTTAGTCCTCAGTCAGTCTGGACTGGTACAGGTGATACTCTGCTCTAACTTAAACCAGCTGCTGGCTGCTCTAAAAGGACCTTTATAAAGGTGATGGTAGGTGGCATCCATGTGCTCCGTCCACTTCTTCCAGTTTTCTAGCATGCCCAGTAGACCAGAGACCATTAAAGGGAATATGTGCAACATGCATTTACTGACTTTGTGCTGGTAGGATACACTGGTTTGGTCTCAGAATCTGTCTCAGGGCTCGTTGTGCCTTTCCAGTGTTTAGAAATAATTGGTAGGGCCACCAGGCTGTTATGGTTTGAGTCTTATGAACATGCAGTAGGGCATGTCTGAAGCATCCCCTCATTGTTACGTGTGGCTCAGAGAAGAGTCTGGAATTAAAATTTTCTGTAGAGCTGTCCTACTAAATTATGACACTTGCTAGGTGAAAGCAAATTTTTGATGGGAAACTTTTTTTTGCTCTCAGATGTGGTGGAAGTCTTTAATTGCTTCAGATTTCCAGGAAATTATATTTAGCTCTCTGTACATTTCAGTCTGAAAAACATGGTTGATTTGGGCAGTGGGGGAAGACTAGGAATGAAAAGTTACAATTTTAAGTACCAGAAGGGGCAATGGCAAACTATTATTCTCGTTTATACTGGAGAACGAAGTTCAGTGGCACTTTCAAAATTACTTCCAGTGTAATTATTTCTGATGAGGGATTTGCCTGATACTGTCTGTATTTTGAAATGTTCAAGCCCTTGACTTAGTTGCCTTGATTTTGATCTTTATTCTGTTAGGAGGCATGGTACAGTTAGAGCCAGCTCTGTGTTGGCAACCATGCTGTCTTGTCTGAGGCTGTCCCATTGCATGGGGCAGAAGCTGTGGAGTCCTGGTATTATTATTTATTTTTTTAATGGTTTTTTAGCTTGTGTTTTAATACACATTGGTCTCTTGTTTCCAGTGTCATTTGTAGTGATAAGTGGGGAGAATGTGGTGGTGGTACAACTTTTTCCCCCCCTCTTCTGTCTCAAGTCTCTTCTTTGGGAATCCAGAGCTTTCCTGTATTTACAGGGAGCAACTAGTTCACAGTAAGATTTGGCTTCATAGAAGATGAAAATTCATTTTGAACTGCTCTTTACTCAAGATGTCTACAGCTCTGTGTTTATCCACTAAAGGCACCAAACCAGGTCTCTTTTGGCACTTCTGTCATTAGCAATTTTGTTGCTGTGTTGGTTGTAGACATTTTCCCTTTGTATGATTTTCTTCCATTCCCAACACTGTCATAGCTGAAAGTTTGCAGATATTAGCCACAATTCATTAGTTTTCATTAAAGGAAAGCTGCTCTTCATAGCCACATTTTCTGAACACCATCACAAATACTTTAAAAAGGCTTTTTTCTTCTGCCTGAAAATCTAAGCCAAAGTAGCCAAACTGGATTTTGTTTTTGAAATGCATGTGACTTCTTTTATTTTACTTTTTAGGTTTGAGGGCACTAGCTCTCAAGTGTCAAATGTGATTAAAAAAATTTTTAAAAATCTGTTATGTTTTCTCACAGCTGTTCATGTTGCAGGAATTCTGACATTTTCTGGCTAATAGGTGACACCACATGTAGCATGAATTATTCTTGCCCTTGGAACATAGAAGAGTCTGCTGCAATGAAAGATGGATTTAGTTTTTTACCTGGCTGCTGCTCGTAAAGTCTTGTTAGCATAATACTGTTTTGTGTATGCTTTAATTATATGTATTCCACATCTTACTGCCTGGCAGTACATCTAGTCTCTACATATGACTTTTACTCTTCCAGTCTAGGTGGTTATAAATGTTTAATGTTATTTTTTTTTTAATTCTGATAACTGCATTTGACTAGTGCACTTGATCTAGAAAGTATCTAGTATGTTACTGCTATATGATTTACTTAGTACCAGATGGGAGCCCATGATATATGTGAATTGCTTTTCTGTATGTTTGTTAAAAGTAATAGGTGCATATTGCTTAAAGGAGTTGTCAGCTTCTTGCCTGTATGCAAGGCCTAGAGCTGCCTGTGGACTGTTTCTCATACATGGTGTCTGTGTATGTGCTTTGAGTAGCACAGACTGCTGTATCGTCCTCGTCTCAGTTAAGATATCAGTGTGACATACAGCTGTTACCTAGCACCAGCAGAGCTCTTTATTTGTGGGTGAGAGGGTTGGTGATGGGAAGAAGGTAGGAATAACAGTTCCTTCTGCTGAAACTACAGGAGAAATTACTAGAAAATAAGAATTTAGAAGTTTGTTTTGAGTAATTCCTCTCCTTCCAGCCCCCATTCAGGAGAATTGGAGGGTGTAGAACAAAAAAGCGGTAGGTTTTTTTTTTTCTTCCTTACAGAACTTTATTTTTAATTGCAATAAGTATAGAGGTCAATATATTTTTTTTAAAATTATAACCTAAACTCCGAGTGGTTAATGTTTCGGTTTTGGGTGTGGGGTTTTTTTTTTTTCCATTTCCAACTTATGTCTGCTATTAGTCTTGAAGAACTTGAATGCTCCTTCAGTAGGAGAGGACATGTCACAGCACTTGCATTGATGATGGATTCCCTTGACTGTGTTGGGTTGCTTATTTGGCTGGTGTCTCCTGTTTCGTATTCCTGCCCATGCCATTGTATTTGGGTTTGTTGTCTTTATTGTGATAGCTGCCTTATTCGCATGTACTGTATGTGCACACTTGGATAACTAAAAGTAGGTGGATGTGGATATCTGGAAACTCAAAACTTTGACTATACCATGCAAGTGAAGCAGATTATTTTTCTACTGAAAAAGACTTCAGGTTATCTATTCCCAGCTGTGTCTGTGGAGACCAGTTGACAGCTGAGGAGGGAGAGGTTTATAATTTTGCAATTAAGGATGGTAGGAGCAGAGGAGAATCAACTGCAGGTAAGTGTCCTGACTCAGGGCAGGTGTCTTGTCCTGCAGCCTCTTTTAGCCCTTAAAACCGAATGACCAAATGTAGGCATCTCAACCTCACTTGGAGAAGTCTGTTTTGTGGTCAAAAACTGGAAGTAACTCAGTGGTTGGGTGCATCCTAGGTGTGGACAGAGATGCAAATGCAATTTGATGAGGAGGAAAAGGCAGAGAAGATCTTAGCGGTGTTTTATATTGTTACTGATAGGTGGGTGAAGGCTAAATTGTTAAGTTTCAATGAGAAGGAAATGAAGGGAGAGAATTTTAGAAATGGGTAGATGTATTCTGGAGTATGTTTATTTCTTTGCCTAAATGATTATAAAAGTGAATCTTAAAGAGGTAGTGTATACTGGAGAATTGTGCTGCGAAGGCTTCATCCTCTTATTTGTGCTTTATGCCTTAAACTTTTTGAAATGTTTGGGAGCCAGCCACAGCCGCTGTGGCGGTCACTTTGTGTACAGATCCATAGGTCTGGAATCCTCCTTTGCTGCCTTCTGTGGCTTTTTCTGCAAGTGAATTTTGTAGTCCAAAACACTAAACCCTCAGATTTTACAGAAGCTTTGCATTAGATAAGATTATCTGTATTAAAAAGTTTGTACTGGTACTGGTTATTTAAAGAACAGATGGAAAAATATTTTAGATGCCTAAACCAAAGGGCAAATAGCTTCTCACAGCTTTCTGTTAGGGTACATGAGGAAAAGGTAAGCAAAAGATGAAGAAAATGTGGAAGAGGCAAGATGGTAGTAGAATTTTTCGGTTTTCATGTTGCAAAAAAAAGGGAGTCTTCTGCAAAGGGATTTATGGTTCTCGGCAAATTAAACTAGCCATTGCTCCTTAACAGAGGTAGAAAGTTCTTGGAAGGAATACTCATTCCTACCAATATACTAGTCTTTGAAGTTGGGAATAAAAATCCCCAGTAATCTACTAACCCCCAGAAAGCTAACCCAAATGGC
This sequence comes from Falco peregrinus, assembly GCF_023634155.1. Classification (NCBI taxonomy): domain Eukaryota; kingdom Metazoa; phylum Chordata; class Aves; order Falconiformes; family Falconidae; genus Falco; species Falco peregrinus. Next base: position 29,878,590 of record NC_073731.1, on the reverse strand, counting down.
ATACTTGGATCGGTATCTCTGCTATACCCAGATGATGTATGTGGAGGAAAAAGGGTAAAGTTCGTTGTAGAAAACTTCTGAATTAACTTCAGAATGGTGAGACATGATCTTTGCTGGAAATAAATACTATTAAATAATTACTTTTAAAATCTGTATTCTGTATAAAATAGTCATAAAATTGTCAACAAAATGCTTCAATAAATATACTGTATTTACATAGAAAATGTTTATTCAAGCTATAGAATATGAACAGTTTGTTTTTAAATTAGCCATAGTTTGAGAATAAACATTTCAGGAATTCAATCTGACAGTTGTTTAGAATACATCTTAAGACAATTTTTGTGGCTATGTTGAGCATGAATATAACAAAGATGGCTAATACTCCATGTGCTCAATCCAAGTACGGGGGGAGTGTGGCAAAGCTCAGTGCACTACTTGTAAAATATTCTTGATGCATATTAGAACACTTAAAATATCCCAGTTTTGCTAGTGGAAAAACAAACAGTGAATGGAGACCTAAGGATGCTGTTCTGGATGGAGCATAATTAATGGTTGACAAGTACCGCATATCTTAGTTCAGTGGAGGAAAATATCCATGTACTTAGTAGGCTGGATTTAACTGTGTTCATGACCCATGTGGCATAATATTTTTAAGTGCACAAAATACATTTTACTTGCTAAAAACGTTTTGAACGCTTGTGGTTTAAGAACAGCTCGTGAAGGATGCTTGAGTGTTCAGCGATACTGAATCTGCTTGTGGCTACGCTTGCACTTCAGATACAACAGATTGGATGAGTGTAGTTATGTAACGGGGGCTTTTTATGCTTCCAAATGAACGGTGTCCTATACGTTCTGCACGCACAAGATTTGAAACTTACTGTGATAGGTTGTACTGGGGTTGCACTCTATACTCTCACTATCCTATGATAGGTATTGGTCTGCTGGGAAAGTGGATGGGGCATATGGAATGGCTGTGTAAAAGGTAGTATCATCAGTTTGTAGGTGCTTTGCATGCCAGGTCTTCTTCTAGGGAGACTTAGGAGCTCTAGAGAGGATCTCATCAAGGTAAAGATGCTGGATGGTCAATAAAAACCACTTGCCTTTAGAAGTGATGGTTAGTACTGGATTGGTGCTGAATTGTTGGCATTGACCAGCGTTTGCTGAAGCATTGGAGTTCTTCAGGATCAAATCATGCAGGAAAGGTGAAAGGACAGGAGCAGAATGAAGCAGGCTCTGGCACGTCTTAGTTTTTAAGGTTCTTTTTTATTATCTAGAATCTGTATGCATGCATGCGTAGCTCTTATTTTGTGACAGAGGTCTTGAACTTTCCTCCACCAAAGACAGAACTTCCTGTAAGTCCTTTGAGAGTCTGAGATATAAAGTGAAATATTTTTTTTCTGGAATTTTGTTTTTATACTTTATAAACATCTTTGAGAGGTGTCTGTTAATGGAAATAAATTTTTATGGTGATGTCTGTTTTGCTTACGTGTTTATTTCTGGTTATAACTGGACACTTCCAGCTACCATAACATTTTCCCAGAATATAACTGGTAGATAGCTCAGTGCATCTGTCTGCTACTAGTGTCCATTGTGCCCATCGACTGGAAATAAAAGATTAATTCCATCATAGTTCAGGCTCTGGCCTGTTTCTCATCTTGTACCAGTATCAGAAATCCACACAGCACTGACATGATACAATTCACTGGCTGTTAAGTATTACACTTCAAAAATAGCAGCCTGATTTGACGTCAGGCTTCATAGTTTTTCAGTCACGGTTTGACTGATGCACCAAAACTTCTTTGTGCTCCTTACTTCTTAGTCACTTAGTCATCAATGGTGGCATATGCTCTGACATCGGGGGGGGGGGGGGGGGGGGGGGGGGAGGTGCAATATTGTCAGCCAGCTACTGTACACTGACAGGGTTCTTCAAGGTGTAATCTGTGTTTCAAAGTAGCCTCCCTTCTAGCCTCGCTGGCTGGAAGCCTTAGGTTTCTCAGGGTTTGACTAATGCCTGCTTGTCCAGCCCTTACTTTGTAACATAGAGAAACCATGGGCTGTGTGGATGTTCTTCACAAGCATAACTGCTGCCCAAAGACCTTCTGGGCGTGATATGTTCCTGAAACACATGCATGCTTGCGTGGCATCAACATGCTTTCATTATCTTTGGGGGGTGAAGGGAAAAGGTGGCCATTCTATCAAAATTTCAGTTGCACAGTAATGAGCAGGACTGTGTAGTTTGCAAGTTCAGTAAAGGAAAATGTGGGGTTAGTGAGGTTAATGAAATTAAGGGCTTGTGGTACTGAATTGATCTCCTAAGCATTAGCATGAGGTAAAGTAATTCAGGTTGAAAATTGGAAACTGTAGTTCACTAGGTGCTCCTTTATAGTCACTAGCAGTTTTCAGTAGTATTTAAATTCAACGGGGTTCATAGAAAATACCCCTGCTGTATAGCAGTGATGTCTGAAAGAATATAAGCAGCTATATGTTTTAAAGCCTCCCCACCTACTTTTGGAAGACATTAATCATTTATGTGGTCATGAATCAGGTAGAGTATGTTGAGATGGCAGCAGCCAGTTCTGGATTGGCTCCAACAGTTTCAAGCATGTCTTTGAAGGCAGAGGTCTTAAACAGACGTGGCCATCTTCCTAGATGATCAACTTGGAGAAGAGATGACTGTAAGCAAGCCAGCAGGGACAGAGATGTGAGTGTTGTTCCTATAACCCCAAAACATTGTACAGTCAGTATGGAGGTATAAGCCTCTGTGAAAACAAACTCAACATGATTGCTTTTTGTGTCTTAGCTTTCTCTGGTTCTCTGTCTTGCTCGCAACTGTGTCTGTGAGCTCTTCAGAAATAGTGTGGGTTTTCCCCCTCTCCTTTAAGTGTTCTAAGTGACTAACTTGGCTGTGTCTCCAGGTGCTACTGCAAATTAATCAAATTAATAACAGTGGAACAATTGAGTAGTTTACAGGTGTGTCAGATTGGCAAGTTCAGAACGGGTGAAACTGTGACAGGATGACTTGAAGGAAACTGAAACTAAGACAGTGATTACAAGGATTGACAGAAAATAGGGCCAGGAAAATAAATTCAATTTGTGGATGTTATATAACCATCTTAGTGCAGTCTGTAGATTCATTAGTTTGAGAACATACTTTGTAAGGTAGAGTGATTGCGTGTGGCTTCACTTTTAGCAAATTGACTGTAATTTAGAGTGAAGGTGTAGGAGGTTGAATGTATTATTACTCTGGTTTTCTAGCTGGTGTGATCTTGTCTAGCAGGTGAGTCTTTCAGTGTGTTCAGCCAGCATGTGTTCTAGCATACTTCAATATACAGTTGCAAAGATCCTTGAAACCATGAACTGGCACAGTAGCACTTCCTGATTTTTATTTTTCTTTAAACACTGATGTCCTAAAACAGTACTATGGGGGGGAAAAATGAAATGCCTCTTTTTTTTTTTTTTTTTTTTTGTGTTTGTTTGTACCAGGAGGATACTTGCAGATTTGTACAAAGATGGTGTACAGTAGTAGTGTAAGTATTTCATTTCAGATGAAAGACACGGCAGGGGGACATAATATTTTGAATATCCACCCTTAAGTAGGTGGTACTTGTAAGTCAAGTACGTCATCCATCCTGGCACAAACAGAAATGACTGGAAGAGCAAGAGATGGGGATAGGAAGAGAGCTAAGGGAGCTTAGCTTGCTGCAGTTATCTCTGCTGGACGCTCATTTTTTCCGAGCCATGGGTGAGCTCAGTGTGCACAGCACAGGGGTACATGCCTGGCAGGACTGTGAGCCTCTGCTTGGGTCGCCATGCCCAAGAGGGCTTTACTTCTGAGCAAAGGTGGGAGGTTATCACTGCTTTGTTCCCACCCTAGCACCTGATCTTGAAATTCTCTTAAGGAAGATCTGTTGTATGTCTTGTATGTTTGTCTCACTTTTTTTCTCAACTCCAGTGGTAAGTGGTAAAACTTTCCCTATAGCTCTGTAATCAAAGCTTTTATTTTTCTTATAACCAGGTTTGAGCAGTGTAAATGAGATCACATGGTCAGGCAGCAGTTTCTTTATTTCTGGGTGGCTGTCTTCATGCCCACCTTCCAGGGTAATCACAAATATCTCTTTACCTTTTGGAAAATAATGTGGAAGGGTGAGGAGGGAAGCAGCTTGAGTCCTCCCGTTTAAAACTTCTGCAGATTACCTTTGAGATTGTTTAACTATATCTACAGGAAAAAAAAAAAAAACACAGGAAAAAAAAAACCCACAGAAAAGATCAAAGTGATGTTTTGATCAGTTACTAACCAGCATTCAATTTTGTAAACAGGTTGCTACTACTCCTAAAATAGTTGGGTTTTTTCTTTACAAATACCTCATCAGTTGCTAGCCCTGTAGCTGTTTTGTGATTGAACATAGTGTGTTGTAAAGGCTTGGTGATATTTCACTCATCTGGTCAAGTGTGTAGAAGTACCCTGTGACATTTTGCAACCTAACTCCTGGTCAAAATACTTGGTAGTAGTGTTTTTCCCCCTCATACCACTGGACCAGGAAGATGATGAAATGAAACAGGCTAACAGTTGGGAATGAATAAGGATATCTACCAGAAGAAGGGAGTTTCTATAATTGCAGAACACTTTAACAAGATATATTTTAGTACTTTTAATTATAATCAGACCTTTAAATCACTGTGCTGAGGACGTTTTGACTTAACCTAAAATATTCTTCTTACCCCTTCATAATAGGTTTCTTGCTGACAAAATACATTTTGGTACAGATTCTTCAACTGCTTCACATAGTAACACTTGCCAGTGTAGAAGACATCCATGTTTATTTAGCTGTGTAAAGCTGTGTAGTTTTACGGGCGTATCATTGAAAATACTGTGGGTCTGCATTCCTGTCCTGATGTCACAATATCTGGGATTTTTGGATGTGTGGAGTACTCAGCAGGGTGAAAATGGGCTGAGGTTTTATAACAAAGCGTTCTTTGGGTAAAAGCAGGTGGTTTGGAGCTTCAGTGTACTAGTGAGGCCATGTAATTGGAAATCTAGAGGGTAAAATTACTTAAAAGTCTTGATATGTTCAGCAGGAGTGGGAGAGCTGTTGCCTGCCTCATGGGAATATTGGAGTCAAGCAAGGAATGAATCATTCTCTGGTGGTACCTTCTCCCTTTGCTGACTGTTTAGGGGGTCTGGGCTCCTAGCTCTGGTGATCCTTCAAAAATGGATGGAATATCTGTTGCTGATCTTTTGCTTATTGTCTTGTTCGAGCTCAAGCCATATTGGCAAAACCATGGCACCCTTGGAAAGAGCTCACGGTCTGGAGACTCCACACACTCTCCAGGCAGCCTGTGCCAGTGCTCAGTCACCCTCGCAGTGGGGGTGGGGAGCTTTTTATGTTCAGTTGGAAAATTTTCTTATAATGTCCTTCCAGTGCTTAAATGCTTTCTTACCTTATTTGTGTAGAGCTCTAAGCTAGGTGAACTTTTGCAGTGCTTTGAGCCAAAGTCGTCTTTGGTTTTACTTTAAATAATATTTGAGCAGTTTGTTCTCCAGAAGAGATAATTATCTGTAAGATTATTTGTCATACATAACTTATCTGAAGGTTTGTTAGCCATCTGTCTTGTTTGTAATATGATGTTCTTCTTCATGTTAATACTCTTTATGCCTGCAGCCTTTTAAGGATATAGTCAGATGACCTAAAAACTACAATAAATTAATACTATGAAGTGGCAGCTCTCCTGAACTGAGGTACTGCAACTGACCTGGTCTGTTGATGTACTAAGGAAAATTAGTTTGGCTAAATGAGTGGTGTTTATCTTTTCTGTTGGATCAGCATGTCTGGAGCTGTTCCAGGGCTGTACACCTGTGACTCTTCTCTTAAGATAAATTTTAATATATATATATATCTTAAAATTGTCTACAGAAGAATGCCTTGACAGCAAACAGCTACATTTCTTTTCTGTATGTATTTGTTTAACTTTCCATCAACACTAAGAAGTACTAAAAGGGACAGGATCAAATTGTGCAGGCTTGTTGGGAGTAATGGGGGTAGAGGGAGAGTCAGCACTAGTCGTGGGGGGGAGGGGAATCTCCCTATGGGGTAGCTGCCATCTTTTGACATCTTTTAACACTACATAGTCTTTTTCCATTTTTTTCCCTATTCTTTCTCGGGGGGGCGGGGAATACCACCAAAACCACCAACAACCCATAACTGGGAAATGTAGATGAAATAATCAGAAAAGGAGTTTTAATGATTTTGTTTTTTTCTGCATGTGTTTTGTCCGCTGACTTTCCAAAGTGTCTTGGTCTCTAAATACCCTGCTTTGTGTATATGCCTGAGAAAAAGTACATGAGGCAGATGAATACTGATAGAACTATCCAGACATGAAAGGAGAAGTTGCATATTAAGATGGTCAGTCTTCTAGATCATCTTTAATTTTTTGGCATGGTGATAAAGAACCCTTCTTCCTCTTAAGCCTGTTTAGGTCCTTGTGGCCTTCTAGCATAAGAGTTATGATAGCTGTTTCAATTTGTATTTTAGTGGCTCACGACACAGGATTACTGTGTGTAGTGAAGGGCTTTGAGAGCCTGGAGGGGGCTTTGTGTTACTTGATTCTTTTTCCAACCGTTCTATTTCCCCACTGCTTTTTGTTGCATGTATTCAAACAGCTTTTGCAGTCTATGCACGTTATTTTGGAATAGTTTTTAAAATAGAAACTTACCATCCTCAGGCATGACAAATCATAGGGAGCTTGTAGGAAGCGTGGTAGGTCAGGGCTTCAAAATGGATATGGAGTAAATGAGAGAGCGATTCTGTCTGCTCTCAAAATGGGTGAATATCCACAACTGTGGAACTAAACAAAATGGAAGTTTAGGTGCACGAGGAGGAGGACCTGTTTAAGAAAAGGACAAGTTGGGGATTCTGCTGTAGATAGACAGAAAGACAGGACATAAAAGGTAGTGGAGAGAGGAAGAACATCCCTTTTGAAAACTTTCCACACTTATTTCTGGATATCGTAGACAATATGAAGAAGTAGTTGTTCTTCTCTGTTTTCTGCATTAAGCTTACTCTTGGGTAACCAAGCTTACGCTGGGAGAGGGGACTCTAAAAGGCTTTTATATTTTTTAAGATGATGTTTCCATATTGTCTAGTATAACAGAGCTTTAGCCAAATCGGGACCATGAGAAAAAACAGTTGAGAAATGCCAAGAAAAGAAGCTATATTTTATTTATTTTTTTAAATGAAAATGTCAGCAGTTGAAAATAGTTCAAGATACAGGGCATAATCCACCAAGTTTTAGACTTGAGAGCAGTCACTGCAAACAGGTCTCAATTTGGAAACTCTTGAATTAAGCTGCCATTACATTTTATTTCAGAATTTCTCAGAGAGAAAAAAAATGTATCTGCGTTGGTGTAATTAGTTGCCAAAAGACATAATAGACAGCCAAATAGACTGATTTTCTTGCCCTCCACCCCTACACACCTTAGCAGCTGCAGGTGTTTTAGTCTCCGATGTTTTACTGAAAACTGAGTTCCTCTGTCAAAATCAGTTGTACTATGTGTTAAAAATGTATTTTTTTCCTGAAGCTTGAATACACTCAAATATATACATAAACCCATGTGAAGAGCTACTCACAATGTGAGATGACAGTGCTAATAGAAAATACTAATAGAAATTTAATAGCTGCTTAGAAAAAGCTTTTAGAAGGTCATTGATGCAGCATTTCATGCATGATACTGCTTTTAATGGTAAAAATAACATGATCAGGCTGCATCTGACAACATGTTTCCATTGCAGCTGAAAACGGGAAGTTAAAACTAGGTGAGTGTTGTAGAGTGGCTGTGAAATGCTGTGGAATTAGCTGCGTAACTAATGTCTATAGAATTAACACAGTGTATTTACATTTTAAAAAAGTGTCTTTACAAATAAACATGGCTGAAAAAAAAGTTCTGTTTAGAAGGAAAGAAAATAAACATCATAGGTAGAAACTTGGATTAATATAGCAAAACTGTACCATTTGGTTTTCTAATAAAAAATCAGGATGTAATTATTTCCCCCCCTCCAGATGTCCAAGAGCATTAACTGCTGGGTTGGGGTGCTTAGGCGATCCTTACTCTACAGGGCAAGGAAGAACAGTGTCTCCTCCCTGTGCTGCAATTTCCTTGAACACATAATACAAAACCTTGTTTCCAGCTTTCCTGATGTTTGTTTTGCAACACACGTTGGCTATGGAAAACAGATAGTAGCGTTCTTCAATTTTGTATTTATATACTGTATTAATATTGTAAAACTTGGTAGAATAACAATTTAGGCTTCCCTCCCAGAGTAGAAGGTTTGAATATGGTTGTTCCCTGTACAGGGTTTCCTTTCTCAAAACAGCTTGGGTTTAGGTAGGCTGTTCTTAGTACTACAGTGTTTGGTGTTGATAGCATTTTTTTTTATTTTTACTGTAGCTCTGAACAGATTTAGATTTGAATCAGAAGTTGCCTACTACACTGGTGTTACATAGTTCGATGACAGTTTTCTTAACCCATCTTAATGACATATATGCTGGCAAATAAGTAACGAGTAACAAAGCATTTTCTTCCCGCATCTTGATGATGCTCGCTTTTACTATAGTTCCAAACGCTGTTTTCTTAGTCATTTCCCTGAAGTTAAACAGAGCCATGCTTTCCTGCTCTTGTCAGGCACTTTGGAGTTCATAATTCAAGTAATAGAATAATAGGAGCAGTCATTTAGAAAAGTTTGCAAAGTAGTGATCAGATAAGTCTGACTCGGTGCATGCAAACCTTGCCAGAGTTAGCCTTGTACAATTCAGCCTTATTACAAAGTACACTAGATGCAACATACTTTTGATTGATCCAGGGATAATAAATGTTCGCTTTCTTTTTTGTGCGAGCATGTTTCTGCCTTAATTATCATTGAATAGCCTTGCTGAAAGTCAAGTTAAAAATAACTATGTACTGTAATAGAGGGTCTGTCTTTTTGGTGTGTAAAAGAACACTAGTTTGGGGGGATCTAAGGTCATGGGTTTTCCTCCCCAGTCTGTAGTGTGTTTAAGTTTTCAGTATACTGTTGCTAGTCATGTTGTTAACATGGTGGTATTTCATGGAGGTTTTTTGAGGTTGGTTTGGTTTTTTTTCGTTTCAGCTGCAACATCTGAAATACTGCATAAGTGTTGGTTGTAGTGCTTGGGCAGGAGGAGAAAGTAGTTTGTGTGTTGATTAGCAATGTCGTTAGGGAAAGTTAGTGAGTTAGGGGGAAATAGCTGAAACAGGTAGCAGAACTTATATTTGACTTTTTGCAATTCAGTTATCTTTTTCTAGCGACACACTCTTGGATATCCAAAACTGTGAGTATTATTAGCTCAAGGTGTGTTTCCTCCCAGCTGTCAAAGTTGCAAGGTCTAGCTTTTTGCCTCTGAACTGTTTGGTGTTCCTCTGCTTCTTCCTAGACTCACGGTTGCTGTAAATTGCCACTGCAGCTGAACATGGCTTGGAAACTTTGCTTGGTACAATGTGTATTTGCCCATCTGTACCAGCAGGGATTTTTCCAGAAAACCATGCTTCATAGTCTGTTCGATTGTATTGTTTCTGAAGGCTATGACAAAGTGTTACCTGGGATCTATAAAAAAAGTCAAGAATGATAGGAAGATTTTCTTGGTGACCATCTCTTTTCCTAGTTACGTTAAATTGTATAAAATGCTTAAGTTGATGGTTCCTGGTTCTTCATGATTATTTTCCTTTTCTTCCTCTGGCGTAACATAATAGTAGGATACAGAAAGGGAAGAATGACAGCCAAACCCAGTAAGCTTTAAAGTACTGTAAATGTATTCTTTCCTCCCCTTTCTTCTTTCTTGGAGGAAATAATACTGTCTGTACCCCCCTTGCCCCCCAGCACACAGAAAGAACTGTCTGGCCTTCCACCTTAGTTGCCTTTTTTTCCTTAGGTTTTTTGCCCCTGCAAGACAGATCCGTGATTGCCTTTCCTTGTCATGATGGGCATTTCAGAAACTCTTAATTCTGAAGAACCTTAGGAAATTCCTAGTTTAGTATATCAAAACTGCTCCTCGACATAACTAGCTTCCAGCCGGGCCAATGTATTGATAGATGTCAGTCACTTCTGATACAGAGTCCGTAAAAGGCAGATGGCTTTGCATGGCAAGTATCCCCAATCTGCTACTACTCTTAGTAGCAGGAGATACATGTGTTATTTTTTTCCTGTTTGTGTTACAGTAGTGCTCTGCAGATGTGGCTTACGGCAGAGAAATCTGTGGGAGTCTTTCATTTCCTGAAAATTTGGTGAAATAATTGTGCCCTGAGATTGTTTTACAGGAGCTATGCTTGAATCGTTGCAATAACGTTCAGTCATAATGAGGCTCATAGCTATGTGGATGTACACATGAACTTTCCTGTGCTTCCAAGGGGAGCCATGTTTCTCTGAGCAAGGTTTCTCTTCGCTTCCTGTGAATCACAGAAAATCTCTGCAAGTGGATCAGTAACAGGCCATAGAAAACTTGAAGTGTGAATAGTAGATGCATTAAGTGAAATCTCTACATTCTCGCTGAATTTACTTGTTCCTGTACTGCGGGTTTCCCCCTGTGTTTTGTTTGTTTTTTTCCAAAGATACCAGAAACTCAAACAGAAAAAATTAATGCAGTCATGTTCATTCTTTGGTTCCAGCAGTGCTAAAGGCAGTTACTCATGCAGGATGAGATTAGGCTGGAAATAATTGCCACCGGAAGTTAATAAACCCAGGAATTTACAAACTTCTAATTCATTCTCTTCAGAGTTTATGGGTATCAAGAATATCCAGACTTATTCTAATTAAAGAACGTAAGCTTTCTGCTTCGTAGCTCAGCTATTCTCTACTTATTAGAAATAATCTATCCTCACAAATATCTCATATTTATTTCACATATGCTGGCTATGTCATTTTTCTTGGAAAAATGTTATCTAGTCTGAGCCAGGCTGTCAGACAGGGTAGAAATAATGATTTGTCTTAATGGCCATTCCATAAAACTCATTTACTTAATTGTCCCAGCTGACCCCAGCCAGAGTCTGCCCTCTTCCCAATACATATGTTCTGGAGGCAGGTTTTCACCCCATCAGTATTTAGCCATTTTGCTAACAGTATAATTCAGGAAAGCAAGTTCTCTGGTTTGTGGGGGGTTTTTTTGTTTGCTTGTTTTTTGAAGTGCTGGTTGACTGCTTGGTTCAGTAATTCCTTTCTGGTACCAAAGGGCATGTGTTCTTCTGGTCACTTCGGTGTTGCTCCTGGAGAATCTATTACTTCTTGCTGTCTGAGATGCCACCTCCTGGTAAAGTGGGATTTTTGTAATGAGGAAGAAGAGGATTGTGTTTGGATTTTTCTTTGGGGGTTGGTTTCTATCACGGTAGCGCCAAGGGTGTTGGTCACAGGGTTGTATTCTCACCTCTGTTCAGGCACCTTGAAGTACTACCTGAAGTTAAAGTATGGCAGCTGATAAGAAACTGTCCTTCTGGTCAATTGTGATGCAGAATAAAATGGGAATAGCTGAACCTTTTTCAGTTGTTTTATTGTTGTCACTGGCTGTGCTTATTTAATGAGATGGAAGTTGCTGTATTTCAGCCAAAGAGGGGGATGATGTTGGAGACTGGTAACTTGACTGCTCCAGCAAACTAAGCAATATGACCAGGTAGAAATTTTATTTAAATTGGTCCTAGATGCAAACTCGAGTCAGTATAGACTGAGAATAGACAGGAAAGAAATAATCAGCTTGTAGCAATGAAGTCTTATTTTCTTTAGTATCACTCAGAAGCATAATGAGGAAAGGCTCTTAAACACGATATATTCCTGAACCTTTAAAATCTACTTGGTCAGCTTTTTCACTGGAATATCAAGGAACCATGCAGCAAGGCCACAGATTTGAAAGTATTGCTTTATTAATGAGGAATGCACCCAAAAAGGGATCCTTGTCCCTTCTCAATGAGAGCTTGTCAGAGCAGGAGTCAAGCTGCCTGTTAAGCAGGAAGGGAAGTTCTCATGATAAAATACTTGCAAAGCAACCACCTGGAGATTTGTTTATTAGTTTGTTAAATGTTATAGACGGTGCTGTAATAAAGTTATCATCAGTTTGGGAAAGCAGTGTAATTTTAAAAAATACCAAAGGAAAAATCTATCTCCTTATTCTGGTTTGTTGGTGCTATTGTTTGAAATGCGCTAATGCTGCTTGTTCTAAAAATTAAGATTTATTTTTTTTCTTCACTCTTTAAATTGAGTTATCTAACAAATAGCTCAAGTATGCAGGTACTTGCACAATTATTCTTTATGTCTAATAAAAAATGCATGTTAATGTTTGATTTTATTTTTTTTTTTGGGTGGTTAGAAATTCAGTCTTTAACCTGGTATTAAAGATCTTTTTTGGGGGAGAGGGGTGGGATGGAAAGAAACTTGAATTTTTCATGAAATCCTAATTATAATTTTTTGCTCTTGGTTTCTGAAAAGGAAAGTAGTCTTCATAGTACCTAGAGTGGTTTTTAACTGGTGTTCACAAATAGTTTTTGTGCTACATTGTTGTAGACTGTGAACTCCCTAGTGAACAAGGTTCAGAGGTGTGAGTAGCTGTTTGACAGCTGACAATTTTTAAAGAAATATAGTTGGGGACAAATTTTGGGCTTGCAGCCAGTTTATCTTTCCCAGTTGTCTCTTTTTACTTCCTATCTGCTTTGTGCCAGCTCTAAGAGCTTAAGTTTTTGCCTTGTGTATATGAGCTGTATTTTAGTATGCAGCATGTTGAGGGTGCTAGTTGACCTAACAGACCTTTGAGGGAGGGTTTTCTCTCCCATTTGATTAGTGACCTATGTAAAAAATGCTGTAGTGGGTTTCACAATACACTGAGAAGGAGAAAAGATTAAATTCTTAGATAAAATTTCCCTTGGATCCTAAGAATAACAGAAAAAATAATCTGAGCCTTAAGAAACCCTCTACCTAGATAGAAGTAGTAGTTTTCTTTGTTGAAAACACGTTTAAATGTGTTGCAAAACTTAACATGCGCTTTTGAGCAAATACAGAGTTGAGCACCTGATCTATTCTTACTCTTTTTAGGCCATCATGACTGCACGACCTATTTCCAAAGAGTAATAAGCTGACTCATTTGGGTATCGATGTTTAAAAGCTTAAAATGTAAATTTCAGAAGGTACTGTTTGATTTTTGGGGTGGGAGTGGCTGTGTTTTTGTTTTGTTCTATAGAAGTACCCAGTCTTTTAGCTTAAAGCATAAATTACTTTCTTTCCACTCTGAATTTAAGAATCTTATCTAGAATTTTTCCTATATGGATTCCACATAATTTTTGTTTATCAAATGAACTGTTAAAAATCACAATAAGCTGGCATATTGTTATATCATATATCTTTGGTTTATTATCAGTAAGAAATTGTATGTCTATTTAAAATATTCTGCTAGTCAGTAATGGTTATTGTGTCTAGTTGTTGCTTCCCAGAAGGCAGAATCTCCTTATTCCATATGGTGTTCAGCAAGTTGGATCTTCCCGCAGTCTTTAAGAAAGCATATATTTTTAATGCTAGGTCTGTCCCCTTCCCAAACTGAAAGCCTGCTACTCTGAGTAGAGATCTGATACAGTCTTTTCCTTGCTGGTTCTCTTCCAGTTCCAAACAGCCTTGACTCCTGTCGGGGATTAATCCTTCTCATTGACCTGTGCCATCAGAACCTAACAAGAAGAGCAACTCTTAGATTTTTATCTTTATGTGAGTCAAGCTGCTTTGGATATTGCTTGGAAAATACTGCAGGGTTTCTTTCCCTAATGATAATTAAAATATATTATAGTATTAAAGTCTCTCTTGTGTTTAAGTAGCTGCAAACTCATCTACTACTCTTATTTTAATACCAATTTTTTAAAACATTAAACATAAAATGGAGTTGCTGTATACATGCCTTCTGTTTCTTTTGTGGTTGGGTTTTGTTGGTTTCTTTTGTTATTTTGGTTTTTTTGAAGTCCGCTTTGGAGAAGTGGAACTTGACAGTGAAAGACCACCAAAATGGTCTTGCCTTTAGGACATGTTGGATACAGGCTCAGTGAACTTTGCATGTGATCTTTCTCTGTTTTGGAGTTTGGGTTTGTTGCCTTTGGGTTTTTGGTTGTGTGTGTGTGGTAGTATTCCTAGCTAGTGGCTTTCTCTTTGGAGAGATGCTCAGATAACTCTCAAAAGGAAAATGGTCTTACTTCAAAAGCAACCTGCCATACCCAATTTAAACTAACCCTTAAATGTTGCCCTGGATCAATGGGAAAGCTTCTACTGGTGTGAGAAACTTTTGCTTTGAGATACAGAGTAGAATGTACCATTTCTATACTCGGTATCTTTCAGGTTTTGGTACTATATCTGCTTTTAAGTGTCAGCAACTTGTTGGGAGTGTTTGCAAGGACATAGGATGAGTGTCAGTCACACTGGTGAGACATAGATTTATTTAACAGCTCGCTCCCAGAGCTTTTCCTGCCTAAAGAAAAATGGTGAAGACGTGGGAAGACCCAAGGACAGTCTGACGCTCCATAGTCACAGTTTAAAGATTCATCTAGTTGATGTCTGTGCCCGCTGCTGAATTTCTTACCTGGTGGCTGAGCTGTCTCTCACTGACTGTGGTCCTGGGAAGAGTGAACTGCTATTTGTTCCTGTGCATAGATTAGATGGTGAGAGCATAAAAGACAGATCAAAGTTAATTTTTTATGGAAAGTGTTTTCCATGGGTTTTTTTGGGTTGACAGTTTGTAGCAGAGATGTTCATGTTTCTGCAATTGTTCTATGTGCAAATAAAGAACACCTTGTATTTCTCTTCTTTAAGTTATTTTGCCTTTGTTGCTATTAGTTTTGTGTGTACTTTCCTCTTGTGTCGTCTTCTCCGTTGTAATTTTAAGCTAATCCAGCAGCGAGGTAGTTGGAGCTGTCATCTCACAGGTTGGCAGTATGCCTTATCCATGTTTCGCCAAATATATGGCAAGATTTGCTCTACCCAAAGCAACTGAACTCTATCAGATCACATTTTTAGATGCATTTATCAGATTTTCTTTTAATTATGAAGATGGACAGCATTGGGACTTTTTTGCCTTAGCAGTTTATTATTTCATTCCAAAATTGCACCAGTTCTACTGAAGACTGTACGATGAACGCTTGCTACTGTTGGAATTTGTTTGATAGGCAAGGTGAATTATGACTTCATTCAAATAGGTTCAGTATGGGTCAGTTTTTCAGTGGTGCTCTTCTAGGACCTACTCCCAGGTTGATATGGATTGCTCTATTCTAAAACTGGTTGGTTGTTTTTCACCATTCCCCCACACCCCCCAGTCTGCAGGAAAAGTTTCAGTGCTCTGTCTGTTTGGGAATACCTGCTGCCCCCAGCATTTTGCCTCTCTTGACTACAAATTCTTTTTTGTTTTGTCGTCTGTGTCCATCCACGTGTCAGTCCCCCCCACCATTTTAGGAAGATATGGAAAAACAGCACAAAAAAAAAAGTGAAATTGCAGTGTTGGAACTAAGTGGTTAAACACTACAGCTTAGTGTATGAGCTTCCTCCCTTGAACACCCTGCCCCCCTTTCTCTTTTTTTCTGGTAAGAATGTATTTTAGGGGTTTTAAATACTTTTTTTTAAAAAAAACAGAAAAGTATTTATCAGCCTTGCTTTCTTTGCAACAGTTGTTGTTAACGTTCAAGATGACTTCTGGAAATATTATCTGAACACATGTAAGGTAGAAGTGAAACCACATGTGCATCTTTCTTTGAAGATGGTGCAAACATGATGAACCTTCTTTAGAAGTTAATTATATATTTTTTAATAAACTATTTTGATAGCCTTTGTCACTTTTTTGGTAACTTAGTGTGTTCATTAAACAAAGTTAATTGTGTACTCTTGACGTGTACACTTAAAAGTATGCAATTCCATAGCATTTGTGGAAATATAAGACAGTCTTGATTGATTTTAGTAGTTGGCAGAGTGGCAGATTAATTTTTTCTTTCCCTCCTGGAAGTATTTGTGCTTACTGGTCTTTTGTGGGTGTTAAAGCTTGCAGTGTTACGGGTCAGGTTTCATGAACTGTTTTGAACTATCAGATAAGATACTACTTAGTGACACTGACAGGTCACAACTTGCACTTAAGTTTTTAATTTTCAATAAGCATAATTTTTTTTCGAAACTGTACTATCTTACTGTACAATATAATTGGTGTAAAATATTCAGGTAAATATTTATTTCAGAGTAGACAGCTTAATTGAATCTCTTACAAACTGCATATGTATTGATGGTTAAAACTGACAGCATCTGGCAGTCATTTCAGCAGGTGTTTGTATGAGGTTATTAACACTACACACACATTCCTCCAAATATGTTTATTGACTTTTATACTTTTACTGTCAACAAATGCAATTATAATGCTTCTATTGATGTTACTAGATGCAGTAGCTGATACTGTTACCCTTTAAAATAGTGGGGGTTTTTCAAAATATTTTGGAGGCAGTGAGGTTCTGTATTGTAGAATTGATTTTTCCACTTATAAGCAGGCATATATCTGTCATGCCAGTGTGGTTTTTTTTAGGGGAGGATTTTCAAAATTCAGCTCTTGAAGTTCTTCTGCGTTACGAGTGCCTTGCTTGCTCAGGGAAGGGTAATGCATTTCCTGAAGACTGCACTCCTTTGAGGAGTATTGATGTGAAAGCTAGGCCTGTAGCTGGGTTGCTCTGTTCGGAGCTTACAGTGGAGCATCTGGAAGGCTAAAAGCAAGCACCGAGGCTATTCTGTTACAGATTGCTTAAGACTTTCAGGTTTCCTGGTAGTTACTGTCAAGTGAAACACTACACAGGCCGCATTTAGAAAAATATTACCAATCGTCGTTCTTTCTGAAATGTTAGAAATCTATGTGGAGGCCGGTCAGCCCCTCAGAAGTGTGACAAAACCTGCTAGTAGAGAAAGAAGTCATTAACTCACCCGGCTCTCGTTATCCTTCTATAGCCAGCAAATTACCTGTGCGCAATTAGCAGGTTTGCAGCAGGGTCAGGCCAGAGGCTCTTGGTTCCCGAAGCACTCCTCTTTCCCAGTGAGTGCCGCCATCCCCTGTGTTCCGTGAGCACTGTCGCTGGGTGTGATGTCTGCCGCCGTCCCGTGTGTTCCGTGAGCACCGTCGCTGGGTGTGATGTCCGCCGCCATCCGGTGTGTTCCGTGAGCACACCACCACCTGGGCACGTGCCTGCAGGCCAGTGCTGCTCAGCAGTGATGGGTTCCTGGGCACCCTTCTGCTTCCCGAGCGCTCTGTGGATTCGTGCTCCCCTCCTGCCCTTTCCTCATCTTCCTCACCATTCGGATGGAAGAAGGGAAGTTTTTAATTCTTTTGATACCTGCTGTGAATCTGAGTGAATGTATGCATGTCTCTTGATGTCATCTGTGCCAGAAAAGTGATCTTTGAGCGGGACTCCTGCCATCCTCCTAAATCCACAGCAAGAAAATGAATACATTGCTGCTGTCTTTCAGTGTTCCAGTCAAACTGACCTTTACTTTCCTTTTCCCCCACAGGCTTCTGCCTTCTCTTTCCAGCAGTAATATGTTTTGTCCTTAGTGGCATCCACTGGTTTACTTCTAAGGACCTGACCTGGGGGTTGTCTCTGCCCTTTTCATCGCCTACCAAGGGATCAAAATTCGGTGCTTTGAGGGGCTTTTTTTCTTCCTCTGTCTTCTTTGCTCATTATGCTGTTGCTGTGTTTTATGTGGCAATTTTGAGCTATAGTACGGACTGTCTGGAACAGGGGGAAAACTCCAGCCATTCTGACAGTCACGTTTTATCTTCAGTGCAAAATAGGGGAACAGGTTCAAGGCAAGATACTCTAGATCCCTGAGGAGCATGCATCTGGGGGATATTAGCAACAGAAATCACAATTACTGTATCTGATCTTAAGTAGAAATGGGGAGCACAAGGTATGTTTGAGTACGCTTTGGTGTTTTGCTATGAGTGCCTTGCTGCTCGTGGTGGCTGCTGAATTCCTCCTGGCAGAGCCCACTGCAGACCTGCAGCTCCTTTGCGGCTCTGGTGTGCAAGGGAAGGCTGGGAACACTCCTGTAGCAGCTCTCTCCCACCTGCCGATATCTTGTTAAATTGCCAGGGTATTTGCAATCAGAGATGAAAAGAAACAGGTAAAACTAGGCAACTGAATCGTGAGTATGCAGTGGGTCTGCTCTGGGGTCAGAAACCTCTTGCAGGTGCATGATGGCAATGTTGGGCCAGATGCTCCTCCACTGGAAAATGCTCTGCAGGTCGTTTATCAATATCCTTTAGGTTTTTTGCATAATGCATAAATACTTAGCCATAATACATAAATACTTAGCCTTCACAGGTAGAGGAGTATTCAGATGCTTACGAGGTGTGTTGTGTAAGTAGCAGACAGGGAGAGTGAGCTGAAATACGGAGGTCGCTCTGTTTTAAAAAGCGGTGGGTTTTTTTGATAGTCGTTTCACAGTTCACTTCTGTCCTTAGAAACCTGCGCTGTTGCTGCAGAAGGGGGTGGTGGCTCTTCCCAGTCATGTGGTCTCGTCCCTTCCTCATGGCTGTGCAGAGCTGGACCAGCTGCTGCGCTGGCGAAAGGCTAACTGTGGAGGTGGTACTCACAGGGTTAGTTTCCAGGTGGATTAATGAGCTGACGACACTCTCTTAGATTGCCCTGAGCTGACTGTTTGAAGCTGAACACATACCACCAGCTAATTTTGTTTTTACCAGCTTCTGTCCTCTATTTAGATGTCCTGGTAGTGTTGTGATCTGTTCATGATATGTGGCAAAGTTGGCAATTTATAGATACCTGCTAAAGTAGAAGAAAAACTGGGACAAGAAGGGAGCAGGAGGACACTGAAATAGCTTTTTCTTCAGAATTTTGTTGGTTTGCTGTCACTGATGTGGCAAATAGGGCTATGATGGCATGTGTAATCCTATATAAATGCAGTGTTTTGTAATTTATGTTAAAAAAAACCAACCAACCACCAAACAAAAAACCAACAACAAAAAACACCACCACCAACAAAAACCCACCAAACACAAAACCCTTAGGAAAATCATCAGATTAAAATCTTGAAGTGTAAGGGAATCTTTAGACCTTTTTAAATTGCTTTTCTTTGTTTTTTAAAGAGAGTGGTTTAATATTTGAAGGGTAGGGTGTTCCATGGTGGGCTGTTTTGGGGTTTTGTGTCGTGGGTTTTTGTGTTTTACATCAGTCTATCTTCATGCTAATATACTCAGGAAAAGTGCTTACTTTACCGTATTTCTTTTCTGGCTATCACTTCTACATCATGTTTTACCCAGTTTAAAAATGAGAAAGCAGTTAAAAAGAAGTCCAAAATTATTTTCTCACAGTTAAGAATCTGCAGAAAGTATACCTCTTAAGTGGAGCTGGGCTGCAGCTTATTTTCTAAAGATGGCTTTTGTTCTGGCCTTTCTTAAATTCTTCTAACTTTATAATGTGATGCTAGTTGTAGGGTGTGCAAAGTTTCCTTGCTTGTTTCAAGGATGTTCAATAAATGTATGAACACAGAAGACTGAAACTCATGAATTAATAACCCTTAAAATTATGCTCATCAAGCTTTCTGTGTTTTTTTGTTTGGTTGTTTTTTTTTTTTTAAGTGGCAGGGAGAAAATATACTCTTACTTTTCTAAGTATAATTTAGGCAAACAGAATGTATGTGTTTAAAACTACCTCTTTTTTACTGAAGGATTTGTATTCTGGCCTGGGCTATTGCTGAAATGTTTAAGAAAAATCTGCCTTGAGTTTTGTACTAAATGCCATGTTTACCAAAGGATTTCTTGATAACATCTGGTTAATAATTGAAATTTCACTGTTCCTCGTTATGCTGATAGTGTTAGGTGAAACATTTGAGGTAATGAGGTGATAGAATTAGCACAGTGAATTATATGCTTGCAGAGAAACAGAAAGCCTAGGGTTTTGTGGTTTTGTTGGTTGCTTTTAAGCAGTTTTTGGTATAGCTGGTGTTTACATATGGAAAACATAAGTTACTTCATGTGTATGTTCTCATGTAACTTTATGCCATGTGTATTCTGAAGTTCTCTGTGCTCTAGCACTTCATCCCCAGCCTCCTGACTGGATGTACTGTGAAAATTTCTGCAGCATTTTTCTGGCATAAAACAAAACTACAGTTCCAATAAGCAAATTGCCTTTTTTTGTGTGTGTGTTGACAGATGATGATGTACCTGCAGATATGGTTGCAGAAGAATCAGGTCCTGGTGCACAAAATAGTCCATACCAACTTCGCAGAAAAACTCTTCTACCTAAAAGAACAGCTTGCCCTACAAAGAGCAGTATGGAGGTAACTTCTGTTTTCAATTGTAAAGTAAAGATTACTGTTTTAAGAATACAGAGTTAACTGATCGTTTTCATAAATTGCCTAATGACTCAACTAATTCTTATTAATTTCATTAAAGGGTGCCTCCACTTCAGCTACTGAAAACTTCGGTCACAGAGCCAAACGTGCTAGAGTATCTGGAAAATCCCAGGATTTATCAGGTAATAACTTTTTGTGCAGAATAGGTGGTAGTGGGATCGGTGGAATCATTTTGAGTTCACACACACACACGCCACCCCCAAGCTTATTTTTCCTGTCTTGTTTTCCAACTAAGGAACAGTAGTGAAAACACAACTGCAAACTTGTTCTGAACTTCAAATTTGGAAGCATGATTTTAATCTGATTTTTTTTTTTAGAGTCTGGTCCTTCAGTCTTCCTGCTTCACTGCAGGCATGTTGGTTTGGGGGTTGTTTTTGGTTTTTTCTGTTTTGTGGCGTTTTTTATTCTCCTCAGAGCACTGCATAGTTGTATCCAAGCTACTGTTAGAAGCAGTAATGCTGTGATAGTGCAGTGCTCTGTCGAGGCTTATTTACCATTTCTCATATCGATGTATTGTTCCACTATATTGTTTAGAGGTAGTGTTGGTATGTCATTATAGCACTTCATTGTGGAGAGAGGGAGAGAGGGTGTGTTTATAAAAAATACACATATACCTGCTTGTATGTATTTCATACACATCTACAGTATATGTATGTTGTATAACACATTCATGCAATACATCTGTGTGTAACTATATTGTATGTTTATGTGTGTGTGTTCTATTTGGCACACATATCCTACTTGTTCTTTTTTCTAAGTCATTTTTCAGTGTCTCTCTTTCTACCCCTTTTTGTCTCCTGACACGCTTTTTAGTTCCAGGGGATCTGCTGTCACTTTTCCCTGGAAAATCAACACCAGTGCTTGCCAACTCTCCTTGATGTGGTTTCTGTTGCTTTTCTTGGGGTTTTTTTTTAGTCCATGTCTCCCTTAACATAGTGAATTAAAACTGAGCAGCTGGCTGGCACAAGGCTTTGGTCCATTTTCATTGTTTCTGTTGAAGTCTGCTCTATCTGGCTTCTCACCTTCTCCACAGTGTATATTTCATCTTTCAAGTCCTCTGTCTCTTTTCTTTCTCCCTGTTTTATTCTCATCCTCCTCTGATTAACTTTTAATTTCAGCAACTGTTTAAGAATCATTTAACCTCAGATTTATACACTTGAAATAGCCAGAACAAACTGAACGTCAGCCTGTGTCATCTACTTCCAGTTTCATTTCCTGATTTGATATCTGAAGCCTTGTGCAAAGTCGTCTTGTTATAATCTCAGCTTCTCTTGCCAGTTCGTAATTTCTCCTTCAAGGTCATTCACTTTTGACACGTTCCTCATTACACTTTTACTTGCCTCCTTGCTTTAGTGAAGGTATGTAACTTTAGTCAAGTCCTGTGGTACAGATTGCAGCATGAATGTTGCTAATTTCCAAAGGAATTCTCCACACTTTCACTGCGCGTTCCTTTTGTTACATTCTTGAGTTCATGTGGGGAAAGTATGGGGATTGTGGAGGCTTCTCCAGCATGGAATTAACAGAGGAATTGTAAACAATGATTTTATAATTGTACTTTTAATAATGTATTCAAACCAGTTGCAATCTAACAAGGGAGTGTCCTTCTCTATCCATTTTGTATTTACCTCTTTCCCGGTATGGATAATGGTTAGTTTTTATTTTCCCCATTGAGTTTTTGAAATATTCCTCCAGATATGTACAAGCATTGATTGCGGTGAGATTTCTTTAGGGTTTTTTCCCCTGGTTTTTGTTAGCCTAGGTAACGATAGCTGTTGTGACTGAGTTGTAACCATGAGACTTTCTGGATTGTCATCAGTGAAGATTGTATATTGTCTTCTGGAACATATAGTTGTTTGTTTTAGAAATGTAGATGAAATGAAGGCATGGGACTAGAAACATAGGAAGATGTCTTGGTGGAGAACCATTCCTTCTTGTATGGACCTGAGGGAAATCTGCCAGAGATGGAAACTTTAATTGACTGGCATTTCTCCTTACAACTGGAGTGGAGCCATTAGTGTGAAAAACAGAAGACTATTCCTTATTTTAATACCGATTTCAGAATTAGTGGTGCCGAGAGAAGGCTGCTATTTCAAATTGTAAGAAAGAAAAGAAAATTGGGCTTAGATACTGTCAAGAAGAACACATTAGACTTTTGAAATATTGACATGGTTCTTTTTCTGTTATTTGTAAATCTGTCCTCCGGTGGACAATGAGTTCTTCAATCCTGAGGTGGAAAGATTAGTGAATATACAAAAATTTTGATGAGAAAGCTACACATAATAGAAAATATGTAAATATTTTTTCACTTAAACTCTTGTAAGTAGAAAACCAAAACATGAAGAAACAAAAAATTTAGATAAGGAAAAAGTTATAGTTATGATGGGGCTGTGCTGCTTGCATCACAATTGACTGGTGCGTTTGATTGACATCTGTGGAAAATATTTACAGCTTTTAGATCTTACTGATATAAATATTTGTATCATATGCTAATATAATAATTACTGATTTACAGAAAGGTTTAAATTCAGCATATTCTGACTGTTGCTTTTACATTACCTGAACTGTAAATGTACGCTACTGTTTACTGGGATATTTCAGTCTTCAGTTATACTTGTCTCCTCATGTCATTTTAATCCAGGGTTTTAATTATTTGACATACTCTTCCTTTTTGTTTATTACTGCGTAGGTTTTTTTCCTTTCTTGCTTTAAGATCACTATATTTGCATAGCTATTACTGGCTAGTGTTGCTGACTTTTAATACTCTGGAAGACCAGTTCAGGGACAAGTAATGTCTGTCTTTTCACTGAACTCCAGAGTTGCAGTAGATATGGAGACTCTAGGCTACTGCATTGCTTGTTGGTGGTTCCATACATTAGGTACATGCACAGCTTGTAGTTCACAGAACTTAATGCCTATTTAAATTTACTCTTGACTTTTCCTGTTGATTTAAAGGATATTTTTCCAAGAACACAACATAATATGTTTTCTGACATATTTCAGCTTCTTAACAAGAAAATATTTTTACTAAAGGCCTCCTTAAGGAACAAAAGCTATGTTTCTCCACTAAAATGGACAGAAATATCTGTATATCTGTCTGTACAAGATATAATTTACAACTCAAGATTCATGAGATAGCGTTCTTGGTGTCTGTACGAAGAAGGTAATTCGCTTTCAGGCAGATTTCCCTGCCCTTTGTCTTGGTATTACTGTACTAGTTTCTGTCTATTAAATGATCAAAATTGAAACTGAATTAGCTTCATGTATCTCCTGTGGAAACAGAATGACATAACGAGATGTGTTTCTAATTTTCAGTTGTCTAATATATTAACACTTTATTAAAATCATAAATAGTTCAACTGACAGCTTATGTTAGGGCAAACATAAAGATTGGTGATGACCTCTTGCACTTCTTATTTTTGTCTCTTTTTAACACTTACTTGGAAAACTGACAGTTTCTTAAGAGCGTGCATTTGGTGCTTAACCTTCACTTTGTCAATAGGCACAGAACCGTCAGGAGCAGCAGCACACCAGCCTTTCTGATTTGGTGGCCAGACAAACCTTTAAAACTGTTCTTCTGTTCTGGCTTATTTTTGTAAACTGGGAGGAAGAACATATTGAATGCATTCTTGCTTTGACAGATTACTGAAAGATACCCTAAATATGAAGTGTGATTTTACGAAACAAAAACATGGAGTTCTTTCTTGAACCCAGAGGATGTTTAAGTCTTCACATTAAGAAGCAAATTAGGTTTTTCAAATTTTACTGAAGAATTCCACCTAGTAATCGCTGTATCAGTGATTTGAGTGGAGAAAAAAAATCTTAAATCAACCCCTTCTTCTTAATTGAGCAGAAGGGCAACATAAATTAAATCTCTCACTTCTGCAGGATTTTGGAAAAAGGTTTGGGTAAGGATAGTCAAACCACCTGTAAAATTATCATATTCATTTTTAAGCAGCACTTAAGTTTCCAAGTAAATATATCCTGAAAAACTGACGGGGATGTAGGGTTTATTGTGGCTTTTTTTTCCCTTATTTTTTCTTTAATTGGAAGATATTTTTTTTTGACAATTTCTAAGTTGGTCCCTGCCCCATGCAGTGAGGGAACACATCTGGATTTCAACTTCCATTTTGAGATAAGGCCTAGGGAGAAAAATGGGAATATGAACTGTTAAGCAATGGGAGGCACTATACCATGAACTTCCCTCTTCGGTAAAAAATTAATTAAGGTCCTAGTATATACAAACGTGAAGGCAGAAAAAATTCTGCACGTTGTTTAGGAAAGTAACTGATTGTCTTGGGAAGAAGATCAAATTGCATACCTTGGGGATTTCTGTGTTAAAAGCAGAAGACAGGTTGTGGGGGGCTTGTGAGGATGTACTGCCTTGCATTCTGAACATCACATTTCAGCTTGTAAGCCAGCAGAAGAGTGAACCTCCATATCTAACTGGAAAGCTACCAGAAAAAGATGAATTCAGAAGCAGTGTCCAATTATCCTGTGATGCATTTCAAGGGTAATTAGGACTGTAGAATGAATTGCTGCTGCCTGTTAGACGCAGGAAAGAACCTTTCTATTTCCAGTGGAAAAGGATCTTTTTAAAAACCAGCATTGATCATGTACGTAACTTTTTTTTAGTGATGCCCAGCCATGCTCACCTTATAGACTGCTGGTATATGGTCCCCAGACTTAGGGTTCCCCAAGTGTCTTGAACATAAGACCTTTCCAGACTACTTGGCTTTTTCTTAGTTTTGCTAACTTACTGGCTGCTGAAGTGGGGGGTGGGGGTGAGTTTGGTTTTTTGTTTGTGGGTGGCTGGGTGTTTGGGTTTTTTAATACATTTTTTAATCTGGCCTTAATAATACTGCTGCTGAAGAGAGTATCTTGGCCAGCTTCCGGACATTCTTTCCTGTCTCCTTCCTTGTGCTTATGCTAGCACTTCTGTAGCTTGCTGTGAACTGCAACAAGGAGCTGATCCATAAAAAAATCAGTTTGGAGAAGGATGGGTAAGGATGAAGAGGAAAAAAGTTCTGGTTTATTCTGTCCACGATCAGTACTAGCAACCCAAAGGATACTTAGGGAGCAAATAGCTATGGGCATGTGAAGCGGCGACACTCATCCTTTTTGTACAGCATAGATTTTTGTTGATTAAAGTGGCATGTACCTATACCTTGTGACTGTAAGCTGTGTTACTGTTGAGAGTAGCCATCAGTCAGTTGGGTAAATGCCTGCCTAGCATCTTAGTGGAAATCAGTATTTGTGAATAACCAGGGTGACATTCATACAATGGGGAAACAGGGAACAGGTTCAGGGAAAGTCAGTAATATTTCAGAATTTCTGCTAACTGATCTGACCACAGATGTAAGCTTGACATCCTGGGAAAAAAGCTGTAATTGGTTCTCTCATAGTACACTGGTTCTGGTGATATGGTCTGTAGACCACAGTTTAGCATCTTCATAAAAGCCACAGTTCTGGTCCTTGCAATTCATATCTTCTTTCTCTTCTAGCTAGAGCTAATGTAGTTTTTTGTGCAGCTTGGCCCAGGGAGGACTTGGGGCTTACCTCTTTTTCTTTTTCTCTTGTGTGTGTGTGTGTGTCTGTGTGTTTGTATAATCTCACGTGGACACTATTTTTCAGAATATTATTCCCTCAAATTTAGCAGATCATCTTTCTGAGGGTCACTTTAGTAGTCTTCCTGTAGTAGCCAAAATCATGATCCTATTGCTCCCTAGGTTCAGATGTTCTAGGAAAAAATGAATAATGCAAGAGGCATTACATGGATGTAATTGTATTATGAATGTAGCAGGAGTTTTTAATGCCTTGCGTACAAATCCTCTGAACTTTGGAAGCTGTTCTGTACAGTTCTGCCTGAGGAAGGATCCCAAAGACAATAACCAAACAAGTGACCTGTGCAGACAGATCTCTGCTGTGAGGTTACCTGCCACAGAAGGGTCTGGTGAGAACACGAGCGACAGCTGGGGGTTTCCTATACGATCTGTTGTATGTAGTGCACGTGTGCCCAGGAGCGGGGGGTTAACGAAGTGCACTCGGCATCTCCACACAATGGTACGGGAATGCCGCTTTCTCAGACCTCTCTCAAGAAATACATCTGGCAAGGGTAACGCTTCCTCTGGCTTAGATTTTTCATTTTAAAAGAAAGAGCATGAATGGGAGTTAGTGGAAGGGAGGAGACTTTGGAATTGTTGCTGGCTACTGGTTTCCTGCATCCCAGACATCCCTTCTCCCAGTGTGTTCATTGTGGGAGAACAAGGGAGTTTTGCTAGTAGCTCTTCCAGACAGTGATTATTTCTGAGTAAATTCTTTTGTGTTTGAAAACATTTGCAGAGATTCTGACTTTGGGGCTGTATTATTATTATTATTATTATCCTATGGATAATGTGGGTTAATTGAACCACAGTGAAGCTAATAGCAGTGAGGAGCCAGTATATCTGGAACGTGCACAGTAGCCTACTTAATGTCTGCAGTTGTATGCAGACTGATTCCTCCAGTACAAAAGGTGAACTAAAAAGTTTTGAAAGAGGACTTGAAGCCTGTAACTCCTACCTGACTCCAGAGTCAACTATTTAGCTCTTTTTTTTGCCTTTAGATTTAGATGAAAGGAAATTTTTTTTTTAAAAAAAAAAAGTTCCTTTGAGATCATTGACATTTTAAATGGGACTCATTCAAATGGCAAGTTGGTGATCTGTTTTGGTCAGGATTTGGGCTGGTTAAATATGTCGATAATCTCACATAGATTACTGTTTAATAGCAGCACCTGCAGAACAGTATCTTCAGGAGAAGTTGCCGGATGAAGTGGTTCTAAAGATCTTCTCCTACCTGCTGGAGCAGGATCTCTGTAGAGCAGCTTGTGTGTGTAAACGCTTCAGTGAGCTGGCTAATGATCCAATTTTGTGGTAAGTGAAAAGCTATTCCTTATTATCTTGAGAAATGCTGGATGTGCAGCAGGAGATGCCAGTACAATAGAAAAATTGAAATGTTGGTTACAATTAGTTAGATTAAAACCAGTTGTGTTTTAGTATGTCTGGTTTACTTAAGCATTATTTGTTACTTGGGAATAGCTGGTTATGTGTTAAACAGTGAAACTTCTGATTCTCTAGTAGTGTAGATACTAGTTAAATAACAGCTCTTTTAAAAAAGATTTTTAAATCTTTTTTTAAATATACCTTCAGTAGCTACTCCTTTCCTTCTTCCCCTCTTCAAAGTTTTTCAGGCTACTGTGGGGATTGTGTTACTTGATGCAGAAGAAACAACGCGTTTTTTAATATTAGATGCAAGTTTTGTCTAGTGTTAATTAGATTTTTGTGTGTATGTTTATTTCATTTGATTTTTTGTTTGTTTTGTTTAATGGTTGGATAGTCAGGCTGTTTTCCCTCATGAATCCACCCTACCTCTGGGTTTTTGAGAGCTTGGATAAATGGGATCTAAATTATCTGTAATTTTTATAAGAGAAAAAAATCACATTTCTTAGGCTGTTTTTTTAAAAAAGAAAAATTTAAGACTAAAAGAAAAAAAATTGAATATAACATCATTAAAATCCGACCCCCTTCTTTTTTTCCTTACTGTCCTAAAGACAGTTCTGGGGATATCTTGTCAGATGAAGTACACCTTCTGAGATTCAGTGGCATCCTGTAAGTCTGGGCTTAATATCAGCACACTCAGACAGTGCAATTTTTTGTATTCTGGCACTAATAAAAAAATCCAGTTGTGTGCTGTTTCGTTCTTTTTAAGCCACTGTAATCTGTCCACTGATTAACTCTTTTTGAAATACAGTGCATCGTTTGTTCTCCGTGAATGCATTTTTTCAGCCTTTTTTTTTTTTGCCAAGGTGAGGAAGAAGTGGTAGCACGCTTTGTCTTAAATTTTCTTATGGTACTAGCTTTTGTAAGTGTTAAGGCAGTGCCGTAGCTGATGTGCAATTAGACTCTGATTCCACACACAGTGTAACTAACTGCTTAAATTTCTTCATGAAAATTACATGTTGAGAACTCTTTGCTTGGATCGTGAAACGCATGTCAAATTTTTTTCTTAGAAAAACAGCAGTCAGTCCAACAGAAAAATTGTTGTGGAAATGTTTTTAAGTGGTTGTTACTGATCTTGGTCAAAATCACTGTCACAGACTGGCAAATGCTTTTGGAAAAAACCCAGTTTCTAACATTTGGCGTTACATTCAAATGAAAGAGTAATCAGAAATACATTAATTTTCTTTTCTGCTTGACATTTCTGCTCAGGAAAAGATTGTATATGGAAGTATTTGAGTACACTCGTCCAATGATGCATCCTGAACCTGGTAAATTTTATCAGATTAATCCAGAAGAATATGAACATCCAAATCCCTGGAAAGAAAGCTTTCAGCAACTGGTAACGATAATATTCATTTATATTCCAATTTAAAGGTGATTTTATAAAAGCAAAAACCTCAACTTCTGAAATGTGGCTGACAATAGTAATTATTTTGGTTTTAAACTTTAAATAAGATGATGGGACTGAGGAGGTGGGAAGAGATATTCCTGTTGTGTTATGCAGTAGGGGAGTATCTGAATTTATTTCCTGTTTTGAGGCACACTTTAGAGAGACACATCATGGTAAAGTGGAATGCTTGAGCATCCAGCTCTCCTGTCTTGGGTTTGCCTGGTGTTTTGCATCACTGAAATCCCGTGGAAGAGATTGTCATGATCTGTGGCACACAAATAAACTTCAAATATATTGTTGTCGTCATATCTTACTAAACCAGTGTGCATGCTACTTATCAGATTCATATGCATCTTCCTCTAGTAAACCAAACAATATATTGATAATATCACTTAAGCTTAGCGATTTGCAGCTGACATGACTGGAGCTAAACAAGTTAGCTTTAAGGTGCATGATTGAACCTCTAATCCAAAGTGTCAAAGGTGTTGTAAGGATGGCTGGGCATGATATTTGAAGAACGTAAGTAAGGGAAACAGATACTGAGGTGAGTGTATTGTACAGTGCTGTGTGTAATTGGTTCATGAAATTCTGAAGCTTGTTGAGGACAAATCTTTGACTTGGTGTCTTTGTTCAGTACTCACTCAAAAGTGAAGGCACAGGTTTCTTTTTTCCTTGCTGTATAAATGCAGTTTGTTTTGTGGCAAGCGGCTAGAAAATAAAAAGGTAGAAATTAGAATGCTGTGGAGTGGATAAGGTGTATGAACATTTTCAGTCACTTCAGAGGCTTCTGGCTGTGGAAGTAGGTTAACCTCTTGGTTTAGTTGATCGCTCTTAGGCTCAGACTAGTCTTGATGTTGCCATTTCAAATTGGTTGCCTAATTTGGGAGGTCAAATATGATCCTTAGTTCCTGGAACAAATGGGTATCAGCAAATGGCTTATTAATTAGGGGTTTAGTAGGTCTCATCTGTGCATTCAGATCCACCTATCTGCAAGCTTATCATAAAATAACTTTCCTTGTTTCAGTACAAAGGAGCGCATGTAAAGCCAGGTTTTGCTGAACACTTCTACAGTAATCCTGCAAGATACAAAGGAAGAGAAAATATGTTGGTATGTTTCTAAAGCTGTTCTTAAGAATATCTATGTATCTTTGCGTGGATATTTCTCTAAACTTGTCCCTTTTCTTCTAGTATTACGATACCATTGAGGATGCTCTTGGTGGAGTTCAGGAAGCTCATTTTGATGGACTTATCTTTGTTCACTCTGGTATATATACTGATGAATGGATATATATAGAATCTCCAATCACCATGATCGGTGCAGGTATTTAAACAGAGATCCGATTTGTCTCCAAATATGATTTGTGTTAATTACACCTTAATTACAAAGATATTATGGTGCATTAAATACCCAGTACAAATGCCAGTCTTTCTGTACAAGTGTCGCCAAAGTAACTGATGCTTCAGACTGAAGTACCATTGTCTGCGTGTTAGTTCTTGGAATAATTTATTTATCTCTTCATTTCATTAGGAGAAAAAAACCTGAATTTGTCAGAAAGTATACACAGTTACATGAGTGCAGTTGAAATTTTGAGGTGGTTCTTAGGAAACTTGTGTATATATAACCTATCTCCAGAGTAGAATCCAGCAGTGAGAGCAAGCCCAAATTAGTATCTGTCCCATTTTTTTCAGCATCATAATTCCGTCTCGAGGAAGGAAATGAGAGCATCCAGCAGAAAGATTCTGAGACTGGAGGTTCTTTCTCGGCTTGTCTCCCAACTAGCCCCTCTAAAGGAGAACCTTAATGGAGAAGGAAATACGACTTTCAGAATAGGAATGTTTTAGGAAGTTGATAGAGTACACCTGGCTGCAAATTGTGGTGCTTGTGAAGCTATTTGCTTTTCTTGACCTACTGTGAATATGCTGATCCCTGGTAGCACATGGCATAGTAAGACTGTCTTACGGTCTGTGGTGACCCAGAAGTGAATTGCCTGCTGCCTGCTTTTTCTGAGATATTGTCTGTGTTGGGTTTTTTTGGGTGGTTGGTGGGGTTTTTTGGGTGGTGAGTTGTTTGTCGTGGGAGTTTTTTATGGTTTTTGGGGGGCTTTGTTTTTTTGTGGTTTTTTTTGTTTGTTTTTTAAAAAGTCCTTTTCAGTTATCTATCTGTTCTGCATAACAACTGTTTTGTTGTTGAGTGAGCCTGTTCTGGCACTTCTTGCCTGGGTTTTGCAGCCTTGGCAGCGAGAATAGCTTTGAGCAATGCAGTCAGAGTGTTTCCAGCGTTAGTCTTAAAACTTGTCCCTGCAGAGCTGCAAGATGCAGCTGCCTTAGTATGTTGGTTTGTCAGTTCATTACTACGTTTCTGAAGCTAACGTCTTGAACATCCCTACTTACAGTGTTTTGGTTTGTGTTGTGGAGCACAAGCTGGATTCTTTTTGGATGAGACTAATTTAAGAGATGTGTTCCTAGAATATTCTTACTGCACTCCAGTGGTTGGTGTATGTTCAGTCAGAGGGACCAGGTTAGGACTAGTCCAAAGTCACAGCATCTTCTACCCTTGCTGCCCCACAACAGATGCAGCATGGATGTCTGATCCTCAGCACTATTTGGCTCTGTAGTACCACTCATGTTGCACCGCAGTGCTTGCTAATGCAGACGTGGCCTTAGACAAATGACAAAATACCCCTGGCTTCTGTTTTGGATAGAGGATGGCAGTAATAGATGCCAGTACAAATAGGGCAAGTCATATTCATGGAGTGTTTAAAATCCAGAAGAAACTGGATCAGCCCTGTCCTAAGATAATTTCTTAATTACTTCATGAAACTTGAAACGACATCTTTGATGTCTGGTTAAACTTCTGCATGTTCTCTGGTTCCTTTTAGATTTTGAAAGGCCCTATGCTTTCCCTTGCACTGGAATTAAGTTATTCAGAAAAACAGTTATCTTAACTACAGTTCTTTAAAAGCAAGGGATCTGCATTGTGTATTTTTGTAACACAATAGCTGTCTTGGGGAACAAAATCTCCAGGAGGAATCCAGAAATGCTAGATGTATTTACATTTTCGTTTCTGGCACTGCTGACTTTTTTGCTTCCTCAGACTTTCTCCACTGAATGGTGAGTGACATTGCAGAGGGAGTCAATTTTCATTTGTCTGGAAAAGAAAACAAATTAAAGTGAACCACTAAGCCTTGGAGAACTACCTCTTCTCTGTTCAGTCTGGCATGCTTTTCGGAATGGTAGGATTAAGGCAGTACCAAATCTCACCGCAGTTCTACTCAAATTTCTTTAATAGTTTCTTCTGCTGACTTCTTCTTCAGGACAGCATTATTAGAAAGGCAGCTTTACATACCTCAAGCTTTTAAGAAGCTTCTGCTTTCTCATATAAGCAACATGTTCTTAGAAAATAGCACCTGGTATTCTAGGTTTGTTGTTCTGTTTAATTTTGGGGTTATTTCTTTCTTTCCTTAAATCTAGGGGAAGGAGTCGGGTTCAGAAGAAAGCCTCTGGATGTGTTACTAGTACTGTGGCTTATCTGAACTGTCAAGTAAGAAGCTAGGGTAGAGGTCCTGTAAGAAAATTGATGCATCTGGTTCAGTGAACAAATAGCTGTGAATTTCTTAAAGGAATTCTACTTTGCATGCTTGGGGAGGGGGGGCCAGATCACTGCATGAATACAAGCCCTCCGTGGAGTGCCCATCTCACTCAAGATGTGAAGTCTCTCATCTTAGTAGCTGGGTTTCAGCATACAGACATATGTCCTGATCTGAGAATCTTCACTGAATATGTGCGTGTTCTGTATTTTAGGAGATACAGCTTTCATTCTTTCACTTTATTTTCCATTTGACATAAACAATGTGCCAGTAAGTGCAAAAGAGATTATCGAAGGATTTTCCAGTCAAGAAAAAAATTAGTAAAGCCAATAAGAATTATTGTGATTTTAAGAGTAGAAAAATCTAAAATGATAAAGATGGTCCTAATTAGGTGTTTTTTAACTTTTAAGTGCAGGAGAACTTCCATATGCCTGTACTCTTCTTTAAGTACCCATTCTGCATCTTTGAATTGAAAATTGTGGTTTAGACCAGTTTAGAGCTGTGTTCTTTACTGTAGATTTTACAGACTGCAAGATCTGAAAGGGCCTCAGCATTTTTTGACTGGTACAATGGAACAAGGTCGCAACTATTTCCTGAAAAATCTGGTTATTCTTCTGTTAATGCCCTGAAAAGTGAAATTGTTTTATTCCTTTTGAGGACTAAAATAATTCCGAGGCAACATCCAGTTAATTTTTAATTCTTTAGGCACTCCATTATTGTAGGCTTTCTGTTAATTTTTTTCTAAATGGTCTCATCTTGGTCCTTAAACTGAGTGTGAATTCTGATCCCATGGAACACAGCTCCCTTAGACTTCAGCAAACAGACTTCTTGAGAACTATGTTTTGCTTGATTACAAAATTAGGGGCCGTTTTCTTTTCTTCCCCTTTCTTATGCTGGTTTCTCTCTTCTAAAGTGGTCTAAGCCAAAAGCTGAAATACAGGTATTTCTCTGAGTAATTCTTTTGCGAAGACTTAATAGGATGTGTCACAGGGTTTCTCTGATGAATTTCATAAGAAGCCAATGCTTGAGCTAGTCCCCTTCCCTCCTCAGCCTTTTCCTGGGGGTGGATCTAAACGCAGTGGTGTTAGTAATTGGCATGTTCCATAACGGGCATCCTGGGACCTCCCAAACTCAGAGACCTGTAAAGTAACTCATGTGCTGAGAGGAAAGAGATGTCTGTAGAGAACATCATCCAAGTGCACGGCGAATGCCTCCAAGCACGATTCCACGAATCTCTGCTTTGTTTGACAGTTTCAGAGCATCCATTGTGAAGAGCAATTCCCCCCCTGCCCCTTCCCCAAAGGGAACGCAGTTCTGATATTAATTTATGGCTCTTATTTCCTGTTAAGGGTTCCATTTATTTTCTGGTTTTGGTTCACCTGCAATACAGTGTCATTCTTTCTCAGGGGGTGAGGTATACAGATGTGTGTATGCCAGCGCATTTGCACTGGCAAATCTATATATTTTTATTTCTATATATTATATATAAATGTTACTAGACCACAGAAAACGATTTTGTATGATGACACAAATCCTCATCAAAGCCTCTTTTAGTTGTTATCTAGTACTAAGTGAATAGTGGTACGAAGAAGAGCTAGACTACCTTAAAATATTTGCAGCTCTGCAGCAATGAAAGCAGAGATCTGGCTTTTAGATAGTGAGAACAGGCTGGATAATGATGTAAATGTTGCTTCATTCTGACTGGCACCTCTCTGCAGAAGTGATAAAGAACAGGACATACCACTTGTCTGTACTAGTGTCAACAGACAACAGAAAGATCTGCTCATAAGAAATCCTGTGAGTAGGCTCTTCAATAAAATAGAGTTTAAGGCAGATGTCTGGTCACGTTTGTGTGTCTTGAGTTGGGAATGGTTTGAAATTCCTATCAGATAACTTACCTGCTATAATATGTGAAACTTCCATATTTACATTTTGTCTATTGAGAAGGCTTCTTCTGGCTCGCATATTTAATGCGCAGTTTTGAATCTAACAAAACTGTCTTCCTTGTATATGCATCATTGAATTTGTACCAACGTAGGGCTGGCGTTACCTTGTACCCCCTCTGCTGGCTGTTACCACACCAATGTAAACATTTCCTTCCTCTGCATTAAGGGTGAAGAACAGAGCAGAGCCTTGCTGCTCACGCAGGAAATCAACCTGCAGGTTATGGGAGCTTGCAGACAAACCGCTTTCAAACCTTCTGTACATGCTTTCAGAAGTATAGTTTAGTCTAATTTTAGGTGTTCTTCTAAAGCGTAATGAGGATATAAATTCAAAACTCTGAATCTTCCATTTGAGAAGTGTGAGGAGGTCACTCATAGGTCGTGAGCAGATTACTAAGTAGTTGTTTAATTTGGTTCAAATTAGTGATGGAATGTATGTGTTTAGCTTGAATAAAAGGGTTTAGAGTACCAAAATAAATTGTACTTAGTAACAGAATTATAGTGCTTCTGGACTGGTACCCATGTTTAAACTGTTAATTCGGTTCATAATAAGTAGTAGTCAAAAACTAGCTCTGTACAAGAGAAGATTTTTCTCGTGGTACTAGATACTAAATTGGTGCAAGATTGTCTTAGTTAAAGACTGGTTTCTTCATTGTCTTTGAAACCTTGTGTTTTAAGATTCTTCTGATGTAAAGAATGTATGTGCCAAGAGTAGTATTCATTTTCCTTCGTTGCTTTGAAGAGAATTCTGTAAATCTTTTGAGGATTTTTTTTTTCGGTGGCATAAACTAAGACTCAATTAATGTCTTCTTTACAGCACCTGGAAAAGTAGCAGATAAAGTTATAATAGAAAACACTAGAGATTCCACCTTCGTTTTTATGGAGGGTTCTGAAGATGCCTATGTTGGATATATGACAATCAGGGTAAGATTCTCAAACTTTAGCAGAGCTTTTAATCATTTCATTTTAATGCCTAAGCAATTAAATAAACACTACGCTTCTGTATTGTCTGTCTTTTGCAGTTCAACCCTGATGACAAATCTGCTCAGCACCACAATGCACACCACTGCTTAGAGATTACAGTGAACTGCAGTCCAATTATAGATCACTGTATTATTCGAAGTACTTGTACGGGTTAGTAGGCTTTTTATTGTTTGAAAGTAACACTGTTGAAAGGTACTAAACTAACCAGGACACATGGAAGCAGCACACGAATTATGATCACTATTGACATATTTCAATTTTTGATGCAGGTGTTTAATGCAGGTTTGCAAGCCTTGAAGTGGCATTATTACAGTGACGTCTTTCTATCCAAGACTTTGTGATCTTGTCTACTTGGTCTTCTATTGGAATCGGTTTGGAGACTCAGGGCAAAGAGTTTAAAACCTGAAAAGTGACACTTAAAATTGTATACAAACTTACCTGGTTTTGGTATATATATAATTCTAGCTGGCAGGAGAGGGCTTTTGAAGGGGACACACGTGGCACTTGTACGTTAGGTTCATTGCAATATGCCATATTGGGATTGATGGTATTAAAACAGTCATGAGCTGTAAATGCTAAGCGAAGTTCACTTTCCTGTCAAGAGCAGAATGACTTTACATACTCCAAGTATGAGTTCCTAGCAATACAGACAGAAGAAATGCATAGTGTGGAAAGTTAGACTCATTTCACCATCAGAGATAATAAGGAATCCTGCTGTGGGGAAACATTGGTAGTCTAGATTAAGGAAAGAAAGGGTCAGAGGCAGTGGAGGTGAGAGGCTGGATGGCAGTTCACAGTTGTTGGCAGGAAGACATGGCAGTCTGCAGTCACTAGACTCAAGACGTGGCAAGCTTAACGTGTTTGAACACAACCAGGTGAAACGGAGTTGTCAGAAGAGGGACAAGACAATTAAGATACTGTCTTTGCATGGAAATGGCAACGTGAATTTTATATACCTAAGTTCAGCTAGTGAAATGGGATGGATCTACACAGCAGAATGTGCATAAAGGTTGCTCAGCTCAACGTGAAGGCAAGGAGACAAGGAGATCTTAAACTAGATATAAAACCTGCACTTTTCTGGTACAAACTATGGAGGAGGGAATTCTGCAGGGAACCATAATAAGAACAGTGGAAGGATTCCTTGTCTGTGTCTTGTAGAGGAAGAGACGCTTGCTCTTGGGGGTTTCAGGCTATAAAGCTGTACAGTTCTGGTCAAGGCACCTCTGTGCTTCACATCACCACCTCTTTTATTGGAGACCTATCAGCTAATATGTGGAAGTGTTAAAAATGGAAAAAAGAGGAACAAAGGACAGCTAGCTGCTCTCAGTATCTAGATTTCTTTGTTTAATGCTAAATACTGGGAAACTGAAGTATACAAAGAAAATTTGTTCTGGAAGTTCCTATGTACCAATATTGGGGACCCTGATAACAAATCAGAGTTGTTTCTTGGATCACGTTCAGTTTGGTTATAAAAATAGGTTGAAGAGCTGCATGGCTTCATGTTGAAACGTGCTCATAGGTAAGCTAGTAGATCTTGATGTCTTTGAAAATTTTTTGTTAAAAGTAAGCTTTGGTAGTTTTTGTGATGACCACTTTTCATTATGGAAGGCTGTTCCTAAGAATTCTGAACTTTTGCCCTCTCCACTATTCTGGATTTCTGAATGTTTGCTGCATTGAATTGTTGCTTCTTTTCCCCACAGTTAAAATTTCTTGTCAGTCTGGGGGGCTGTGTAGGCTGTCCTATCATCATCACTTATTGATTATTAATTTTTATTGACTTCAAGTCCTGCCCAGCCTTGCTATAACCTACTCAGGAAGTACTGAGTGCATGTAAAAAGGCAGGAAGAATGGCAGTCTGCCAGAAAAGGCATTTACTGTTTCCAAGTCAATGACATCTCTGAAATATTGATCCATAAGCATTCAAAATCTTTCCTAGCACATGCTTGATACCCTTTCTGTGGATCTCCTAATTGCATTAAAGCATATTTCTACATTATGTCATGTGTAAAGCTCTTAATGTATGTAATATGTAAAGGTGTGAGCTATGTAAGTGCTAGTGATTTAAGCTGGAGGTCTACTGCTGCCAATCCAAAGCCTCTTTGAATTATTTTAAAATGAAGTTTAAACGGCAAGATCCTGAGCCCAGAGGGTTGTATTGCATCCATTGTAGAGGAAATCTGTATTAGTTTTCACCTTGATAGATAAAAGTAGTAGTGGATGGCAACGTGCCTTTTTGAAGTATTGCTTAAGTGTGTGCAATCGTTACATTCTGGGTAAACAAAATAAAACCTAAACCAGTAGTACATGTGCTTGATACTGGA
Source organism: Falco peregrinus (assembly GCF_023634155.1). Classification (NCBI taxonomy): domain Eukaryota; kingdom Metazoa; phylum Chordata; class Aves; order Falconiformes; family Falconidae; genus Falco; species Falco peregrinus. The sequence goes on along the minus strand of NC_073731.1, from coordinate 29,840,926 downwards.
AAAGGACCAATTTCACACAAACAATAATGAAGTCCAGTGACGTGAATCAGAATATAAAGATTGCTTTCACTTAAATAAGCAAAATGTGATAGAGGTATGCTTTTAAAACATCACAGTGGGTTCCCAAAAAATCCACGTCTCCTTGGTATCACCAAAAGAGGTAGAGGAAAGAGGGTGAAAGCAATTATGAAATACAAGAAAGGAGAAGTTATTAGCAATTAATATAAGTAGGAAACTGGGAATTGCAAGAAACCGAGACACACACCCCACCTCACCCAGACACCCCAACAAAATATTCCTGACCCCCAGAAGGAAACTGATAAACAAGACAAGATGTAAGATCTGTCTAGAAGAGACAGTCCTTGTGTCTCTTCTTTGGGAACGAAGGTGGTTTTAGCAGTGATGCTGATCAATCATAGAATGGAAGAATTCGAATGGCAAAGTGTTGTGTAATTTTTGTTCCATATTTAATGAGAATAGGCAGGAATGATAAATGTGCTCGTACCCTAGAGGGATAATGAAATACGTTCCATTCTTGACAGTAACCGTGGATGAGGTTAAACAGCTGTAAAAATAGACGTTCTAAAATCGTGCAGGAGTTTAAAAAGAACCGGCCAAGAAATCTTCTGGGCTCCTATTATGTATCATCAGTAACTTGAAACCTGGGTGAGAGGTGTATGTCCCTGGGGCAGGGGGGAGACTAACCAGAATGAAGTACGGCAGGTAGTGCTGCCTGTTGATCCTGGGCAGAATAACGAGAGAGTAAATGTGGGGGGTTGGTCAATCAAGAATTTGAAACATATGTCTGAAGCAAACTAATGCATATTTACAGAAAGTTATAATGGTTGCATCACACTGTTTAACATTTTTGATTACTTTCTTTGACTAAACAAAGGTAGCAGTCCCAGTAGAATTACATAGGTCCTTGAAAAATATTTGACTTCAACATGTGATGCCTTAAAACATTAGAATTTTACAGAATTACCAGAGCACACATTAAATAGATGAAAAATAACTTTCAGGGTAATTTGAAAGAGCCACGAAAAAGCCATTTATAAAGACGACTTCTTGACTTTAAGCCACTTTATCAGTGACTTACAGAGAAGAAATAAAATGCATGCTGATGAGATTTGTAGATGATGAAGACTTAAGGTGTTATAAATAACCAGGAGGATGGGTTGCTATGCCCTTTCTGGCAGGTGGGCTCTCAAACAACATTCGTATTACTGTGGACAAGTGTGAAGGTTATACGCACAACTTGCTTTTGTTCCCAGTTTTAAGTGATCAATCTCTGTCCCGAGAAGCTGGATTCCTGGGAAAAGCTTAGAGGGTGAAAGTGGGTAAACAGCTACATATGAGCCTCTGTGTAGTCGAGTGGCCGAAAGAACCGATGTGATCCTTAGTTACACCTGTGGAAATACTGAGCAGAAGAAAGAGACTCTTACACCTTTGCTTAGTCCTGCTTCAGAATAAAGTCCTCTTTCCTGGCGACCATAGCAACATGTTGAAAACTCAGAAACAGTTCTGTGAAAAGGCCTACAAAATAAAGCGGGAAAAGTCAGTTATAATAAAAAACATACTGACATTTGTTACTTTATCAAGAAGGCTAAAGGAGTAAATTGCTTGCGCTAAATACGTGTGTGCATTGTGTATGGCATACATTGGTATAAAGAGAACCAGTATCTGCGTGTTAAAGCTGGAGGAATTCAGATGAGCAATTAAAGTGTAAATTAACAGGGTAACAACTCTGTAACCAGTTAACAAGTTTTATGGTGCTTTCTCAGTTGCTGGAAATACTCAAATCAAAATTAAATGTGTTTCTAAAAGATATGTGCTGAAGTTCCTGCTACTAGAACTGAAGCAAGAATTAATTCGGGGAATTATTATAGCCTGTATTATTCATAAGGTCAGACTAGACAATCAAAATAACTTCTTTAGGATTTGAAAAAAAAAAAAAAGCTCTGTAAATGAGTCTATGAATTATTAAACTATAGTCTTTGTGGTACTATGCTAGAAAGGTAATATGAAAACTTACTAATAGAGCGTGTACTGGCTTGGTTATTTAGTGATGTTTAATTGTGGGGAAGGCGTGCGCTACGCTGGCCAGCTACTTATTACACTGAGATGACTTGCCTTTCTGAAATCACTGTGAACCTGCTGTTGATTTTCAGTGGCTGCAGAAGTTCATGTTTTCACACTTTGTGAAGTTCAGGGGATGGAGCTGCTCTGATGGAGTCCTGAGCAGTCTGAGGTCTAGTTGCCTGAAAAGAGTTTGTTTTCTGAGTAATGGTATGGTAGCTGGAATCATCCGAGGAGCTTTGTCATTTAGCTGGGAAGAGACCTGTTGGTTTAGTACTTGAGATTGTGCTGTTTGTCTCCTGCTCATCTTTAGTTAGACAGTGTGTCTTTGTGTGCCACAAAACTATTATTTCTTTGGGCTCTTTGAAGTACTGGGTTATGAAAGTTTAAAGGGAAGTAAAATAAGGCGGTAATTAGCATAGAATTTTATTATATTTTTGTTGTCCTTTGTTGTGAACAGTCAGTGTACAGTCAGCCTAATGCAGGGAAATAAATGAGTGAGAACTTTCATAAGAATGAATTATTATATAAGCTATTGTCTATTCTGGCAATCATATGCAGCTGTGTATCCTTGGCAGAGTGAGTCTTAAAGCAACTTCTACCTCAGGTTTTTTGCATCTGCAAAATGATGACATTAGTGTTTTTCTGCCTGTGGCTTGCAATGCTTTGGCACTGTGCACGCCGAATCTTTTTAGAATACCAGTTCACGCTAACTTTTCTTGCAAAAGCACTGCCAGACTATTTATAAATACGCTATGCTTTGAAGCTATGGTAACTGTACTGTTTTCTTCCAGTTGGCTCTGCAGTATGTGTTAGTGGCCAGGGAGCTTGTCCTACTATTAAACACTGTAACATCAGCGACTGTGAAAATGTTGGACTTTATATTACAGACCATGCACAGGTATTTTTTTTATATCAGTTTCTTTACTTTGATAAAATTGTTTACTGTTCTTGATTCCCATCTTGATTTATATTTTTATTTCCCAGGGAATATATGAGGACAATGAGATCTCCAATAATGCGTTAGCAGGGATTTGGGTTAAAAACCATGGAAATCCCATTATCAGACGGAATCACATTCACCATGGACGTGATGTTGGCGTTTTCACTTTTGACCATGGCATGGTAACGTATATGTTTTCTTCTGAAGAAAGAAATAGAGATGTTGCATAGCTGAAGTCTTCAAATTTTGCCCATCATTGAAGAAATGCTAAAAAAAGCCCACGCTTTTACATGTGAATAGGTATTTTAAACTCTTGCCCTTCAGTGAGCAACTCTAATGACAATTTTAACTGAAAGAGGTTTAAGCAAGCTTTTTGCAGTTGATTGGCAGCCTGCTACATCGAATTATGTTGCAGTGACAAAATACCTCTTGAAATAGGATGTAAATGGTAGGCTTACATTTACAGTATCACTTCGTTCTTTTTCCTTTGAAACGGGAAAAAAATAAGGTGCTGAAAGATTTAAAAGTGAAATAAAATGCTCTGTGGAGACTCAAATCAGTCTTATTTTAATGTTAGATCTTGGAAACAGGGCATGTTCAACTTCTTTGGGAAGAGGACTTTTCTAGCATGGAGTTAGTTGTGGAATTTCAACACAAAATTTCATTTGAGAATTCAGACCTTCTTTCATAAAAGTGTTTGTTTCTCTGGGATGAAGGTGGTAACTTCCACGTACGTGTAAAGCAGTGAGTAATAAATTTGCATAGCCCTTATAATAAACAGAACAGATTTTTGCCACTGAAATAATAGATTTTTATTTGCTGATTTGTTTTAGTAAAATATCCTGCACGTCTTCCAAACAGTGCCAAATTGATGTTTTTCCTGCTTGAATGACCAAGTCCCAATTCCCCACACACACGGCAAAATGAGCAGTTTTCTTCTAGTCTCTCTTCAAATGGCAGACTTTAAGGATGCTTTCCATAAATTGGAAGAGCTCTCAGTCCCCAGGTGTAAGAAATCAGGAAGGGAAGGCAAGGGACTAGCATGGATGAGCTGAGAACTGCCAGTGAGACTGAAGGGCAGGAAGGAGGTGCACAGGCAATGGAAGCAGGGAGAGGTATCCTGGGAGGAGTATAGGGATGCTGCCCAGTTGTGTAGGGATGGGGTCAGGAAGGCCAAGGCACAGATGGAGCTGAACTTGGCAAGGCATGAAAAGAATGGTAAGAGCTTCTACAGGTATGTTAGCCAGGAAAGGAAGGTCAAAGAAAGTGTACCCCCTGATGAGCAAGACTGGCAAACCGGTAGCAACAGATGAGGAGAAGGCTCAGGGTAGAAAGGGAGGACCCTCAGAACTACCAACCCGTCAGCCTCACCTCTGTGTCTGGGAAGATTATGGAATAGATCCTCCTAGAAGCCCTGCTAAGGCACATGGAGGACAGGGAGGTGATGGGACACAGCCAGCATGGCTTCACCGAGGGCAAGTCCTGCCTGGCCAACCTAGTGGCCTTCTATGATGGAGCGACTGCATCAGTGGAGAAGGGAAGAGCTATGGTTGTTATCTATGTAGACTTCTGTAAGGCCTTTCACACAATCCCTTAAAACATCCTTCTCTGTAAATTGAAGAGAGATGGATTTGATGGGTGGACTGTTTGGTGGATGAGGAATTGGTTGGGTGGTTGTATCCAGAGGGCAGTGGTCCACGGTTCAATGTCTGGATGCAGATTGGTGTCCCTCGGGCATCGGTATTGGGACCAGTACTGTTTAATATCTTCATCAATGACACAGTGTCTGTGTGCACCCTCAGCAAGTCTGCAGACAACCCCAAGCTGAGTGGTGAGCTGACACACCTGAGGGAAGGGATGCCATCCAGAGACCTGGACAGGCTTGAGAAGTGAGCCCATGTGAACCTCAACAATGCTAAGTGCAATGTCCTGCACCTAGGTCAGGGCAACCCCAGCAGCAGTACTGGTTGGAGGATGCAGGGATGGAGAGCAACCCTCAGGAGGACTGGTGGTGCTGGTGAATGAAGAGCTGGCCATGAGCCTGTAGCGTGCACTCACAGCCCAGAAGCCCAACTATATCCTGGGCCACATCAAAAGAAGCGTGGCAAGCAGGTCGAGGGAGGTGATTCTGCTCTGGTGAGACCCCCCCCTGCAGTGCTGCATCCAGCTCTGGGGTCCTCAGCACAGGAAAGACACGGACCTGTTGGAGCAGGTCCAGAGGAGAGGCTGGAACCCTCTCCTCTGAAGAAAGGCTGAGAGAGCTGGGGTTGTTCAGCTTGGAGAAGGTCCAGGGACACCATATGGTGGCCTTTCAGTTTTTAAAAGGCTTATATGAAAGATGGGGACAGACTTTTTAGCAGGGCCGGTTGCAGTAGGGCAAGGGGTATGGTTTTCAACCAAGAGAGGGTAGATTCAGGCTAGGGAGAAGGAAGAAATCTTTTATGATGAGGCAGCAGGTTGCCCAGAGAGGTGGCAGATGCTTCATCCCTGGAAACATTCAAGGTCAGGTTGGATGGGGCTCTGAGGAACTTGATCTGGTTGAAACTGTCCCTGCTCATGGCAGGGAGGTTGGACTAGATATGACCTTTAAAGGTACCTTCTAACCCAAACTATTCTGTGGTTCTATGAAAATCACACACATAAAAAGTACAAAATGCGATCAGAGTATGGTGAACTCAATGTCCAACTAAATAAGGAACGCTGAAGTTAATACTGCCCACTGTCAGATTAAGTGTTATGTTCAAAATCGATGTGATTTCAGTATTCCCTCTTGCCTTCACAAGCATACTGCAGAATTTCATCATCCCGCTGTAGGCGCTGGATAGTGCAGGCCATGGACTGCCTGTAACTTCGTTGAATAATAGTCAGTTGCTTGGGGGGTTGCACTTTTAAAGATGCTGTAGATAAATAGGACCCTCTTCCCTGGTGCTGTGTCGCTGCTGTAATGAAAACCTCGCTGTAACAGCCCGGATTTCGGAGCGTTGCTGAAGAATGAGGTCAGCCAAACCAGCCCCTGTCCCACGTCCTCCGGGACAGTGGTGCCCAGTGCCCTCCCTGGGTTCGTTCCTAGCCTTGCTACCCACCGCGCTCCTGGCCTGGCGATGGCTAAGTACATGCTCGGCCTGTTCTCTGGCAAGAAGACCATAATTAGACCTGGTATGTTATATCCATGGATGTTGTTTTAAGTAAATGCCTTTTATCACCTAAGTAGTAGTTTTTCTGGTAGATCTTTAGTTCCTGAGAAAGATAAATAATACTTGTACAAAATACTCATCAAATTGCAAGCGTTAGACACTGATGGCTTTGACCAGCTGAGACAGACGAGTCCCAAGTCACACTTCTGCAGGTCTAGCCTGAGTGTAAACTGGACCTCTGTTTTCTTGTTTAAATTTTTTACGTTATCTGCTGACCTTTGGGTCCACTGTTCCTTCCATACCCCCTCATGGGTATTTCAGCTTGCTGTCACCACCCCCCTCCCCTCCCCCAGTTTGGTGTGGTCAGAGATCTAGCTACAGTAGACAGGGATTTTTAACTTAGACTTTCCAATTCTTGCTCCAAGGAAGCTATAGTCCACCACTTTAACCTTATACCTAAATAAAATCTTCATTAATTCAGGTACGAAATTGCTTTAGCTTTCTTACTGAATGTCTGTACGAGGATTTTCTGCAGTGTGTTATGTGTGGGGTGACTGTTGCTAGCTAGGTCTCACATGGCTATTGAATAAAATAATAATCTCTTGTAAGATGACATTTCTTTGGGGAAATAAATTTCCATAATTTTGATGAATGATTAATGCAATTATAGCTAATACATAACATAGCAACCTTTCAGAGGGGAAAAAAATGTAGTTTTATCATGGGTAAGAGGAAGAACAGCAGATAGTTTTGAAGATCAATTACTTTGATCCCTGACTGGGTGGGTTTTGGCTCCCTAGATTTTTTTCCCCCTTTGTTAGGGTATCTTCCTATGTAAGTATTTTTCCTATGGCTTTAGTTCTAACCCAGATCTGGTTGGGTTCTTGATGAGCATTGGCAGCCTGGGAACAGTATTAACGGAAAGTCCACCGTGGATAGAAAGTGGTGAGGCTTTTCTCCTTTCCAGCCGGGTTGCTGGGGACGTGGGATGAAGGAGCAGTGCAGTACTAGTTGTAGCTCTTTGATTTGCGGTTGCCTGGTCTCAGTGGAAGGTAAACAGGTCACAGAGTGCTGCTGGTTTTGCTGCTGGCATAAAATCTTGCTAGTGGAAGTCAAACATAGTGGGATTCTCCTCTGTTTAGTCCCTCTTCTCCACTCTTAGTTACGTCCTAAGAAGCATGTTTGTTCTGTGTTGGGCAAGATTATAGCAGCCCAGAATAATGCCCTTCTAGCAGCTTTCTGACAGATTTCTTTGTATCGTTTTATATTCTCTAAGAGATGTAGTTGTTTGCCACCCCTCTCTGCAAAATGGCCAAACTAATGTTGTGTCTTTGTTTTGTATTATCTCATTGTTTGGACACTGGCGCTGCTTCGTTTAAGCTGTATTAGCATATTATATAAGCACTCCTAATCTGCTTCAGTGTGTACATATATGCATACATCCCTCCAAGACTTGAACAGGCTCAGAAACATGTAATGGAGTGATTTCTGCTATAGAAAAGCTGGTAAAGTGCTTCAGTAACTGCTGGCAGGGGGAGATGCCCGTATGTAGGCTTGAGGGTTAATTGGAAAGTCTGGCTGGGAGCTGCTGCCTGTTTAAGTACTGAAGTATAAATATTAAATATATAAGTACTGAAATATTTAAAAAAATTTAAAGCCAGACTGAATTCCCTTGATTCGTTTTAAATAAAAGTGTATTTGGTCTATTTTGTTACCAGTGGAATGCCTGTTCCAGTGCTCTGATCAGTGTGATATCACAAGCAAAACAGAATAGAAATAAATTTTTCTTTTTGTTTAAAGGAAACACTAGCACATTAAAGAGAACATGTGATTAATATTTATCTCGGCTGCAAATATTATTGAAATCTTTCTTAGTCATAAACTCCTTTGAAAGATTCCCCCCATCAGTCAGCTGTTGGCAGCATCCTCTGTTCTGTATCATGCTAGTGATAGAGTTGTTGAAATGACATAATTGGCAATATTTACGTACTCTTTAAGAGACGTCGTATCTTTCAGATACAAATCCTGCATAGCTAAACAAATTAATGGATTTTCTATGCTCGCTTCTTTTGCTTCCCTTCTGTTATTTTTGGGTGCATATTATATTTTTTTCCATTGCTTGTGACTGTGAAGTGGGGTAAGTACATTCCAGTGTTGAATTCCTACCCTACACATTCTTTTCCCGTGGGTTTCTGTGCTGGAGTGCTGGCTCTGAAAGGTTCAAGAGTGCTTTGTTTTTCAGTTTCATGCTCTCAGACTGTTCTTTGTGTTTTGATACTTGTAGAAACTTAACCTCTTATTTCTAAACTGGCAATATTCTGACGTTTGCTTTAGTGCTGATGCCAAACGTTTAACAAGCAGGCATTAAAAATGCAGCATGGCATTGGCAGCGCTCGGTGCCTTATGCTGACCTCTCTTGCCAGTTGCCTGAGACAAGTTACCAGACATTTGTCATAAATTGTATTTAGTAGTTGTATGCAGACAACAGAGTAGCTCTGATTTACTGTAAGAATAAGCATGATTTTGTAGCTTAAAGCAGAGATCTAGGCATAACCGTTCATTTTTGTTGCTCTCAAAAGAGAAATGTACCATTAGTGCTTGTTTTCTTTATTTTTGATGAAAGAAAAGTATAGTAGCATGTGTTAAAGATGATGGTGCCTAATTGGCAGCTCAGTCTCAAATACTACAGATCAGGTAATTTTGAAGAAGCATGTATATAAACTCCAAAAAAACCTATTTGAAGCTTATGCCAGTTTCTATACAAACTACATAAAAACTCAATTGGCCTTTTGCTGCAATAGCAAGTTTTTCCTGTGCCCTAAAAATAAAGTGTTTGTTTTGTGTCTTGAATGTGGTTTTCTTTATGCTGCATTTGGATTTTTATAAAATCCACCAGTTCTCAAATAAAGACCATTCCAGGCTTTGGGAAGCGAATTCTTATAAACAGATTTTTTTATGCCGTCAGTCACACTTAGTATTGCTATTTAATTAAGTTGATACGGAGTCAGATACTCTTTTAACAGTTTTTTTTTTATTTCTATCTTGGTCTCCTGGGTTGGTTTGTGGTTTGTTTTTTTTATTACCCTGTTGGGACTACAAGTGTCAGTAAATATTTAGGAAGTGTTGAAGCTTGCACGGTGGTTGTCTTCTTCTTCTTCTTCTTCTTCTTTAAACACCTGTGTTGTTCAAACAATAACATGAAACACCCGTGTTTCTGTAATGCTGTGATCTTTGAGACAGAGTAAGAAATAAAGCCCTTTTAGAAATATGTGGGGAAAAAACTCCTCTGAGAAGAACAGCAGTGAACAAAGTCCCATCAGTTCCAAGTTTTAACCCTAATGCATTTCAAGGCAGTATTTGCTTTCTGCATTTTTATGTAGCCTAACAAAAAGAAAAAAAAAAAAAGCAAATTAAATTACTGTATTAGTCTTAATGTTAAAAGTCTACTGAGCTCATCCAGCTGTGCAGGAGCCCTCCTTTGTCATCACATCAGCTTTTTCTGTACACTTACATAGTGTGTGGAAGCATCAGCATTACCATTGCTGTGGTGTCTGTTGGGGATTACTTTGCTGAGACCTTAGCAGGCTGCAGCGGTGTGTTCTTGCCCACACTTTCTGTCACTGTAGTTATTGTCTTGTGCCCACAGCTAATGCTGTGCCTGGTATTTTAAATAAATTTGGCGTACAGAGCTGCTTTTTAGTATTTAGGATTTTTCAAGCAGAAAGCTACTGCCAAGATATTTTGAGTGTCCTTATACCTGGTACTTTTGTGTCATTAACATTGTATTTTTTTAATGTAATTTATGTAATTTTTCTGCATGCATCCCTTCTTCCTTAATCACAGGGGCCTTTTTTTCTTACTAAGCAATCCTGGCACTGCCAGCTGCTGCATCCTCCAGCTTCTTCTACCGCTAGTTGATGAACTGTAACCCCAAGCCATCACAAAACACAAGTAAAATACCCGTCACATTTGAAAGTCATTCTTAGAAGGAGGTGGAGGCAATGTAACGCTTGCAATCCTTTTATCCAGAGGAGGAGTGCTGACCTTAATAGCCGCCTGGCAGGGTCTCTGTAAGGGATCTGGGCTCGAGCTGCCCGACAGCTGGACGGAGCTTAAGCGCGGCGGGTCAGGAGCCCCTGCATGCTCTTAGACAGAAGCGGTGAGAAAGGAGCAGGCTGCTCCTGATGGTGTTACTGGTTGTAGCTGGAGCTTGGCAGTAAGCTTTGGGTCCGCAGACAGCGTTCGTGGGCCTTGGAGATAATAGATCATTTAACCCTGTCCTTAGAAACCAAATTTCCTTGTTAGTTCCTTGTTCACAAAGTAGTTAACTTCCCAAGAGGAAAAGGTCACCTGAACCCACATGTGACTTCCTGGGATCCAGAACTTCATCATGTCAGAAAAACACTCCAGAACGTTAAAGGGAAGACATCTTGGAGAGGATATAGTTCAAAGGCATAGCAATGCCTTTTGGAGGCTGTGGTGGCTGGAGAAGATACCAGGGATTGCTTGGGGACATTTTGAGGCCTAGATAAGTTTAGCCCTTCTCCCTAGGGGGTGAACGTGGGCCAGAGCGGCTGTTGGTTTCAGCAGAGGATGGCATAGGGAATAGGCAGGCTGGGAGCAAGGTGGTCGCTCAGGGCTGTAGAAGACCATGTGTTTCTGACAAACAGTGATTCTGTTGGTTTCCGTTTAATAATTATGCACACGGGTGGTGGTCAGGCATGGTCTCAAGTGCAGAAATAGGCTGGGTTTAACTGCATCAGTTCAAAGTAAGCAGTTCAGCTTCAGCTGACGCTGCTTGAGGTGGGCTGGACTTCTTAACGCAGTTTCTGTTTATGAACGTTGAATGCTATAGGCTCCTACCTAGCAGACAGCTTTGACTTTCTGACCCAGCAGTCACTCTTATAAAGAAATCTGAGGTACAGATTTACTTTTTTTTTTTTCTTTCTTCTCCCTCTTTTGAGGAGCAGCTCCTTCAGAGGCTTACAGCAGATTCTCAGTCTCAGCCAAGTCAGCAGGCCTACTTTTTTGAGCAGGTAGAAGAGCCATCATTTTGAAGGCTCCATTTCCTACTTTTTGAAGAGCTGACATTTGTACTCTGTTGTCCAGCGATATTACAGTATTCTAGGGCGTAGTGGGCAGAGTACAATTAATCTACAGGTACCTGTTCTGCTCCTCTCTGAAGTTGTATATTATGTAGATACACTGGGACACAAGCAGAAGTGAAGGAGCCTTCTCTTTCACTTCATTTCCAAGCAAATTTAAAAGTTGTGCAGTATATGGTATTGTTTGCAAGAACTAGAAGTATTTGTACCGAAATTTCCTTCCTATTAAATAACAGTGCTTGCTGAAGCTCACAGAGGTGTTGCTGAGCACATGATAAAGGCTCTGCTTGGTTGTAACTTCTACGTGGCGTCCAAAAAGGCTGTAATGAAATACCTCTTCCTCATCGTGTTGCCCTAGTTACAACATACGGCACTCAAAGTTGAAGATAATCTGTGAAGTAATTTAAAAGATAGCAGACCATGTATAGTAATATTTTACTTGAATTTATGTATTGCATTAAAAGGATTAAGCTTTACCGTATACCAAATTGTCACCTTCAGGTTCTCTGGGGGCTTCATTTTAAGTGAAAATGAGGGGAAAAAAAAAAGTGGTTCCTCTTGTCCCAGAGGCTGCCTGTTGGCATGAAGGTGTATTTCTGAGATCTTTAGATTCCCCTGTCTGTTGGTGTGTAGCTTCCTTGAGAACCCTCAAAACATCTTGACTCATTCTGAAGAAATCTGATCCTAAATCCTTGAAAACAATATATTCTGAATATTTACAGAAAGTAAGCTTTTTCAGTTTGACTTCTTTCTTTGTCACCAGAGGGGCCTGCGGAGCCAGGCTGTGTGCACTGATAGTACTACTTTGGAGAATGTTTAATCAATGCAATGCCTTTCCTGGCTGCAATCCTCAAAGTAGGGAGAAGTGCGTGCTGTCTTGGTTTCCTCACTGAACGTGTATTTCTGCTTCTTTGTAATCAAAATGTGTTTGATGAAGCCCCTTAGCAATTCACAGCACATTAGTACAACAGTGAAACAGTGTTTTCTACTTAGGTTGGCAATAACTTGAGTAATTTCCATGTGGTAGGTGGTAGAAACTCTGGGATTAAGTGCTCATGGTAGTAGGTCATGTGAGTACGGAACACTGGAATCCAGTTACACTGAGCAGCAGGAGTTGTGCTTATTTTGTAGTTCGCAAGTAAAACAAGCCCTGCGATTAGCAAGACTAAGTAACGAACTAAAGTGGCTGCGGTGTTTGGACAAGGTGCCTATGAGGGTGACAAAGATCAGTGAAAGTCGGGCCCCTTTCCATATGGGTCAGATGGTTTACCTATATACGTGTTGCCGTTTCATTAAACAGGTAATCTTCTGCGTGATGAGGGCTGATACTGCTAAAACTGTAACTGGAATCGTATAGATTGTTTTATACTGTAGGTGGCTTTGTGGAGCACAGAGCCACATAGATCTAGGAGAGAAGAAAGAGCTAAGGTTGGTTTGCGTTATCTTTCAGCCATGTGTTCTTGGTGTGTATTTTTGAGTGCAGTTTTGGTTGCCTGTCAGCAGCAGAGTACCGCTCCAAACGCCACGTGCTCTGGTGTTAGTCTTGCTGGCCCCAGCTGCCTGCTGGAGATAGCCAGGGTGAGAGCTTTCAAGAGCTTGCATCCAAGCCATCCACGGATCAAAACACATCACCTGGTGCTTGTCTGCCATCTCTAGTAAGAGATGCTTCCTCTCCTTCAGTTGTTCAGTTTCTGTTCTTTTAGTTGGTCAAAATGGGCATATAATACCATTCAGATCGACCTCAAAAGAACAGGTTGAATTTTAGTGTCAAGATGTTCTCAAGCCATGTCAGGAAAATGCTGTGGAAGGACTGACACCATTACTTTGGCCCTGGAATGAACTAGAATTGGAGAAAGCATTGGACAGAAAACGACCATTTTGCCGGATGAATTTTCAGATGGACCAGTTCGTCATGCTGCTAACATGAGAGTTTGTTGGCACAGTGAGGGGATCATGCCTGGGAGGGCTTTGTGCACTGGGGGGTTTTGTTGTGGGGTTGGTTTTTTTTTTCTTTCCCCCATAACTATGCTATTTATAAAGCATTTGTTTAGATAGTTTTGTTGTAGGCCTACTACTACTTCAGTGTCTAAACAAAAGTGTATACCCTTTTAAAAAAAAAAAAAAGGAGGTGGAGAGTAGGGGAATGGGGTAAGGGGGGAGTTTGCCAGTTTCCAACCCTGGAAGAATGACTGATCTCCCACATCCATATGTATTTATTCTGACCAGTTATTTCAAGGAAAGATACTTCTTCCTAAATAAATCATATTCTTACCAAATACATAGGGTTCTGAGCCTGAAAATACATAGGTAGTCTTCTCCGTAGCACTGTCCTTTTTACATTGGACCTGTGGCTTCGTGGCCTTTGGAAGGAGTCTGATGCCTAGATGCTGGTAAGGAAACGTGGTATTCGGTCCTCTGCGAGGTGCTAGATCCAGAGTTTTTCTCAGTATTCCATGGGTAGTAAGAAACAGCAACATGAACAGTGTCTTCGGAACGCTGTTTTATTGAGAGGTGGGACGGGGGGGAGCAGGGAGATAGAGTAGCAGTAGCTATTCTTAATTAGCTATGCAAGTACTTCGGTGTTGTCAAATTTGGTACTGTTTGCTTTTCAATGAGGACTGGATTTAGAGGGGAGGGAGGGTGGGGAATAGCCTTAAAAAAAACTTTTAAAAAAAGTTTAAAAAAAAAAAAATTTAAAAAGGACTTTTACAGGAAACTATGTTTTTTTTTGTTGAAGGGTTATTTTGAAAGCTGCAACATACATAGAAACAGGATAGCAGGTTTTGAAGTGAAAGCATACGCCAATCCTACAGTAGTTCGGTGTGAAATCCATCACGGCCAGACCGGAGGAATCTATGTTCACGAAAAAGGAAGAGGACAATTCATAGAGAACAAAATCTATGCAAACAATTTTGCAGGTGTTTGGATTACCTCAAACAGCGACCCAACAATAAGGTATCGTTCTCATTGGTATTTTACTGCTTAGAAGAAGAGATTTGATAGGGATGGGAAAAGTGCACTTTTGTTTCATTTCTTTAGAAGGAACTGTAAATACTCCTGCATATGTAAAAACAAAATTGTTGTCTGTATTCAGTTGAACTGAATTTTTAATTTGTGTGTATACTTGGAAGTGTGTATTTCTCAAGTTGACAGAGCATAGATTCTCTACTTTGGATACTGTACAGTCCTAGACATTACATACACATGTAGTGTTGTACAGCATATAATAATAATTTCATAACTTGGATACTTCTGTTTCTTAGGGGAAATGCAATTTTTAATGGGAATCAAGGTGGTGTTTATATCTTTGGTGATGGAAGAGGCCTTATTGAAGGAAATGACATTTATGGTGAGCTCACTTGCTTATTGCATCTTGAATTTTGAGAAAAATGAGTATGTAAGTGGTTAACAAAAATGTTATTTAACACAGGTAATGCATTAGCAGGAATACAGATTCGAACAAACAGCTGTCCCATAGTTCGACACAACAAGATTCATGACGGTCAACATGGGGGAATTTATGTAGTAAGTATTACCTACAGACAGGCATGCAAACTTGTTTTCTGTTCAAATAAGCGTTGGGAAAGGGTATTCTACGTAAAATATTTGATTGTACTTGCAGTGACTGAATTTCTTACATTAGAAACTAGGTTAATTGTAATAGACTGAAGCTGGTGCTGATATTTAAAAGATGAAGGCTCTTACGAATGTCACTAAATTATTTCTGTTAGAGTAAAAAATTTACAGTGGGATAAATGACAGAATTTCACCATTTCTTGGTTAAAAGCTTTTTAAAGGTTTAGTTTTCATAGTAGTTTTTCATTATTAAAAAAAAAAAAAAAAAGGCAACCTGCTTGACTTTTTTTGGAGTGTAATATGTTTACCAGTAACTTCAGAAAATCATTTTTCTTTTGCCTTCAGGATGCTATACACTGCAATTGCTGCACGGTCCATGTACTGTAAAAGTGAGGAATAAAGCGCAATTTCCAGCATGTGCAAGGGCTCTGCTAGTTGAACTGAAAGAGCTGTCAGGCTCCCTTAAGCAATATCAGATTTTGAGAAATATTTGTGTATCTTTCTGCCAAAAGTTACCTAAGGTTCAGCTAACACTGCAAGTGTGCAGCTGCATCTACTCGTTCTGAAAATCTAACCAGAACAGCTTACCCCGACCAAGAATACTGTTGCTTTACTTTGAAGCACAGACACTAATGATAATTAACCTTCAGAGACATGCCAATTTTTTGTCAGTCTGGTGGACAGGGCTGAGTTTAGGTTTAAAGTGCCGGGTGCCAGAACTTTCAACCGATTGTGTGGCTGGGGAGAGGTACCCCTCTTCCAACAGCTAGCAGGTTTGCAAATACTACTGCAGAGCCTTGAAATGCAGTGGTCTACATGCGAAGTGTTCTTCGTTTCATGGAAAACTTTCAAAATCATGATGCACTGTTATTTAACAAAGAAAATATGTACTCAAATGGAAGAAAAATTACGTCGCCACAGTAAGGAAGCCATAGTGGGGAGATATGGGTACAGCCAGGAAAATAGTATTGGCAGTTAGCAGGTTTTCTCAACTCTTAAATTGTCTTCAATTTAGCATGAAAAAGGACAAGGTGTGATTGAGGAAAACGAAGTTTACAGCAATACTTTGGCTGGAGTCTGGGTGACAAC